>NC_136858.1:31792287-32392287 GCF_951799975.1 Gobius niger
GCGGGTCGTCTTGTCTCGCCTCCGGTGCTTGACACTGGTGTATGAACGAGAGTGTGAATGGGGGAGTGGTTCCTTGATGTAAAGCGCTTCGAGTTCCTTTTGTACAGTGGGAGGAAAATGTATGTGAATGCTTTGGAAAGTCTCACATTTCTGCCTAAATTGGTCATAAAATGTGGCCAGATCTTCTTCAAAATCATAAGGATGAATAAACAGTGTTTGCTCAAACTAACACCACCCACACAATTACATGTTATCATATTTTTATTGGCCATAACATGTAAATATTCACAGGACAGGAAGGAAAAAGTAAGTGAACCCAGGAATCTCGCTGAAGTGCAACAGTTTTGTAAAGAGGAAGGGTCTAAGATTCAACCTGATTGTTGTGCACGTCTAAATCTGCAACTACAGGAAAGCAGTTATTGCTACACAATAAGGGTCAGCCTATTTAAGGGTTCACATAGTTAGTCCACACTGTTATCTAATAGGACCTTCCTGGCTAAATAAATAATACATAAAACTTGTAAATAATACATAAACTTTCAGTCCTGCTGCTTGCTTTGGACCAGTATTCACACACATTGTTTGTTTGTTTGTTTGTTAGGCCCGGATTAACAGTGATTAGCAAAAAAGGGTTATTACTTTCCATAATTAACTTGCTTGTACAGTCCTTTTGTGTGTATAACATTTGATACAATACCTCGACTTCAGTTTTAAAGTTTTTTTTATTAAAGCAACTAAGTAACTCTTGCCCCTAGAGGCCATAAGCGCCACTGCAGGTGTTCTAGCAAGTTGCGATTTTTATTTTATCTTTTTTGCTTCTTCTTTATGATTCCATTAGTGTGTATTGGTGACTCCGGTGCGGTGGCAGTCAAGTTGCAATTGTGATTTTCTGGCCAGAGACACCAGGGGGAGATGAAAGACCCTCCAATCATCCCATTAACACTTGTATTACCCCCAGAGGGACTACGGAAAAGATTTATTAAGGTAAACAAGTGACTTAGTATTGCTTTAAATTGAGCTGTTTGGGCCGGGATCTCAGGCCTCCTGTACCCCTAACAAGTCAAAGATTAGGGCTAAATGTTATTGGACGAAAGAAAACTCTACTGTCATTTTACTATTCGGCCTGTCATGGGTTGATCTAATCCATTCAGGTTTTCTGGAAAAGCCCTTGATGTTCTTCTCCTTCTTCAAACATTTCAGAAAACACTCACTGTGACGCCACAGATGATTGACTGTGAACAAATCAACGTATCTCCGCGGCAACACCATGACCCCTGGACCTCACCTGTTTGGACTCGTTGGGAGCCAGCTACCCGTCGCCCATAGCAGCACCCTGTCTCCTTCACCCTGACATCGACATGCACCTAATATCTGCCCCGCGGGACCCAACCAATCGAGGATGTCTCAGGGTTTGCCCTCTGTCTGTCTTTGGATTATTTGGGTGCTATAACGTCTGCTGGCTGTTTGGACTTGTCAGTTAACGACACGCCGCCGCTCTCTTCCTGCCCCACGAGCGCTCCCTGACGTGCGCACACACACAAATATTGGCTTTTCATTGGTTAGATTGATTTATAATCAGTTGAAGCCACACCACCGCATAATAACTGTAACCGTATTGTTAGAGGGTTGCATAACGATGATAAAGACACAGCAGTTGGGTCGGGGTGTTGAGACAGGATGCGGCTAATGTGTTTAACGTTAGCTTTAGTCTTACAGAAGCAGAAGCACGATGTAAACATGTCAAACTATCATGCAATATGGGATGGTATATGCCTTTCGGTTTGGAGTTTGCATGTTCTTCCCTTTGCCTGTGCAGTTTGCCCCCAGGTGCTCCGTTTTCATGCAGAAAAACATGTACAATAGACCAGGATGAATGAGAGTGCGAGTGCAAGACAAGGAATGGAAATAAACCCGTGCAACATTGCTTTGGTTTCCTATTTTATGGGTTAAAGTTTGAAATAATGTCTATGTAAATAAAAGACAATAAGCAGAGAGAGACTGGGGCTGGTTGGGATTTCAAGCTGGCCTGTGAGCGCCCTGACATTGAAAACAAGCTTTCGCTTTCAGATAACGGCATGCAATGAACACACTTTGAGAGCAGGGCTAATCAGTGTTCATTTCGTCGATGAAAATATTGAATTTTAGTCAAAGTAAAAGCGTTGCTGACTAAAATGAGGCTTAAACTAAATGAAAAGTTATTAATGAGACTAATATATGCCTAAAAAAAGATCAGATCAAATGAAAAGAAAAGACTAAAATCATCCAAATTTCCAATGACAGTTTGAAAGAGCCTCAAATCATTTCCATTCACTGCCAGAGAAACACGTCTGTGCTTTGTTCATGTGGAGAACAAACATGAAGCAGAGGAACTGGATTAAATAGGATTATAATAAATAGTCTGAATGCAAGGTGTAAATTCATCTAAGGTCGCATTCACACCTGGGACTCGGTTTGATTGGGGACCAAAGTTGCAACACTGTTTCACCTCTCAAACTGGCGCGGTTTGCGTTCACAACTCTTTTTTTTGTCAATCGAACCAACATTCTAAATGCAGAGCTCCGCTGCACGCCTGTGGGGGCGCTGTAACAAAACCTTCTACAGGAAAAACTGTGAAACACGCTTCTCTGATTGGTCGATTAAACTCCACTTCCTGTTCCGTCTTTTGTTTACAAAATGGAGCGGATGTGTTGGTTTTTCTTTCTACGCTGAGAACGCACAGATCTGTTTACGGACGAAATGGGAGATAAATGAGTCGACAATGATCATGAGATGAGATGAGATCACGCCAGACGAGGCAAAACCGGGACTAAACCAGGACTAAAGCGGGACTAAACCAGGACTGGCGGACCCCGGAGATCAACGACTGCGAAGGCTCCGGGCAGAGACATAGAAAAATACTTATGACGACTGACTGCTTACGTCAATGGTTTCTGCCTCATATTTACGAGTCATGGCTATTGGTGTAAATGTGGTATTAACTGTTGGCTCTAACCTGTCTGCACATGCGTTTTCATTTATATTCCGTAATGAATGTGGTGATTGTCTCAGTTCTGTCTTTGCATAACTCGTTTGTTTTGGTTGTAACAGACGCACAACGTCCTACAGCTTTCTCTTCCTGGTTTTGTTCCGCTCTCTGGCGCAGTTACGTTCATAACCCAAATGATCCGCGACAGAGTTCGTTTGAACCGAACCGAGTCCCACGTTTTCAGCCGGGCCAGGGTTCGTTTCTTTGGCCCGGAACAGAGCCCGTTTGCACGTTCACAACACCTCAAACGAACCGGGCTATCTGCGCAAACCGGCCTGGTTTCGGATCAAGAGGGGGTTGTGAATGCGACTTTAGATTTAGTCAACTACTTTTGCTATATGCAAGACTAAAATCTCAACTAAAATTAAATCACATTTTGTTCAAAAGAGTAAGACTAAAACTAAATCAAAATATGTCAAAATGAACACTGCCGGTAAAGGACTATGGATGCAATATAACAAAAAAAAATGTTTGATGTGTTTTGGCAGTTAAAGTAGAAATAACCAAGGTGATTTAACTGCCCCCTCCTGGAACTGGCACCTTCACGTGGTGGAGGGGTTTGAGTGCCCGAATGATCCTGGAGCTCTGTTGTCGGGGGCTTCGTGCCCCTGGTAGGGTCTCCCATGGCAAACAGGTCCAAGGTGACCGGTCAGACAAAGAGCGGTTCAGAATCCCCTTATGAGAGACCAACAGGCCCGGTTAGAACCATGAGGCCGTCCTCCCGTAGACCCACCACCTGCAGGAGGAGCCATAAGGGGCTGGGGTAATGTGATTTGGGCAGCTCCAACTGCTGCCCCCAGGACCCGGCAATGGACAAGTGGAAGAAAATGGATGGATGGATGGATGGATGGATGATTTAACTGCATGAATGAAGCAAATGACTAATCTTGGTGTGTTTCTGACAAGGGGATGCTATGACATGGTTAAAGGCATTAAAAAGTCAATTTTTCATGATAAGTTGAAAAAACCATGATAAGGTCCAGAGTTGGTGGTTGGAAGCTCATGATCTTATGTTGGCAGGTGGGCTGGAGGATAGTGCAACAATAAAATGCACCGGAAACCTTTCCTGTACCAAGATAATTCACTTCTTTCATGTGCCATGCAACGTTGGCAAATAGAAGGCCGTTTACATGACAGACGTGCAGGGCGAGTTCAGGTTGTTGCAGTTGATAACGATACATCACTCAGTGTAACGGAGCGAGCGTTTTGACAGTTGCCGTTGTTGACCTCAAAATCAGACAAGACCGAGCTGTTGAGCAACAGTGAGGTTTTGCTGAACGCTCTGCTGTGATTGGCTGAAAACTGTGCAATAAAACTGCATTTGGCACCACAACATGACTCCACCAAACAATAACTTACAACCAGTGGACTTGTGCAACTGCAGAAATCTGTTACATGCAAATAATGAACTGCTTGAACTAAAACAGCGACATTTTCGTTATGCTGTTTGTTTTTTACCTCAGAGATGGGGGAGTTTGAAATCTCCATAGTATGATAACCATGATCAAGAATACATATTTCGTGGCATACTGTCAAGTTGTGTGTATTATAAAATAGAGGCCTTAACAAAACAAAAAAAAATATTTATTTGGATTTGTTGCACATTTCTAACTAGCTATACATGTACAAGCCTCTGAAGAATCAGTAAAATGGGATATTATGAACCAATTCATCATTTCTTATCCAAATTATTTTACTTTGTTTTATTTAAAAAGAAAAAAAAAAGTTTCCACACACCACCTATATAGTGAACCTAACAGAACAATCAGACATGCAAGTATCAAGCTCAAATCAAATCAGTGCAGAGGACCTGTACTGAGTTTAAAAATGTAAGTATTTTCCTCCCCCTACATGTTCCAGCCACGTCCTAATGTGTAGAACGAGCTCAGACCTGTTCACCACAACTGCCTCTAAAATCTTGCACTGTCACTGAAAAAGTTGTTACTTCAGGTCTGAAGTGCCGTCATGCACAAGCTTAATATAGAGACTGCAGTTACGTGTAAGACCTGAGGTGGCAGTAGTGAGTATAAAAATGACCAACTTGCATCTAGTCCTTTTAATAACTTCCTGACTTGATGGGTACTTTTTGAACACTTGCTTTGGTTGTAGTGTTTTGATTTTTTTTTTTTTAATGAGTGAATTGACAACTTAAAGGTGCATTATGTAACTTTTTATGTGGGAAATAAAAGTATTTTTCTGTATTTGACTTGTCAGTGACCCAGCAGCTGTATGAGCAGTTATCATGGCGCCTTTATTTTCCATCACAGTGGCCTCAAAGACGCTCCAGGATCAATTGTTTTTGAGTTTCTGGTAGATATTAGGATTATTTTTGAACTACTTTTTGGGTTCTGCTCTGCTTTGTTTGAAAACTAGCACTTCGGCTCAGTCGCAAAAGCACGGACTCCCTTCCTTTCAGCTCCTTGGCCTTCAGCTTGATTTACTACAAAAAGGAAATAACATTAACTCCCAGAACCCCCCCCTCCCCCCCTCGCCTCCACCGCCCGACTTTCTCTTTGTTCGCCGCTTTGTTTACTATTCTGATCGGAAAATCCTCCCGGAATGTACAGGAAGTGGGCGTTTCCTTCAGGAGGTCGACTTTTAATAGGGTTTCGGGTGGAACGGGAGACGACTTTTGAGGGGGGTGGAGGGAGGGAGGGAGAGGCTGCCCTGCTTCAGGTGGGCAGCCAGGCAGGTCCTTAATTGGGATTCGAGTTACCTCAGTGTTATTTATTGTGTAGATTTAATTAAAGGCTGAAGGGAGTTTACGTTTAATCCACAGCTGCAGGAAAAGGTGGATCTCTCAAAATACCAATCTACCGTTTAGCTCTGCCCCAGCGCAAACATATCATGTGTAAACCCTTAAATCTATCTATAATATATGTTTCAGGTACAGAGGAGATCCAAGATAAAGAAGGCTGCTATTACCTGCGGTTTAAAGTCACATGCGTTGATGGATTGCTCTTTTTTAGTCCATTACAGTGCAGCATGGGAAACCGAAGCTCTTTTCAACAAACCAGACTTTACTTGCCATTTATTGCTCAGTAAGTTTAAAGATGAATGAATATGACTTTGTACAGTTTTATTCCGGCAATTTTTAAGCTCTTCATCGGACATTTTGAGGTTCTTCGTTCACAAATCTAGATGTGTAGTACAAATCCTGCAATGACAAGCAGTTACGTTTGTTTGTTCTGCATTAACAACCTGAAAGCTTGCAATGCTCTCAATCCAAAATCCTCCAGCCTTTAGAAACGCAATACCGAACCCCTCACTGTGATCACTTCAACATGTTATTAAGGGATTAAGGGATGCCTTCTTAATTAAACCCTATTCAGCCGACACTCTTGTTTACTTAAGGCTTCAGAAAGGAGAGGGTTAACAGTGAATGGGACTTTCCCTCTGGAGTTAAACCTGTTTGTCACATGTAACATAAAGAAAGCTCATGGGTTTGATACTTGCTTTCCAAATGTTTGCTTAAAGCACTGTCTACATCACTGATTTATTATCTTTATCATCGATCTTTTTGCAGGTATTTGATTTTAATGGCAAACACATCCCAGTCTTATACTTTGTTGGTTTGGAAATGCAATATTGGTATAAAACAGCAAAAAAGTACTTTCACTTCCTGATTTTCGTGCCCTCTAAGCTCCTCCCGCCCCTCTTCTCTTTCTGCCCTCTGCTGGGTTTCAATTAGGAGAAATAAATAAAACGACGGTCGTGTGGCAGCAGTGACGTGATGGCGAGTGTTTTTACTTTGCGATGAAAGAAGTAAAGCAGTACTAAGTAACTTGTGCCCCTAGAGGCCATAAGCGCAACTGCAGGTGTCGTAGCATGTTGCAGTTTTTTACTCATTAATTGACCGTGAGAGTAAATGCTACGCTGACAGAAAAGACCAAGAGAGAGAGGTACATCCAATTACACAATGGAGATCATTTTGTTCACTCAAACTTGGCTGTAAATACTGTTTAAATGGCGCTAGTCTGCAGTTAGCTTTATTAGCCTATTAGCTTCTTCTTCGTGATTCCATTAGTGTGTATTGGTGGCTCCAACCCAGTGGCAGCAAAGTTGTTCAGCAATTGTGGTGCCCAATCATCCTATTAACACTTGTACAACCTCCAGAGGGACAACGAAAAAGATTTATGAGGGTAAACAAGTTACTTAGTACTGCTTTAATCGTAGCAAGAGATCGAGGAGAAGATCCAACGATTACCCAAAGATGCGCTAGCGGCTCGGAACACATCTCCAGGTCTGTTTTTGATGAAAGAACAACACCGTAACATTGTAAACGCTGATTACAATATGCAAAGAAAGTATTGCAACACATTTTTTTTATTAGCTGCTTGACTTATCCGTTGCCACTCATTGAAATAGGCGTCTAAAAGAAGCTTAATGAGACAAGAAAGTGACTACTATTTTATTAGCTGACCGTTTAAACAGTTTAAACACAACCTTCCAGTTGGTCTTTTTCTCTTTATACCATTATATGCAATTGATTGTTTATTTCACTCTCCGCTCCCTGTTTATATCCCCCAGAGCCCCTGCTCATTTCTGCTGAGTTTTATTATTTGTGACCAATCCTCATGAGGAGCAATGACGGCAGCAACGACTAATGTTAATACTATAAATAAAACTATTTGCTTCTGGCGACTTCTCAGGAAAGACGTTAGCTGTTTGCAAATAGTCGGGGGTCACAACCTTTTTTCCACTGCCGAGGGATACTTGAGAGGACGTTGCCCTCACAAAGTGCTGTTTAAAGGGGCTGAATCATCGGTGTTAATGAAGACTTTTAAATTTCCAAGTCGCTGTGTGTGCGTCTGAGCTGACCACTAAAGAGCCACAGAAATGCCTGTGAGGGGATGCCTGCCTGTCTGTGTTTTAGCTTTGCATGTTTTGGTCCGGCTTGAAAGGAACGCCACGTCTCCTCCTCTTTTGTCCCGTTGCCTTCGTGCAGCTAATAAACTAATGGCAGATGGAGCAGGGGTCTTAAAATAATCCCCCAGTGATGTGTGTTTATTTGGATTGGCAGCAGTAAATTATGAACAATCTGTTAAAGTAAATATGGGATACTGCGGGGCATCCACTTTTACCTGTGGAACTGAGGAAGTGAACATTGAAATCTACAATATTACATAAAGTTTGAAGATTTGGCTTTGTTTTGCTGCATTATTTACTCATTCACTTGCTCAGTAGAGACTAGAGAGTAAAACAAAGTGTCTGCCATTTTATGCATATGGCTTCTGACAAGGCTAATTTGTTTTGAACAAAATGACCCCATCCATCCCTGTAATAATCATGATTTGCAACTTGTACTTTAGGTTTGGCAGTGGCTTGCATCTCTGCGAGAGGGATCCGGGTTTGTTACTGGCGCCCGGTGACTCCTTTGAGCTTTGTCGAATGTGTTTCCTCGTTTATGGGTGGGTTTCCTCTGAGTGCTCCCATTTCCCCATCAGTCCAAAACATACATAATAGGCCTATCCACCCGTAATGTAATCCTGACCAAGACTGGTTAAAGGATGGGTCATCTGACAAAGTTCCCATATTGAGTCAAAAAAAAAACAACATCTCTGTTTACTCCAGTGTCAAGCCACATTTTGAGGCCGTACGGTTGAAGTATCTTCAGTATCGGAGCCAACATTTCTTAAAGGGGCTAGATGCAAGTTGGTCATGTTATGCTCACTACTGCCACCTACGTGTAACTGCACCTTCTATATTAAGCTCGTACATGACAGCACTTCGGTAGTAAAAACTTTTTGAGTGACAGTGTAGAATTTTAGAGGCAGCTGTGGTGAACAGGTCTGAGCTCATTCTACACCTTAGGACATTGCTGGGACATGTAGGGGGAGGAAAATACATCATTTACCATTTTTAAAGGGACTATACAGAGTCTAAAAATGTTAAAATGAAGTATTTTCCTTCTCAACATGTTCCAGCAATGTCCTTGTGTGTAGAATGAACTCAGACATGTTCACCACAACTGCCTCTAAAATCTTGCACTGTCACTCAAAAAGGTGATAATTCGGGTCCGAAGTGCCGTCATGCACGAGCTTAATATAGAAGCTGCAGTTACACGTAAGACCTGAGGTGGCAGTAGTGAGCATAAAATGACCAACTTGTATCTAGCCCCTTTAAACTCCATATAGTCCCATTAAAGTGCAACTAAAGACCAAACCAGTTTTAGGGTACACTAGTATATCTGTGTACTGCCCTCACATGGCTAAAAAGCAAATGGAATGTGGATTTTCTTTTGGTGGAGGTTTCTGTAAAAATAAAGGATCATATCATTCCGTGTTTCTCGCTCCCCCCCCGCGATCCGCCGAGCTGACCCTCTGGCAGCAATTTCAAACTGCAAATATGGGCGGAGTTTGGTCTTAAGTGCCACATTAACATGAAATGTCCTGAGTGGAACCAAAACTACTATATTACATTTTACTTAGAACAACAAACTGTTAAATATCTGTTTATTATTTTACATCTTTTACCCTGTTTGGAACCGCTTGACTAACATTTCTTCGTGGCATTTCTATTGTGACAGCCGAATGAGGCGTAAACAAACACAAACACTGCTCTAAAGGTCAAGTTATTTCTATTGAGTTCTGAACTTGTATTCATAGTAATAAACTTTCCAAGCGCTCTACGCCTGACCCCAGAGTCACTCACAGAAGCAGCTTTTAACAAGAAGGAAAAATCATCATCTCACTCTTTACCACTGCATTTTATAAACTTCCATTTGAATAAGCGTTTTTCCCCTGTAACACTGGAGTATGACAGAGGTCCACACATACAAAAAAAACGATATAAACTTTCAAATGACCTGAACTGAGAACGTTTATGTTGTTCAGATTGGTCGCCAGGAGTTGATGATTTAACTTTCTTAGACATCGGTGATCTGCTCAAGCAATGGAGCAAGAAAATGTCACTTACAGTAAATACTTCAACACTGGTACCACCATCCATCCAAGGACTGTTTGCATCCGAGGAACAAGGATGGCACATACCAGAGACACAGGACATATCCTTATCTCCCTGAAGCACATGATGCTGACTGACAAACTGTGGACAACAAGGTTCTTCCATCATCACCTCAGAAGAGACCTCAGCCTGAAACTGTCAACCATGTCACAAAATGCAGATTCAAAATGTGTGCAATCTGAAGAGTCGTTATCCGTTTATGTAATTGCTGCCTATGGTACACAAAACACCCAAAATGCAAAGAGTATTTCAGGATTTGTTTTCTTGACACAACAATGGAGCAGGCAACACAAGGGACAGCTCTTTGCACAAAAAATGATTTGTCAGACTGTTGTAGCCACTTTTCTTACTCTCTTATTAAATGTGGCACAAGATTTTCTCCACATACATGTTTTTCGTTGTGTAAAATCGAGCTCATTGTAGTTTTGGATGATTTAAATCAAAAGGTGTCCCTGTTATAGCGACCACACCTTTTATATTATGAGTTATCTGGTTGACGGCATTAAAACACTTGTATCAAAAAGAGACAATCTTTTGAATGGCTCTTTGAAATGAACAGATCCCAAAGACAGTTGTGCTCAAAGGTTTACATACCCAGGCAGAACCCAGGCAAAAAATATGGTATATTTCAAATAATATTTCACTTTTTTTGTTGTCAACAAGGCCTATAATGAAAAGTTCACCATACCTATTGTGAAATATGGAGCTGGTTCGCTGTTGCCACTGGCTCCAGCAGAGTAAAGTGAAGGTCCTGTTAGTGCCATCTCAGTCTCCTGACCTCAATATCATGGAACCACTGTGGGGAGAGCTCAAACATGCAGTTCATGCAAAACAGCCCAGGAACTTATAGGAACTGGAGGCTTTTTGCCAAGAAGAATGGGCCGCTCTACTATCAGAAAAAAATAAAAAACCTCATCCACAACAGCCACACAAGACTCCAAGCTGTAATTGATGTTTAAGGGGACAACACACAGTACTAAGAACGGGGGCGTGTAAACTTTTGATGACGGTAATTTTTGGTACTTTGTTTTCATTGTGATTTCAAAAGATCAAACTCAGTTGTTTGACCATAAACACAACCAGTAACTATGAGTGTTATCTTTCATATTCTTCTCTACTATGAAAAATAGTCAAAAAAGAACAAAGTCAGGGTATGTAAACTTTTGAGCACAATTGTATAAAGAACCATAAATCCCATCACTAACAGGAACACCAGGCAAACTCCACACAGAAAGGCCTCATAATCAAACCCCACATCTTCTTGCTGTGAGGCATTTCACAAAATAAAGTCAGGCAAACTTCTTTTTAAAACATTCTTTAGATGCACATCATCAAATTCTTTAAATAGCACACCGTACAGTCATAACCGTGGGGGCTTGAGGTGCTGAGTTGTGTTTTGATGCCGATGTCGTCTTCAATAAACCTCACGTTGGTTTGGACTTATACTTTTCCACATGTTTGTGCACAGAGGGATCCAGCCGCTACTCGTGGTCAGCGCTGATGAAGAGACGAGGCGCTTCAGTGATATCTTTTCAATCAGTATGACAAATATAACTTTGTCGTAGCGCAGTCTGGCTTCCAACTGATCTCACGCATAAGCACAAACAAAAACATTCTTTTGATTGAAGTAAAAAAAAGAGATCCGGGCTCCAATCCATTTGAAAGTAAATGCATCAACAACATGTCTCCAATGTGTCCCAAATGTTCTGAATAGATTTCACTTCCTTAAAATCTGAACAAAGTAAATAAAAACATGGCCAAGAGATTTCTTCCAGGCGTTTTTCAGAGATGGAAAAAACGCTGCTTCACTGGAGGCAGAAGTGAAGTTATTTGTGGAAAAACGGACCATTTGAAAAGGACACAGTACCAGTTGTGTTGAGCCCAAACAGGTCAACAAATATGGAAAACATGTGAATGCCCGAAAATGGAAAAACTGGCAACAAATTCATTTAAAACTATACTTGCTTGTATGCTCAGTTGCGTAAAGGAATGGTCCAGAATGGGGTTGTGTCTGTGAATAGTGTGTCATGAAATGCGTATGGCGCCGAACTGGTCTTCAACACTTGTCACTATTCCATTACATGAACTAAAGCCGATAAAACTCTACCCACTGCAGAGTAGTGTTTATGCACCAAGGCAGAAAGATACTTGGGCTCCAAATCAAGGGCCAGGATCATGGTCAATGACGACTTCTAGCTGAAGGAGTTGGTTAAAGAAAAAGTATTTGTATGTGCAATTCCTGACCCAAACCAAAAGTTGGCACAAAAAAATATCACATCCTCTAATACGCATTTCTATTGTTTCAATAAGCTTCTGCAGTGTCAAGTTTAGTGTTGCTATAATTTTTCACCAGGATCTTGTGTTGATGATGGGAGAGTGTAACCACCATGCAAGCTTTCTCCAGCACATCCCAAAGATTCTCAATGGGGTTAAGACCTGGACTCTGTGGAGGCCAATCCATGTGTGAGAATGATGTCCCATGCTCCTTGAACCACTCTTTCAGAATGTGAGCCTATTTAGTTACAGGTACAGTTGTGCTCAAAGGTTTACATACCAAGGTTTTTGGACTATTTTTCATAGTTTCAAGAATATGAAAGATAACACAAAACGTTTTTTTTTTTTTTTCCACTGATAGTTAGTGGTTGTGGGAAGCCATTTATGGTCAAACAACTGAGTTTGCTCTTTATAAATTATAATGAAAAAAGTAGCAAAATGACCCAGATCAAAAGTTTACATCACCCAGTTTTAAGTACTGTGTATTGCCCCCTTTAGCATCAATGACAGCTTGGAGTCTTTTGTGGTAGTTATGGAGAAGGTTCTGTATAATCTAATGGTAAAGCGGTCAATTCCTCTTGGCAAAAAGCCTCCAGTTCCTAAGTGGTTCAATGACATTGAAGTCAGGAGTCTGAGATGGCACTAACAGGACCTTCACTTTATCCTGCTGGAGCCTGTGGCATCAGCGAACCAGCTCCATATTTCACAATAGGTATGGTACACTTTTTTGCTGTCAACAAGGCCAATCTGCCAGGGTATGTAAACTTTTGAACACAACTACATGTATATAGATCATGTAGCACTCCTACCTCATGGGCACTTCATATCAAGGAATCCATTCAGACTTACATCCACAGGGAGATATATGCAGGTAGGTTAGTGTCTTACCTTGCAGGACTCAAAAATAATATTAACTTTCAGGAGTTAAATCAGTGGTTCAGGGTACACCAAAGAAACCTACAGACAAAACTCTCCACAGAAAATCTTCCGTAGAATACTCATTTATACAGATCAGGATTGTATTTAAGATGAGAGATGTATTTAAGTGTCTCTACAGTATCCTATGTCTTGCTGACACATTTGATTGATGGCACAGGTAAAGTAGGGAGTCTCCACTGAAGCCGCAGGACCCGCCCTCTCAAAGCACTGTGTTTACTGCTATCAGATGAAGGCAATCTGATCTACTGGAGGTCGGACAGGGGTCACTCACTACCTGAAACAATGGACTTATCCTCCCAGCCAAAATATGAAACTCCTCCCTTTTGTTTACAAATTTGGTGGAAAGGCCCTGTTTTAGAAATGACCCGTGCCACACAGGAAACATGGAGAGACTTGAGCTGTGTTTGTGCGGTGTTACTCACTGCAGCCGAGCGCTTTGCTTGAGCTGCGTCGAGACATTTCACTTTCGCATTGCAGTGGCACATACTTGGCTTCCAGCAGACTGTAAAATGGTAAGAATTAACCAGAAGTTCAGCAGCAATCAACACAATACCCTATTTCCAGATACAACCAACATGGCCGCCTTTGTCTCTGCGCTCTGAGCTGTGTAATTCTGTTCAGCGCTCACTTTGAGGTATGCAGGCTCGGTCGCAGTCTGGAGTCTTGATATGACAGATTGGAAGAACCCCCGGATCCAAAGGTCGGTGTTTCCTTTAGCAAGACGTCCTCCAGTGTTTGTGTGCACTGTTGAGTGCCCAGTGGAGGTGGATAAGTGTTTCAAGAATGTGCTATTTTACTATTTAGCCGTGGTATTGTCCTTTTCTAGTACTGGTTCTTTCTGATCCTGCATGAAGTTTACATTTTGTGGGCCTCTTTTGGCTTGATCTTCCATCATTTTACTCCAAGTCAAGACCTACTATTTGTATGCAGTTCTTGGCTTAGTCTTGGTTTATAGCTGATTTAGTCCTGACAAGTTCCATTAGTTAGTCATCTATCTGTGTTATTCTCAGTTTTTCCTCTTCTACCATCGTTTTTAAAATGATTTTCCATATCTAGTTAGAAAAATCCCATGCCCTACCTGCCCTCTCTCTCTCCATCCTCCTCTGGGGTTGCTCCGGTGCCAGGGGCGAGTGTAGTTTGTGTTTGCTGCCACGGGCCACAATGGCATGAGAGACGCCCCGCTGAGATGTAGGCGAGGGAGGAAATCTGAACAGCTGGAGTCCGCTGGGTTTTGTAGTTTCTTTTTTCCACAAAGGGAAGAAAAACAGCCATATTGTATCGAAACAATAACATTTTGAAAGGCAGACGCTGCCGCCCATTTCACACATTCACACAGGATCATGGACAAAGAGTAAACAAAATTTGTAAAGAAGGAAGCTTTTCTAAACATGCCACCGAATGCCATTGCATAACTATGTACTGACCTTTTGTGACTGGACTATCCAGGCCTATATCATGGAAAATGTACTTGTTTTAACCATCCTCATCAAAAGCATTCTGTGGTGTTTATTCTCTCATGTTTATGTAATACTGCAAGCTCTGTCTCCCTCATCTGCACCAAAACTCCAGCCCACACAGAACTACATGCAGGTGTTTTCTTAATGCACTCATTATTTTGTACAGTTTTAAATACGATGAATTAAGTGTGTAAAGTCTGGAAAAAGCACCAAAAAAGTCTTAAAGCACTACTAAGTAATTTGTTTACCTTAATAAATCCTTTCCGTAGTCCCTCTGGGGATTATAGAGAGAAAACCACAATTGCAACTTTCCTGCCACCGGACCGGAGCACCTAATACACACTAATAGAATCACGAAGAAGAAGCTCCATTGTGTAATTGGATGAAGAATATCCCTCTCTCCCTTTGCCTTTTCTGTCAGCGTAGTTTTTACTCTCACAGACAATTAATAAGTTAAAAAATCGCAACTTTCTACGATACCTGCAGTTGCGCTTATGGCCTCTAGGAGCAAGAGTTACTGCTTTAAGAAAAGTCTCTCAATTCAAATATTTCCGCTTTCGTTATGACATATTGACCTGATTGTCCAAACCTTAATTACCTACGTCACATACTTTGGAAACACAATCTACCCCTTCTGATTTTGTAAACAAACCAATCAGCGGTTGCCTCAGGTCAGTTGACAGTGAAGCACCATGTTAAGTGTCTGCAGTCGTGTGGTTAACCTCTGCAGCCGCAGTGGCCAAAGGGCAAAGGGCACCATCTCACTCCATCTCACTCCATTCTGTAAGTGTGCGTACGAGAACGGGCCAAGTCTGCTCTGCAAAAACATACAAAAAGAAGTCAAAGAAGTGTGCATTAGAATATCATTTTTTGTTTGCAAAAGAAAGAGAGGAAAAGGATTCTACAGTTAAGTAATACAAACTACGGCAAAGCATTCTGGATTCAGGTAATTGTAACTGGATATTTTTTCTTTGTGGTGCACAGTCTGACAGCTGACTGATGGGTTGACTCCAGAGAACTCTACCTCTGCATCCACCAGGCCCCGGAGCAGAGCGGGGCTTAAATTTACAGCCAAACAGCCACTCAGGCACAAAATAATGACCCTTGAAGCCACAGTCAATCATCTGGGGCCACACAACTTTCACAACACTGCAATCATGTGGGGTCCGAAACATGTGAATTTACGATGCTTTGCTTTTTATCGGAGTGAACCAAAGCACTGTTCGGGAGAACGGCAATGAAACTGTCAGGATGTTGGGTTTTATGATAATGACAAACAAAGACATAGACTCAGAGTCCACTCGACTTTAGCCATTTATGTTACCAAGGTCCTTCAGTCTGTCACTTACGGTCAGAAGCCGGACTCACAATCTTTACTTTTCTGATGCCGGGAAGCCTTACCTCAATCTGAAACATGGACTCACAATGAATGAGTTTTACGCAAAGAAATGTGACATGTTTTCATGTTCATGTTCCAGTGAAATGGGTCTAATCTGTCATATGCTCTTTAATTGTCAAATACAGGTTATAAAGTTTGACTGAATATATCTCTTATTTGTACTGTCTTTGCAAAAGTTGATATTACAGTGTTTGCAGTGGCCACTAGCTGAATGAAAGTGTTGTTTTTTTTATAATACAAGTGTGTGGATGCTGAAAAATAAATCTATGTTGCTTTAATCATCAAGTGATTCAGACTTTAGGGACTGTAGAGATGTGTGTCATGTGTATCAAAGAAAAGTGTGAACGAATACTTCCCTAGAGCCATGAAGGTGCTACAGGGACTTTACAAAACAGAAATACAGATGAACAAAATCAAGAGTCTCCAGTTCTTGTTCAGGAGCTACAGTACCAGTTGCTTGCCATCGCTCTCCCAAAGGCTTTTCATTTTCCGTTTGATTTGTCAAATGTAATATTGTCTTGGCAAAACATTATGTATCAAGCCACATTATTCATTTTTACTATGTGCCCCAAAGGATTCAGTGCAGTACTTTTGATATTGCTCTCGTTGATGTGTTTTTCTTTAATGATGCCATTGTGTGTGTTTTACTGAATGACTTGTTGAAAGACATTTCTTCTCTATTGACCAGACAGTGAAGTTCTTTTCTATTCAAGCATTTAGGTAAATGTGCACATAGGAAACTCAACGTGTTTACTCTTTGGCTTGAAATACCATCTTAACTTGCAGGATGTATCCTCCATAGGAAGTAAATGTGCCCTCAGCCATTTTGCCAAATGCACTTTAGAGTCAGTATAAACCGTGCATAGGCGCTTCTATATGAGTTTGTCAGTGATACCTCACCAGCCGCATGAGTACATCCCAGTGTGGTGCTTGAGGCTGACTGAGCTCTGTCCCCTGTGGCTCCGATACAGCAGCCTCATTAAACAGCAGATCCAGTCATGTATTCATAATCACAATAATCCTTTAGCCCCAAGCGCCGAGTCTGAGCGTGTTCACTCACCTACAGCAGAGGCTTAAAGAGGCTGCAACTCACCAACCAAACACATTTGTAAAGTGTGATCTCCAGAGTTCAAGTCAAACGGCAAACACCGCGTTAATGTTGCCAGAACGTAATGTAATGTTCCAAAAAACTGAGGTTACAATGATTTAACACCTCAGTATTGTAAGATCAACTTCTGTCAGATAATTTGTTGAATGACTGTTTAGAGCTGGAAAAAAAAAAAGGACAATTAGATTTGTTTTTTAGATTTCAAATCTCAAAGGTTACAGCCTATAGGCCAGAGTAATGCCTCATTTGAAACCTAAGACCTTCAAAACTCATCTATTCGAATATTTTTTCTTGCATTGTTTCAGCGATGTCGTCACTTTTTTGATATCTTTTTCATTGCGTTTTTTGGCACACATTTATGCCGCTTTTCTTTTACTCTGTTTTTTTTTTTTTTTTTTCTTTTTTTTTTCATCATTTTTTTGTGGCTAAGTTGTCACTTTTTTGTTGTGTTTTTGTTGCTTTTTTTGTTGCTCTTTCGTGGCTTTTTTGGTCACTTTTTTGTCACTTTTTCATTGCTTTTTCGTCACTTTTTGTCACCATTTTGTTGCATTTTTGTCACTTTTCTGTTTGTCTATTGTGGATTTTTTGGTCACTTTTTCATCCCTTTTTTAATCACTTTTTGATCGTATTTTTGTCACCATTTGTCACTTTTTTCATTGCTTTTTTGTCACTTTTTCATTGTTTTTTGTCACCTTTTTGTCACTTTTTCATTGCTTTTTTGTCACTTTTTTGTCACATTTTTGTCAATTTTTCATATTTTTTTCACTCCGTGTTCGCCACTCTTTTGTTGCATTTTCATTTTTGTGGCTATTTTGACACTTTTTTCAAGAAGCTTCTAGATTTAGGTAAAGCCAAACTGTAAGCAATGTGCTCGGTTCATGCGGGGGTTACGAGGTTAGGACAATTCGTGAGTTGGCAATAAGCAAAATAGAATAAAAAATGGCAATAATATAAAAAATAAGTACCAGATTGAGTTTACGATTGCGAAAGCTTGTGTATTTAACCAGCGGCCCCCGAGAGCCGACAGCGGGGCCATTTCCCTGTCTGGTAAATGTGTGTCAGTCCGGGCAGCAGAGCGGGCTGTGCATGTGCAGGCACAGTTTGCCAGCGGTGACAGGATCCATCACACTTCAACGCCGTGAACCAGATACAATCAGACGACAGGAGCCAAGACCAGAGGGAGGCCAGCGTTCAGGCACAGATTTCACACAGATTTCAGTTTTTGAAGGCTGGCTAGTTTGGGAAATACTCATATCTGTAATCAGCTACAACAGTCAGACCGCAGTAGTGTTCTAATAGGATAGTTTAAATGTAGATTAAAACGTTTTGGGTGTGATAAAGACAAGTCACCTTTTCACCATTAAAGGTTGGAGCAGTGCTAGCATGGGCTTCACATAAAAGTACAGGAGAAGTACTAAGGCAGCAGGAGAAGTCCTCGTGAGAAGAAGTTGAATATGACATTGACAGCAGCCATTTTGTTGATTGCACGGGGGTTTTCTTTTTATATCTGGACTCAACTATTTCCCTCCTCATCAAAAGTCCCAATCACAATAAGCAGCAGGATGACATGTGCTCAAAACAATTTCATGAAAACCAAAGAACAGCGCGGTCTTTTTAACCTCATTTGTCAAATGTTCCTCTTCAGCATCTGCCTTAGAGAGTGTCGTGAGGTCAAACGCTATTATTTGCCGTGCAGGAAGCTTGAATAACGTAAGAAGTGGAGACACGTTTGATGAGAATACACGTGTGTGCATCAATATTTTGAACTCATGGAGGCAGATCACTCCTCTCTGACTGTCTTCTTTCCTTTGGCCCGTGTGTCCCATGTGTTGAATTCCTGTCCCGTCTCTCAGCGCCTCGGCTCCCCTCCCTGTGTTTGTTTTGGCAGAGAGAGAGGGCTTTAGTCCCAGTGACACTGCACATTTCCCCCGCTCTGTCCTCTCTCTCTCTCGCTCTCTCTGTCTTTTCGTCTATTCTCGGCCCACGGTTGTCCTATTAAACAGTCGGCTAATAGTTATTCCTTCACAGCATCTCAATGTGTGACTGATTAAAAGCTTGGATTGCACTTTGTCTCTAGATGGAGATCTTTTATGGAGACCGGTTTTATAGGCGCAATATTTGAAGATGACCTCAGATTATCAACGCTGAGACCGGAAGTATTTCATCACAAAGCTATTCACTGAACAAATCAGAGCAGGCAGATGTGGAAAAGACTTGTACTGTTGTGCTCCAAGTCCTACCCAAAATTATCTACCATCCATCCATTTTCTTCGACTTTATCCAGGTTGTGGAGGCAGCAGTCTGAGCAGAGATGCCCAGGCTCCCCTATCCACGCACACCTCCTCCAGCTGGGGGATATCCTGAGGCGACACCAGGCCGGCTCAGAGACATAGTCCTTCCTGTGTGTCCTGGGTCTTCCAGAAGGCCTCCTCCCAATAGGACCTGCCTTGGACATCTCCTGAGGGAGGCAACCAAGACCGGAGCAGATGCCCAGGTCACCTCAGCTGGCTCCTCTCGACATGAAGGAGCAGCGTCTCTACTCCGAGCTCCTCCCAGGTGACTGAGCTCCTCACCCTATCTCTAAGAGTGCGACCACCCAGCGAAAGAAACTCATCAGAAAGATATTCATTGAACAAACCAGAACAGGCAGATGTGGAAAGGGCGTATCCTGATGTGGTCCAAGGCTGATTTTAAGTGTCAGCTTTGCACATGGGTGTAATGCACATGGGCAATTCAAAGTGCTTCACAGTTGCATAAAGGTACAAAAAGGCAGATCAAATCAATCCACAGCTCATAGAAACATACTTATAATTATTAATTAATACAATTAAAAGCAATGAATGCACAATAAAAGGGTAATGCTGTCATTATGCTCTACTTAAACCTGTTTTCTGCCTGGATTTGAAAATGAGCAGAAACAACTATTCTTAGCTCGTTTAAGAAGAAATGAGAATCCCGTATTTGCCCATATGTGCATTCCTGCTCTCTACACTATTTGTATATGTAGACTTTTTTGACCTCATTGGAACATTTGTCAACGCAGGCAAAACATATTATTTAAACTGGATCGGATTGGGTTGTAGGAAAAGGTTTTTGAAGATGACTTGAATGAATGAAATGATCTTGGTGAAATGTAATCCACAGTAATTGGCTCGAACTGCCGCCACGTTTCTCATTGGATCAGGTAAAAACGAAAATCTTTTATTTGTCTACTCCGCTTTTATCAACTCAATCTGTTTTTTTGTGGTTATTATAACTTCTGTGTACAGCCATGGCTCGGGTTGCAGCCTTTGTTTACATCAAGCAGGGGACGTGCAGGTTTCTTTGGAAGGAAACGATCTGACGTACTCTGCACTATAATGCTAAGAGTAAACAACTGCCTTCCCGTCAATCTATACAAAGAGTCATATAGTGTAAATAAAACAACTGAACAACAAATGATGTACAAATTCAGTATTTAACATCTGGTCATTGTAATTTTATGTGCATGAAAAAAGCAGATGGCAAGATTCATCTAGAAACAGCTGCCGCTTACAATCTTTCATCACTCGTATTGAGTTTCTGTCCTGCAATACTGACAGTATACAAGCTGCAATGAGACCTACATGACCAGTCTGTTTTTGTATGTCATGACTGTTTCTTTTGCCTGTATTTCTGAACCAGGGGAGTGTTGCGTAATTACTTATAGCTGGATCAAATGCTAGCAACAGACGCGTGTTTAATGTTTAGCTTTCCGTCCATCTTCAAGGCATCTGTTCCCCGTTACCTTTCAGTGCCTGCCGATAAGAAAATGGCAAACGGATGTGGGATAATCGCAAAACTGTTGTCCTCCACAGGGGGCGCTAAAGCCTTGCTGAACTTTCATCATCTCTAGCATTTTTTTTTTTTTCCATCTCCTTTTCCCACCAGGGGCTGAAACAACTGAGCCAAGCAATTTTTGACGATAATTTTTATGATTTGTCTTGGCTCGGCCTGTTTGCCAGAGGGGTGGGATTTGCCACATAAAACAATACGGCAAGTGCCAGAACTATTAGACAATCATTCGAGAGACACTTTGTTGAACTTTTCTGCGGCTGGCAACTTGACGTGACACCGTTTTGAGATGTTTAAACGGCCTAAACCTTACCTGACCTGCCAAACTGAGCAGGTTTGACAACAATGGTAAAACTTGCTCCCATACTCTGCGCGTCTTTTTCAATTTATCGCTTCTCTTCAGACGAGGAATATTAATATTTTCAACACGTGTAACACCCTGTTAATTAGTTGTGACATTTTGCGCGAGGGAGGGAATCGCTCAGTGGACAGGACCATAGAAACTTCATCGTGATGGATCTCTTTTCCAGATGCTCTTTCTGCATTTTAACAATTAGATTTATACGCTTGGACAGAAGAAAGTCGTGGGACGGTACAGTCAAAACGTAGTTCACAGTTCATTTTGAGTGGGATCCATGTAACACAGTGCAACATCCCTAAAAAAAACATATAGATACCCCTCAAAAATGGGTTATCAAAGTCCAATCTTAGCATAGGGCACCATATTGACAAGAGCTGGATCAGAGACTTTAATTTCTACACTTGGATTTTTAGTGTTTTATGTTTCACTGTCTTGAAGAATGATATAGCCTTTATCAGCTTTTGTAGACATATTTTAACCCTTTAATATTACCCCTTACATCTTTTTATATTTCAGTATTTTCTAAACATTTGGGGGACAAACAGACCTCTTAGAAATAGAGAAATAGACCTCTTACCTTATATAAACCAGTCCAAACCTGATCTAAACCAGTCCAAACCAGATCTTACCAGTCCAAACCTGATCTCAACCAGTCCATACCTGATCTAAACTAGTCCAAACCTGTCCAAACCAGTCCAGACCAGTCCAAACCTGATCTAAACTAGTCCAAACCTGTCAGAACAAATCCAAACCTGTCAGACCCAGTCCAAACCTGCTCTAAATTAGTCCAAACCTGTCAGAACCAGTCCATACCTGATCTAAACCAGACCAAAACAGGTCTAAACCAGTCCAAACCTGATCTAAACTAGTCCAAACCTGTTAGAACCAGTCCAAACATGATCTAAACTAGTCGAAGCCTGTGAAAACCAGAATAAACCAGTCCAAACCTGCCTTTAAGCCAGTCAAAACCACTGTCAACCAGTCCAACCCCAATTTAAACTAGTCCAAACCTGGTCTAAACCAGTCCAAACCAGTCTGAACCATGTCCAAACCAGTCCAAACCAGCACATACCAGTCCTAACTAGTCCAACCCCAATGTAAACTACTCCAAACTAGATATTTTGAGTATTACACACTTGAACCAAATGGTAGAGATAGGCAGCATTAGAAACCGCAAATGTAATGAAGTAATTAAGTGAAAGATCCAATAAAGCGTGCTCTACCAAACGGTTGAGCAAACTATTCAAATCGTGAGAAATGCACCCAATCACAAGCCTTGAAGGAAATATGAAGCCAACTTTTCAAAAATTATGTTCAGCCTACTTTTTTTACACTGGTCTGCAGATGTCCAAATTCATTTAAAAAAGCGTGAAGACTTCAGCGGTTTATGAGCTTTAAAAATAAGATAAATAACAGCATTTTGGGTTGATGTCCTTGTTTCAGATGCTATTTTCACGCACATTCATTCAGTTCGACAGCAGGAAGTCGGGCCTTGTCGGGACATGGGGAATTGTGTGTGTCTTTCTTGGATTCTCGCACGCCCATGGAAATAATTTAAAGATGCTCCACAAAGCCAAACTAATGACTTACGATTCCACTGACCCCGTTCTCTTACTGCCTTTTAGTGTTTTTTCCGTGTCCTAATAATCCCATGCCAAAATTCCCCTTTTCATGGTTTGATGGTTTAATCTTTCCACCGCTGTACCGAGCCTTGTAGTATCTCAGGCTAAAGTATCTTAACCAGTTGTAGGCAATGCGGTTTTGGAATTGCGACCATTTAGAAGTGTCAGAAATCGGATTCCCTTGAAGACGTTTTTGTTCTTTCTATCCTCGCAGCGGTCTGTTTCTCATTGAGGCCCTCTGTAGAAGCGCCAATCTGCGTCAAACGCTCCCCGCGGCCTCCTCAAATGAAGACAGCGATGCACGGTTTTAAAGCAAGCACTATTCCAGTAACCATCCCCAAATCAGGTATGCTGTGCCGTGGACTTTTCAACAATTATTAGTCCTGGAAAATGGACCCAGAGAACCCACTGGATGTTTGAAATGTAACCTTCAAGTCAGCGCTGTGAGCAAACATAAAGTACAAGTCAATGGAGTATCTAGTTTTCAATACCACACAGTTATAAGGGTGCGAGCAGGTTTAGGGCCAGAGAAAATGTTTTTGTACAGTTTGGCGGATTTCTGACATTTTTTAAAAAGGAATAACACCCTCGGTCAATGCTTTAGCTCCTTTTATACAGCGGTAAATCTGTTTTTACTGGAGACTAAGCACTTGAACATGCTTTATTGTGGTTTACTTGGGCTTCTGAAACAACTTTGGACACTGGTACTTGCATTGTTATTATGATTTAAAATAATGTGTCTAGTAAATGCCTCCATTGGACTTATTAAATGTAATTATATTAGCAGCAGAGAGTGCAAATGGGGGCAATTCAGGTCAGAATGTTGTGACCTCATAACTAGAGCATGGGTACTGTTATTTTTTTTATGTTAATTTATTCCATAAAATAAATAAAATGTTTAGCTGAAACAACCAAGTAACTTCCTTTGATGCTTTCCCTGGACCCAGCAGAATCAAAACTTGGTCTCCAAAGATATATATTTTCTTCGGTATCTGCTTTTGATACTTTTATTTTTTCAAAACCATGAATACCTAAACTTTTTTTCCATTTTGGCATTGTTTAACCGTACCTACTCTCATAGCTGTCTCTGGTCAGCAGGTGGTTCCCAGAGTAAAGACTAAATATAGTCAAGCCTAATTGGCTTCTCAATTATGGAAATTGACACCTGAAAATCTTAAGCCTGGAAAAATCCAGACAACTCCACATCAACTTGATTTCTACAGCATAATATATGCAAGCGAACAGGGAGCAGAGTAAACCAATCAGCAAAGGGCAGTCAGTGGCGTTATTAGCGGCTTTGCGTTAATATTCAATGACAATTATGAATCACAAAACTCACCTACCGTGTGTTTTTGGTCATTTACCACTGATTAGACAAAAAAACTTGGCGGTCCCGTGCACCACTGCTCTTGAACAACACGTGACCGCAAATAAACGATTCTGATTGCACGGATCCATTTGAGCAGCGAGCTCCCTGCCCAGACTGATCCCCCGTGTATAAAATATACAGAGGGGTATCATTCTGGATGCCAAGCTAGAAAATCTTTACCTTGAAGCCTGAGTCTCCACACAGAAAATGCTTTTTCTGCAGTGGGCAATCAAAGAATGGATTTAGCTGAGGACCTAACCTCTTTAAATCTCATTCGGCTGCCTTCAGTCATCATCTCATGGAGACGAGCTGCAGACGTCCTGCTCCCAGTGAAGTTACAAGTCAGGTCTGAGGAGAGATGAGCCGCTCACAGCATAAATAAACGCCTGTATTTTAATCTATTTATTTGGTGTGGTTTAAATGTATGCCTGCAGCACTTTCAGCTGTATTTCTGCATGAATGGTGCTCTATAAATAAAGCTCAGTTGTATATGTGATGATATTGTACCCAGGCCCATAGTACGGAACAGTCCGTCTGCAAACTCTAATTGAAATAAGATGAAATACTGTGTTATGTCTGATGTTGTGTATTACTTTGGTTAGCACACTGCAAATCTGGGAAACAGGCATTAAGCAAGACTTGAACACCAAACAAATGAAATCACCTCGCCTAGTTGCCAGATCCTTATCTTGCCCTCTCTGCAGACTTCTGTGCTCTGATTGGTCAAGAGGCCCACTTTGTTTGTTCAACTAATGCAAGGCTCGAGGCTAAACTCCACAAACCTGGCTCTTTGACAGAGAACAAACACAAAGTAGTACCTGCACCGGGGCTAAAGTAACTTTGCAAACACAAGAAATTCAATTATGCAAGATTATCCGGTTTGTACATTTTGAATGAAAGGCTCACTCCACTTTTCATATAGGCCTATAGCTATTCTGTGCTTAGATTAGTTTTAAATAGGTTCAAAACGGTTAAAGCTAGCATCACAATAGTCCCCAATTATTACCTACCCTGGTGGTTAAGTCTGCAGCGTGACAGATCTGGGACTTGTTTTGATTGTTTTCTGGCCGTGTGCCTAAGCAGCTTTTCTCCAGACCTACAGCAGCAGCAGCAGTGGGGGGAGCTGTGTCACTGCAAAGAAAGGCTTCTGAGTCACTTTTACTACTGCAGCACCAACACACGTCTTTATTATGGACTTACCTTCATTGCTCTCGACTGAACTCCGGCTGAATGATAGGGGAAATACAACTAGGCTACATCTGCTTATGCATTACCTGTTACATTGTGCTGGATGTGTATTGTAGCTTGGCTGTCGTTCCAAAGGTCTGTAATGTGACAATAATCTGTTCTTGCTTTGCAAACTCATCCACATGGGAAAAATGACCATGTTAACTAAGATAAATGACTTAAAACACTTGAATTAAGGTGCTTTTGAAGATATAAAATGCCAATAGAAGCAGCAGAAATCCCACTTGAAATCAGGTAACTTTTACATTTAAAAATATGTATTTATTCACTTGAAATTATATAAAATAATCTGAAATAAGAAAAATGTGCTTGTTCCATTGGCAATAAGAGGTTTAACAAGACTAGACTAAACATACTTAAACTTTAGATTTCATCTCTTAAAGCAGAACTAAGTAACTTGTTAACCTTAATAAATCCATTTTGTAGTCCCTCTGGGGATAATACAAGTGTGTATGGGATGATTGGGAAGTCTTTCATCTCCCCTGGTGTCTCTAGCCAGAAAACCACAATTGCAACTTTGCTGCCTCCGGGTCGGAGCCAACATTACACACTAATGGAATGACGAAGAAGAAGATAACAGGCTAATGGGCAAAGCTAACTGCTGGCTAGCGCCACTTAAACAGTATTTACAACCAAGTTTCAGTGAAAAACATTATCTCCATTGTGTAATTGGATGTACAATATCCCTCTCTCCCTTTGTCTTTTCTGTCAGCGTAGTATTTACTCTCACGGACAATTAATGAGTAAAAAAACGAGTTAGTTCTGCTTTAATTCAAGTCAATTTATGTAATTTCTTCTTTAAGATGATTATTATTTTCCCGGTGCAAAATGTAATCGAGAAATGAGTGAAACTGATTTGAAGTAAGTACGTTTTTCCTTGATTTCAGTAAATAATTTCAAGAAATCTGTCCTTGTGTGTCCTAATCTTTTCACATGAAAAAAACAAAACTCAAAATTAGATAAAAAACAAAAAAGAACAAATCTTGCTTTACTTTACTACATTACCTTTATTTAAGGGACAATGTACAGAGCCATTAAGATCATAGAGACAGGAATGTACTGCACCAGATTATAGCTAAATATTCACATCCATAGTCCCAAGATAAATGAATAAAGTGCACATTCAACAGCAAGCAGTATCAACAACATACCAATGCTCTAAACTTCCCATTACATGATTACATTACATGAAAGCTGCCAGAGACAAGAAACCACAAAAAAAGGATAAACATTTTTGGTTCTCTTTTGACATTTAAAACATGGTAATCCTAATAAATTAACCAGTAAAATAAACAAATATTTGCAGTAATGGGAAATTTGAAGAAAGAAGAAAAGATCATGACTTTGGACTGTGGCAAGTTCTTGGACGATTCGCTTGAACTGTTGCTGGAAACTGAGGTGAACAGTTCGTTAACTTTGATTGCTTAAACTCCCCGACAGGTTCAGGCTTGTGTAATCAGTGTGGGCTTATTAGTCACACACTGGAGGTGCGGCAAATGGGGCAAGAGACACCTACGGCCCGGAGCGATGAGATGAGATGTGTTTGTAGGTTGAATTGTTGTGTAACCACCGAAGCTCTTCCAACGAGTTCCTTTCCTCGTTCCAGATGTTTTATAACTGGGAGTCCCCCGTGTGACTCCAGGGACGCATCTGTCACAGCTAACATCCCTGCACTCAGCACTTAGCTTTCAGTATCTCAGGGCTGTTACCTTTAAATCTGCCAAAGAAAGATAATTTGGTTGAAAAACTCCCAGCAAAGTTTGCACATGGAGCACTCCAGGGATCCATCACAGGGCCGCTCAATTTATCACATTACAGCGGCGTTTAATGTCTTTCTAATGCACTTAATGGTTTTACCACACCTGGATTGTTACTTTGTCTTATACTTTTCTGTTTCATGTTTCAAATCGTTTGCAAAAATGCGGTTTCCATGTGCAAAAACCATTGCAGCACAGTATAGTGTGCAAACTGACAATGTCCCAAACCAGCGCAAAGTTATGTCATGTTTTGAGTTACAATGGTAATTTGAATATGCAAGTCCCTTCATGCTCGACACATAAATGAAAAGTGTTCGTGAGATAATTAGGTACACAAACTGCTTACAATACTCTTGATTCCAAATGTGTGCAGTAAACAGTGTTGCTCAGTGAGTTGTGTAATGTTGGCTTGGAAATTAAACAAAATAGAGAAATGGAAATGTATCTGAATGACGTCACCGCTGATGCAGTAACATCCCTCAAAAGTCCTGTATGCTTCGTACAAACACTGGCCACTAGTAGTATATCACTGATTACTATCACAACATTCCTTTCTCAGCAACTTTTAAAAGTTTTCTCTCACATATGATTGATAGTCCTAAATATTGGCCACAGCAGTTTAAAATGACTACCAACAGAACATTTCTAACTACGCTACTCTTAAAGGAACAGGCCACTGGTTTTACGTACTGAGATATGTTCTTGACTGAGCTTAGACGAGTTGATGCGTACCTGTCTGGTCTTTCGCGTGTTGTCCTGAACATGTACTGGCTATTTTACCCCATTTTAACTAAGCACATTTTCTCCAGTTCGCCCATATTCTAAAAGCTTCTCGACTGGAGTTTACTGCCTATAGGCCAGTGTAAAGCCTCATTTGAAAGCTAAGACCTACAAATCGCGCTATCGTCACTTTCTCGTAGTGTTTTTGTTGCTTTTTTGTCACGGTTTGTCGATATTTTTTCGCCTGTTTTGTTGCATTTTTGTTGCTTTTTCATCACTTTTTTGTGGCGTTTTTGTTGCTTTTTATCACAATTTTGACACCTGTTTTGTTGCGTTCTGTGTTGCGTTTTTGTCTTTTCTTTTTTCAAGAAGCTTTTAGATTTGGGTAAAGTCGAACTGGCGAAAATCTGCTCTGTTAAAGCCACTATATACGGAGTTTAAAATTGTTAAAATGAAGTATTTTCCTTCCCCTACCAATGTCCAACCATGTCCTAATGTGTGGAATGAACTCAGACCTGTTCGCCACAGCTGCCTCTAAAATCCTGTCACTCAAAAAGTTGTTAATTCGGGTCCGAAGTGCCGCCACGCACGAGCTTAATATAGAACCTTCAGTTACATGTAAGACCTGAGGTGGCAGTAGTGAGTATAAAAATGACCAACATGCATCTAGTCCCTTTAAGCCGGGGGTTCAAAGGTTTACCCATGAATGGACATAAATGAATTTAGTGGTTCATGGTAGTTTGGTCTCGGTTTGCATGAAATGTGAGGACATTTGTGAGATTTCGATGATTCGAGTGAAGCTGCGGTGCTTTGCTGTCACCATTATTCTGCCATCTTGACGGTTATTCAGCTAAAACAGACACAGGGATGAAATTAGTGGAGTCGGACAGATTTTATAATGAGATATGGACACATGCATGGTCAGGAAAACCAGACACAGCCCCGTAAAGAAAATTAATTTGGAAGAGAATGGTGCGACCCAAATTGGCCATTAAAGGGGCTAGATGCAAGTTAGCCATTTTATACTCACTACTGCCACCTCAGGTCATACGTGTAACTACACCTTCTATCTTAAGCTAGTGCAGTGGTTCTCAACCTTTTGGAGCCGCGACCCCCATTATAACAGGGGTTTGTGACCCCTCCGCCCGGGTCACACCGTGAGAAATCGGAACATTACCCTACATAATTCTTTATAAACAAAGAAAAAAAACAAATGGCTAAATTAAAATTCATCAAATTACGAACATATAATGGCACTCTGGTAAAATGGCACACATGCGACAATAAAATATTATTATACGCTAAAAAAAAGTATGTATCTTTTATCTACATGATCTGGCGACCCCCCAAATTCGTCTCACGACCCCCTTGAGGGTCCCGACCCCCAGGTTGAGAACCACTGAGCTAATGCATGACGGAGCTTCGGACCGAATTAACACCTTTTTGAGTGACAGTGCAGGATTTTAGAGGCATTTGTGGTGAATATGTCTGGGCTCATTCTACACCTTAGGACATTGTTGGAACATGTAGGGGGAGGAAAATACTTAATTTTTAAATTTTTAAACTCTGTATAGTCCCTTTAAAGTCTCTCTCCCATCAATAACTACTGCAAAAAATATAACAAATGACTGCACGTGTGTTCTTGTTGTATGCCCCTATGTAATAAACATTTAATCAATATTTCATTGCACAAAAGTCTTATCCACATCCTTATTCTCCTTAAATTCCATGATGTACTTAGACATAATAAACCCTCTTGATATTTTGAAACACAGTGACCTAAATGACTTTACTCATTCACTCGGCCTGTGTCTGTTTATCGGGCGGTGGGCGTTAACCACCCTTTGTTCGAGTATAGATCCGTGATGAGGCAATGCATGAGTTAGCAGAGTTTGAAGTGTTTATGAAGCGGCCATAGGCGACTTAACGGGGCATTATGTGGGATTTCCAAAGGATCGGTTTGGTTAATAAATACAGGCCTGTTGATTCTTGCTCGAGATCATTTGGTTTGGCAAAGACGACAATAGCGCTCTTCTAATGCGAGCAAATAAACTGAGGCTCTGCGACGTTTCCATAAACAAGGACATGTTCGGTTCTAAACAGCGTGATTACATGCAAATTAATAAATGTTTTCAGCGCTGTTTTATGATTCTTGTGGCTGTTCTGTTGCAAACATGAGGTCCTTTTGTGCAGAAATGAAACCTTCAGAACTATACCAGACACAGTTAGGTTTTCTTGTTTGTACCAGCGTCTGCAAATTGTGTGATTTTTGTTTATATCTCAAGACAGGTACCAGTGAATTTTGCAGGAATTTAAAGGAACAGGCCACCGTTTTTCCATTCTGAGATATGTTCGTGCCTGAACTTAGATGAGTTGATGTGTACCTGTCCGGTCTTTGTGCCTGTGGAAGAGCTTGAATGCTTCTAACTTCACCCCGTTTGGAGGAATAGGAATATAGGAATATGCTGGGAGAGGCCAAATGCTGAATCCACCCTGCATTTGTTTTGGTACTGTCATATTGTGTCTTTGTGTTGGGTAGAAGTTGAAAAAATGTCTTTAAGGATTGGTTTGTTTATGAAACCTTGATGTGATTTCTGTTACATTAGGAGGGTTTATTGACAGTCACGATTTAGTTAATTTAATTCATGTACTCGGTAAAAGGTTTATTTTTAAAGCCAACAATAGATATTCACTTAGTATTACTTTCTTTAAAACATTTATTCAGCATTTATTTAGAAAGTTATATGGTTGAAACCGATAATGATGCCAAAAAACATAAAAGTAGATGGGAAGTTCTGAAATGAATGATTATAGATTATATGCAATCTGTTGTTTTGTTCCCTAATTTGAGTGTACATAAATGAAGGTGTGCGTTGCTGAGCCCGACCTGGACAGAATCTGGACTGGACCTGGTTTTAAGAACCCTTTAAACCATCTAATTTCATTGACAACCTGGTCTGGTGAAGATGGAAAAAAAGAAACTACAATAAAATAAAAACAGTTACGTATAAGTTTGTAATTATTGAACATGATTACAATTAACTATTATAGGTGGACCAGCAGCTCACACAACCCTGTGTGCTTCACGGACTTTATCCCTTGCAGACTGCATTGATATATATTGTAGAAACCAGAATATTAATATGGAAGGTAAAAACCCTTTTGTGTGAATGAGTATAAATGGGGAGGGAGAGTTTTAGGGTTGGTGCACTAACTGTAGTGTATCTTGTGTTTTTATGTTGATTTAAAGGAACAGGCCACCATTTTTACATACTGAGATATGTTCTTACCTTAGCTTTGACAGGTTCTTTAGTCTGGTCTTTACCCGTGCCTTCAATCACGTAAACACAGCGCAAACGGCGTTAGCATTTAGCCTCTCCCTCTCTCCACTATAGCTCCAAAACTGGTCAAGATAGAAGCTACCAAGCTCTTCCACGTTTTCCCTATTTAAATATGGTTAAATGGTTCGAAATACGCACAGTAATATCTTCACTTTACTGTGCGGATGCCAAACTACTCCTGGTATTATTACGCCTTATAATATAGTTCCCCCTTTTATCCGCTTAGAAAATCCACATTGTTTAATTTTGTGTAATTATACTTTGTAGTGTAACACTTCACGTGACCATATTTAAATAGGGAAAACGTGGAAGAGTTTGGTAGCTTCTATCTTGACCTGTTTTGGAGCTATAGTGGAGAGAGGGAGAGGCTAAATGCTAACGCCGTCTGCGCTGTGTTTACGTGACTGAAGGCACGGGTGAAGACCAGACAGGTCCTAAAGAACTCGGCAAAGCTACTGTAAGAACATATCTCAGTATGTAAAAACGGTGGCCTATTCCTTAAAAAAAAAAAAAAAAAAAAAACTAACAACGCTGCTACCAACATCTTTGGTCTTTGTGCATGACTGAGGGCACGCACAAAGACCAGACAGGTACCTATCAACTCGTCTAAGCTCAGGTAAGAACATATCTCAGTATGGATAAACAGTGGCCTGTCCCTTTAAACATGATGTCTTATTTGATTTACTACTCGCCACTGGCAGCTAGGTTATAATAAGCAAGGTAAACTAACCCACTCGCAACCGGCAGCTCAATTACAGATAAAGCTTAAAATGGCCCATTAACTCGTATGGTCCAACTCAGCTTTGCCCAAGGCTGTAAATGCTGCACTCAGGAGGCCCAGAGGAGTGCAGATCTGGAGCTACTTAATTCCCCTCTTCACTTTAGAAATTAAGACCTTCTCCCGGACCCCGATAATCACCCCCACCAGAAACAAAGACATATTTCTTTAACAGATATGACATGCATTATGGCTTATCGAACATGTTAAGAATGTAAAGACAAATAAATTCTGAAAATGCACTTTAAACCGTGTTGGACCTTGTTTTATCTGATCCCTGAAAGACTCCAAGCCACAAACATCTGCAAAGCATCACCCCCCCTCTGTACCAAAGAGCTATCGACGCTCTCTTTCAAAAAACAGACAGCAATCAGCGTCGGGGAGAAGCAGCAGAGCGTGTAAGCAGAGGCGCGCGCTATAGGAAGAGAAACACCACCACGGCTTCAGATCCCGCTTCATAATTTATTGGTCCGTGCCCAAAAACAAATCACGGCTTTAGATCAACGTATGCTCCACACGTGAAAGAACAAAACCGGGTGTCAAGGGCTATCTCCCAATTCATCCATTTGAGCGCCGCACATCAGGAAACCTTGACGTCTGAAACGTAAATAACATTTTATATAAAGCAGCGCGTTTCTGGGAAAAGCGCCGTGATTCATCGACCCGAGTACATGAAGTGAAACGTTACTCCCGCTCGGCGATTTCAAATGGGTTTAAAAAAAAATAAAAAAGGGTTATGGACTGAGGGAGTTGCTCTGGCCTTGTTCAAACTAAATTTTCTTTTCTTTTTGTTCCAGTCATGTACGCTGTACTTCAATTAGAGTTGGATTAAGTGTTTCCTGTGAGTCAGGAGATTGTACTTTCTCTCGATGCCAATGGCTCGACCAAAATCAGCGGTTACAACTTGAGCTGTCCGTGATTCATATGTTTTGTCCTTTCAAATATTATGGAATTCAATTATGCTGAAAGTGATGCATCCGGCAGACCTCCTCTCCAATTTGTAAACGGTTTGTAGCAGTTAAGTAGTTATTAAGTACGAGTCGCACTTCATTACTGAACTGTTCATGGTTAATTAAGCGTTAAATTGTTTTCCTTTAAACCTTTTATCGCCACAGAGCACAGACCTAGAATATACAGAACTATTTGAACTATACTGGCACAGAAGCACCCAGAGGCGGGTAGTACTCAGTTACATTTACGCTTTTTGAAGAAATTGTACTTATATCAATGGTACTTTTTACTTTTACTTGAGTATATTATAACAAAGTATCTACACTGCTTCTTGAGTAAAAATGATGACTTTTTTTTTAGTACATATATTTAAGTGAAAAATGCTTCATTTCGATTTATAAAGTAGATGTTGTTTGTCTCGTGCTCCTTGTTCTTTAGAATAATTTTTTTTTCTGTATTTTCAAGCCATTTTAAAGGGATTTTCTCTAGAAATATCACCATTTCCATGTAGATTCACACAGTTTTTGGCATCATTGAAAATAAATCAGGCTTTTTCGCTCAAATGGTAGTGCCAACATTTTCTCCAAGTACTTCTTACTTTTACTTGAGTTGAGCAATTGTTTGGGTCACTACCTTTTCCTTGTACTTGAGTTAAATTATTTCAAAGTAGCGTTACTCTTACTTGAGTAAATATTTTGGCTACTCGACCCACATCTGGAAGCAACAATTATGTAAACCTCTTATCTGCCATTTTAGGGTTAGGTTTTCTCCAAGTATACATATTCAAATCCAATGTTGGGCAAGTTACCTTAAAATTGTAATATATTCTATATTAGTAACTTTACAGTTTTAAAAATGTAGCCTGGCTGAACGGAGGAACCCCGCCTACAGGGATTGGACAAGGGGAACTGAAGCTCCAACAAGGACTGTACGTTCTGCGATCTTGTCTTTTGAGTTTTTCCTCACCATGCTGGAGAGTCTGAGGACAGGGGACACCCACACTGATCGTCACCACCTGATGCCGACACTTATTTGGACATTATGTTTGCCTGGATACTTCATTCGCCTGAACTTTACATTTTACTCCTGTTTGGTGCAACTAGTGTTGGGATATTGGGCTATACAAAACCATTGAGTGATTGATTGATTGAAAATGTAATATGTTTGTTTTACACATTACCGTAGCTGAGTTACACTACTTTGAGTTACTTCTGAGTTACTTTTTGTAATATATATAAACTGAAAATAGTAATAATGCCACTGAGTAAAAGTGCAGTCACAGATTTCATTTTCCTTCTCCTTCCACATTCTCTTGTGTTTTGTTTTGACGAGATCTTATACACACGTGTCCAAATTTAAATGCACTTGTAATTCACATTCCTTGAATTGTAATGACAAATATGTTACCCTATTGTGTGTAAGAAATATGTTATATTCCTTAGTTACTGAAAAAACGTGTAACCTTTGTAATATATTACCCCAACACTGTCCAAATCTCAAAGCATATTGACAAGAGAGCTTACAGCCGATATGCCAGTGTGATGCCTCATTTGAAAGCCAAGAACTTCTAGTTTAAAAAAAAACATGTGTGTATGATCTGTGTGAGTAGAACACAACTTACATCACATTTGCCTGTCCTTGTCCCAACACCTAATCCAAACCCCCAATTATTGAATGACTAACGGAGGGTAACACAGTGGCCGAGTGGTTAGTTCTCTTGCCTCATTGTAAGAAATATATCAATATAAAATATCCAAATACAGTATCCAAACTAACATCATTAAACCAGATTTTGAATGTTTCCCACCACAAATGATTATAAATGCTAATTATGCTTCTCAGAAGGGGGTCCTCAGTTGTTTATTGAATGATTTTGGCAGTCTGGAAAGTTTGCGTGTGCTCTAGCAAAGTGATTCTGCCCGAGACTCCTCACCAGTTACCAAAGGATGAATGAAAGCCTCTCAGAAAGCACTGGATATGTTCAAAACCAAATAGTGATAAGGCTGTGGAGACTGACGACATACTGCGCGAGGGGAAGGGGGGTGTGGGGGGGCTCCAGAATGGCAGTTTGATGAGGGGCTTTTGAAGAAGAAGCCCGGCGCACGGGGGAGAGTCTGCTGCTCGTTCCGATAATAACAATAATGTGTGTGATGTTGCGTGCATGTGTGCGTTTAGACTCTGCGGTCCGCTGAGTACACATAACTCCAAAAACAGCAGGCACAAAGGACCCCCGGCCGGCTCCGATTGGCCCGCTCTGATCCACGCTAAATCCCCACGGAGCGAGGAGCTGAAAACCCGAAAGACGCACAAACCGATTTTCAGGCAGAGACGAGCCGGTATTGAGTGCATTCCTGCTTTTATTGTATATGATGTAAGCCACTCTCCATTTTGGCCCATTGACCTTTTGTACGATGGTTCTCAGCTGTTCGGGACGGCACCCAAAAAGCCAAAGTAAACACAGATATTTAGGTCCTTATCTCCCCCCCCCCCCCGTTCGTCCCCTCCCCTTTTTGGAAGCTTGATTAGTCGTTTTTGTTGTAGCGCACCTCAAAGTGTTTTACAATGAGGGATTGGCCCAGGGCGGTGATTTACGAGACCCAAAGCTGTGGCACATTCTACTCTCCTCCTCGCCACAAGTGTGCGTTTATCATTAAAAGAGGCTGATAACCGCAGCTGAGCCATGCTTTTAAACTGATTAGGCTTTCTTTTCTTTTTTTCTTTATGAAGGTCAGGACCGTTAAACGAAAATACAATGTTGAAATAAGTGGTTTAAATCACAAGGGGAAACATCTGTTGTGCTTGTAGCATAAATAACACTTTTTATATAGAAGATCCGGTTTGCAAAGTTGAAAAAGGTAGAAAAAGGAACATGAGTTTACATGGCAGTACTCGCTTTTGTGCTGAATCTGTGCAGGACGAATATAATGGCAAAAGGGCCAAAGAGCAAGACTTTTAACAATATAAAAGATAAAACAGTGAGGTTTGGAGGTGTGCATTGGTGTGGAAATTGTACTAATTTTGCATCATTTGAACTAATGATTCAGGACTAACCCGACACCTGAACACTATGTATGGTTGTCCAATGACAAATAAAACACTTACTGACTCACCTATGTTGCTTTTATTTCAGAAAAACCTCTTGGGGCAAAAGGGGAGACTAAAGCAGGGTCAACCAAACACACACAATCAAGAGGAAAGGCAGCATGGTGCATTCTTTGAGTATTGACAGATCTGCATCAAAAACTGGTTTGTTTCCAAATTACCTACAGATCATTTCAAACAAAACAGAAACTCTGATCATCACTCTTGTTAAAAAGTTCCCCCCGATCAAGAACTTCCTTCATGCTCTGAGCTCGTCTGTTAAAACCAGCCTCAAAGACCTTGAGGTTGTGTCTTTGGAGAGTCAGTTGTTCTCATCAGCTCAGGTTTTTATCACCTCAGAAATATCTTTAAAGTGATCAAAATGTTGTCAAACTCAGATCTTTAACCATGCAAGCTTTCATGTCGTCTTGCATTGATGTAATTGCACGGTAGTGCAGCAGCAAGCGCTCGTGCCTCATAGCAAGAAGGTCCCGGGTTTGATTCCCACCTGGACGGGACCTTTCTGTGTGGAGTTTGCATGTTCTCCCAGTATACTTTGGTTTCCCGTACCACTAAAACTGTACAGTAGGCCCCCCTCTGGGACCAGGACTCCCCTGGAAATTAGATTCTTAATCTCAGTGGAACTTTCCTGATTAAATAAAGGTTTGTTTTGTTTGAACAAGACGACTCTAAACAGACCTCAGATTGTACAAAATGCTGTTGTCTCACAGTTGCACCGGAACAGCCCACATCTCCTCTAATCCATTAAGACTTCACTGGCGCTCAGTCAAATTTCGCACTGAATTTAACTTTTTAGTCTCTGTTGCATGGTCAGGCCTCTCAGTATATCGCTGACTTGTTGTGCCTCTCTTCCTCAGGGCGCACCCTTCAGTCTTCAGGCCAGGCTCTTCTGGCAATCCCAAAAACTAATTTTAAACCCGGGGAGATCTGCCGTTTCAGGCTGTAGTCCCCAGACTCTGGAATACCCCTGTCCCTCTGTGTGCTCCACTCTTTGGACTCTTTTAAAAAGCAATTGAAGACTTTGTTATTGAAGAAAGCTTTTGGATGATGGATTTCTTAGTTTCAGTATTCATGATGTCTCTTAGGTTGTTTTGTACAGCACTTTGGTGGGATTTTGACCAGTGAAAAGCACTTTATATAATCTTTACTAACGCACTTACTATCACGTACATGAATGGTGTCAATACTCATAACATTATCAAACTGTAAACAGTAAGGAAATAGTAGGAGTAGGAGTTTACAGAAATTTCCAGTAACTGTGAGTATAAAAGTTTTTGCAGTAAATAAAGGGTAATTGTTCAGCTATGTCAGGGTATTTGCCGAGGCTGTTTTTGTCTTGCGTGTCAGGTCTGGTATGGCTTTTATTTGGTGAATCAAACCAAACGGCTAAAACCAACCTCCACACATTTCATTAAGATGTTCCTGATCAGAGCTCTCCTAGCAACTCCACAGTACACAGCACTATAAACACTGACCAATCTTATTCACATTAGGACATGTTTCATTACATATGGCATTAGGCAATGTTTTGTGCTCTTTCTTCCTCAATAACCAGCCTCATTTAAAGACGTTAGTAAAAGTGGTGGTATTTAGGAACTTGTTTTGTAACTATGCTGTAATTGTTTCTTCTTGTGCCAGTTGTCTACAGAGAACATCAGTAGATTCCGAAACAAAAAACGGCAGGTCTCTGTCTCTTATGGTTCCGAAATCTAAAGTCTACAACATAAAATACGTAAAATAGGTGAAAAACTGGTGACCGATTTTCACTGCGAAAAAGCTCCGCTCCCCTGAGGCCTATTGTGGGAGGGCTGATTTTAAAGCCCAGGAAGCCAAATATTGTCCCGTTATATCGGCCGGGCTCTGACTTATGACATGAAAAAGTGACTTATTATTAATTCTATTATATTTTCTTTGTGTCACTCTGTTGATTAACCCAGTGGTATTGTTTGAAATGGTGTATAATACTTCAAAAACAGAAATCAAAGCCAATGTCAGCTCAAGTGAGACCTGCAGTTCGGCCATGAACACAAGATGGCGACGCCCATCCCTATCTATATGTAAAACTTTCAAAATAGAGTCATCTTCCTGATAGTCCTGACCAAGATCCCGCCTCAACATCTGAAGAAGGGTCTTCTGCTCTTTACGGATTCAGAGAGAGGACAGGCTTTGGCAATTTCTCCAAGGAAGAAATTGACTGTAATTCCTGAAATGTTATAGACGGCTCTTCATGTTCACTTGCGGTAAAAGATAGTGTGCACTCAGGTTAAACTAACATTTTTCGAGCACAGACAGAGGGTGTAGATTATGCTGTGTATCATGTGTCAAACCAGCCCTAATGACGCGATGAAGACGTGCGCCTCATCTCCACCGTCAGCGATTGCATTTGATAAACCGTTTTCTCACACTGTTTAAACTCTATGGAGGTTTGCATCATCTGTGGCCCAGCTGTGGTTTACACATTCCTCAGAAGAACATCCAGACACTTCAACCTATTTTCTATAAACACTTTGGAAATGATCTCCAAACTAAGGCCAGAGTGAACTTCCAGAAAGTACAAATCAGCCATTCATCAAATCAGGAAACCAAGCAATATTAGAAAAGTGAGCTGTGTGAGCAAATACTGATAACATTTCAAATCCTAATGGAGAATGAGTAATATTTCAATCACTGGGACAAACTGCAGCATGTGTTTGAAAGCTACTCCACTGCCTTTGTGCTGTTGATGAGGAATAGTGGTCCCAGGTCCAATTTTTCATGCAAACGCCGCTATGTGGAAGTATTTTGTATCAAATGGAATTGTCAAATGTTCAGTTTCAATCCAGCAGACTTATCCATGAATGGTGTGTGTGTGTTTCCAAAATCGGTCAAGGAGAACTATGCTCCAACATGGACTGGATGTTCTGTGATCTTGGCCCGTCTGCTGAGGGACTACTTCGGCCCTGGGTCTCCATCGCCCAGGGGTGGTCAACTAGTCAGAGATCAAGAGCCGCAATTTTCAACCTTGATCCTGTGAAGAGCCACAAAGGGACCGACCATTCACGAGATCCAGCGGCGGTAGTTCATTGTGATTAAATATAATGTGACCGTTATATTTAATCACAGTAAACTACAACTTTATGCCTGGCTTTTTCTTTTCTTTTTTCTTTTCTTTTCTTTTCTTTTCTTTTCTTTTCTTTTCTTTTCTTTTCTTTTCTTTTCTTTTCTTTTCTTTTCTTTTCTTTTCTTTTCTTTTCTTTTCAATAATTGTATTAGATTTAATGGTTTTACTCCTTACCAAGATTGAAATAAATTGATATTAAATAAACATAAATTTTGTGCTGTTCTGCTCTGACTGGGACAGAATTAGAGTATTTATTTATCTTATGCTGGAGTGTGTTTGTATGTGGGGCCCTGCCCACTGGGCCCCCTCCTCTGACTCGCCCCTGGCCTGTGCGCCTAGTGCCTGCAGCTTGGTCCTGACTGGACTGTGCAGAGAACGCACTCTAGGCTGCACAAAGTTCATAAACTTTAATCAGGAGCCTCTGGACGTCTGAGAGTCTGTTTTATGTTGCATTTGTCACAGTTACAGTCACGTGTAAACGAAAAGTCAATGACTTCGCGTATATCCGCGTTACGATGTTGCGCTTCGCATATGCTTCATTAGAGCTCCGCTTTTTTCCATTTCCTAATTTTGATCTTCTTCTGTGAATATGAGGCCAACTTTCATCAAATAAAGAGTAGGTTAATCAGAAACCTGAGAAGCACAGAAGCTGATGCCAGAGCCACGATCTGCCTGTTGTTTAACCTACATCGAGTGAGGCTGCACGGGCACCTTTTACACAGCGCCTCGAAAAGGAGGGAGATACAGACTCTCATCCATGTGTGTAGAGCTGGGAAACATGGTCTGTAGGACTCTGGGTGAATTTTTGGCCAAGATTCTTAAAGACTGCGACAGTTTATGGGAAATATGTACCAATTATTATGCAAAGAGCCGCATTGTATTAAACATATCCAGTCATGCAAAGAGCCGCATTCTGATTGGCTCTCGATCAGCGTGTTCCCCACCCCTGCTATAGCCTGTCCGTCCATGGGAGTGGATCTCTCCTTCTGTGGTTCTCCCCAAGGTTTTTTCTCTCTTCGCTATATTTTATTTTGTAACTATTATTAATTGTGTTTTTGTTTAATAATGATGAATAACTTCATGTACTTTAACACGTCCTCTTCTGTAAAGCATTTTCAATTAAACTTTCATGCTTGGATTGACAAAAATTAAGCATTTCTTTATATGTGTATTATGTCATTTAGTCAAATGCTTATTGAATAATGAAACTCCAGCAAATTAAATGCATTTTTTTTTCTTGGCCTAAAACAGCCATTTGTACAGCCTCTACACCAGTCCTCTTCACTCGTGTGCGTTTCTGACTTCAAACAGGATTCACTGATACCTTATCCAGACAGATACCTGCATCTCCCTCCAAAATGAGATTTTGTGTATTTGAATGTAGGAGCAGCTCCCCTCCCCCTGCTCTATCTCTCCCACGTAATTAAGGGTCAGATCTTATCGCCGAATGGCTTTCATCCAGCTCCAGAAGAATGCATGTTTATCTAAGCACCACCGCGCAGAGTCAACGAGAACAAAGATACTTTCTGTCCTCAAGTTTGCATCAAAGTTTCTCATTTACTTTGGAGACACACAAACAGCCAAGTATATTTCCCCGCGGCTATTTTCACAAGTTTGAGTTTCAGGAATCATTCTCTCATCTCCTGTCCGAAAAGAGAAAATATTTGGGGGCATGTTGTTTCTATTTTGGGCGCAAATGGGGAAGTGATACAGAGACAGCGAGGAGTGAAGGGAGGCACAGTGTTATGTTAGGACATCTGAGGATATTTACTTTAATTAATCCGCCGCGGGAATAGCTCAAAAGAAGCTGTATCATGTCAGTAATTATTTTGTTAAGCGGGCGCTTTCAAATTTTTCACACCATGTACCACTTTTGAAATGATCAGGCACAGCGGCAGCTCAAGAAGTCAGACTAGTGTCAAATTAGCAATATTTTCAGAGCGTTTCTGTTCAATGCTGGGCTTGAAATATCAACCTTCCGTTCAGTGAGGAAAATATCATTTAAAACAGATCTAAACCGTCTAAGAGGGCTGAACTCAGATTAAACATGCTCTACAATCAGTTCTCATCAAGCACTTGGAATACATGTTACTCTTCAGTCATTCATTTATACTCTGAGTACCTCCTTCTTTGAAGATCTTGCCAATATTATCACAAAGTAACAAACTAAAGAGTTAAGACTATTCAGTGTTAAATAGTGTGTTGTGTTCAGAATGAACCTAAAACAAAAACAAGAAGTAAATGAGAATGAAAACGCAACTAAAAAGTGCCAAAACGCTGAAAAAGCCACAAAAAAGCAGCAAAAATGTAACAAGAACACAACAAAAAAGTGACAACAAAAGGCAACAAAAATGCGAGAAAAATAAACCAAAATACCACAAAAGAACAACAAAAATGTGACAAAAACTCAACAAAACAGCAACAAAAATGTGCCAACAAAAGTGATGAAGGTGCAACAAAAAAAATGGAAAAATTAGATGATAAAGAACGTGATGAAAAAAGTGATACCAATACGGTAACAACTCGAGGAAAAGTTTTGTAGGTCTTAGCTTTCAAAGGAGGCATTACACTGGCCTATAGGCTGTAAACTCCAGTTCAGAAGAGGCTAGAACTAACTTTCCTTTTAAATTAATATTGAAATTCTACTTTCACTGTCTTTTTAATCTGAAATAACTCCAGCCCCCAGCTAAGTGCTAAAGTCACAGTACACCTGGTTGGGAAACACTGCTCTACAACAATGAAGTAAATAGAAGTTAAAAAAAAAAGAAAAAGAAAAGTAGAACAAACTTAAAGCCAACATTTTGCCATAAAATATTGCAACAAATATCCGGATTAACCTGCTGGATATTCTGTTGAATCAAGAATGTTCAGCATGTTTGATTGGACTTTCTAAAGATCGATGTTTAAAAATGTAAAGACAACAACCGGAGGAGATGCCTCACCATAAGAAACACTGAACAGGTTATCCTAGGTCAAAACACACACACACATATATACATATTCTCACTCTTAGCCTCATCCATCCAAAATCGCAGTCACTGACCCCGCCGCACTCTGCATGGGTCTGGTAACATGGCTCCCTGGTGCATTTTAAATAACGGGTGTAGCTTCATAGTCCTTGGACATCGAGCATCTTCACCAGCCAAACAGGCCTTCAAACTGCTCAATGGGGAAACATAAGGAGCTCCTAAAGTGTAGCAAATCCTTTGAGAAGCCGTTTAGCCCCTGCACATGAGATAAAATGATTAGTTACGAAAGAGCCCATAAAAGTATGAATCTATGGTACATATATAAGTTTTGGATCAGCGCTCTGGTCGGTCCGTGCTACATGCGCACAGTGACGCCATCTCTCCGGGCGCTGAGAACCACCAGCTGTTTCTGATTTTCGCTGCCCCCTCGAAAAACCTATAGGCTCGTTCAGGCTTTGCTCCATCAACAGCGCTCCCCCCCCCACAACCCCACCGCCTCACTCTCCATCCAAACATCCCAACAGCCTTTGCCTCCCCCCCCCCCCCTGGCTGCACCCCTCTCCGAACAGGACGGAGTGCACTTTACCTGATCGCGCACAGGAAGGGTGGAGGAATTCAAAACTCACGCGATTTCAATCTCGGGCAGTTTTGGAGGAGGATTGATTGGCTTGGCTCTGGAGAGTCTGATGTAGAGATTGGGGTTAGTGAATGCACTGGCATGACAGGTATGGGACTGAGCAAATGTGGCTTCCTTAGTCAAACATCTGAGCCGCAAAACAGGGTCAGACAAGACGAGGATTCTTGGCTTTTAGGATAGGATAGGTCTTTATTGACGTTGCAAAATTGAACGAAATTCTCTTTGAAAGCGCTCCCTTGCAGATCAGCATGAAATACATGAAACATCAAACAAAAATCTGCGTAAAATTTCACGAAAGTTGGCCCTGTTGGAAACGAAAGTTTTTCAACAGGGCCTTCACCGCCCTGGGGAAGACGCTCCTTCTCAGTCTCTCCTCCTGGGCCTTGAGAACCCTGAGACATACACAGGAAGTGCGATGTTCTGAGGTGAGTGCTGTCAGAGCATTTATTCCTAGCCCTGTTCTTGAGGTGGAATAAATCTGTTTAAGAGAAGGTAGAGGAGCGCCAATAATCCTCTCTGCAGACTTGACTATTTTTAACAACGCTTATTACAAATTCAAAACGGGGAAGAATTCGAATCAACTATGACTGAGAATCTAAGCTTAGTTCACTACCTGACCCAAAAAAGTTGCCACAAAAAAAAAAGGTAACTCGCTCTAATATTTTGTTGTTTGGATAGTGTTTCGGTCGAGTTCAGACCCATGCCACAGCGGGACTGGCGATGTATTTGGTGTCTCTCTCGGGACACAGACGGTGTTTAACTCACGGTGAGATAAATAAAACTTTTTAGTTTGACTGATATGTAGGGCTGGGCACCGTTTTTTTTTTTGGATACCACTACTTTAACTATACCTGCTTTTTGGTACCGGTGCATTAACGGTACGTTTTCCGATGCCTATGTTATTTCATTTGAGTTAAAATAATGTGTATAAAATATATCGTTGAGGAAAATGTCCAAAAACGGCACTAGAGAAAGAACAAAGGCCTCAGCAGCGTCACCTGTATCTTTATTTTTTGGGCAGAATTCCCACTTAAGCAGTGATAAAAAAGAGAGAAAGGACAGTACTACCTCCTGAGCTGCAGGGACAGATACACTTTTCTAAACACACTGCGCTGCTCGACAAAGTGAAAGCGCTTCACACGTCAAAGATCTGTTACATAGTGAGAGCACTCACTCTGTCACAAAAAAATTACCATAACTGTTCCAAAAATGGCTAATGCAGAGTGAGCACTCACTTTATCCACTGGTTCCGGTGCAGCTGGAGTTTAGTAAATAACAGCGTGTAACTTCAGGATCTGCGGGGCTTTCGCTAAAGGTAAAGCCGATGTGTTTCTTGTTGTCACTACCGTGTTGTCACTGCTTTTCTCTTTGTCTAAGAGCTTTAGTTTCTTATTCAGTCCTGGTATAGTCCTGGTTTTTAACCTTTTCCTGGCTCAGACCACGGCTCTGCCAACTATGATAATGACTAAAGTGTTGGTAAGTTATAGCTTTACTTCGCTTGAAGAAAACATCTGCATTTGCAGATGTTTTTCAGGCTTTTTAGACTCACTTCGGATTATTTATTGACGTGTGGAAAGAAAAAGTACTGAGAATTAGCACAGAAAAACAAACCGTTTTTCCATACTACCCCCTACCAGAGATTTTTCGGTCGGTACCAAGTAGGTAAGGTTTAACGGTACCCAGCCCTACTGATTTGCTTATAAAAGCCTATGATGCTAATGGAAGAACAGGTACAGCGATGTAAATGAGGACAAAAGGAGAGCTGCTTGTAATAAATCACGCCTCGGTCGACTTCTTTCTTTTAATAAGTGACACCCTCTCGCCCAGCTGTGCACATGCAAGATGACCAACTTGTTTGGTACAACACTGTCCTTGCGCCAGGCGGATGATCAGGCCCTCAACATTATTCCTTTAGGCTTAGTCCTATAGCTCAATCAACAGGTAATAAAAGGCCTAATGTTACTATTGCATAAGACTTTGTGAAAGACTGGGGAAGACTAATGAGAAACAGTTCCCACAGTTTTCAGTGTCAAGAATGGGCCATTACAAAAACAGACTATAAATTCTGTGTTATAGTGACAACTTATCTCTGGCAATGTAATAACTAATACAAAGTCAAACAATTGAAGAACATATGTACTTTCCGTAATGGTTGGTTTATAGAAGCATTCGTCATGTTTCACATTGTTATAATAACTCTTAGATACCATTTGAACTTTAGTCCAAACTCAAACCTACACGTCTCCACCCACAGGCCCCGGCTGCAGATGGGAACGTGCTTTTACGAGTCTGGCTTTTGATATTTCCCATTAAAAAGTTGTGAGATGATTCATATTTAATGGCTGGAGGCTTAGAACTATATAATTTCCGAAAGAAAAGGGGGAATTCATCACGCAAAAGCACAAAGCAGCGGAGCTGTGAATTAAAGATGCTTGTTTTCACACTCCATGAATCATTACGGCGCTCCTCGGAGGATCCCGAAGCGAGAGTGGGGTGTAATTTTGGGGGCGAAAGGGAAGCCAAGTGAAGGCAGGGGAAAATAAATGGTGGTGTTGCAAGCTTTTAGGGTAGACTTTGGAGAACTGCGGCGTGAACTTTGACCATCCACAATTCATAGCCGAGCGAGAGGTTGCTCCATCAACGGCCATATTGCGGTCGTAACTCAAATTGGTTTGCTTGTAGTTGCAATGCAAATAGCCTATTTTCTGTTTGGGAATGTGTGAAAGGTATTTTGTTGGTCACCCATAAGGTATGTTTTTTTGTTTTTTCACATCAGAGACTCCGTGCCAGAGATAAAGGCTTAGAAATCTGCTTTTCTTTTGCACTGTCAAAACAAAATCGTTGAACTAAAAACTGGCCCTACCTACTGTATTAGCCTCTTAAAACCCACCTGAACTGAGCACATTTTCTACAGTTCAACTTTAAGCAAATCTAAAAGCATCTTGATAGCATCGAAATGAGATGCAAACAAGGGTGAAAAAGTTGCGAAAAACCATCAAAGAAGTGGCAAAAAAGCAATGAAAAAGTGATGAAAAAGTGACGAAAAAGTGCTAAAAGTGACCAAAAAAGTGACAAAAAAGTGACAAAAAAAGTGCTCAAAAAGTGATTTAAAAAGTGACAAAAAAGTGATTAAAAAGTGATAAAAAAGTGATGAAAAAGTGAGGAAAATATGACAAAAATATGACAAAAATATGACAAAAAACTGACAAAAAACTGACGAGTGATAAAAGTGACAAAAAAGCAATGAAAAAGTTACAAAAAAAGAGATGAAAAAGTGATTATAAAGGTGACAAAAAAGTGATGGAAAAGTGATGAAAAAGTGATAAAAAAAAAGTGACGAGATAGAAAAAGCAGAAAAAGTGATAAGTGACAAAAAAGCAATGAAAAAGAGATGAAAAACTGACGAAAAAGTGAAAAATGTGTGACAAAAACACAACAAAAATGCAGGGAAAAAGATCCTTCTAGATCAGTTTTGTAGGTCTTAGCTTTCAAATTAGGTTTTATTCTGGCCTATAGGCTGTGAGCTTTTAGATGTGGGTAAAGCTGAACTGGGGAAAATGTGCTCGGTTCAGATGGGGGTTAAGAGGTTTAGCAAATGGAAAATGAAATGAGGGAAATGTATCAATACTAAGAGATTTCCGACGTAGAGAAAAGGTTCAAACTAGCTTCAAACGTTTTCACCGTCAACTGTTTTGTTGCAGAATTGAGGACGTTTCACCTTATATCCAACAGGCTTTGTCAACTCTCATGATTAAAACAGAATATATAATATATAACAATAAATAGCTTGGCTACATAAAAAAAAAGACAACTTATCCCATGCTGTGAAACTCTGGTGTGAATGAAATAAAGAACAAATCCATGAATCATTTTTTAAAGGAAACATACCATACAGTTCAAATAGTTTCTTCATAAGATTCCTCAATTTAGCCAATGTGCTTTAAACATTTTATTGTGAATCATTACACGGTCGACTTAGTGTTTGGAAGTTCTTGAATCATTATATTGTTCCGAACAGTGTCCCACAGAGAATGTACAATGCATTTTTTGGCTAAGATAATTCCCAGTGAAGGACGGGGGGGAAACAAATGTCTTCTTGGATCAGAGCTGCAGCGTGATCTTTGACCCTTCACAAATCATGGATGAGTGTGAGTTTGCTCCATTAGTGCGTAGTTTGTGGTCGTAACTCAGGGTTCAGGCCTTACTCCTCCTCTCCCCCCCCACCCCTGCCCCAAGTACAACCCATAATTTGGGTGAAAGCGAAAGACCCAGTGAATGTTGTTTTTATTGAATTCTCCATAACGTGGGTGAGATTGCGGGTACGGTGTGGGGGCGGCTGGCAGCCACGGTGGGGCCGTGGGTTGGTGAGGTGGGTGCCAGTTTGGGGCGGTGGAGAGGTCACTGGCTGTTCTTGACACTCTGAGGAAAATAAAGTAGTTCAGAAGCTGTACCAATGATGATGAACAGTGCTTTATGGAACTAAAAAATCATGATATTATTGCCGGTTCTTGGTTCACCAGTAAAACAGTGATGGTAAATGTGTCTATTGAAATATGTACCACTCTCATTCACTCATGAAAGGTCGATAGTTTGATTCAAAAACACTATATATCATGCATCTGACTCTGATAATTATTCTGACATTGTGTTAACCTCTTAACTCCCACCTGAACATGTTTTCTCCTGTTCTCCAAGTTCTCCAAATCTAAAAGCTTCTTCAAAACAGCGATAAAAAAGAAACCCAACACAACAAAAAAGAGCAAAAAAGTGACCAAAGAAAGCCACAAAAATGACAAAAAATCAACAAAAAGGTGACAAAAAACCAGCAAACAAATGACAAAAATCCAGCCAAAAATCCAGAAAAAAGTGACAATAATCCAGCAAAAAAAGACAAAAATCCAGCAAAAAAAAGGACAATAATCCAGCAAAAAAAGACAAAAATCCCGCAAAGAAATGAAAAAAATCCAGCAAAAAAAGTGACAAAAGAACAGCAAAAAAAGGAATAAAAAAGTGACAAAAACACATAAGGGAAATAAAAAGTGACGACAATGGCAAAGAGGAGAGAATGCATTTGGTTTTGGCGGGTGTTAAGAGGTTAAGAGCCCAAAGGCAAAGTATGGTCCCCACATTTTACATTTAACATGGTCAATGACTTCTTTAAAGAACCTTTCAGAGACTGTTATTTGTTTGGGTTGTTTCTTCATATGTTGGCAATTTCTTGTTTGTATACACATCTGTAGGAATATTCACTGAAGAATGGTAAAAAAAAAGAAAAGAAAATGTAATCTATGAAGAGCTGTTTTAAAATTGGTATTCTTCCATCCAAGAGGCTTCCTCATTATGTTTCTTTCGGTTGCAAGAAACAGCCAGTGGGGAAGAGTTATCGACTTGCTATTGACTCTTAATGAAGTGATAATAACAATGTATGCAGATTGCTAACTCATAGGCGCTTTACAAAACCAAACAAAGATGAAGCATAATGTAGATTGCAGGTGCACTGAAATGATGATTTTTGAGCGTTTTTTTAAGGGGACAAGATGGGGTTTAAAAATGTTAAAATTATGTATTTTCCTCCACCTACTTGTTCCAGCAATGTCCTAATGTGTAGAATGAGCTCAGACCTGTTCACCACAACTGCCTCTAAAATCCTGCACTGTCACTCAAAAAGGCGTTTATTTGGGTCCTAAGTGACGTCATGCACAAGCTTAATATAGAAGGTGCAGTTAAAACGTCAACGTCCATCTAGTCCAGTTAGCCTATCTCCAACCAGTAGCTTGCCAAAGACTTTCTACATAGATCTCTACACGCTTGATAACTCAAATTTTAGATGTTTGTTCTGAACATGCTGAACACAATCTGTGAAGAGTTGGTTTAATATAGTAAAGTATAAGGACTAAACTCAAGTCCATTTCTTTGAAATACCATTGTGGCAAGTAATTCTTCTGGATGAACTCCACCTTAAAGTGTTTTTAAACATAAGTAGCTATGTAGTCTTCATGAGGATGTGAGACAGGCCTCAACTCTGACAATGTTCAAATCCAGGCTGAAAACAGTTCTTTTTACCGATGCATATGACTGAAAGTATTTTATCTGCACTCTCGCCTTTTACTGTAATTGATTAATTTTATGTTGATGATATGATCGATTGTTGATTGCCTTGTGTATGAATTGTGCTCTACAAATAAACTTGCCTTGCCTTGCCTTGCCTATCCGATGTTCATATTGTGTAAAAGTAGCTCGTTGGGTAAAAAAGGTTGGAGACCCCTGGTCGAGTCCCTTTAAGTGATCAATGGGTCAGAGTTTCTGATATTGAGGTGAGTGAGTTCTGGAGGGTGGGGGATAGCAAACGCTCTGTCCCCCAAGGTGGGGCGCTTGGATTTGGTGATAACTCTGGTGACCGTGGCATTAACTACATTTCCACAGCGGTACATACACAAGCAAACAGGAAGTGGAATAAACCAATCAGTGAAGGGCAGGCGTCTTCCGTTGATGCGGTGTTGTTAGCGGGTTCTACATTAATATTTGTAAGATTATTAATCGCCAAACTCAGCTACTTGGAAAAAAAGCTCTCTCATTGGGACTCTGCGTCCTGTGTATGACTCTGCTCGTGAACACGTGATGAATCTGATTGCCCGGGCTCGTTTGAGTTTTCAACTGCTGCCAACGAGGGCCTGGGTCCCAGACTGATACCCCTGTGTATAAAAAAAAAACAGAGGGGTATCATTCTGGTCTCGCCAGGCTATCTTGACTTGGCATTACATTTCAGGCTTGAGAATACAACAGGGATGAGCTGACACTCAGGCAGAACAATGGTCCAGTTACCAAGGCAACAACAGGATTCATGGAAGGTTAATAAGCTTAAGGTGCACTTTATTGCCCCCTTTATTGTCTTCAGTGATGCTGGGGCGACCAGTACGGAGCAGTGGGTGACACATCTCCAGATCTAGAGATTGACCTGTTGTGCATGTTTTTGGTTGGAGAAAGAGGCCAGTTTGCAGTTTCCTAGTATTGACCTGGGGAAGCCTGTTGATGAGATTCATAATGTCAATTCTGAAATAACCCAGTCCAACCTTTTCCACAGTTGAAGGTCATTGGCAGTTTTTAACCTTCTACAGGGGAAAACGCAAAGCAACCATCATTACGTTTATGGATGCCTGGGCCGCTGCTCTCTCTTGGGTTTGGCCGAATGTTGCCAGGTTTAGAGGCAGCCAACGGGCGACTGGCCACTAATAAAGAGACCCGTTCCACTGGGAGCGGCAATAAAACCAATACCAAGAACTACAGATCTGTTTATGTGTCCGAGAGAAAAGGCCGTGGACCAATAATGTTATGGGTACGGCCTCTTTCCAATGCGAAGAATGTAGGTCCCATTAGTGATAATTACATTTGAGGGGCAAGACTTATTTTTGGTGATTATGTGAGTGAATTTAGCATGAGAGAATGCAATATTAAAATCCCATCTGCGGCGATAGAATCTAAAAATAACATAGAATTGGTTGTAAAATATGAGTGGAACTTGTGCGGGCATCAAATAAACTGTGCACATGAAGAGTTTATTCATGTTAGGGTCAAAATCGGGTTGATGGCTAAAATAAAGTGTTTTTTTGCACTATAGAAGAACCTTATTCTACATAACAGTAATTATTTTTAGCTGATTAGGAAGCTGCGGGGAAATGGCTTTAAGGCGGCGATGACTCACGCTGACTCAAAGAGGTAACACAAACGCTGAAAGTATGAGTAAACTATTTGTTTGGGAAACTAGTACAGCTGATGAGCAGCAGCCCTTACCTCCAAGCCAAACATCTGGGGGACCAAGGAGGACAACATTCAGCACCAGTGTTGGGGGTAACGCAGCATCAAAGTAAGGAGTTTTCTGTAACTAAGGAATATAACATATTACTTAAACATAATACGGGAATATATTAGTCATTACAATTAAAGTAGCTCGAGCTACAAGTGCATTTAAAGGTTTGTATTGATGTACGAACGAAAACAAACCAAACTCCCCCAAAATAAATGCAGCATACCAATCATGTTGAATACTGGTGTATAAGATCTGCAGTTGGATATGAAACAGTAATATGTAATACAATACAACAAATTACATTTTTTTAACTGTAACTAGTCTAACAAGACTTATGTAACTCATGCCTGATAGTAATATTTACTAATGTGCGTAAGCACAAAATATGTACCCTTTTTAATATAAAATTGATGCATTTCTAAGCTAGTAAAAGTAAGGTTAAATTAGAGTAGGTAGGTTAGTTGGTAGGTAATAGGTATTTTAGGTAATATGTATCTCAGGTTATTAATGTATTAATGTATGTTTGTGTTTTAAATATTGTCTTATCTTGGGCCCCATATATAAGCTAAATGTTGCTTCAAGGGTGTCCCATTTATGAATATGCATTTTCATCTATGAATGAATGTGTAAATGTCTTTACTGTATATTCGTAATAAACTGAACTGAAACTAACAGTATACAATATAAAATATAATACAAAAATAAAATACAATTTTAAGGGGAGACACTACAGGCAAAACTCATTTTTTTCAGTTTTCAGGTTTTGGGCCACATTGGTCTCTGAACATATAAGCTTTCTCCCGGAAACAAAGATATCAAACAAGACATCCAAAATCCCCTCTGAAAAAGTCTTTGTAACTCATTTATCAATGAAATGAAACCATAAATTTGAATGTAGCTCTATCCATTATTCAGATTTCGTCGCCGAAAAGATGGGAAATTTGGGGCATTTTTAGGCATAAAACACCTTGTTCTTATATGAAAAGATGAAATGACAGAAAACTTGCAATGTGTTTTTTTCTCACATTTATGCCAGTAATCTACAGCAAATGTTTCAAATTGATATCTGTAAATATACATTTTTTCCCTATTCACCTACAGTGTCTCGCCTTAAAATAACGTGCCCAACACTGTTCAGCACACCTGGAGGTGCAGGTATGCGGAAATTACCAAAGATATTAATAGTATACGATGAGTGCAGTTAATTCACACGCTGACCTTTACTTGCACAGCCATACGGCGCATACTGGAAGGGCAGAGTGAAGAAGTCAGAGGGAGAAGTGAAGCACACTTTATATAGGCCAATACATACAGGAATAAAATGCAGATATTTACACCCTGTCAAACAAAATTAAATATTGAAATTATCTCTAGGCAAAAAAAGATCAGGGATTGGCCTGGAACAACCTCTGTAGAGAGAGTGATGTGCTATTAAACGGTGAAAACAAACAACTTGAAAGCAAATCCATGGCATCGTAGTGAACACACTGGTCTGGTGATGGATTATTGGCTTAAAAAAATGTAAATGCCCACTTTGTGTATTCCCTCTATGATGCAATAAAATCCAGGAAATACAGATCAGAGCGCTTCAGAAGTAGAGGAAACGGCTACAAACTGTGTGAATTCATCAAAATACAACTCCAGTTGTGTTTTATTGGTTGGGAAAACTTAAAAGCGCAAAGCTGATTGTGCATGTGCCTCTTTTAATTTTATGTTGCTTGTATGTTATATTTTATTCTTTCAACTGTCACAAGAATCAATGCATTTGTGCTGGTTACGTTTCCCCTGTGAGCTGTTGTACTGTTCTCTGGACTGTAAAGGTTTCCTGTCCACACAGTCTCTTGCCCCAAACCAGTCGTTAAACCTGCACTTTGGGAGTGTTTGTGCTGGACCTGGGATGACCCCCTCAATAAAGCAGAGTTTTTTAAGGCGGGTTCTGGCAGCTGGACTGATTTAGTAATGCATTTTCATTCAACACAATGTCAAGGCATTTCTGGTCAATACTACCAATTTAGTAAACTTGGGAAAATGATAATACAATAGTAAGATAAAAGAACAAGAACTCGATGACCTTCAGTTTACGATTATTAAGTAGCCATGTGCTCTGGGCGTGTGCTTAGCGTCAGATACAACAGGGCTGAAAGTGCCAGTCATAGTGTTCATGAGTTATACTGGATCTGCTTCTGTGTTTTTTGAAGGAGCTTAAAGTGCTGGAATATACTGAAACCTTTCATGTTTATTTCTACGACAATGATGGTAATTAATTATTAATGTGTATATTTATGCCAGAAATATGATGAATTCGTTTGGTGGTGATGGTGGACTCGCCAAAAGTCCGGCCCCGTGACCCCGAAAAACCGGGCCCAATAAAAAATATAATTGGATAGCCCTGTTAAAATGTACAGCTGAGTATTACCAGCCTCTGCTCAATATGCATCTGTGCTGCATGTGTATAATCGGTTGAGTGTGCTAATGGCCTGGTGCGTGTCACTGCGGACTGCGTTGGATCTTTCCCTGAATCCGTCATGACTCAGGCCTCTTTTGTGTCCATCTTTGATGAATTTTTCGTGAATCACCTCCGATAATGTGATCCTTCACACTTGTGTTTTTGTTACGGTTGCTAAGTGACAGATCTGTGATTAGCATTTATAAAACTGTTAGTCCTTTCACGGGCTGACCGACATGACGTCAAGCTCATGGTTAAGGCTCATTGCTTTTGCTCTCAATCACAAACGCATCAGGCGCTGGTTCTAACACGTGCGAGAGATACAAAAGACAAGAGGTGCTTATGAAGATGCATGCAACAGGACGGCTTGATGTGCTATGCATGTTCTGTTTGGCATTTTTTCATAAAGTGTCATTTTTTTATTAGCCCTTTTTATCAAGATCTTATATGGATGACGGGAGTTTCAAAGAGCTGCGTTCAGGGGCGGATCTAGAAAAAAAAAATCATAAGTTGGCAAGCAGGGTCAGGGATCATTTCTGGGGTGGAAACACATTTTACAATGTTGAATGTTTATAGCTGGGGTACGCAAGTTTTGCTTGATCACGAGGCAATTTTTCCATTTAGATGCAGTTTGAGCCTCCCAAAATTATATACAAATAGTTGCATTGTCCATAATATAAGCAGGGGGTTCCTAACTCAGGTAAAATGTTTACTTTTGGTAAAAAAAAAAAAAAAAAATCATCATCTTGGGAGCCACAGGAGTTGGCACCTGACTCCTTATTTAGCTATAAAGTTGTGGCACCCAAGTAGCTTCCAGAGCAGACGTGAGACATTACATGACATCAATGGGGTGGCAGCTGGGGTGGCAAGACCTTTACTAGCCACCCCTCAAGATCCGCCCCTGACTGCCTGAAACCTTCTCATCCCAAACATTTGGTTAAGATCTGCAGTCTGTGGCGGCTAATCCATGTGTATATACAGTATTAGGTCTCATGCTCCCTGAACCACTCTTTCACAATGTGAGATTGATGAATCCCGGCACTGTCATCTCAGAATATGCCAGTTTCATCAGGGAAGAAGAAATCCTTTGACGGAATAACCTGGTCATTCAGTATATTCAACTAGTCGTCATTCTTCATTGTTTTTCTGTGTTTATTGCTGGTAACTTCCTCCACATTGATCACAAGGAGCATGTGTATATGTTGTTTATGCCTTTAGTCTTATTATAACATGTTAATACTGATGGCAACATTAACTCATTTCCAAGATAGTAGGCCTATACATTCACCTTAGACTCACTCTTGTCTGTTCATTTCACTCCAACTGAACATAAAAACAAGATCATGCCAAAACATTTAGTCTGGCTCTGGCCCCAGTGCGTTTACAGCTGTCCAAATACCAAATACCACATTATATCTGTATGTTCTACTTCGAAACAAACACAAACCTAAATCAAAGTTCAGATTTTACGGTGAATTGTATGTAATAACTTATTCTTGGCACGCATATGTCCCGAGACCCTCTAAAGTAAAGCAATATCTCTCACTGAAGACCCTTAGCTGTGCAAGAATGAACGTTTCAGGGCCAGGCCTACATGGATACAAGAATAGCATCTATATGTCAAGATTGGGTTTAGCCCCATCTGTATTCTGGCGTATCCATATTGTAAACAGTTTGCATAAGACATAAATTTATCCAAAGTGAATCCAAGCCTCGCTCAATTGTGGTTTGAGATGGGACTTTTATTAGATTACTCCAGTGCTGCTCTAGTGTCTTTGGTACCACATGACACACTGAGGGTCCATGGCTCAGTTCTGCCATTGACAAAGCTATGGGGACAGTTATTTATTACAGGATGAACAGACACATGCAACTCATCACTCATCTGCTGCATATGGAGCTGCATGGAAAACAAATGATCTATGGAGGAAACGTGCCGTCCAAGAAGGACATAAAGTGCACAGACGTGTCCTTAAAAAGGTAAACAGCCACATTTATATAGTGAATAACGATAGTAAAAAAAAAAGAAAAAGAAAAATCTTACATTTTGTTTTGCGCTTACACTAATCAGCACCTTTAGGAACGCCCACGTCACGTTTGAACTCGCTGACACGGAAGACAACTACATTTTGCCTGCAAGAGCTGCTCTTTCACCTCCTGCTCCACAACTACTTCAACAAATGCTGAATTTTAGGTTGGAGAGGAACAAATGTCTGATAATTAATTTGCTTGATTTTCTAGTGTGACCATGTCAACAACATCCCTAAGGACCCAATGTTGGTTTGACTTAAAGGGATATTTCAGGATTTTTGACATAGGGCCTCATTTCCTAGTTATCCAGAGTGTCGTTGATTTCTAGAGATATATATATTTTTGAATTCATGCAGTCCTTATATTTGAAGAGTTTAGTGGTGCTAGGCTAGTGCTAGGCTAGCGCATGTCTATGGTAACTAGTAGCCTGCATTAAAAACCTCTTCAAATCATCGGATAGTCCTCCAAACGTTGCCATATCTGATTAGTAGAACGCTCCTTTGTGAATTCAACGTGTAGTAATGCCGGCAGCAGGTAAACTGACTACTGCAGATCCGGTAAACTAGCAATGGTTATATTTTAAAAATTATTTAGTCAACACATACGTTTATATCGGTAGTCTGGTGTTATAAGTGATTTGCCTCAGGTGCACTGTGCTTGGGTCAGATGTTTTTAATGCAGGCTACTAGTTACCATTGACATGCACTAGCCTAACACTAGCCTAGCACCACTAAACCCTTCAAATATAAGGACTGCATGAATAAAACTATATATATCTCTAGAAACTCTCTGAATAACCAGGAAATGAGGCCCTATGTCAAAAATCCTGAAATATCCCTTTACTTTAAGTGTGCTAAATGTATAGTCCAGCAAAAAGTCAGAACACAGGCACTATATGACATGTTTCCAACAGCACCTATAGAGTTTGGGATCAAATGTTATGAATTCAACATATAAAAATTGGTGCAAGGAAAAAAGGTCCATACAGTTTTGTCAAAGCAGTGGAGCTAAATGTCAGGAAAAAGTCAAGATAGAAGGATTTTTAGTAACACTGTCCCGTTAATACGATTCCCATGGGCAACTCATCCAGTCTTTATTTAACAGCTACTGTACAGTGTAACCCAAACACATAAAAAAAAAACACCAATTCACAAGCCTTTCAGGTGCGGGGCTGGCTGTAAAGCGCCTTTGACATTTACAACATTTAGAGCAACGCGAGCTCAAAATGGAAATAAAAGCTACCAGCAGACCAGAAAATGTGCACCAGCCCCATCTGTTTACGGCACTGTAGATCGTCTGCTCAGCGTCAGGAGAGAGCACCGTTGTCTGTGATGTTGTTGACCCCTCGCCTTGGTCGAAGAAAAAAAAAAAAAAGAAAAAACTTGTGGGAGCAAACTGTAGTTTTCTCACGTTGCTCATTGCTCAGCCGCATACCGTTCATAGCCCTGAGTGGCACTCCACCAGCTTGGGTTACGTTTAAACACGAACAACAGCGGTGACAGTAGAGACACTTGACTCCGACCCCGACCAGTTCAAAGCAAAGACCATCTTGGGACACATGCCGTACCCCCCAAAGACACAATACTGTAACTAACTTGGGTGTTTTCTCACAGTTTGGATAATATTAATGTGCTTTTAGTGTAAGTTCCCAGGACGAGGACCACCCGACCCACCGCAGCTGCTGCCTACAGTGGCCTGATCGGATCATCTTTGGCTAATCCCATTGTAAAGAATACTCAGAAGACAGTCTTATCGCCCAACTCTTCAACCTCCCACAAGACTCTGCTATCAGAAAGCCGGTGTTGAGGGAAGGTTTCGGGATGCTACAGCACATTAAAGAGCATCTCAAGGGAAATGATGTAGTTTAAACAGATAAATGAGGTGATACTGCGCCATATGCCTGATCAAATTAGGGTTTTGAAACCTGTGTGTACTTGAATCTGGTTCCCTGCCATATGTTTAAAAAAAATAAATAAAGCCAGGATATTTGCAAAATGCATTAGTCACCTTTTTGGGTGAATCTCAACCAGTTAAAAGGGAAAGAAATGTGTATTTTGATGGAACACAGGACACTGAGTGGGAGTGTTTCACTGGCCAGCTCATTATTAAAAGGAAAGAAGGAAAGAAAAGAAGAAACAAAGAAAAGACAGAAAGGAAAGAACAAAAAATAGAAGGAAAGAAAGAGGAAAAGAAGGAAAAAATGAAAGAAAGAAGGAATGAAAGAAAGAAGGAAAGAAGAAAAGAAGGAAAATAGGAAAGAAAGAAGGAAAGAAAGAAGAATAGATTGAAAAAGGGGAAAAGGAAAGAAAGAAACAAGGAAAGAAGAAGGAAAGGAGGAAAAAAGAAAGAAGGAAGGAAAGAAGAAGGAAAAAAAGAAAGAAGGAAGAAAGAAAGAAGAAAAGAAGGCAAGAAGGAAAGAAAGAAGAAAAGGAAAAAGGAAACAAAGAAGGAAAGAAAAGAAACAAAGAAGAAAAGAAGGAAAGAAAAGAAGAAAAGGAAAAAGGAAAGAAAAGAAACAAAGAAGAAAAGAAACAAAGAAGAAAAGAAGGAAAGAAAGAAAGAAGGAAAGAAAAGAAGAAAAGAAAGAAGGAAGAAAGAAAGAAAGAAGAAAAGAAGGCAAGAAGGAAAGAAAGAAGAAAAGGAAAAAGGAATCAAAGAAGGAAAGAAAAGAAACAAAGAAAGAAAGAAGGAAAGAAAAGAAGAAAAGAAAGAAGGAAAGAAGGAAGAAAGAAAGAAAGAAAGAAAGAAGGAAAGAAAAGAAACAAAGAAGAAAAGAAGACAAGGAAAAAGAAACAAAGAAGAAAAGAAGGAAAGAAAGAAGGAAAGAAGGAAGAAAGAATGAAGGAAAGAAAGAAAGAAAGAAGGAAAGAAGGAAAGAAGGAAAGAAGGAAAGAAGGAAAGAAATAAAGCCCATTGCAAACCATAATAAAGTCCACATTAATTTTAGGCAGTTCCTGTAAATGCAGCCGGATCAATGCTGGTCAGGTCCTGGATGTCGATTGTTTTTGACAGATACAGTGAAATATAAATTCATTCCCATTTTATTACGACTCTAAATAATATTCTGAATGAGTGACTTTCATGAATTACATTTCGACATTTTCTCTCCATCTTAGTCATTTGGAAAACAGACGGTCACACAATTTCTAAACATTTGAGACCTTATTTTCCCTGAGTCTCGTGTGCCCAGTTCTGGCGTATGGCGTAGGTTTCAGTCGTGACTTTTGACCCCTGAACGGCACGGCGCCTTGTTGACGTTAGCAAGCGGATAGCGGCTGCCTCTCGCCAATCGCCAATAAACCCGCTCCGTGATTTACGCTCGCTTCTGCCGGTGCCAAAAATAAGCACCAATAGAGTTAAACTTTGTCCTTGGCCGAGTCGCGGGTCTGATTCCCCGATTGTGCCGGAGCCAAGAACATCTCTCCCCGTCGGCTTCGTCCAGAGCTCTCGCTGCAGACGGAGGCGGACGCGCGTTTGAGTCCCGCTGCCCTCGTTTTGTTTTGTGTTTGTGTAAGCGTTTCTCCGAGGACGAACATGTGTTGTGGCTCATCAAGCAGAACATGGAAACTGTGAGTGGAGGCAGATGTGAAGAAATGAAGAGGGGGAGAGAGAGCGTTTTCAAATGGGTTCGAATGGACAGCACTTCCTGATTCCGGCTGGACATGCCTTCGCGAACTTCTCATCTTATCACTGGCCATGTGTGGAATCTACATCATTATTCCATACACAGTAAACTTTCCATCTTCTATTACCCCTGACTGACAGCAGCAGCAGTTGGTGCTTTTCTTTGTCATCTGCAACAAACATGGGTCACACTTTATATTAAGGGGTGCTCGTAAGTATTAATAAGGCAGCCTGTTAATAATAACGAATAGGCCATTAACAATATGCTGGTAAAGATATTAATAAGCCACTCATCACTATTATCAACTACATGAACGAGATGTGTATTCATGGCCTACCCAAACCCTAACCCGTAACCATAAATAGATTACTAATGCTTTTTAACCCCTTAAATCCCACCTGAACCGAGCACATTTTCTCCAATTTGGCTTTACCCCAATCCAAAAGCTTCTGGAAAAAAGGTGTGAAAATAGCGACAGAACTAAGACGAAAACAATGATGAAAATGTGACAAAAAAGTGAGAAAACTTTGACAAATAAGTGACAAAAAATGATAAAAATGACAAAAACTTGACCAAAAAATGACAAATGTCACAAAAATGTCACAAAAAATGATGAAAAAGTGACAAAAAAGTGCCAAAAATGTCACAAAAAATGTACAAAAATTTGACCAAAAAATTACAAAAATTTATGAAAAAGTGCCAAAAATGTCACAAAAATTTGACAAAAAATGTTACCAAAAAAAAAAAGACAAAAATGTGACAAAAAGTGAAAAAAATGAAGAAAAGAAATGAGTTGAATACCCCAAAAAAATGATGGGAAAAAAAATCTGATGACGTGAGGAAAAAGATCCATTTAGATGAGTTTTGTAGATCTTAGCTTTCAAATGAGGCGTTACACTGGCATACAGGATTTGGGTAAAGCTGAACTGGAGAAAATGCCCTCAGTTCAGGTGGGATTTAAGAGGTTAAAGTGATAGTCTGCAAGTTTAAATATTTCAGAAATTTAACAGATTGTGTATAATTGACCGCCTGGGTCTGAAATTTAAGGTAGCATAAGTAATATTGAATGATAATATTTTTTCTTGCTGATTTCAGCAACTAATCAGAATCCGCGGGATACCACTTTGACCAATGAGATGAGCTTTTCCTGTTAAATGGCCTGTCAGGTCCAATCAGGAGAGAGGGGGGAGGAGCTTGACTGTTCTACTCATTTTGCAAACTAGGAAGGGCTTTTTAGTTAAAGAGGGGAGGAATTTGATTGTTTGCTTTCAAATTTTACTCAATTTCTCCCCTCTTTGCAAACTTACACACTATCACTTTACTTTTTAGTATTTCTACTTAAAGGCCTTTTATCTAATTATTTTCTCTCTTTTTTTTAATAACAAACAATAACAGAGGAAGCCACTAAATGAAAATGTTATTGTCTGTTTCACACAGTTTATGGGCATATTTCACAACTTGCAGGGTCACTTTTCAGGGTAACTTTCACAGAAATGCTAGAAAACCAGCCTGAGAGTTCATGAAATTGATACAAAATGCTTTATAATCAGATGCACAGTGTTTATTCCACAAATGTCTGTGTTTACAATATACTAGAATAAAACAAATTTTGTTCCACGAACAAATCAGGTACAGACTAGAGACTTTAAAAGCACCCCTGAATGTGACATTTTGACTTAGAATGCCTTTTTTTCTAAATATTTTTTGAGTTGGCTGTTCGGGACACACTTCCTGTGGAACGCACTTCCGGTACACCTTCCAAGCATCACAGAGTTTAGTTTTGTTAAATCACAGTTGAAGACACATCTATTCCGGCAAGCTCTTGATGCTGAATCAACTGCTGTTTTTTATGCACATTTGTGTTTTTATTTATTGAAGTCTGCTTTGTGATTCTTGTTTTTATACTGGAAAGCGCCCGGAGCACCTTCTGGCTGTTATAAGGCGATATACCAAAAAAAATTGACTGATGCATTATTGGACCTGGAATTTCGGGTACCGCTGTATAGATATGTTGATAAAAAATGACACAATAAAATATTGGGGCAGAAGAAATGACTAAAGTGAACACCTTACTGTAAATGAAGTACATATACCACTCTGGAAATGTTTATTTTTTTAAGTTTGGCTTAAAGCAAAAAAAAAAGTCCATTTTGCACGATGTGTTCTTCAAATGCGTTCCTAATATCTAATTCCCAACAGAAAGGACATTACCGTCTGCTCTGTGGGATTTAAAGCCGGCTACAACAATAAATCGCAAAACTATATTCATTCTTTAACACATTAAAATACACCTTCTGTTTTTGCAAGGGGCCTGAAATGTGATCTAAAAGTTATGTGGCTATCGTCCCGGCCCTGGATTGCCTTACAGTATGGGAGAGTGGAAACAGGAATGCCTCCAGCATGCGTGGGCGCTCAGAGCAGACAGTGCTGTCCATTGATAATGCAATTAGCAGAGGCTCATGCTACGGGCCATCATGACTAATCCCCCCACATCCACAGAAGGTCCCCGCCGCACGATCCCCATGTAAATCGCACTGGTATCCGGACGTCCCGGCCCAGGCCCGTGGAGCACAGAGGGGCATTGAGCGGGGCTATAGACGTGTACGGGACAAAAAGCTGACCCTGGGAAACGTACGTGAAGTCTGGGGCGTTGGGAATCTCTCAGCGCTGTCCAGGGGTTCTCACAGTAGGCCCCCCCCGCCCCCCCAAACTACACCTGTTTAGAGTGATATGTAAACACTTGTGTAAGGAGAATTAGCAATTTCAGATAGGCCCACCCTTATACAAAGTTTAAACTGATATTTTTCTCAACATAATCCGTGTAATAAATTAATGCACGATTTGTCAGAGCGTTGACTTTTGAGAAGACACGTTCCTGACAGCATCCACACATGTTTTTACGGCCATGGGAAACCCTGCATTAAGCCTGTGGTGTTAGCGATCTCTCACCATTGTCCAGAGGTTCTCACACTCCCCCTTCTTTAAAAAAAATGCACCTGTTTGTCTGTGTTACCCGCGCCGTCCCGGGACTCTTTTACACGACGGGGCCGTTCGGGGGGCCAGCGCTTTGTGCCTCCGCAGTTGTTGTGTCTGGAGCGTGTGAAATCTCGCCGAATAAATCACGGTTAAATCCAGCGGTTTTGCATTTCACTGAGTCGCGGCACCACATTTATTTTGGACGAACCGACCACAGAGCGACACCGGGGGCCAAAGATCTGCGAAAGTCTTCTGTGTAATACTTTTGAGTCATGGGAAGGCCTCCTCTACGGCTCCGGTTTCTTGTCATTTCCTGACACCGTTTGCCGTTTGGAGGGAGATGGGAGAGCAGCCAGTGCTTTTGCTCAAGTTAGACTGATGCTGAGTATTATAGAACCGTGGCCAAAGGTAATTTACATTTTGGGAAAGATTGAGTTATTTCATGAAAGGAAAGCTTACGATACGCTCAGTTCACTGACAAAATATCACAAATGTATAAGAGTCTTTGAAAGTAAAAATGGTCAAGCTAGACTTCAACTTGAATCAAATCTGTAGTTTAAATTCTGATGTGTTCAGTGTTGGGCAGATTACTCTGTAAAGGTTGAAGGGATATTTCAGGATTTTTGACATAGGGCCTCATTTCCTTGTTATCCAAAGTGTTGTTGATTTTTGGAGATATATATATTTAATTCATGCAGTCCCTAAAGGAATATTTCAGGATTTATAATTATTTTTTTCTAATTTCCTAGTTATCCAGAGTGTTGGTGATTTCTGGAATATATATATATATATATATATATATATATATATATATATATATATATATATATATATATACATGGATGACATCAAGCTGTATGCTAAGAATGAGCGAGACATCGACTCACTGATCCATACCACCCGGATATACAGTGCAGACATTGGGATGTCATTCGGACTAGAGAAGTGTGGTCGGATGGTGACTAAGAGAGGGAAGGTAGCCCACACAGAAGGGGTCTCACTCCCAGAAGGAACAATAGCAGACATTGAGGACAGTTACAAGTACCTCGGAATCCCACAAGCAAATGGCAACCTCGAAGAGGTGACAAGGAAAGCGGCTACAGCCAAATACCTACAACGAGTAAGGCAGGTCCTAAGAAGCCAGCTCAATGGCAAGAACAAGTCCCGGGCAATAAACAGCTACGCCCTACCAGTAATCAGATACCCTGCAGGAATAATAAGCTGGCCAAAGGATGAGATACAGACCACAGATGTTAAGACGCGAAAGCTCCTAACCATGCACGGAGGGTTCCACCCCAAATCCAGCACCCTGAGACTGTACGCTAGCCGTAAGGAAGGAGGCCGAGGACTAGTGAGTGTGAGAGCCACTATCCAGGATGAAACATCCAAGATCCGTAAGTACATCAAGGACAAGGCTCCGACAGATGACGTGCTCAGTGAATGTCTCAGACAATGGGGAACAGAAGATGAGGTGCTGGAGGTCCCGTCATGGGAGGACAAGCCCCTACACGGCATGTACCACCGAAACATAACTGAAGTGGCGGATATACAGAAATCCTACCAATGGCTAGACAGAGCCGGACTAAAGGACAGCACAGAGGCACTCATCATGGCTGCACAGGAGCAGGCCTTGAGCACCAGAGCAATAGAGGCCCAGATCTACCACACCAGACAAGACCCCAGGTGTAGACTGTGCAAAGAGGCCAATGAGACAATCCAGCACATAACTGCAGGGTGTAAGATGCTGGCAGGGAAAGCTTACATGGAGCGCCATAACCAAGTGGCTGGTATAGTGTACAGGAACATCTGTGCAGAGTATGGGCTGGAAACCCCAAGGTCAAAGTGGGAAACACCTCCAAAGGTGGTCGAGAATGACCGAGCCAAGATCCTGTGGGACTTCCAGATACAGACGGACAAAATGGTAATGGCGAACCAACCGGACATTGTGGTGGTGGACAAAGAGCAGAGGAAAGCCATTGTGGTCGACATAGCAATACCAAGCGACTTCAACATCAGGAAAAAGGAACATGAGAAACTAGAGAAATACCAGGGGCTCAGAGAAGAGCTGGAGAAAACCTGGAGGGTGAAGGCATCAGTGGTGCCCGTGGTCGTTGGGGCACTCGGGGCAGTGACCCCCAAACTGGAGGAGTGGCTCCAGCAGATCCCAGGAAATACATCAGACATCTCGGTCCAGAAAAGTGCAGTTCTAGGAACAGCAAAGATACTGCGCAGAACCCTCAAGCTCCCAGGCCTCTGGTAGAGGACCCGAGCAGGAGGAAAAAGAGACCGCCCGCGGAGGGTGAGGAAGAGTTTTTTTTTTTATTTTTATTTTTATTTTATTTTATTTTTTTATTCATGCAGCCCTTATATTTGAGGAGTTTAGTGGTGCTAGGCTAGGGCTAGGCTAGTTTTTTTTTTTTTTTTTTTTACCTTTATTTATCCAAGAAAGTCCCATTGAGATTAACAACCTCTTTTTCAAGGGAGTCCTGGACAAAAGGCAAAAGTTACCATAGACATGCACTATCCTAGCACCACTAAACTCTTCAAATATAAGGGCTGCATGAATTTAAAAAAAAAAAATATATATATATATATATATACATATATATATATATATATTCCAGAAATCACCAACACTCTGGATAACTAGGAAATTAGTAAAAAAAAATATATATAAATCCTGAAATATCCCTTTAAGGTACTTTATTTGTCATTATACAACAAGTAAATTTGTTTAGGTTTGCCTCATATTGGGAAGAAATCCTCGAGTTTGAATAGCTGTACCCTTTCAAGTCTTCTATTAAGTTTGATGTGGGGTTTTTCACAATGAGAATGTTTTATTTCTTGCACAAAACTGACAATGGACCACACTATGCTTTGCTTTAGTACGTGCTTTTATTATCCGTCACATCACTTATATTACTTGGAAGTAAATACTTTAGTGGATTACTTAGTTGTGTGCTACCGAACACTGCATGTGATTAGACAGACAAAACCTACACTTATGTGAAAGCTATGGCATTCTAACAAGCGTCTTAGTGCGGCAGAAAAAACACTCTTAAAGGGGCTAGATGCAAGTTGGTCATTTTATGCTCACTACTGCCATCTCAGGTCATACGTGTAACTGCACCTTCTATATTAAGCTCGTGCATGACGGCAATTCGGACCCGAAGTAACAGCTTTTTGAGTGACAAGTGCAGGATTTTAGAGGCAGTTGTGGTGAACAGGTCTGGGATCATTCTACACCTTAGGACATGGCTGGAATATGTAGGGGGAAAAGTAGGAAAATACTTTCATTTTAACATAAACTCTGTATAGTCCCTTTAAGTCGTCATCTGTAGTGGGTTGTTTTAGAAGTAAAGGACTTTCCTCACTTTAAGAGGCTTCATCAGCACTTACTAATCTATATATAGCCAAGCGGCAAAAGGTTTACCATCCACCATTGATCAATTGTTGCCTACTCAATAACTGAACCTTTTTGCGAGCTTGGAGGAGGACCTTATTATTTCTATTAATACATGGGCCAGGAAAGTTCATCATCTTTCAGTGCACTTTTCTTTATTTTTCATCAAACAGTATGGGAGTAAAGCATATTTTTGGTATTGTAGCAAAACCACAATTCAAAGTTCACTCTCAAAAACTTGCTCAAATAAATACATTACAACTCATCTTAAAGGAGATTCAGGTGCACTTAAACGAACTAAACCCTCAAAAACACAAACGCTAAATGCTCGTGTGAAAACAGACAATGCTTTATTCTCCAGCTCCGAAAGCCGCTGGTTTCAATATGACCCGACTTTTTGCCAAATTCCCTGCCATGCTTCTCTGCTCGTCAGGAGAACACTTAAGCCGTGCGTTCAGGGGTTTTTATTTTTGATTAATTCAATCAATGATGGAGACAGACATTCTTGTAACGCAAGCCCCCATAATGGAGCTGTGATGGTTTGCCCAGAGAGGAAAACCATGTTAATATCGTAGAAAGCCCCCATTCTAAGGAAAGACATAACATGCAGGGCTGTTTAGGGAGCCCACAATGAATCAACAGCTTCACAGAACTTGATGTGGAAGGGAGATTGTATTGTTCAGATAATGCAACAATGGCAGAGGGGTTTGAAGTTCCAGTAAGGACTTCTTTTAGTTCTCTAGTGGAGAGTGGAGAACACAATTAGGCCTGTCTTCATCTTTTTGCATGATTGTCAAGGGATGTTTATCCAAAAGGCCAAAGAGACTCCTTCCGTCTAAGTCATCTTTATGAGGGTTCGAAAGTGGTTTTCCCCTCCTCATTTCCCTAAAGCTGCACATGACTTCGCCAGTTATGCAAGCAGGCTAACAATGTATTAGTTCCGCTGTGACGAATCCCAAAACCAAAGCCATATTCATTCATCCTCCATTGTTCTTGCAGGTTTTGGACGCTGGATGGTCCGCAGTCCTTGGCTCCTGTTTGCTCCTCGGAGTCTGGCGTGTCCTGTGGTGTCTGGTACCGCTCTCAGACTGAGGTTTATCTGCAGAGTTCAGATGAGTCAGTCCCATGAATCAGATCTGGTCAGAATCGGAGCTGGATGACTTCTGCAGCAGATATGCGGAGAGTGCATGTTGTTTTATATTCCTCGGCTTTGATTAATTGCAAAGACATTTCCTTTACACATATCTGTTTTCTATTTGTAGCCACCGGCTTCCAAGTCTGATGTTTGGTTTTATTCAAAGTGCTCGGGTGCTTGTGTTTCTCTCTTTTTTTTTTTATTAAAAGGAAATGCAGCATGAATGTAGGGAGTATAGTCATATAAACAATGTCAGGCTAAACCATAACAGAAAGAGATGTTGTAAACTTTGCCGTCAACTTGACTCTCAAACACTTCAGTAAATGAGGGTTTAAGTGCAAATCATTTTATTTTTATTTTGTTGACCCACAAAGACAATCCACATGAGATTATTGATGTAGATTTTGGATTACTTTTTTGGGACTACTTTTCTAGTATCCTCTATGATTTGTGCCTTAACCTTAAAACTTATAATAATAAAAAGGTCCCTCTGTTTTTTCCTCAGAGAGAGGTGCCAAGCTTCTTCAGTCCTGCCCTCGGGGGGGGGGGGGGGGGGGGGGGGGGCTAAGTAAGGTTTAAAGGAACAGGCCACAGTTTTTCCATACTGAGATATGCTCTTACCTGAGCTTAGACGAGTTGATACGTACCTGTCTGGTCTTTGTGCGTGCCCTCAGTCACGCAAAACGACCAAAGATGTTGTTAGAATTTGGCCTCTCACAATGTATTCCTATAGCTCCAAATGGGGGGTGAAGTTGGAAGCAATCATGCTCTTCCACGGGCACGCACAAAGACCAGACAGGTACGCATCAACTCGTCTAAGCTCAGGTAAGAACATATCACAGCCTGGAAAAACAGTGGCCTGTTCCTTTAAAAGTAATACAATTTGAATTCTCAGTATGTGCCTTACATGTGGTAGAATCATCAATGAAGACGACTGAAGTAAATAAGTGGATTGAATGTGTCATTGACGCATTATTTAGGCTTGAGAATGAAAAGACATTTAGGTGAAAATTGAGTTAGCATCAAGTTTAAGCTTCCGACAACCTCAATATACCCTGACAAAATATTTCACACTGGACATTTTCTAACTATCTGCACCTTCCTATGTGTTAAAGCGCTATAACAAGTGAAATTTGTCCACAATGAGATCAGCAAAGTCTTTAAATACATATGAAAAATACTAATTCAAAATATTCACAATCATTTTAGATGTATTTTCTCTTTTTGCAACCAATATATAAGCATGTATCTGTTGTATGATTATTTTTTCTTTTAATTTACCAGAGAAGTCAGTAAGTTTTTGCCTCTCCTATAAATGTAATGTTTGCAGGGTTCTACACAAAATCTGTGTTTATTTAGCTCCAACCAAATTGTCATTTTTCTCCTTTGTCTTATGTTGAACCGTGACCGCTGTGGACAAAAGCATCGAACAGCAATGATGACAGCCCTTTGTTATGTTTTTGCTGCATCTTTTCAACACCAACACCAGCGATTGTTCAATCTTATGTAAAGTTACTGTGTCTGATTGGGACAAATGAAGCTGTAGCCCCACAGTGGACTATCTTCACCTATTACTGTCCACCCAGTCCTTATGCAACCTAATCAGGGAGCTATTTAGGGAAATAAAGTAGGAAAAAAAAAAAAAAAATGCTTTGTCAGTCCAGTGAAAACACCGGGCCTCTTATATAAGGCGAGATTGCTTCATAGACGAATGACTTTTGGGTTGGACGCTGCAGCTTCCCAAGGCTTGTATTTATTTTCATTAGTACTCAATAGCTTTTGCCTCGCTGCTCTGTGCCAAAAGTGAACAGATGGCAGTGAGTAAAAAAAAAACCCCTGATATATTACAGTCACAAATCACTCCAGACAAGTATTGAAATCAGAAACCTGCTACATTTTGCTAAATTTTTCTTTTTTTATACTGTTGTAAAGTTGCCCTGAAAAATCTTTTGTTTCATTCATGGATGTTTGCATGTTCAGTGGCACAATCTCAAGAGCGCCACACACTCACACATTTCACCTGCTGATGTCACAAGGTGGTGCCTTACTTGATTCATCATTGCCTGAGTATTTTAACTCTCAAATAGCCTTCACTACTAAAGCTGTCTTCTTCTTCTGCAATAATTATTATGACATATGCATTATTTTAAGTTATAAATGAGAGAAAACCAATGGGCATACCAAGCAGAGTGTAGTTGATTATTGGAGATACATATTTGTATGCAGTCCTTATATTTGAAGAGTTTAGTGGTGCTAAGCTAGTGCTAGGCTAGCGCATGTCTATGGTAGCTAGTAGCATGCATTAAAAACCTCTTCAAAATCATGGGGTAGTCCTCCAAACGTTGCCATATCTGATTTGTAGAAAGCTCCTTTGTGAATTCCACATGTAGTAATGCCGGCCGCCACTGCGTAGCTTACAACCAGGAAGCTGTTCAAATATAAGTTCTTTAAATGCAAAATGGTTATATTTCAAAAATGATTCTGTCAACACAGACATTTATATCGGTGGTTTGGTGTTACCTCAGGTGCACTGTGCTTGGGTCACTGTTTTCAATGCAGGCTACTAGTTACCATAGACATGTACTAGCCTAACACCACTTAACTCTTCAAACACTCCAGTCCAACAACAAGGACTGCAAGAATTAAAAAAAATAAAATAAATCTCCAGAAATCAACAACACTCTGGAAAACTAGGAAATGAGGCCCTATGTCAAAAATCCTGAAATATCCCTTTAATGCACTAGTAGTAACTTGTTTACGTTAATAAATCCTTTCCGTTGTCCCTCTGGGTGTGTTAATGGGATGATTGGTGGGACTCTGGCTAGAAAACCACACTTGCAGCTTTCCTGCAATACACACTAATGGAATCACGAAGAAGAAGCTAACAGGCTAACGGGCAAAGCTAACTGCAGGCTAGCGAAACTTTAACACTATTTACAGCCAAGTTTGAGTGAATAAAAACAAAAACATTGTGTAATTGGATGTACAATATCCCTCTTTGCCTTTGCTGTCAATCTAGTATTTACTCTCATGGAAAATTAATGAGTAAAAAAACGGAACATGCTACAACACCTGCAGTGGCGCTGGGCCTCTAGGGGCATGAGCTACTTAGTGCCGCTTTAACACGACAGATTGGCACAAAATAGCACCTTCAAGTGACTAGTTTCTCAATAAATAACCGCTTTTACATGTCAAGACGTACTGAAAATGTGTTGAATCGTAAATCTGTTCTAATCTATTGGGCGCAGTGGTGAATTTGTGACAAAGACATATTGAATTATGGCAATCGCAGCATGATTAACATCAAAGTCATGTTTTTAACGACCGCGTGACGCACAAGTCTGTCTTTGGTTTGAAAATGTAGATTTAAGTCTCTGTTACTGGAATTCAGGAATTGTTTCGCCAACAATACTCACCAGTAAATCTCTAATATCCAGAACATGTGCTGGTAATCTATCCATAATAAATATATAAAATGTGTTGACAGCAAAATGGAACAGAAGATTACTAAAGAAGAAGAAAGTGATTGCTTCCAATTGTAAGTTAAACGGGTGAGAATGATAAAGGGAAATAGTCCAAAAGAATTGAGCTTTGATAGTTTTTACAGGTTTTAATGAGGTTTGATTGGTGTCCAGGCTGAACAATGAGCATCTGGGTTTGGTTTAGTTGTGTACCACCGCAAGAATGTAATGAAACAACATGTAGGTTGCACACATGAAATATTCTGATTATAAAATAGTATTAGTATAACTCGTATAAAAGACCTTTTCACACACAAAGAACTTGAGCTGAAAGAACAGCGCTGGCACACGCAGTAACTTCACAGAATGACAATGGTGCAAAGTTCTTGTTCCAAATCACTTACCTTAAACCACACACTGAAGCATGCCGTTAACAGCGGGTCAGGCCTGAGCAGATTTATATCTCCACAGTGTTGTTGTGGTAGAGATAAGGCAGGTGCTGACAGGCTGACCCCAGGAGCAGGGCTGTGCTGGAGTGAGATATATGGGCTGAGTCATGCCACCGCTGGAACCAGGCCAGTCTGACATGAATCTGTCCCAGATAAATCCTCACTAAATGTGAAGGCTGGATCTCAACTATGACCCCAAATACCCTATAGGTGGAGTTTTGTAATGCGCTACACTATGATACTGTCTCCTTGTTGCACCTTAAATAGCATTTTGTTGTGAAGTTACAGAATTGTATGACAGTTATGAGAAAAGTACAAAATTGATTGTCAGTGCAGGACTTTTTATTCAATAATTAATGTTTTTTACAGTCACCAATGCAAATTTGTTTGTAGTAAGTAGTAGTAAGTAATTTCATAGTTTACAGCCAGACAGATTAACAATCAATATTACATAAATGAATAAAATAAATAATAGTACTAATAATATAAAATAAATAATAATAATAATAATAATAATACAAAATTACAAAAAAAATTATAACTTTAAATAAAATCAGAACAATTGGAGGCTGTCTTATACTTTACATACACATGCCCTGAGGCCAAACATCATCAAGATACAAGGTACGGCCCCAGGCCCCAACAACCCAGGGCATGACTATCCCTGAGCCATCAGGGATAATGTAATTGTAATGCAAATATGTTTTTAATGTCTGCCAATAACTAATACCAACCAATACGACGTCATTCATGCCTTGGTGTCTAAAACAAAATAATACATATTCAACCAGAAAGACAGTCAGGTTGAATATGTCAAGCTGCAGTATAGGTACTTGGAGCAATTGTAATTGTTGAATTTATAAGGTCACACCAAAAAGTCAAAAAGTCCACCATCAAAGGCAGACAAAGGGCACTGCTGATGCATTTAATGGCTGTGACAGACCACAGACTTGTTACTCGCTCTTCACCTCAGACTTAACTGTCCTCTGGCTTGTATCTGTCTTTTGACAGTGCCCAAAGGAGGCTTAGATAAATAAAGTAGGAGGAGATTGTTTAAACGCTCGGCTGCTGACACTTCAGCTTCATTTCCAGCACAACGCCCTTTTGTTTAATCATCGCATAATCCCACTTAATGCAACTTTTGTTGTTACCTGTAAAGTAAGTACAGTGAGTGATTTGAGATGTTGAGTCCATCCTCAAATCCAGATCCTTGCTCTGATGTGGTTTCCTTGGGCAAGACACTTTACCCACATTGTGCTTGCATCATTATTATATTTCTGTGTACTTCATGGAGGTTAAATAGGCCGTTGGAAAGGGATTTAACATTTCCTTCAGCCCCTCAGTGTAACAGAGAGGCTAAATGATCTCACAAACTAAAACAAAACATGGACTTAGAAAAAATAAATTCAATTGGGGAAAACAGTGTTGAGCTCCATAACCCTTGTAGAGAATATTGAGCTTTGTTTTTTACCTCAGACATGTTTGATCTGTCCATTACCCCAGACCTCGATGTGCTGATTTGAGCTAGTATTATGTAAAGCTCCCATCGCTGCGGGGTACGGACCGCATGTGCTGCCGCCTGTCCGGGGTTGCATCCTGTGGTTTGGCTAAGCGCTGATGGCCGTGTGTCTGTCCCGCTGTGGTGACCTTAGACCCCATGTGGCGGATAAGGATGTGTCAAAGGGAAGCTCTGGGGTCGCCTCTCTTTCTCTCTCTCGGTCTGAGGGCTGTACAGGCCGCGGTATAGAGCGGCGCACATGTGTTTCCTGTTTTGCAGAGTTTAACAGTCGTGTATCGGCTCTTAGCTCCAGAGCAGGGGCCTTTTCCTGGAGCTTTGTTTGGATTTGGCCCCTGAGAGTGGCTTAAATATAGGTGAGCAGCAGAGGTGTGCCCCAGTGTACTACCAAAGCAAGTTGAATATGGATTTTGAGATACAAGAGATGCATCTATTTCATTTTCTCTTTTTTTTATATATACATATCATCCTTCCTTATTCAACTGAGTGGCCAGGTTTGCAGGATTGTAAGCGTATTTTTTAATTTTTTTCACTCAAAAAAAAGTTTAGCATTTCAGACAGTATGTTCTAAAAAGCTACAAACTACAACAGACGGTGTTGCATGAGGAAGATTTCAACTTGATCAAGGCCTTTCACTTGAAAAGCTTCTAACTTTCCCTTTCACAGCTCCTCCGATGATTCACTCACCGCCGAATAGAAAGTCCAGTCTCTTTCAGATTTGATTTTATAACCCAGTTGAGTGTAAATGGCTTCAGGATGTCGATCTCGGTTGATGCACGGCTAAAGAATCCTGTGGGCTACAACACAAAGTACTCGACCAATTACTGCAATTCACATGACGCTGAGCAGAGGCTTAACATACAGCTCTAACAAACTGATTTGATTTTACATCTGTTTATTTAATGTACGTTCTTCTTATTGTACAGTTTTACTTGTTCTCATCCACCATTATTATTCACTGTGTTTCTGTGATACACATTGAGGCTAATGTGCATCACTGAAATTCGTCTCAATAGGAAAGGGGGAAGGGCATTGACAGTTCACATTTAGTAACCCATCGACTTTCTCATGGGATAATTGCTTTGGACACCATTGAGAATTTTAGGGTTATGAAGGGTCCTTTTCATATTTTGTAAATGGAGAAAGCAACTGATCTGGGTTGCCTGCTATTTTCTGTTCAATGATTCCCATGGGGGTCAGGACACTACTCAAAAGTGGGTCCAGAGCCTCTGATAAAAAAAAAAAGGTCCAAACAATGTTGATAGAATGACACAGTAAACAATGGGTGGATTAACTATTTGTATATTGATACTAGTATGAATATAAATGGCTTTAACTTGTTATGTGCCATTTTAGGGTTAGGGTATAGGTAGAGGTTCAGAGTTATTTTCTCCAATTATGCATATCCAAATCTCAAAGCGTGTTGACAGGAGGAGCTCACGCCCTGTTTGCCAGTGTGATACCTCATTTGAAAGCCAAGGCCTTCTAGCTTCCAATAATGTTGTCATGGTTTGATGGTGGAACGAGGAAAATAAGCCCAAAAGACAGGACTGCAACAAAAAATGGTGATGTTTAATAACTGAATGGAATAGAATAGTGTTTTTATTACTGTGTCTTATATACGCCCACAATAAAAGGACCAGTTGCCAGACACTAGGCACAATATACAATACTTAAACTTATTTGAACAAACAAGTGAACTGAAAGTGTCCGATATCCAAAATAATCCAGAGATAAAATGACAAACTGGTGAAAAAAAAAAAAAAAAAAAAAACTCAAAGGAACTGGGGCATAAGGATCACAAGGACAGAACACATGTCAAATTAAAACACAGGAGTGGACCAAAGACAAGACAATAGGGAACAAAAAAACCTGAATCATGACAAATCTAAGATATGTGTGAATGAAACACAAGTTAGGGATTTGTCATCCCTAACTCTAATCAAAACCCGAGCCCTTGACCCCAACCCTAGCCCCCATGGTCAGGGGGGAACAGCAAGTAACAGGTTAACTTTCCTAAAAAGACACAGTGGAAATGTGGGTCACTGAAATGGGTTGTGAACCACTGACCCTATTCAGCTCCAGGGTCAAACATGCACACAGTACAGCATGTGTAAAGCTGCATGGAAACTAATGTCTGTCTCGTATTTCATTTTCATTCATTTTGCCACAATTAAAACTAATTTAACCTATGCTGTATCCTGTGTAAATGGTATCATTACAATCATTAAACAGTAAGCCCACATTGACACACTTGAGATGTTCACCTTTATTTAATTGGTTCCAACTCTTTCTCGAAGTAGAGAAGACCCATTCATGAGACTAGGACAGTTTTTTAAATCTGTGAAATTAACATCTGGAAATCGCTCTTCTATTTTTAACGGTGCAGTGCGAGCCCAGGGAGATTCATGAGTGGCCGATTTTCCGTAAAAGGCGGAGTGTGTTAGGACTTTATTAGCCGCAGCTTGAGCCTGTTCATCTGCTCTGTCTCAGCCCTCTCTTGAATCCTCTTCTGGGAGCTTTTACCAGCGGAGACATGTTTTGTTCATGGCCTTACTTAATTGAAAGGACACCGAACCCCCCCCCTAAACTTATCCCCTCACCCCTCCTACACAAAAATCTCCTCTTGTATCTGTAACAGTTACCCCTTCGGGAGGGCCTCCACATGTTTCCCATCACGGATCGAGCGGCACGCTAATTTACAGTGCGGGGAGAGAAAAGTGGCTCCTCAGCAGTTCGTTTTACCCCTAGTCCCATTTGAGTCTGCACCCCAACCCCCCCACCCCTGGCTCCGCCTCCCTTTCTCTCCCCTGACACAGCATGGTGCCAGCGCGTGACATCACTGCACACATCTCCAGTAAAATGTCAAAACACGAGCAGAAGGCATGATTCGATGGCTTCTATGCACACAGCTCTGCGCCGCTCAATCTTTCTCTTTCTCTCTCTCCGGTTTGTGGACCAAAGAAAAGATTGGGATAAATCAGAATAAAGAAGAAGGCAGTTAGTATTAGTTACATGTTTAATTCTTCAGCAAAGGATTTGTTCTTAGCATTTCGTCAGATATATGCTCAATTGGGATTTATTTAATCTCCCGTATGCCCTGGCAATGTAAGGAAACACACCAGGTTGCATAATGGTTGTTTAGCAGCAAGAATTGTGTTATTTGCCATTGAATCATAATCTATTATAATTTGTCAGAGATTTATTTCCTTGACCGCATGAGTATCCCTTTTCCAGTTCATAGTATTGCTTCATTGTGGCTTGAATCAACAGGTGGCTGAGTTTTTCCAATGCAGAAGATTAGATGTGGTTTAATAGACTGAATGCTGAGTGCTTATGTGGCTTTCGGAGCTCTGTAGATCTGTGGTGACAGCGCCGGGGAATACCCAACCTCAAATCCCAGCAAGAGGCAAAAAGTCATGCATGTACAACAGGCATGTGCATTTAATGCAAAAGTGTCTATGGCTGGATCAAAATGATATTATTCAGATATTGCTGTGGTCTTAAGTTTATGTCACTTTACTCTGTGGAAAACAGTCAGGTTTTCTTCTTCAATCTAAGGGCACCATGGCAAACTGGAATACAGAAAGAAGCTGCCATGGGCGACCTGTCAGGAGCAGTGGGCGATTACGGTTCTACGACTGGGGACCCCTCTTGGCCAGGATATTGGTCAGGTGCACCTAGTTAGAGGGATCTGGGGTCATTGCAGTTGGTCAAGTCCAGGTTCAGCAACCTGCAAGAATGAGATCAGATGAGCATCCTGAATGACCAGATTATTCCATCAATGGATTTCTTCTTCCCTGATGGGATATTCCAAGATGACAATGCCAGGATTAATGGGGCTCACATTGTGAAAGAGTGGCTCAGGATGCACGAGACATCAGACATTTCAGACATGCCAGAATTCAGATCTTAAACGCTTAACCTAAGGGATCTTTGGGATGTGCTGGAGAAGGCTTGGCATAGTGATCACACTCTCCCATCCTCAATACAAGATCTTAGTATAAAATTGATGCAACACTGGGAGTTTTGACATTGCAGCTGATTGAAACACATGAATGTGTGCTGTGATGAAAGCCAAATATTACAGCGTGTGACCTTTTTTCTGTGGCAAAACATCTTGCCTTAAAAAAGATGTTACACAACTTTTTATATTATACTATTAGTATTTCTAAATATACTTCTGTCTTAACAAAATGTTGCCATTATACACATTTTTACGGTGCTTTAGTCTGAGATGAAGTTTCTTGTTCCCATTTGCTCTGGCTCAGACTTGAATAACTCTGTCACTCGTGTTCGTGTGGACTGGCGGATCCACTTGTCAATAACTCAGTCGTATTCCTGCCTCTGATTGAGAGAAAAGTCTCTGGGACAGTTCTAAGTTCTGCTACAGGTTTGGGCTTGGCCCAAATCCAGTCAGCTGCCTCCCACTCCCAAAGCATCCTGGGAACATCCTGCCTCCGAACACACGCACATCATCCCGGGACACGCACCAATAAATAATCCATCCACATCAATGAGAGATGCTCAAGAGTTTCCATTTGGTTTGGAGCTCAGATGCACCAAGGGCTTTTAGGCATGAGAGCCATTACTCCAGCATAAATTATAAGCCGCGAGACCAATCCCACAGATCAATCAACTGGTGGGTCAGGGCCCAAAAGTGGGTCACGGGACCAATTTTCAGAGGGTCTTCTCCAAAAAAAAAACTAATTTGTTTAGCAGATTATCAACGTTTTCATCAACAGCACTGGAACAAAAAAAGCGGAAATTGTTATTCATATTTCAACCATCAACGACTGACAATGCAAATAGTCTTTGAAGAAACTGAACAGAAATATAACTCCAATCTGCAATCCAAGTCTGAATGTATTACTCATGGAAATATCTACGTAATATCTTAGTGTTCTCTTTTGACATAATATAAAAATCGTTGGCCTCAAAACTAATCTCCAGATGAGAGTAAAAGTGCTGACACAATACCTGAACTTTCTGAGGCAATCCCATCTTGGACCTTTTATCTGTTGAAAATAGTCTGAGCCCAAAATAAGAAGCTGACCGCATCGCTGCACCTGTGAGGACGTACTGACAGCGGGAATGCTTTGAACAAATGCTCCCCGAGCTAAAGAACATGGGAGATCTTCAAACAACGGATAGTTTTATAATCCGTGACTTCTTTGGATTTGTGACCATGAAGTTGACTCATCGAAAAGAAAATCACGTGTTTGTTTGCTCCACCTTTTTTTGAACCAGAGATCACCCTTTTAGTCAAATCAAAATGGATGTTATTAGAGCAATGATCACCGATGGCAGGATGAGATAACATTACAGAAACAGGAAGCGATAGACAAAGTGACTTCTTGGGGGTCATAACAACTGTTCTATAATCTTGTATCTGTTCTGTTTTATGTGGTGGATTTACCTGGATGTTTCAGTGATTTCTGGCTTTTGAAACGCTGGAAAATGTTTCACAGATGCAAGACGCGAATGAATCCGCTCTTATGTTCATGTCAGCAACCATTTCGGTTTGGAAGACGTAAGACATTACCGGTGATCCTTGTAGTCAGGTGGTCACATATGGGCCACTACTTCAACACACACAGAAACAGCAAAGACGGCTGAACGGAAAGATTTATGGTGCTTTGCCCTTTGTTCTGACGCGGGACAAGGGGTTTCAAGCCTACAGTTCAACCTTAAATCTCTCTCTCTCTCTCTCTCTCTGTCTTCTGTCTTTCTTTTCAGCCTACTGTGATTTATAGTGGCCCTGTCGGGGTGGAAGGCTGTCCCCAGATGGAGGAGCGCGTTGGGAGTGTGCATCTGTGTCTGTGAAGCTCGCGTCTTCAAAGTGAAAACGCCATAGAAGCGGAGGCCTTTGTTTAAACTGCCTTGCTATTTTCCACATTAATCATAGTTAATGTCTGTCTAATCCACACTGCACTGGGCTGATTGCTGCAGGCAGGGGGGGCATCACAGAAAGGCCGGAGAAACAACTGGACAAAAGAGGCACCTTACGATGACCCTTTGCCCATTGTTCTCTTAATTGAGCTCCGCTGATTGGGTTGAAGTTTGTAGATACAGCAGTTATAAGCAAAGGCGATTGACCTGGATTCAACTTTTGATTGTTGTCCCACTGTCTGAGGGAAACAGAAGTTCACCAACGCTTTAGTGACCATTAGCCCGGGACAACGTTGGAATTTTCTCTGCAAGTTGTGTGAATCCTAAAGAAATCCAAAAGTGCCATGCTGCACACATGAGCACAAGATATGGCAAAGCTGAAATGTATACCCGCCTTACAGCTGTACTAAGTAGCTCATGCTCCTAGAGGCCATACGCGCCACTGCAGGTGTCGTAGCATCTTAAGTTTTTTTTTTATTCATTAATTAGAGTAAATACACTGACAGAAAAGACAAAGGTAAATACTGTTAAAGTGGAGCTAGCCCGCAATTAGCTTTGCCCGCTAGCCTGTTAGCTTCTTCTTCGTGATTCCATTAGTGTGTATTGGTGGCTCTGACCCGGAGGCCGCAAAGTTGCAATTGTGGTTTTCTGGCCAGAGACACCAGGGAAACCCCCCCAATCATTCTACTAACACTTGTACTACCCCAGAGGGACTACGGAAGGGATTTATTAAGGTAAACAAATGACTTAGTACTGGTTTAACCGAGAGCATTTTTCAAACTTCTCCACTGGAGCTTACAGCCTATAGGCCACTGTAATGCCTCATTTGAAAGCTAAGACCTACAAAACTGATTGTGACTTTTTTGTTGCGTCGTCGCTGCGTTTATGCCACTTTTTTGTCGCTCTTTAGTTGCTTTTTCATCCTAGCTTTCGTCTCGTTTCTGTCACATTTTTGTCGCTTTTTTGTTGCAGTTTTGTTCCCCTTTTGTGGCTTTTTGCCTCATTTTTTGTCGTTATCCTGACGTTTTTTTTTTTAAGAAGCTTGTACATTTAGGCAATGCCAAACTGGAGAAAATGTGCTTGGTTCAGGCGGGGGCTAAGAGGTTAAATAAAATGACATACAAGGGCTACAAAGAAGTTTTATTCTAGTTAGCTCTTGTGAATTTTCTACAATTTGTGTAAAGCACATACACAGAGAATAGGAAATGTATCACACTCAATACCCTTGGGGAAGGGGAGAGTTCAGCACCCCGACTGTCTTGGTGGATGAAGTCACCCCTCTGAGATAAAGCTGTACAGAATCCAGTGCAATGAATAAACAACATTTCCAAAGTACAGCACAAAAGGTCATAGAAAAAACATTATAACAATTGTCCAGAACATTGTTACTTAGCGATATCTCTATACAAACAGTCTTACACATTCAACTTATTGAGCCAATATTTTCTATAGTTGATTAAAAGGGGGTGGGTGGGGGGTATGTATGGGGTTGGTGGAGCAGCAGGTGACCCAAAAGAGAAGTCGCAGAAATATGTCCAGCAATCAGCAGCGCGGCTTAGCTTCGTTTTCTTCGCTCAATGAAACCCTTGTCCCGAAGCGGACGTGAGGGGGGGCTGGAAACAGAATTTTAAACATCAATATTGTTCCATTGGATTTGTACATGGAAATTGTGCGAGGCCAATACAGTACATGGTGATTTTTTCCCAGGATGCTCAGCAGGACCTCAGCCAGCGTTGTGCGCACGTATTGGAGTGAGCCAAACCTAATTCTCAAGGCACAGGCACGCAAAGGCTTTTAATTTAGGGCTCAATCAGGTAGAAAAATAAGGAGCAGTGGAGTGCACCTGTTTGGCTTCTGTCCCTCATCTGAACATATGAGAAAAATGTACAATTTACCGTCAAATGCTGTTCAATTGGAAAAAGCAACCAGCCGTAAAAGCCAAAATAGTATATTACCATGGTAAAGGCAATGGATTTGGACTTGGGTATCCATTTTGCTTGTTCAACAGGGAGGAATGCAAGGTTCTCAACAAGCAAAGATTCATTAACCCTTCATAGGGCACTCATTGAACTACTTTGAGATAAATAATTTCAAATCAAGAGTGTTATTGGGGGACATAACACAAGTTTAGTTCTGTTTTAACATTTTCAAAATGTTTCAATATCATGCAGAAAATCAATGTGAGCAAAGTTCCCATATTTGGTTGCTTGCCCTTAACCCCTTAACTCCCACCTGAACCGAGCACATTTTCTCCAGTTTGGCTTTACCCCAGTCCAAAAGCTTCTGGAAAAAAGCTGTGAAAATAGCTACAAAACTGAGCCGAAAAAAATTATGGAAATGTGACAAAAAAGTGCCAAAAAATGTATGAAAAAGTGGCAGAAATGTCACAAAAATGTCACAAGAAATTGACAAGAAATTGACAAGAAATTGACAAAAATTGACGAAAACATTACTAAAATGTGACAAAAAATTGACAAAAAATGGATGAAAAAATTACAAAAAAATGATTAAAATTTGACAAAATAACTACAAAAAATGGACGAAAAAATTACAAAAAAAGTTACAAAAATGAGTTGAATACCCAACCAAAAAATGCTGGGAAAAAAAAATCTGATGACGTGGAGGTTAAAGGTTAAAGGAGCTACATCTGATTTTACATATAGAAATGGAATGAATTTTTTGTCCTCCCTTAGTGTATTGCAAACTCAAACATTTGAGGGGAAAACAGCTTGCATCAAATTATAAAACATTTGTACCAATTTTATGAACTTTCAGGCTATTTGTCTAGCATTTTTAGAAAGTGACCCTGCAAGTTGTGAAATGTGCCTATAAACTTGTCCCTGTAAAGAATTTGGATGCTACAAATATATTAGGAAAGTTATGAATGAGTTGGGACCACAACTAACATTTTAATTTAGTGGCTTCCCCTTTCATTGTTTGCAATCAAAAAATCAGGTATAGGGCAAGTGTTAAAATATACAAAAAGTACTTTCAGGTCTCGGGGGGTGCTGGTATTCAGGAATATTGATATTGATGTTTGAATGCCCACCTGTCGTTAAGAGTTTTTCTTATGTGATTGTGCTTTACGTGCAGTGGGAGTGGTCAGCGCCGCCAATATTGTTTGGCAACATAAAAACATCCTAAGGTTTATTGGTTCTTTTGTAAAGAAAATACTGTAAGTATGAATAATAAGTGCAACGGGCATGTCCAAATATGGACAACACTAATTAACTTTAGGTTTAAGTGAGTGTATGATCAAATATGGTGCCTGCCTTTTCCATGCTGTAATTTCACTAAGTCCTCCAAAACCTACACATATCATCACTTAGCACAACTATTCAGCAATAAAAGGTGTGAGTTGCATCAACTTCCCATGGTTAGTTTTCAAGTTATGTAAAGAAATGTAGCATGAATTTAGCCAGACTTGGGTCTTTTTCAGACTTCAAAGAAAACAGGAAGTTGAGAGCGCGACCGGTCTCTGCTGATTGGTGAAATGCCACAGTAGTGGGATCTGTGATGTAGGGTGATCTCTTCTGATTGGCTGAGGACTACATGCCTCTTTACCTTATACTGATGTGCAGCAGGGAGGCCATAATGTAAAGTGTGAGGAAATGACCAAAAATAATAAGGACAATAAACAACATGGCCTTATAGTGGCCATATGAAAGTGTAGTATTATCAGGAAAATAGGTGGACAGATGTTCCAGTTGAACTGTACAACATTTTCTCTGCTCCGCGTTCATGAGAAAGCGTAGGTGGCTGGAGGGTTGATGTCTGATTTCCCAACACTCATTTCACAACAGTGTCTGGCTTGTTTTGGAGAGGGTTTTAAGAACATAGTTTGACTGTTTGTTCTTCCAGCTCACACTCATTATAAGATCGGGAAGCGATCAGAGGCGTCAGAAGTCCAGAAATGTTGAGTTGTTTTGTTACATTAATTACATTTTGGCAGATCGTATAATAGGCGATCATATGCAGAGCTCGGCTGACCTGAATGCACAATAATAAGTCACTGTAGTTAAACAAAGGTTGAATTAGACTTTTTGCTCAACGTGTATATGATTTGGTATAATGGTATTAGCCTGGCTACCCATCAGACTCATTTTACTATATCCCGAAAGCGTCAGTCAATGCTTTATAGCAGTTCTCGTGCTTCATTTTAGTGGGTTGCAACATAGTCAACATCTGAGTATAAATAAAACCTTCTAAATATTTGCAAATGAAGGAAAGCACTGAAGCATTTGGAATCTTAACTTCTCTTCAGGAAAGCCATGATTGTTGTATATCTACTTCACTGTAAATGTAACTGTTGCATTTCACTGTTGTTCCACCTTGAAATTACACTCAATCAGAGCAATGCTACACTATTGCAACAATAAGAAAGTTACAGTATGTGCATTACACTATATAGTATTAATAATTGACATTGACATGAGCCCTTGCTTTCCGATAATGTAATGTGATCAGTATTTGCATCACAGTCATTGTGCAGTCAGAAATAGATCCTGGGACAGGATTACTGCTCATATGTTTCTTGGGGCAGAAGTTGTCTGTCTTGGCACTGAGTCGATTTCTTTCCATTTTCATAACAAATGGGCTTGCATTATTATAGTATTTGAACTCATTTTCATAAAAGCTTTGACATTTACTGCCCAAAGCTCTGTTCGGGCCTGAAATGTGAAACAGAAATTTCCCCATAAGATGATAGCAGATGGGAAATAAAACTGACTTGAGAAGAGTGTACGGAGCGGGAGAATGAGTTGGACTTGGCCGTACCTGCTTTAGGCCTGACGCCAAACCACCGGCATCAAACTCTGATCACTCCTGTCTCCTCCTCTCACTCCCACATGTGCGAACGCTGTGGAAACTCCCTCATCCCTTGTCCAGATATAGGGAGATAATATATATCCATAGCAGTCCTGACAAGCAGATTGGGATTGAGGTTGATTTGAGAGTATTTGTGATAGTGTATACTGTATGTGTGTGGAACATTTTATTTTTGTTTAATATTTTGGGACATGTACCTTTGGCATATTCTTTGGCATTCATATGAAGTATACAAGTTGCTAGATCTTAATAGAGAATGTTTTGTACCTTTGCCTCACAAAAAAAGTGGAAAAACTCCATGTGTGCTGTACTTTTGATACAGGTTTGGTCCAAATATTTACATGGCTCATGATAACGATAACCTTACGATACGCCGATACTGCCATAATCGATATATTGCAGAGATAGATAACCTAGGATACATCCTGATTTTGAGTCAATGATCCCTGACTTACTGAAAATAGGTCATTGATCTGTCCATGGAATCGCTTAATTTAACTTTAAATAAGCAAGAAATCTCAGTCTTGTTTTAAAAGGAATAAATAAACCACAAATCATTAAAAGTAATATATATATGCGTGATAGCAACAAGTGCTGCCCTCTACTGTTCTGACTGAAATCTTGATCATTATTGGCCTCTAATTAATATGCATGATGTAATCAAAAGTATCAATATTAGAATAAATATAGCAAAATATCGCAACATATTGCAAGATCAATATATTGTCACACTCCTACTGTACGCCCATATTTAAAGTTTTGCTAACGCTTTATATTAAAGGAACAGGCCACCATTTTTACATTCTGAGATATGTTCTTGCCTGAGCTTAGACGAGTTGATATGTACCTGTCTGGTCTCTGTGCGTGCACTCAGTCACACAAAATGACCAAAGATGCCGTTAGCATTTAGCCTCTCCCAATGTATTCATATAGCTCCAAATGGGGGTGAAGTTAGAAGCTACTGCGCTCTTCCACGGACACACACAAAGACCAGACAGGTACGTATCAACTTGTCTAAGCTCAGGTAAGAACATATCTCAGTATGGAAACACAGTAGCCTGTTCCTTTATTTAAGGTGTGCTCATTAAGTATTGATAAGGTATTAATAAGCATTAATAATATGCTTGTAACCTCTCCTGGAGCTCTGTTGTCGGGGGCTTCGTGCCCCTGGTAGGGTCTCCCATGGCAAACAGGTCCTAGGTGACGGGTCAGACAAAGAGCGGTTCAGAAGCCCCTTATGAGAGATCAACAGGCCCGTTTCATTATGAGGCCGTCCTTCTGTGGACCCACCACCTGCAGGAGGAGCCATAAGGGGATGGTGCAATGTGATTTTGGCAGCTCGGACCGCCCCAAGACCCGGCAACGGACAAGTGGAAGAAGATGGATGGATGGAATAAGCTTGTATAGTATTAACAGACTGTTTATTATACTTTTATCTGTTAACATACTAATAGGACATTAATAATACGCTTATTCATAGCCAACCCTTAACCTCACCCTGACCTTAACCCTTGTCCTAACCCTAAAATCATTACTATTGCTTATTAATACTTAATGAGCACACTTTAATCTAAAGCGATGCCAAAGTTTCTCAAGAGCCAGGTTGATTTGAATGAATTATCACATTAGGACAAAAGGCTCTAGTAATCCATCAGTTACTGTACTTTTCCTAACAATGTTAACAAGAATTACTTATACAGTGCCCTGAAGGAGACTTCTAGTAAAACAGAATTGTGATGTATTGGGCCTTTCAGAAACGTTTCTTCTTTGCCCTTTGACAGTTTCATTTCTCTACTCCAGCAGAGCTTTCTATACGACTAAACACAATATCCATATTACACCCACATCTGTTCTGCTGCTAACTCCCCCGTGAGCATATTGTTTTACTTATGTGTTTGAACCTGGGGGGCTATCCCGGTATACATTACTTCCCATCTTTTTCCCACCCCTTTCTGTTTCGGGAAATGTTCAAGCAGCTGTATGTTTTGGGGTTTTTTGTGTGTGTGTGTGTGTGTGTGGGGGGGGGGGGGGGGGGGGGGGGGTAAGGTCGACTTATTTAGCACAGATCATTGAAACTTTCAGTGAGATTAAGAGCATAATCACAGTCACGGGGACCGGTTACTGTAAAGCAGTCTAGACCAGCGTTTGTCCTTTGTTGCCGCGGTCACACACGCCGTCTCAGCTGAGGGAACTCGTTATGTTTTAGGAGCAGCACAAAAAAAAACGTCCTATTAATTCAAAATGAGGGCCTGTTCATTAAAACTTACGAGTGAGAGTTGTTGGTCATGCTGCACACTTTGCCTTTTGCAATGGGGCAGTGTGCAGTTAATCAAAACTAACACGCATTACCTTATAACAATAACAATGATCAGCTTTCATGTTAAAGAATGGCATGTTTTCTATAGTACTTTTCCGTTGCTCTCTCCCATAACTCTCCGTGCAAAACAAATGAACTGAGTGTCTCCTTAATGAGTCATAATGAAGCGTGTAATCTCATCCATATGTAATTTCATAAAGAAGTTGTAACATGGACATCTGCGTTTTGTTAGGTCTGTTTACTCAACTGGGTTATCTCTTGCATTAGAAGTGTGCTGCACATGTTCTGTTCCTTTGCCTGATATGGACCAATTCTGCACCTATAGTCACTTCCTCTGACCTGCGCACATGCCTGGACTTATGGTTGTTGTTCCATGCATTGTTCCATACTTGATAAGTGTCCACCACGGTGAATCAAACAGAAGAATCCATCCATATGTGTGGAAATGCTCACCTTGCGTGCAACTACAATGACTTGTCACTGCCCAAATCCTGCAAGCGCTTGACTTGATTGAACCTCATCCCAATGTCCCCAATTAGACACATTTTCTGACAACGAACCTGCCTCAACAGCTGGAGATGGACACAGCTGCCCACTGTATCCACAGGTTTCCCCAGCAGGATGGCAAATAAGAATGGTAGGGGAGACCGGGTATGGCTGGAACACTTTTTGCTTCAGCACCTGTAACTCACTGAATTTTTTAGCTTTGAGCTTCAAACTTTTATACAAAACACCCACATTTGTTAACAACAGATGGCATCAATTCAAACCTCTGCAAGATTATCACAGACCTCGTGAGTTGATGTCAAATATATGGGGGTTCCTGTGTTACAACCCCTCTCTCTCTCTCTCTCTCTCTCTCTCTGACCTGTCATATGCTTCCTCCTGCACCTCAGAGAAAACGTTATTGATGCTTCAGTAACCTACACTGCGATGATCACTGGACCCCGGTCTCTCAGCTTCTGCAGTGTTTTGCAGTATCTGCTCAGTTTTACATGGCAGATCCCATGTGCCTTTGCAACTGATCTGACTTGCTCTTCTTTCTGACCTCATCAGATGCTTTCTTTGTTTTAAACATTAGCTGGCACAAATCTGTCAGTCTTTCTTTTCCACTGTCAAGGCATTCTGTAAAAGTATTAAAATCAGGTAGGTGTTATTAACTGTATATACCCCGTCAGCCATTGTTCATCTAGCTGTATTAGCATAATGGTTTGAAATTATCGGGGGAAAAGTGCATCACATTTTGCCTGAGACACTACAATTTAATCTTATGTTAGTCATTTGATTGTATGTGCAATTGTATCGGCACTAAACAAAATATAGTCTTGGTCAAAAAAATGTACTTTCTTGCCTCAAAATCATTTTTTTCTGTGTAGAATCTGCAAGAACCTGTTTACAACCTTGACAATCACTATGTGGGATCAGGGAGGAAGTGGGTAAACACTGACATGATCATTTGACTCCTATCTTACCCCTGAGTGGTGGAATTGGTGGTGTTACATCTCTCCCGGTCTCCCCTACATGTTAAAACAGGTAATACAAGTTTTTACTTGTAGCAAGCAGCAAATCACTGGTTTCTTTGAGGCCAAAGCTCCTCAGAAAGGGTCTATGATGACAATGCACTCCCATGCATTGTCCTTACAGCTCTGTCCATCACAGATATCTCCAAAATATCCAGAATGCTTTGGGAAACATTTGCTCTACAAACCTCACCAGCACATGGCCTTATGCTGCGCGATGCGTCCAGACTGTGCAGCTGACACATACTGAGGCTGAGAGTAAACAGGTTTTCATGTGTCAAAGTGCAGCGTCAGAGCGGCACGTTTCTCGCCTTCAAACAACTTCATGTTTAGAGCGGCACAAACACGAGGCCTTCTCCTGTTTATCCACTGTTTCCATAAGCACATCCATTCTGCTCATAAGAAGCAACCAAACATTTGCTCTGATGGATTAGACTTGGTCAAGAGAGAGTCACATCACATCAATGTTGCATTTTCTACAGAAAACCGAACCAGCCCATCAGATTTGAAGCAAAAAAAGGATTCTATTCATACGATCTTTCTTTTGTAATTAAAACAAAATGAACTGACTGGAAAAAGCTGAAATGGGACATTCTTATCCATGAGTAGAACATTTTCAGGCCCGTAGAAAAATAATGGTAGCAATTCCTGAGCGCGCCATTGCTTCCTGATCCCAGTGTCATGTCGACTGATAAACTTTATTGTTCCAACTTTGTTTCAAACGTCAAGTATCGCGTCACATGTCTCAAATCAACAGCGGGTTTACGGAGCGATCCCTCGTTGCCAAATGTCTCCCAGCCTTTTGTTGCTATTTTAGTCTCTTATCAAACTCTGTCCAGATGGGGCAGATGTTTCGTCTTACAGGCTCGCGTTAGAGAAAGCACTATAGATAGAGGACGATTTGAAACAATATGCACAGCAGTGGGTTGAAGAAAATGTTCTGTTGTTGTGTGTATAATTTTAGTGTGACGTATACAATTATTTGCATGAGGTAATACATTGAATGAGGTCCCAAACATGCAGATTTACAGCAAGACAAATGTCATTATTTTGGGCCCTAACCATAACCATAACACAAGTCAGTGCAATAATATTCCTTCCTGATATATGCTTGGACCTTATATAAAAATAATTGGAATCATGGAAATCGAACATCATATAGCAAACCCTGAGAATGTATCGAGAGTTTTCCCAAAACCACATAAATTTGACACTACTATAGTTGTATTAACAAAGATTGGCAACCCCCTTAATTGCATTATAGTCCACATTTTCTGGCACATACGTAAGACTTTATGTTTCTATATCCAGCGTGATCGTTTTATTCAAGGCAAGAAGCCACGACACATCGTCAGCTCCAGGTCTGATTGAATAATGGGCTGCTTTTGCTGGAAAAGATCAGCTCTGCCCTCCCCCCCCACCCCTGTAATTGACAGAGATACAGCCATATGTGTGTATTCAAGGCTTTAGAAAGAGGGGCTAAACCATCTTCCAAAACCATGGGCTTGTTGGACTGTCACAAAGCGAGTGGAGGTAATGCAATAACTGGCAGAGGGGCCTGGGAAAGTCCTGCTCCCCCTCCGCGCATCGTGGATGTGGTCGGTGGATGGGGACGCTGGGCAGAATGGTATGGACGTCTCTCTTTGTGTGTGTGTCGATGTGATTCTTCTTCTATAGAGTCCCGGGCCAGCTCTCGCTCCGCTCCATTTGCCCCCAAACCCAAGCTCAAATCAACAACACATGCCGGAATTTCTGAAGCTCCACCATTTGGTTCAGAATCGGAATTATCCCCAATCCACTTGTGTTTCTTGGGTCTCAGAACTTAGCATGCTGGGATACAATAGCACACTATTTAAATACAGCTTTTAAGCGTGTAAGATTTCAAAATGCTTCCTTTACCTTGCCCTGGAAGAGGGTACGGTGGTGCAGAGGTTAGTGCTCGTAGTTCTCAGCAAGAAGGTCCGGGGTTTGATTCTGTGTTGAGTTTGCACGTTCTCCCAGTGTCTGTGTTGGTTTCCTCCATGTACTCCGGTTTCCCCTGCCACTTAAAACATGCACAATAGGTTCACCTCTAGAGCCAAACTCCCCTGGAAATGAAATTCCTAATCTCAATGGGACTTTCCTGGTTAGCATTTTCTCCAGTTGAGCATTACAGTGTCTCATTTGAAAGCTAAGACCTACAAAACTAATCTTAGCTTCTGAAGCTTATGATTCTCAAGATTTTCGGCCTTTTTGTTTGTTTGTTGGTTTTTATGTTTTGGTCACAATTTTGAGGCTGGATCACAGCAACACACACACACAAAAAATACAAAGAAGTGACAAAAAAGTGACCAAGAAGTGACAAAAAAGTGACCAAAGAAGTGACAAAAAAGCGACAATAACGTGACCAAGAAGTGACCAAGAAGTGACCAAAAAGTGACCAAAAAAGTGACAAAAAAGCGACCAAGAAATTACCAAATGTGACTAAAAAGCGACAAAATAGTGACTGAGAAGTGACCAAGAAATGACCAAAAAAGGGACCAAGAAGTGACAGAAAAGCGACTAAAAAGTGACCAAGAACTGACAAAAAAGGGACTAAAAAGGGACAAAAATGTGGCAAGGATAAATAAACAAATCCAAAAATCCATTTTGAAAGACTCAAACTGAAATATTGCACAATTTCACTGGTGGTTCAGACAAATGGTGCGGCTGCTTTGCTGTGATTGTTTTATCTGCCGACAATAACAAGCACATTACAAGTTACTTGTCAACAACTAAACAACAAAGAAGAAGAAATGTTAATTGCTTTGCTGGACCCAAGAATACTTTTTAGTTTCAATGTGTCGCACATGAACTGAAGTATATTCCGATTCTGATGCTCACAAATACAAAATGTGTTCTTTATAGCAAATGTCATATAGCATGTTATATTGTTTTCGTGCTGCGTATTGAGACTTGGTCGTGATTGGACAAAACAAGTTGCACCCATAAAAATTCTGATGTCATCAATCGTTTTGGTCCCTTTTGATTTTCAAAGTCTCGCCCACAATCACTGTGCATACTGTAGTATTGATTACACGCGACTTTAAAGCGACTTTTTCATAGTTGCTCTGCCTGAACTCGCGCTCAAGTCAGTCTCTCTCATCTGGACCCCTTTGTTTTAGAGACGGTTCACCCCGGAGCAGGGAGCATCAATGGACCTCAAAATTTCCATTTCGGAAAAGCGCCACAAAGCAAACAAACAGCATGAGGAAAGAGTAAGCGAAACTACTTGTGCGTGCATGGCAGTGATCGAGAAAGAAAAAAAAAATGCCAACTTTGTTAGGGTTGGCCGAGCTCGAAGTGCCTTGAAGTGAGTGTAACAGAAAAAAAAGGCGAAAGTGGATCAATGCGTTGCTGCACAGGGGCGCTGCCAGCCTTGCTTTCACATGGTTGTAATTTTCATATTAAAATAATAGAGTTGTATCAGAGTCGGAGGTGTACATTTGGGGGGCCATGGCATCACGGTGTTATTGAAGCTTACACGTGCGGGTGTGATTCACCGTAATTCTCTTGATAATGACGCGTAATAGTGGCACTTGAGAAACAGCCACTGCTCTGGATAAAGTGTAAAGAGGAAAATGCAGGCCTTGAGCTCCCAGTCTCCATTACTGGCATTAAACTAAAGTACTTTAAAGACAGGTTACAGCGGAACATAGCAGATCTGGATTGTGTCTGTCATTCGGATGTCTCATAATTCAGAAAGAAAGCCAGTTGCTACATTTTCCTTGCTGTACTTGAGAAAATGAAGATAAAAAAAAAACGAATACTATGCCTGACCTAAAAAAAAAAAAAAAAAAAAAAAAATCTACCTGGATATAACTAACTGTCATGATCTGGGGTTGGTCGGTTCTAGGTTCAGCAACATTATGTGCTCAAAGAATGACATCAGCTGACTTACCTGAACATCCTGAATGACCAGGTTATTCCATCAATAGATTTCTTCTTCCCTGATGGCATATTCCAAGATGAAAATTGTGAAAGAGTGATTCAGGGAGCATGAGACATCATCTTCACACACGCACTGGCCACCATAAAGTGTAGATCTTAACCCCATTGAGAATATTTATGATGTGCTGGAGGAGGCTTTGCACAGTGGTCACACTCTCTCATTATCAATACAAGGTCCTGGTGAAACATTAACGCAGCACTGGATCTTTTGACATAGTGGAAGCTAAAGGTGGTCTAATGACATATTAGAGCAAACCGAAAGAGGTTTTCGGCAGCAACATGAAATAATGGTCCAAATGCAGAATTTAATGGATAAAGATTTCAAAGATGTAGAGGGGATGCACATTATGGCAACTGAATCCAAATTAATGTCAACGTTGGATTATTTAATTGTTTTTTTATTCGATTTGACAGTACACTAAGAAGTCTTGCTTTGCCGAGTCATCCAGCTCAATACAAATGAACTCTGACCTTTTATATCTGCAGTCACTTTGCCAGCTGATTGTCTCTATTTTTGCATTGGACAATTCTTTGAGGTTTTCTGAGACCACAAACTCAGCCATAATTCATTCATGGCATTTGGGGCTCTTAAAACTAACCTCAACCCGACCACAGTCATACTTAATTGCAGGTTGTTTTTATGGCATGTGAAAATGTATGTTTTTAATGTATAATTATTTGGGCTCTGTGGTTTAGGCTCTTGTGTAAAATAAAGTTTGCAGGTCCCCGAGTGCTGGAATGTGTCTTCAGTAACTTCATGTTGAACTTGACCTAAAATGCACATTCAACCCTGTCAGGAGAGATAGCAACTCTAAGGAAATAATACATTTACTTAAAGATGCATTATGCAACTTTTTATGTGGAAAAATGAAGTGTGTGCATATTTGACCTTGTAGTGACCCAGTGGCTGTATGAGTGGTTACCATGGCGCCTTTACTTTCTATCACAGTGGTCTCTGGGACGCTCCTGGATCAATTTTTTGGAAGGTTTTCACTGCAGATGGACCCTCTCAGAAGACAACCTACAAAACAATTGATCCTGGAGCGTTGTAGAGGCCACTGTGATCGAAATTAAAGGTGCCATGCTGCCCACTCATACAGCCACTGTGTCACTACAAGTCAAATATGCCAAAATATCAACTTTCTTTCTGCATTAAAAGTTGCATAATGCACCTTTAAGCATTTAAAGGAGGGTAAATATAAAACAAAAAAGTGTTTAAGAGCTTTTAACCATGTTATAATGATCAAACATCTACCTGGAGTATACAGAGTCTAGGAACACAGCTGGACCTAGAGTAGTATTTACTGTGTGTAGTATTTACCTGTGCAATGTAGCTGTTCCATCCTCTGCTTGAGTCAAAACAAGAACATGAAACTGTCCTCCACATGTTTTAAAGCCCTCAGTCAGGGACCAGACATGTTTAAAGCAGTTCTGTGCTGAAAGTGTGTTCATCACGGCACCATGGATTTGCTAATATGCCATTCGCTGAAAGTGAAAGCTTGTTTTCACGGTTTCATAATGCGTCATTCACACTAACGCCTGAAGAGAGCTTCCAAATCAATTTAAAATCAATTTTTCCGCCACCAATAATGCAAAATATGTCAACACTGATGTTACTTGATGGAATCTGTTCATACCAATAGACGCGGTCTCACTCAGCCCATAAAAAATATATATTTTTTCTACATTTGACTCATCAACAGTGGTGCAACCTGCCCCACACGGCGTCACGGAAGACCTTATAGCAGACCGGGAATTGTTCAGGAGTATCTACAAAGTAATAGTGATTGTGAAACCTTTCGGAAACTGGAGTACATTGGAGTACACAGGCAAGAACATGCATATAGTACATAATACAGAAAATGTGGTTGATTTTATCCAGCCCTTTTACTCTGGCCTCGTTCACCACAGCATGTCTCTGCAGGAGGAGCTGAGGTGCTGACAGCTTTTTATAAATGCGGGAGATCAATATGCAACTGAAAATAGCATGTCCTCCATTACATACATCAAAACCCACACAACGAACCTTTAATGTACAAAGTATATATTTGAACTAGAGACTGGGCTTTTATTTGGAGCATATGGCGTCAGATCAAATGTCACTGCGACGGTTTGTGGTTTCACATTTGTATGCTTATCTGCGGGATATTGTAGATCTTGGGACCCCAAAAAAAAAAAAAAAAATGCTCTGTTGATTAAACAACTTTTAACTTTACACAAGGCGTGCATGTCCTTAAACACAAAGACGTGAGCCTGCGCTGACTGCTGGGACGCTGGTATTTGCTTTGAGAGAAGCCAATCCAAATTCTGTTTGATGCCATATCGGAGTCCTGGATGAACCGCTAAGACAAACACATGTATCAGCACTGAGATACTGTGTTTCCATACATATCCCCCTTTTATGACTGTGAACTGGGCATGTGCAGGCCTTCACACGTCCTCAGTAACATTATGTGGCCTCGGGGCTTTCTCAGAGCATTGAGTTGTGTTATCAGAAAGTTTGCAGGATTGGCTGTGTGTGTGCAGCGATGTGAAAGACTGGCCGTTCCATGTTGATGTAATGTATTCACAAAGGCCAGCATAATGATAATTGTCCTCTGAAAAAGTGAGACAGCAATTGAGATCTAAAGTTTGGCCATTACTGTGTTGCTTTACCAGAATCGTTCCTGGACAAAAAGAGATGTCCCTCCAGATTAATGACAATGCTTTTACAAGTTGCCCTGGTGGGATTGTGATTGGATTTGAGGGGCTTCATACCTTCAAGGGCAGTGTCAAACTAAATTTCTTATAAAAAAAAATCCCTGTGGCTGGTTACAAGGTTTACAAAACACAAAGGAGAATGAGAGGAGGAGGTCTGGTGATGCGGGGGAGAGCGGTGGGAGTTAGTCGATGCTGGAGAGAGGCCAGAAGACGAAACTTGGCAAAACCGGTCGGATCTTTGTGGTTTGGAGCAAGGTCTGAGAGTCTGAGGAAGTTAAACAGAGACAGAGGTGGAACCTATATCTACCTCCTTGGAGTGAAGCACGGCCAAGGGAAGAACTTTAAAAGGAGCAATTAAAATCGGGATATGTAAGAACCAGACATCAAAGTCGGTCAAACTTGTACATGGTGGAATCAAAAAGTAGTTTGTGTCGCGCTTTATGCACTCTACACAATGGGTGGTGGTAGGCTGTTCGCTCTGGTGCTCCTCGATGGAAACACGGCTGCCGATCTGTGGCAACAGCCTCTCTGACCACCTCCAATCACACGCTCAAAAAGTTGGGTGAAGTGGCTTGGGCAAGAACAAAATAGCTGTATGCCAGATCGGAGCATGGATTGATTCAATGACCATGGGAGAACACTCAAACCTCTGAGCATTGGATGGTTTCTGATGCGTCAGAGTGAGAAAGTCTCAAAACCTTTAGCCCAAACTGTTTGATAATGAGTGGATAGTCCCTTTATCTCTTATATTTCTTATCCAAGATCACTGAGGTCTAAAGGTTTCCCCACAAAATGATGGAAATATGCACAATTCCTATGCCCTTCTGGTCCAAAGGGTAACACAATTACACAGCTGGATGCATTTGATACTGTTTGGTCTTGTGTCGGTTTTGTTTATCTGTACCCTGAGCCTCTTACCCTCTTATCCCTCTGCGGCGGGACAGGGTGCAGTGTGCGACCGAGCCGTCTCTTCTCTTCGCTCCTGTCATCGTCCCGGCAACAGTTTGTGTTTGTGGCTTCGTGTGATTGATGCTGGTGTCGTCTGATTTCATAACTTACAACAGTATCATTACACTGTGGTTCAGGACATTTTCCAAGATGTTCAAACCGCTCGGTCCCTGTTTGAGCGATAAATCTGCGACTGTAATTACCCATAAATGTATGTTTGCATGTTCCCCCTCAGTTTGGGGTCAAAAGTTATTGCTTTTTTGGCAAATAAAGTGCAAATAAACACGGGTTGTTGTTTGTCAATTTGAAATACGCTTGTTAGCTTCGACGCTGTGGTGGGTTAGTCAACAACTCACTTCATCAGACAAGGCTTTGAATCAATCTGTTTTTATAGAACATGGCGTTTTTTAAAGCTCATCATTGCAGCTCATATCATGTCTTAGTATAATACAAACATATTGGAAACCATAAGTCTTGGTGCATTTGATGACACAAAGAAGAAGAGTGTTTATTGTTTTGGGTTGAAAAAGCCTCAAAACTCTTCTTGAAATAGTTTCCATTACCAAAACCATTGCAACATGACCCAACATGGACATGGAGTCCAGACATCCTGCCGTGGTTTGAAAAATCAGTGAATGTAGATGTTTCGGTCAAGTTTGTGGCCCCGAAGAGTTGTCGAAGGCCTTTGCCCCCATGCATGCACAAAGAGCTCAGAGTCCCTGTTTGTCTAGTCCAGCAAGTTTAGAACACGGGGGGAACTAAATGACCTCAACCAGCACCCAAACAGACAAGGAAAATAAGGCCTAAGACAGGGATGCCCAAAGTGTGGCCCCCAGTCGGTGCTTTATACAACAAGTTTCATAATTCTACGCAATTGCAACCTCAACAACTAACATTTTGGTGTGGGAAAGAGCTGGTTTTAAGGTTCCAAACCTAAATGAAGGTGTGGGGCTTTGGTTAAAACTCTGCTAAACACACTGCAATATTAAACCAAGATCTAAACAATCATTGAACCCATGACAGAAAGTCACTCCAAGCTAGGGCATGAACAGACTAGTCGACTTCTGCGTAAGAGTCGAACTCATTTTTACAGAGTCGACTAGTCGTGTGTTTATCTCTTTCTCCCACCCTCTCTCTGCCTAATTTCAACATTAATGTCAAGGCGGATCCCCTTTTCTGTGTTTCAGTGGGACAATAAACAGCGTTACACCATAGCAGACCAGCGGCTAGTTGTTTTTACCGGTTAGCGTTCACTTTTTGGTGCTCACTACACAGAGTTTCACCCGCGTACTCACCTGCGCGCAGCCGGAATCGAGACAGTCTCCACCGTTAGCACGCGCCACGGCCCGAAGCGCGTGCAGGATTTAAACTTTTCTTTGTCACGGACTTATTCACGTGGAATCAACTACGAGCAAACACTCTGGGACCAAAAGCTTGTGTACTTCAGACCTTGGATTTACAAGGAAGATGATCATCCTACAGTACAAAGGAGAACAGATGAGGCCAGGAGGAGAGCGAGACAAACGGAGCAGGAGAGAGGGGAGAGGACGCGGATCTGTTTGTTTCTGGAGGCGCAGGTAAACGCTGATCATTGCCTAAAAATAAAGTTAAAACCTAGGAAATGATAATAAGCCACTGTATTGTATTTTAACTCAGAAAATACGCTGTAAAACCTGCTTACACGTGCCTACCCCTGCCCTACTCCAAGCCAGTTCCAAACCAGAGGTAGGTAAAGACTAAACTGTGCAGTTTCTGGGTTTTGATTCCTTGACCATGTGGGGCCTTTCTGTGTGGACTCCCAAATGTCTGGGTGGGTTTTCTTTTGATGCTGTAGCTTACCATTTTAACCCCAAAAATTAACTTTGGGGAACCTCTCCAGGTATTTTTGACCATGAAACTGGAGATGCTGAGTACTGAACGCTCACAGCTCCTGACAGTCTACTCCAACTAGACCCAAGACCAGATCAGACCAAGAATAAAATAGGATTATAATGAAAATGACCTTGATATCTTTAGTCTCCACATTTTTGTTTGATGTTGGGTTTTCACACGGTTCTATGAGTCTAAATCCATCGGCTGATATTTGGTTGGACTGAAATATACGTATTGCCAAGACCGTAATGGAAATGTTTTGATCGCCAATATTCATAGCATTATTGTAATTCAGTGATCTAATTTCGAGGGTTGGAAGGCTACAGTAGTCAGTCCCAGCTGGATCGGGTTAAGAGAGTGCATCCTGGACAAGTTCCAGTTAATCACAGAGCACAGGGTTTGAGCCAGAAAACTATTCACCAAATTCAACTCGTGGAACATTTTGGATTTGCCAATTCACCTAATCCCAGTCACGTCTTTTGACTCTGGGAGAGGCAAGTGTTACAAAATGTTTTCAAGGAGGTTGTGGTCAGTTTGGAGAATCAGAGCCAAAGGTTTTCAACAGGTGTTAGTGCTGACCACATATCCGCAATACGCCATCCATCAATAGGCTATTGCTGTTGATGAATAACCCTTTAGTGCTTCATGAGAGGTCACTTATGAGTACATTTTCCAAGCACAAAAAAACATTACATTTCAATCTAAATCTAGCATACTACAGTCCAAATGTATTCTAGATGTCTTTTTCTAGCATCATATTGATTCAGTTTTTAAGACATTTGGGATGCATTAAAGCAGAATGTTTAAGTTGAATAGATTTAACTAGGGAGGGTTACAGAATTGCTGCACATAAAAAAGCTGAGGAGGGTAATTATCCTACTGCTAAGGTAATGTTAACATATTCTTTACTGTCTCTGGAGAGACGTTTGCTCTCTACTTTTGACCAATCCTTCAATGCCGTTAAAACCATGCAATGAGAAGCAGTGTGGTCATGGTCCGAACTATGTTGCTAAAGGATCAGCCTGTTGTACATGTTTTGGGTTGAGCACCCGGAGGAAGCCCACACAGACAAAAGGAGAGCAGGTAAACACCACACAAGTTGAGAGGTGACTGGCAAAGATGGCTTTTGATCGGCTGATAATGATATAGTAAATTGGATGTTGAACTTTTTACCTTGTTTATCTAGAATTTCTTTAATCTTTATCTCTTAAAGCATAAAGGGGTTATACAAATGTTAATGGGATGATTGGGGATCTCCCCCTGGTGTCTCTGGCCAGAAAACCACAAGCTAACAGGCTAACGGGCAAAGCTAACTGCGGGCTAGCGCCACTTAAACAGTATTTACAGCCAACTTTGAGTGAAAAAAAAAGTATCTCCATTGTGTAATTGGATGAACAATATCCCTCTCTCCCTTTGTCTTTTCTGTCAGCGTAGTATTTACTCTCACGGACAATTACTGAGTAGAAAAAAGCAACATGCTACGACACCTGTAGTGGCGCTTATGGCCTCTAGGGGCATGAGTTGCTTAGTATTGCTTCAATGTCTAGGTGTTTGAATATCCCACTATCCCACTACTCTGATTACAACGATCCAATAAAATGGATCTGAGCAACTTTGTGTTGTATTGTACAAGCTGAAAATGATCAAACGTGTCTCATAAATGACTCGTTGCCATCTCGTGCCGCTCTACCTGTCCTTTGTCCAAGCATTCCGTGTAATTTGACCCCAGGGACAATCATCATTCCTCTGCTATTAGCGCCAAAAGCTTTTCCTACTTTTAGCTATGTGTGCATGTGTGTGTGGAGATGTTGTGCAGTCAGATGGGAGCTCTGGTTTCTCCTCAGATGAGAGGAGAGAGGGCACAGTGACGCCTGTCAACGCCCCCCTCACCCTTGGCTTCCTGTCCCGGGACCCTTCAATAGCCTCCGTCATTATAAGTCACCGAAGAACCAAAATGGCCCCTGCTTTAGGTTTCCACCCAACACTCTTTATCGTGATCATAGCGTTGGCTGAAACTCAAGAGTCCTCTTAATGACTGCCCACTGGAAGGAAAGCCAGTTTGAAGATATAGCCCTGATATACTTTTGCTGATATCTGTAATTTACTGCGAAAGCCAATGGGGTTCTTTGTCCATTATTGTAGGATAATCATCTTCACAAAGGTCTTATTTTTCCAAAAGTCAGAGGTGGATGAGTGTAACATGAGGTGGATTGGGTCGGTTGTTGATGCCTCAGTGAGTTTGGAACAAAATAAGTCATGATTGGACAACCAAGAGACCATTCCAAAAATAATAATACATGTCTTTAACACAGTGTCACACAAAATCAACTTTTTCAGCTGTTCACCTTGCCATTGCGTGGTTCCTCCATAACTTTTGGTTATCCTGTTCACTTTGATTGTTTCTTCTTCTACTGCTGAAACGCTCTGACCTGTATTTCCAGGCTTTCATTGCATCATAAAGGGAACAAAGAAAGTTACGACCAGGGAGTCCAAAGTCTAGAAAGCTCTTTCCGGCAACAGAGGTCTAAAACCTATAAATCTGCTGAGCATTAGACTTCAGCATTAACACTATTTAGTGGCTTTGAGGAGAGCTCCAACCTTTCCACCGTATCCAAACCATAGTGCAGTCTGTCATGATAATAACATGGTCTAAACATAGCACCCCGATACTTCTGACACTTTCCAAAGGCGTGTTTTTGTCCAGATATGTGGTAAAGATACTCCAAGCTCTCCAAGTCTCTCTACTATGAATGCTTTAAAAATAGAGCGATTATTAAGTGGCTCGGTGCTGTGATTGATGGAGTCGAGTGACAGAAGCTCAGCACTAGAATCTGGAATAAAAACGTCAAAGAAAAAACAGTCAAAGCTCTCCCTGGTGAAACAGCGGTAACTATCCCTCGGTGGTATCTTTTTTTTCTTGCTTGCTCTCGTGTCAGAGGGTCAATATTTGCTTGACCTGTGTGTTTACCCACCTTTTACTCAATTACAGCCATAGCCGCAGTCAAACTCAGACACAGTGTTAAATCATCAGGGTCTTCTAAGGGTCTCATTGATTTTCAGCGGGTTAAGATTAGTATTACGTGTTGGAGATGGGGGAGCTGTGGCCTGAGTTATTTATTCGCAAGATTGACAAGTTCCTAACTTTGCTAATGTCATTTCTAGCAGCCCAGGGACTACATATGGTCACAGTGATTCAAACAACTCCTGATATAGTTTCTGCATTACTTGAAAATACAATCACTATATCAACATTTGTTTTAGCAAATTCATTGAGGATTCATCAGACTTTCTTGCCTGTTATTAGTATTTTAAAGCGTTTCACTGCATAACATTTTCTCTGTGTGTGGGTTTTACGGGACGAGGTAGTGAGCCAACATTTTATTTCATGTACATTACAACCAAATGGAAGTGATTTCTCCAAGGATGCCAGACTATACTTTCTGGATGACTGTTACCGCCGTGGCCATTATTTCCTCATATATCACATGTCCACGTGCTTCTGCTGCACTGCTTATAACCCAGACGGTTGTGACCTGCTTTAAACGGAATAGTATAAGCTCATTATGAGAGAGTGAGAGCAGCGGGTCATGGAGCGAGAGAACACACAGGGACACGCTGGAGCGAGAGAACACCGATCCAAATACCAAGTGGATGATGCACTGACTATGTGTAGGATAATGTGTGAAGTTTTAATGCTTTGACATGCTTTCAGACTTTTCTATTGTCTCCCTATCTGATCGAGGAAGTATGCATGGATTGATTAGCCAATATGGTATTTTTAAAAGAAACCCCAAAAATGTAACAAAAACAGATTATTTGTAATGTCACCAACTCATCATGGAAACCTGTTCAGCTTCAAGTGGCAACAATGGAAAAATCTCATTGGGTAAGGCACAAATCTTAAATGTAATGTAACTTTCAAACAAGTTATGGTAAAATGGTTTTCATGCAGATATGAATAGTGAATGGCGACATACTGTATAACTGAGACAATTAAGAGGTTCTTCCTACTCCCTTTGAACAGCACTAATACCTCTCATGTTGTGAAAAATTCTGTATGTTACATGTATACTATGCCTCTATGCATCTGTTGCTCAAATAAACTAAACTAAAGGAAAGTCAAAACATTAAACAAAATGTGCCCCTCTGAACACACAATTCTTAAAGGAGAACTATGTAACTTATGCCCCTAGAGGCCATGAGCACCACTGCTGGTGTCGTAGCATGCAATTTTTTTTTACACTCAAACTTAGCCGTAAACACTGTTTAAGTGGCGCTAGTCCACAGTTAGCTTCGCTCGTTACCCTGTTAGCTTCTTCTTCATGATTCTATTAGTGTGTATTGGGGCCTCCGACCCATAGGCAGCGAAGTTGCAATTATAGTTTACTGGACCCCCCCCAATCATCCCATTAACACTTGTATTTCCCCCAGAGGGACTAAGAAAAGGATTTATCAAGGTAAACAAGCTACTGAGTTCTTTTTTAACACAAAGTTGGAAAAGATGCACAAAGGTGGAATCTCAAATCATCCGTTTTCATTTGCATGAATTTGTACTAACGTTAATGTACCTCAGAGATTTTGAAGGGTTTGTATAAGAAAAATACCAAATATAACTTCATAATGGTATATTCTGATCAAATACCTCATTCGCACACGCTTCAGTAGTCCTTTATATTTAGTCTGTCTCCCTTTTAAGCACTCGAAATACCAGCCCACACTCTGATATACATCACACTGTTCTTCTCTAAGTTTTAAAGTCTAGACATCACTCAGCAAACATGGTGACTCGGTTCAACGGCAGTAGTAGTGTCTTGTGCACCCTCCACTGGCATATTACATAAAAACATGTTGCAACGTCATAAAGTATAGGGATATTTTCTACACACCTGCATTAATCTATGTTTTAAGTGCGACAATGTCATGGCATATTGCTTAGTCATATCTTATAAACCACTTTCCACAAGCTTCAAATGCAGCAAAGCAAGTAATGAAACCACTGAGAAGTCTGTGTTCTGCATCACTTTAAACGTGCCTACTTTGTGTCTAAATAGCCCGCCAATGACTTTCCTTGTGTCCTCAATGTACTGATTACTCCATCCACTTTGACCAAATCTGTTTGTGTAAAATTAGCAGAGAAACCACATCCTCCTGATCGGATCTCTGGACTTTAGTCTCCGCTTCATCCAGTCCTGGCTCCACTGTGGCGTCCCATTCACCCGACGCACTCCCCATCTCAAACACGCTCCCTCCTCTATTTTAAAAGCCGAAACTCAAGCCCTTTTTTCTTATCCTTTCGATCTGGAGTTGTTCAAGCACGAATTTCAGTTTATTTTATGGCTGAGGCTCGCCAGGACCTGCGTGTGACACAACTGATGCATTAGGAAGCAAGTAAAATGCAGGGGCTTTAGTGTAAGGTAATGCTTTTGTGGACAAGTAAGAGTGGGTGTCAAAAATGTTGCTCAAGAGAAGGTATTGCTCTTTCAAAATAATGTTACACAAGAAACAAAAAAAAACAGTGTGGTATCTTGTATTGTCCCTATACTCCGAAGTACAGTTACACAACACAATGTAAGTATCGAGTGAGTGACTGCACCTCTGCTCTTTCCACTGGGCTGCTTTGATTTCTGACTCATCGGCTGCTTATGTAACTCTATGAATAATGTGTAAGGCCAAGTATTCTTTCTTCCAGCACAGCGTCGTCACCTGGAGCGGCCCTCTCCACTTTATGTAACTTCACATCTGCTGCCTGTAATTTACTTTCTTAAGGGAATTAACAAATGATGCCCCTCGCTGAATGGGGCTGTTGTATTTGTTTTAGCCACACAAAGTACATCGCAGGTCAAGGATGTTTTATAACCACACTATTCTATTCTACTATGCACTATTCGTACACAAAGTCATTCAAAGTGCACTACAGAACAATCATTTATTGGAAGAATGCTACATAATAACACACACACACAAAAGGACATCTAAAAAGTGCAGATAAAATACTTAAACATAAACTTACACACACAAATAAATACTGCAGTTTTTAGTCTTGATCTGAACATTGAGGCCTGTCTCACATCTTCAGGAAGACCGTTACTGATTTTAGCTGCATAAAACTGCAACATAGCCTCACAGTGTTTAGTCCTGGCTCAGCACGAGCAGGACACCACTCCCTCTGAGCTCGAGATGGATTTGGTACAAACATACCAATGATTGGCCCTATATTTCTTTGAGAAACAACTTTATGTGTCATGGCTGGTTGGATTTGCTGTATTACAAGTCATTCCAAAAGTCCTAAAAGTCTCCGGGCTGGTTTTGCATAAGTTTTGGCGGTTGTCTTTTGTTTTGTTCTCATTGCATTTGACACTACCTTTCTATGCTGAGGAACATTCCAACACTGAGAGCCTTCACTAGATCAGCAAAACTCTGGCTCCTGGACGATCACACCTGCAGTCACAGTGTGAACATGTAGGTTTTTACCAATAGTTTTTATCGTTTCATGTTTATTGTCTTTGTCTGTCTTATCTGTGTCGCTTTGTTTAGAATGTCAGCTTTCTGTTGTTGTGTTTTAATTTTCTGTGTTAATTTTACTTACCATTTCATGTCATGTCTATTGTCTTTTGTTCATGTCTATTGCGCTTGTTGTTCTGTGGCCTTTCCTGTCGGTGAACAGCAACCTGCCCTGGGGCTATAGATGAAAATGAGTCATTGTGGCTAACTCTGGCAGATTTACATGTGGACTTCGAGGACTCATGTTAATTAATATGCACTGTCCCATCTTGAATAAATACAATAAAATAAATACCACAGTGCACACTTCATGGCTTTCTCCCAACGCTGACCCATGTAATCGGTCATCAGGCAAACAAAGCTGCACTTTTAGATTCGGGAGTAAACTTTGATACACAAAGGAAACTCAGAGTACATGCAGGCCTCATATGGTCTACAGATCATGCCCAACATCTTATAATGAGGCACAAGCACTTCACCATAAAGTGAGTAATACATGAACATTATAAAATAGTATTCTGGAAGCACTGTTATTACTATTCCACTTAATGTTTGTCCCACTGAAATGAGAAAAGATCCTTCAAGCAAACTCGGTCACATAGCACTTTTTACTTCACAAAAGAACAATGATTTTAAATAAACTGCACAAAAAACAAATGTACTCACAGGCATATGTTGAATACACACGAGGACCATGTGGCAACCCTTGATCTATGCACTTGGAACACTTCACCAACGACTTTCTCCCTCCTCATCGGGTCTGCATCTTCTTTTCAGCGACCGCACTTTCAGTTACCCAGCATTTTTCATCTTTGAACAATTAGCTGCACAAAGTGGTCCACAAGCAAGCGTCATGAATTTCTTGTTTTGCTGCATCTGGGGAGGTCAAATGAGAACAAGAGGTCCATATACTGCAAAGTCTACAAGAAATGTCGAGTTTTCCAAGGGATTAGCCTTTTTAGATTGGGTCATTTGAGGATAAAGCTGTGAAAAAAACATCGTATACGCCAATACTGAACTTGTAAAATGCAAACGCTTAACAATTTTCTACTTTCTCTGCTATGAGAGCCTTAATCCGGGGATATTCAAGGCTGTTTTGAGGTCAGACCAGTCCAGGACATTGGAGATGGTATATCCATATGAAGATTATATGATGTGAAACGGCATATTAAAATTGCATGTGAGCTTTTTTATGTAAGTCGGTTTTTGATTGGGAGGAATTTGGGCTTGATTCCTGATGGTTAACGGAGCGGCCAACACCCCTGGCCTCAGCATCGTTTGACTTTATGAGCACGATCGGATTGCTCTTACAGACAAACAGTGGAAAAGTACAAAAGATCATGGATTATGGATATGATATGGATTAAACCAGGTCAACATGTAGAATAAATGAGGTTTAAATCAGGACAAAATAATGAGGGGTTGGGCCTAAGCTTGGACTAAAAGGCTTAGAAAAAAAATATTCTTGATGAAATTGCTACCTCATAGACGTCTCTGGTGAAGAGAAACCTGTGCATAGGCCAGCGTTGTAATAAGCCAGGTATTGGGATGGAAATCACCATTTAAAAATACAATGGAGGGAGATTAGACAAACTTGTCATTCAAACAAAGTCATTTTCTGGTCTAAATCTTTCCAGATGGTTTTGACCCGTGGACTCGCAGGATCTGGGGGGCTTTGAAGGGCCAAGCTGCTGTCATTTGAATGGAACAACTGTAAATAAAGCGGGGGTCTCGACGCTGCGCTCTGACAGCGAACCGACAGACGTTTTGTGCAGGACTGTTGTGATGAAAGCAACGGAGGCTCTTAAATTCATCAGAACCGCAGCTCAGTGACAGCGGCTCGGCCAGATGTGAGGCAGAAGTTCAGCACATCCTCGGATGGAGCATCAGACACATGGACGAGAAGGGTTTTGCCAATGCATCTGAATGAGAGACGCTCCATCCATAAAGTTAATGACATTGCACCATGCCCAGACCAATGGCCTCTTGAGGAAGTTTAAATCCCTTTTTTCCACCTGTCACTTGTCGGCCAGTCACATCCATCTTTGTCTCAGGTAATCAACGACTCGAGCTCATGAATGTACTCAGTCTTTTCTCTTTCTTCCTGCCATTTCTTCTGAAAAACACACTCTGTCCCATTTAGTTATTTATTTATTTGTTTCAATTTACTTAAAGGGCCTGTATGGAGTTTAAAAATGTTAAAACTAAGCATTTTCCTCCCTCTACATGTTCCAGCCATGTCCTAATGTGTTGAATGAGCTCAGACCTGTTCACCACAACTGCCTCTAAAATCCTGCACTGTCACTCAAAAAGTTGTTACTTCGGGTCTGAAGTGCCGTCATGCACAAGCTTAATAATGAAGCTGCAGTTACACATAAGACCTGAGGCGGCAGTGGTGAGTATAAAATAACCAACTTGCATCTAACAATGATTGTTTTACAGTACATGAGCAATACCTTTACCTGTACATTAACCCAGTATGGGTTAATTAACTATCTAACTCCACAAAACTTGATAATGATGCTGATAAATGTTACAAAATCCTCTTTCCATTATATTTTATAATTAAAAAATTAGCTTTATGCCAATCTTTGTTCCAGCCCGACCTTAGTCATTAACCTGTTACCTGCCGTCCCCCCGATCAGGGGACTAGGTTAACCCTAATAAGGATATGGTAAAGGTTACGGCGTAATGGAAGTTGTGTTTCACTCACACATATTTTTAGAAACTAGAAGGTCTTGGCTTTTAAATGAGGTAACACATTGGCATATAGGCTGTAAGCGCTCCAGTCAATACACTTTGAGATTTGGATATAGATGATTGTTAACCCTAACCCTAAAGTGGCAGTCAACAGGTTAAACTAAGAAAACCTATAAACTTTCACCTGGAAACAAAAAATAAAATACATTTAATCTTAATGTTGTACATGTACATGTTTGATTAATGCACAGATTCAATGTTTCTCCATAGATTTGTTTGGGAAATTGTAATTTCAATTTCCATTTTCTCAGAATGCATTTTCCTCACATTGGTGCGACAACATCTCCACGTAAGTTGCACCAACAGACTTCAAACTTTCCAGCCTTGGACTGAACAATATTTTGAAGGTTTGTTAAGATGGATTTTATATCATCTAATTCCTAGCCCGAGTTAATGAGTTTGAATTTAAAAAAGACAAGGTGAAATTTCAATTTTTACAGATTTTTCCGCCTATAAACTGCTCATTTTAAAACACAAGATATCCAAAATTTCCCTCTGAAGAAGTCTTTGCAACTAATATGTCAACAATATAAAACCATGAATTTAAACCTGGCTCGATCCATTATTCAAACTTTGTAGCCGAAAACATGGGAAATTTGGGGCATTTTAAGGTATAAAAGGCCTTGTTGTTATATGAAAACCTAAAATGACAGAAAACTTGGAACACATTTTTTCTTCTTCATATTCATGCCAGCAATCGACAGTTTCAGAACGATACCTCTACATTTAAAAGCTTCCCTATTCAGCTAAAGTTTCTCGCCCTAAACAGAAATCAAACCATAAGAAGCATGGATTTGGGGAGAAAACTTGATATTTGGGAAGCTGAGAAAGCGACTTTGGTTTTGGTCTATTCATTAAAATAATTAGGTAATCCACACTGTTGATCAAGAGCTGCCGGCTGCGGTTGCACAGATGTCTGACGGAGCCGTTTGACATGTTTATTTTTATCGATTAAATTAGCGTTTGAAATCAGCCATTTGCGTTGCTTGTTGAAACATTATCTAAATGGCCCATGTCTTTGAACATAACACGATACGTTCCCAGATCTCGCAGCTTTGAATCTGCGGCCAAAACTACCCATTGGTCCATGGCCTGTGAAGACAACGAGTTTACAGATAAATAGTGGAAAAAGTGACTAACGCACAAAAAAATCACAGCAACACAGGCCTGAAGCTGACTCACTGGCTCAGACAGACATCCTGCAGAGGCGTCCCGGGACAGCAGCAGTGTTAACCACCGTCGGGAGCATTGTGGCCAAAGGAAGCACTGTCCAAACAAGATAGGCTAGTGCTGAAAGTCATCTTACTCATCTTCCTCTTTTTTTATCACCCGCTCCACTTTCCCACAGCAGCGCTCCGAGCCGTTACCCAGCAGCCCCGGGGGTCGACGGGTCACCGGACAAGGACAGAAATACCCTAAATGCGAAACCCACCGGAATGACAGTAAAGGGACAGTGGCTCCGCTCAAGGTTAAAGATGGGAGAAATGGGAATTAGTGACTCAGCAGTGCATTGTTGTTTAAAGTTAATGTTGATGAGTATTTTTAACTTGCTGCCACACTGTCTGACCCCCCCCCCAGAAACCATCCATATCCACAAGAAAAAGGTCACACGCTGTAATCTTTCGCTGGACCGCATTTAGCTTTGATTACAGCACGTATTCTCTGTGGCATTGTTTCCATAAGCTTCTGCAAAAGATCCAGTGTTGCATTAATTTATCGCTATCTTGTATTGATGACGGACTTTGCCGTGCACCATCCATGTGTGAAAGTGACATCTCGTACTCCCTGAATCAGTCTTTCACAATGTGAGCCCAATAAATCCTGGCATTGTCATCTTGGAGTAAGTAATCCATTGATGGAATAAGTCATTGAAGATGTTCGGGGTTGTCAGCTGATCTCATTCTCTCATGTTGCTGAACCTAGACCTGACCTCTTCAAAAATGTATCAACAGTTTATTACTTTGGGTGCTTGGACCTGATGATGGGCGGCTTGACCCCATAGTAATGACGTATTGATTCCAAGTCAGTACTCATTTGTACTGATACGGGATAAAGGGACAGATTTTGTGCCCGGCGCAGGGACAGCACAAACTCTAAACGCTATGGTTATCTTGTGAGTGGCACTGTTGTTGGGCTGTGTGGCTGCACCACTCACGAGAGAGCGTGACAAAAAGAGAAGAGGTCGACTGAGGCTTTAAAGGTTTACATCGCGCTGCCTTATGTTCTTTCTTAAAGGGGCTAGATGCAAGTTTGCCATTTTGTACTCACTACTGCCACCTCAGGTCATACATGTAACTGCACCTTCTATATTAAGCTTGTGCATGACGGCAATTCGGACCCGAAGTAACAACTTTTTGATTTACAGTGCAGGATTTTAGTGAACAGGTCTGAGCTCATTTTATACCTTAGAACATTGTTGGAACATAGGGGGTTGAAAATATATAATTTTAACTTTTTAAAACTCTGTATAGTCCCTTTAAGCATCAAAGGCTCTCGCAGGACAAACAAAAAAATTGTGAGCTATATTCGAGTCCTGAGAGAAAGAGATCTAGCTACAGCCGGTCCCGCAGTGGCGTGGGTCGGCACTCGCTTGGCCGTAATTTTGTTAACGCGACCCAAACAAGGCACATGTTCAGCCCACAACCCCTCTCCCTGCCCCTCACCACTTCCCGGCCGCGGAGTCTGGTTGGAGGAAAAAGGCTGTTGTACATAACTCCGGCATTGGCCATGGGTGTTTTCTACACCCCACGTAAATCCCACTTAAATATGCTAAGTCTGGAAGCTGCAAGATCTGAAAGTGCGCTCCTACTCGGCACAAAATGTTATGCTATAGTCTGTGTTCAGAAACACAAGATCGGGCCCAAAGAGTGTCAAAAGAAATTTACATTATGAAATAAAAGAGAAAAATCAGAAGTTCCTCCAAACTCAATACCTCTCATTAAACCTTAGCCGTTCCTCTGTGGTGAACAGTGAAAGTACCTAAAAGCGGCAGTCTGAACCCAAACCTCCACTGGGGCTTGTTCAACTCTCTGGCCGAACCAAACAACACAGTGCAGCTCCAGTCCTTGCACTCTCAGGTGTGAAAACAGACTTTGTGTTGGATGAGTTTCGGTTTAGCTCCGAGCCAAAGTCCACTGGACCTTTAGACCGGACCTTTCTGGATCGCCTCAAACATGACAGTACCAAAAGCTGGACCACTGGGAGCAGCTGTGAAAGCACTCACAGGGACAACATGAACCGGATATTGCTCTAATTGAAAACCTCAACAGCAACATTTTACATAATAACTGTGCTGTACTCTGTGGCATCCATCATTGACACTCTCCATTAATTTGTAATTTGTAAAAGTCTCAGAGACATATTAGTCATTACACCAAGCAAGGAACATTCGTCTAAAGTGCAGAAAGTGGCCAGATTGGCTCAACTTTCTGTTTGAAATCAGGGGAATTTGCTACTTTCCTCACAGGGAATAACTTCTCCCATTACTTTTGTGATGAAGCAATGTCAATAGATCTAATGGAAGCACAACTTTAATTTCATGTGAGCGCAGTTTGCCACGGATCAATTTAACTTTGCCCTCCAGCAGTGTCTCCTGAATGTCCCTTCAGACACTGCAGTGACCACAGATCTCCTGTCATGCCCACGTCATGGAGAGACGCCTCAGTCACCTGCTGTTCTGACATGAGCTGTTTAATCCAGGGCCTTGGACAATACAAACACAGGCAGTCCTGTGGATTACACTGGGACTCTGTGAGAGTCTATGTGAGTCAGATGAAACAGAACATGACTATTCCCAGCACACGCTAATCCGTTTGTGACGGGAAATGTACTGTACAAGCTGGTGTCTTATGTTCTTTAAAGTGACAACGTTTTTTGATTCATGAATAAATTAAGGGGATATTCAATGAGACACACCGTTGCAATTTAAATACATGCACTGACAAAACAAACTCTAACCAAACCTCAAAAACGTTGATCGCTTTAGCAATGAGCTGATCAATCTGTAAATATCTTTCAATAGAAGTGCTAGCATCAATCCCTGTGTCCGAATACTGATAAGTTTTAAAACGGTTGCTTTTAAATGAAATTAGTGGTTAAAGAAACAGGCCAATGCTTTTCCATACCGAGATATGTTCTTACCTGAGCTTAGACGAGTTGATACGTACCTGTCTGGTCTTTGTGTGTGTCCGTGGAGAAGCGCGGTAGCTTCCAACTTCACCCCCATTTGGAGCTATAGGAATACATTGGGAGACGCCAAATGCTAACCACATCTTTTGTCGTTTTGCCTGACTGAGGGCACGCACAATGGCCAGACAGGTACAAATCAACTCTTCTAAGCTCAGGCAAGAACATATCTCAGTATGTAAAAATGGTGGCCTGTTCCTTTAATTCCTGGTAGGTACTTTCACAAGTGTTTTTAAACTCAGTTCAAACATGTGAGGACAGGGAAGTTTACGGCTTTTACGCAATGGCATCAAAGCTATTTACTATTTCTATTTGTATTGTACTATTCTGGGAAGCACAAACAGTGAAGAAAACAAACACGTATTTCGAGAAGTGGTAGGAGTTTTCGACACATTAACGATGCATCACTCGCCCCACAGGCGGCTTATCGGGGAGTTGTGCAAACCAGGGATACCGTGCACTCTCCCGCCGCCTCACGGAGTTACAGCATGTTCCAGTGAGCGCGTTGGTGCACTGCATTGTGGGAAGGGCCTCCGCAGGTACAGGGCCTATTCATCACTGACATCTCTGTGTGTGCCTAGAGCTTACTGTAGATCCCCCGCTTTACACACAAACTCCTCTCGCATAACTTTATCAAGCCGTCGGCCACCCATACGCTCCCCCATCCATCTGACAACGCTTTCTCTTCCCTGCGCAGTCCCCGTGGTTTCACAGATCGTTTCTTTTCAACTCAATCCTGAAAAATTGTGGGCTAAATTCATTCACACACACACATACACCGAGAGGCCACCCACGGAAAAAAAAAAGTGCTTAATGAAACATGCAAATATTCCTCCATTTTAATCCTGCCCCTGTGCCCCGCTGTGTCTCTTTCACACGCGCCATCAATATGAACTGCAAAAGGCCTTGGACTGTATATGTCCCATTTGGATGGTAATTCTTAAGAAAAAGTCCATTGTCTGCAGCATAGAAGATGAAGAGAGTAGCGAGAGAGCGAGAAGGAAGCGGTTTTGGGAACATGTTAATGAACTTGGGTGGTTTGTCTCCGGACTGAGACAATAAAGGCTGTCAGTGAGAGGAATGGGAGGATTAGTGTGGTCGGAGCAGCATTTCCAGTTATTGAGACTGTGGTCATTATTACTTTCTATAGTTTCTGTTTGTGTTAGATAGGAATCTGAACGGCACATTTTGCTGTCACTTCATTGCATCACTCCATCTTTGGAACCTTTTACATCTTTCATCCCAGAGGAGTCCAAAGTGCCAAATGCTCTGATCAGTTTTTCTTGGTTTATTTATTTATTTATTTAATGTGTTTTATTTGGTAGGGACAGTGCATGTTAATGAACATACATGGACCTCATGCATGTAAACACACCACACCGGATTGGGCTGATTTCCATCCGACGTCCCCCATGCGCACTCGGAGTAAACGTACGCAGACACAGGGAGAACATACAAACTCCACACAGAAAGGGTCCGTCCAGGTGGCAACGAACCCGGGACCTTCTTGCTGTGAAGCACAAGCGCTAACCGCTGCGCTACCGTGCCGCCCAGTCCTGACACTACTTATTTATTATTTATATGTTTATTTGATAGGGACAGAACAGGAAGCATGGTTACAATAACCGATGCCATGTTCATAGGCCGTATAGCTAAAGGCTAATTCGCAGACCTGGTCCCTAAGGCATAAAATAGTTAACACATTGTTGAATTAATAACATTTTATTTTGAGACAGACCTTGTATTGAAGTTCCAAGGCTAAATAAATGCATGGTTGTATCCAAGAGATCCGACACACTTTCTTGACTTTTAATCTCACTCTCTCAATAAAGCATTCACTCACTTTTCTGTTCACTGCTGATCTTTTGGGAAGGCACATCATGGCCAGTTTGTAACAGAAATTTTGGAGTTTGCAAGTGCTCCTCCAGTTTCCCCTACCACTAAAACATGTGCAATAGGCCAAGATGGGTGAATAGTGTTTGCCTGGCTGTGCCATACTATTCCCTGTCCATTCCACGCAGGGAGTTTGGTCACGGAGCAATTGGAGCAGTTTGAACGGGCGGGCCTAACGCGCACAGAATGTCAGTGAAATAAACCAGTTAGCAATTAGCGGACGTGGCGACAGGTGTAGTCCAATTCACAAAATATGAAGCGAATATAAGCTCACGCGGAGAATGCGGAGGCAAAATCCTCGACTACTTCATCCATGATAAGTTTGGGCTAGTGTTAACGTTAATTGAACTAACAACACAGTGGTGCAGCGCGTGACGTAACCTTGTCATTCCTCTGCGACGAACGTGATTGGTTTGACCTGAGCCGCCAATCAGACACTTGTTTACCGTGTATGGCCAGACCCACCTTCTTTCAAGCAGAAACAAGTGGGTGTGGCTTATCAGGCTAGAATAGTGTAAGAGTAAGAGAGCCGTTGTTTGTGGTCAGTGATTGGCAGTCTACCTAAGGGCAACCGTGGCTACAGTACGATATCCATCATCAGTATTGAGTAAATGAATAAAACACAAACATTGTAAAGAAAATTTGAGGGCCCGATCTTGTGCTCAGTAGGAGCGCACTTTGTGATCTTGCCACTCCAGACTTAGCGCATTTAAGTGGGTGGAGACACACATTTTCCTCCAGATCGACTCTGCGTCCAGGAGAGTGGTTGTGTGGGAGTGGGGGGTGAACATGTGCTTTTGTTTTGCTTCGCGTTCACGCTAAGCGCGGGCCGATCCACGCCACAGCGGACGCTGTAGCTCTTTTTCTCTCGAGACGTGAACATCGTTTAGCTCACGATGGGTTAAATAGAGTTTTTAGTTTGCCTAAGGCTAAGGCTTAAGAAAGAACGCAAGACAGCGCAATGTAAACGAGGAAGTGAATGTCAGCCGTGTTTCCATCAGTGCAGTCACCTCCTCTTGTGACGGAGGCAAATGGCACAAATAGCTCCGCCACTCGGAAAATAATTCGCCAAGAGCCTGCGCCCCTCCGTGCGCCGCCACAAGATCTGGCCCTGAGTGTCTGGAAAAGCGCTATATCAGACTAACACATTATTAAATGTGTCTTTTCAAACCACGTTTGTTTACACAGGTCTTCAATTTAGAACATATTCATATTTTGTAAAGTGAGCATTAAAGGGGAAGGACAACACAGTAAGTTGGAGGACGGCATCCAAAAACACCCACAACCTCTTCTTCCGAACAGACCCAGAAGTGAACCTCCACAAACCACTTTGCATGTCTAACTAATTGAATAGAAAATAAATGTTATTATCCTCATTGTCTTGGACGCACAACCCTCCCCGCGGAAAAAAAAACCTCGGTCTCCAAAACAACAGCTCATTCTCCTCAGTCCTTGTCTCTCTCTGGGACGTCCTGACCCAGACAGCTGCTGGGGAGGGGTTGGATGTGTCCAGTGTCCAGTCCCTGAGCCCGGCCCTGTCCCGACACAACTGCGACTGCCCAATGGTTTGCAGATGTGGCTCTGTGCGGCTAATAAATCCCGCTGAAGTCAACAGAAGGGTGGGGTAAGAGTTTGGGTGGGGGACTGGGCTGAAGCGGGCTGGACCTTTGGGGGCTGTTTGTATGTGGGCCATCGATGTGCACACGTGGGTTTTGTCCACTGCAGTTCTCAGTAAAAACACAAGAGACCCACTAAATTGAGAACACATGAAGGATACCTTTTGAAATCATTATACAACCAGTTTCTTGGTGACGTCTTACATGCTTGCAATGCCAGTTTGGCAAATACTACACAATGGTAGTTTCCAGACTTTTATATGAGAAAATGATGATGTTGGATAGACCTCACCCCCCTCTCAAGTTCAAACACCCATTATACTAAATGTGGGTTTATAGGTTTACATGCAGTCCTATTATTTTTCAGCTTGGGACCGGCACAATGAGTACGCACATGCTCGTGCTCCAACATGATGCAACATAAAAGTAAACACGTAGTTACCTCTAAGCTTTGTTTTGATTTGCGTTCTTCTGGGCCTAATGGTAGTTTCTGGTTTGTTTCTGTCAAACTAAATCCCAACACAAATATTTCCAGGGGTAAATGGGAGTTCTGGTCTATGAGTATTTTGTAGTAATTACGCTCAGACCAACAAACGACTTCACCTCATTTAATCCAATGAACGTCTGCCAACAAAAGCCGGCGGGTAGAGCTACACAAAACAAAAACTTCTCTGTCAAAGTTTGTTTGTTTCCAGAGAAGCTTTTATCCTTTTGGACTTTTTCCACAGTCGGAGCCCCACGACATTAGTGGTATTTGATTATACCGTACATAATCATCTGGACTATTCATATGGAGTTTTCAGAAGAGGATCCTCAATTGTTTGATTCAGTTCTATGAATGACTGAGGGGCTTCACGGGTGTTTGATAATAATCTGTTGCATGTTGGGGCAGCACGGTGGCACAGCAGTTAGTGCTTGTGCTTGTTGTTCCGGCTTCAATCCTTTCGGTGTGGAGTTTGCATGTTCTCCCCATGTCTGAGTAAGTTTCCAGGTACTGGCACTAAAACATATACAATAGGCCAGGTTGAGTGAGGGTGTGTGGGACAACGGTTTCAGATTAGTCCAGGGCTACAATCAGGCGTGGCGTGTTTACATGCGTGTGTTCATGAACATGCACTGTTCCAACAAATGAATAAATAAAACATCTCATCTTTACCGAGATCTTATGGCACAATGTTACAGACAGCATCAAGAGCTAAAAAAGGTTTAAATGTTCTGTAAAGAGAGACACTGAAGGCATATTTTTTGGGTTGGTTTACTCTCTGAATACACAAACATAAACCCAGTAACAAATAAACTGGCTCATGCAATGTCCCCATACAAGTAATCACGATGTCGTTACGTCTGTGTCCGGGGCTGTGGTCATTGAATGTTTTTTTTTAAATGAATAACAATAGTTCGATGATCAAGTTACTTTTAAAAGTAACTTGCTAAGTTACTGCGCTACTTTATTATGAAGCTAACGCATTACAGTACTCATCCGTTACAAGCACTAAACATCTATATATTGCCTTCATTTGTCGATATTTTTTTCCCATGAGAAATGCTCCATTCCACATACGGAGTCGGAGTCAAATGCAAAACTGACTCCTTACTTTACTCGTTACTCGGAACATGTCATCTAAGTACTCTAACACTCTAAAACAGCGTTAGAGGCCTCGGAAGTAGACAAGTAGACAACTAGAGCCATCACTTGCATAGATTTAGAAATGTGTAACTTAAAGGGGCTAGATACAAGCTGGAAATGTTTGTACTCACTACTGCCACCTCAGGTCTTACCGCCCCAAATTAACATCTTTTTGAGTGACAGTGCAGGATTTTAGAGGCAGTTGTGGTGAACAGGTCTGGGCTCTTTCTATTCACCTTTAAGACATTGCTGTAACATGTAGGGGGAGGAAAATAAATAATTTAAACATTTTTAAAGGACAGTTTTGCCAAGATGTTTTTTATCACAAAACATATGAAAACTCGAAACAGCCAGCATGATAAAAAAAAAACAAATTATATAAGTTTGTCCTTGGCCTATTGTCCTCACCTTAAAGAAATTTCCATAAGAAAAATAAAAAGATTTTTAAACTCCATGTTGTGCAACCTAATGATATGTACATAGCCCCTTTATAGCCTGTTATTTGACGGTACAAAGCCACATAGGATTTGGCTTGTCGACGCTCAAATTACCCAGCATTCACTCCCTCTTTACATTAACCACGCACGTTTGGCCCCAGCGCACAAATCAGCCACCTTTAAGTCGAGTAGCTACAGGTCGGCTATTCAAACAAGCCCTAATGTACAGGCGCACGAGCTCTCAGAGGGGAGCGCTGTTATTTTTCTAAACAGAAAAAACAAAATGCCAAAATTGTGTGCATGTGGCAAGACGCGGGGCTCTGTCTGCTTTCACTCCGAACCATGTCTTTAAAAGAAGGAGCGTAATCACAGTCTGGGGCCCCCTCCACCAATAATAATAATAGTAGTAGAGCCACTTTCTCACACAACACGCCAGACTGTAAAATCGAATACATCTACAGTATGTTACCGCAAAACCATGGATATGTAAAGTATCAGTGGGAGAGGAAAATATCCAGAATCAAGGCTTTTTAGGCATTTGTTTGTTTTAAATGAGAGCAGAGGAGGAGGAAGTGTAGGCCGTCGATAGTAAAAAAAAAATATTGTGAAACCTCTTCTTCTCACAAGTTTAATACAACACATGGGATGGTGTCATACGATCCGATTTTGCATATGTGTTTTCTTCTGTCAGTATTTCTAAAGTCCGGTGTGAGCCGGTGTGTGCGAGTTTGTGTTGGGACAGAGGAAAGCCTTGGTGACATTAGTGACGGGTGACATGACGAGGGCCGAATAAACAGGTCCCGAGCAGAGAGTCTGTCCTTCAAACAGACTGTGGGCTCAGCTTAGGCCCAGGATCAGCTCTTTTTACAAAGGCACAAAGAGCGAGGGGGATGAGGACTCACAGGGCAAGACTGGCACAGGAGCACAATCAGCACAGTCTTTGGATGACAAACGCCTGCATATTGTTTTACCAGCCCCTGTTAGGAGAGTTATGATAGGGCCAGTCATAAGATCTTATACCTACGGTTTAATCCCAGCATATGTCTCTCATATAGTCTATTGAAGTTATTGTTGCATCCCAAATTCTGGGGCAGGCAGGAAACATTGTTGAAGTTATTTTGGAACAACTCCCTTGAGTGCTTGGTCACTTTGGATAAATACTTTTTACACACATCAGAATTCTAGCCATTGATTAAAAAATGATCAAAACAGGGAAGCAAATACATAATATAATCCCATTCTCTATGTGAGAATTGAGCATGTTTTTTTAGTCTGACAGTAATGGGATAGTTACATATCAATGAAAATTAGGCAATTACTGTCTCCAAGTGTTTATTGTGGTTCTTGAGATTTTAAAAACAGCTCCTGACAGAAGCATTCCCTCAAATTGTTCCCAAAACATTTCCGCGAAACAAAAACAAACCATTTACACATTTGGATCAGAGCGCTCGGGCACTTTACTGACTTTACTTTGAACTGTGACTTCGGCACATTAGGTCCGACACTGCCTGACCAAGAGAAGTCGTCTGGATTTAATGAACTGTTCTGATCTGGGGTCGCTGCAGTTGGTCAGGTTGAGGTTCAGCAACAGCATGTGCCCAAACAATGAATGACCTGAACATCCTGAATGACGAAGTTATTCCGTCAATGGACTGACGGTACGGGCAGGGGCGTGCCATGGGGTTTCAGTCATGGTCCTCGGTAAGCAACCATGGGTTCATGGGCAGCACAGGTTCGATTCCCACACGGACGGGGCCTTTCTGTGTGGAGTTTACATGTTCTCCCCGTGTCTGCGTAGATTTCCTCGGGGTACTCCAGTTTCCCCTACCACTAAAAACATGTGCAATAGGCAATGATGTATGCGAGTGTGTTTGAGAGTGTGGGACAATGGATGGAAATTAGTCCAAGGCTACAATCCGGAGTGGCTTGTTCAGGAACAGGCCACCGTTTTTCCATACTGAGATATGTTCTTACCTGAGCTTAGACGAGTTGAAACGTACCTGTCTGGTCTTTGTGCGTACCCAAGGAAGAGCTTGGTCGCTTCTAGCTTCACCCCATTTGGAACCATAGGAATATCCTGGGAGAGGCCAAATGCTAACAACATCTTTGGTCTTTTTCCGTGACTGAGGGCACACAGTTCTTCCATACTGAGATATGTTCTTACCTGAGTTTAGACGAGTTGATGTGTACCTGTCTGGTCTTTGTGTGTGCCCGTGGAAGAGCGTGGTAGCTTCCAACTTCACCCCCGTTTGGAGCTATAGGAATACACTGGGAGAGGCCAAATGCTAACAATGTCTTTGGTCTTTGTGTGTGACTGAGGGCACACACAAACACCAGACAGGTACGCATCAACTCGTCTAAGCTCAGGTAAGAACATATTTGAGTATGGAAAAACGGTGGCCTGTTCCTTTAACATGCACCAGATAAACCAAGAAACTAAACAAAACTCACTCAAACTCATATAAATTGATCGACATTAAAAAGGTGTATGGATAAAACAGTGGCATTTGTACGCCAAAGGATGTATCAACAAAGCAAATCCAAAGCAGCAGTGCCTCCGCCCGCAAACAAAAAACCTTCGGGAACACTCGTAATAAACGGAAACACAAGACGGTGGAGACGAGCTCATTATAACGTGGAAACAGGCGGCTGTTTTTATGTGTTGACAGAGCGAGACATCAAGAGATCAACCCAAAGGCAAAATGCAAAGTAATAAAAAGATATTGTAGCTGTTCCCTTCCCAAGTCCCGGTGCAGCTGACGCGGGGAAACCCTTCTTCTGTCAAAGGGGTAGCAGCAACCCCATTGTTCTTTCCATTACCTCAGTGAAACTTTCTTTTGTTTTACTGTATTACATATTTCATTACATTTCTCTGCACAAGACAACATTTCCAGATCAAGTATACTTATTGTTCAAAGCATATGCTGAACTGACTAAAGCTGAAACCTTTTATTGGCGCTATAGGAGCAAGAGAAACATATATGTCTAAATAAAGTATCACGTAAAGCTAGAAAAGTATAGGTTGCAGTTTATAAACATCAGAACATTGAAACAAAAATATCTGAAGTTATCCTTTAAAATTGTAGCCCGCGGCGCTGATATCCACAGCTCACGACTCACGGTCAGTTATGAAACAAAATCGCCATAAGCTCAAAATCACTGCGCTGACGTCTTCAGCATATGGCCCTCACATCCCGTCCTAACGCCGCCTTTTGTCCACTAAGTCGGCAAGGATTTGGACTTTATCTGCTGTCAATTTGGCCTCATAACACATGTAATCATTCCTTATAACTAGCCTGTCATGTGTATGCACAATCTATACGCGCTGATCTCATCCCTCAATCACGGAGCTTAAATACAGAACAGGAAATTGAGCAAGGAGTTGAAGTTTATTGGCAAAAGCAACACTTCAAAGCGGAGGATGAGCATGTACATATATGAAAGCTGGAATCCATCTCCAGAACACGCTGTATCTCTTCAGCAGAGGTTTGTAAAATCGGCAAGAAAATATGAACCCAATAATCAACAAAGGGGAAGGGGATAATGTACCATAAAAGCTGTGCCATTTTAAAGTGCACATGTCATACAAATTTATACTTAACTTTTAAAAAGACCAAGTGCCATGCAATAGTTGATGTAAAACTGTCGTGCCATCCCTGAGGGTAAAATACTTATCATATCTTATCATCATTACACATCAGAGCCAAGTGCTCTACTTGAGATGTCAGTGTCAATCTTTGTTTTGTGTTTGTTTAATTCTAAATATAGCTGTAATTGTAATTTTAAATTTAAGTTTGTGTGGTTTTATGAATGAACCAACTGTGAGTGGAAATATTTATCTGTACTGTTGACGATTTAAAGTATTTTATACCTAGGGTTACTTTACCATGATGGAAGATAAGTAATGTACGAGGGCAGGTCGAGCAGAATAGAAAGAAGTCTGTGTAGGGTCTTAGTCGTAGAGGAGTTGTCCATCTTCAATGAAGGTTCTTGAGTCATCTTCTGGACTCTGTATTTGAAGTGTCAAATGTTTTGCCTCTCGTCCAAAAGGCTTCGTCAGCGACACTAAGGTCAGCTCGCTGCCCCTGTGGTCTTTGTCTGAGCTGGAACCTTAGTGCGAAGTACAGAAGATGACTCAAGAACCTTCACTGAAGTATAGAAAGAAGGTTGTGTCCTGTCATAATGTCATTAATACTTGAAGTTACAGCGGTAAGTTTAATATCAAGACAGTCTTGCATTATGTTGCATAAAAATAGACTTACAGTCTCTCTGGGAGGAGCAGACGCTAAAGTTTAAAGTATAAAGCTAAATGTATCTTGGGTCAGCCTCTTCATTCTCTAGATTCTAAAGTTTTCGCTCATGCTTTCTGGACGTTTGTATGTACCTTCTCGGAAAACTAATCATTTCCCCAACTCTTTCGTCCCCCTCTGTCATTGAACTGCTGAATTCTGAAGGGAGTGTGTTTATTAAAGGGACTACATGGAGTTTAAAAATGTTAAAATTATGTATTTTCCTCCCCCTACATGTTCCAACCTGTGTGTCCTAGTTTGTAGAATGAGACCTATTCACCACAACTGCCTCTAAAATCCTGCACTGTCACTCAAAAAGGTGTTACTTCGGGTCTGAAGTGCCGTCATGCAGGAGCTTAATATAGAGACTGCAGTTTCACGTAAGACCTGAGGTGGCAGTAGTGAGTATAAAATGACCAACTTGCATCTAGTCTCTTTAAGTAACATAGACCTTTTGAAATGTGCTCTATTTCTATTGTTGTGGACTATTGCTTTCTTGATCCTCTTGTCTGAACTGTTGGCAGTGACAAAGTGACTGTCTGAGATGTGTTTCTGAAATGTTCTGAGGTTTGCTATAAATGAATTGCCCTTTGGGATCAATAAAGATTTCCTTCGTAGTGAAGTTTTTCCCAACACCCAACACCTTTGCTTTATTTTGTGATGATTGTGAATGATTGTGTCTGAAGACTTGGATAACCGTAGAAGCACACTGAGTCAGGCTTCGCTTTGACACACAGCGATAACAAACCTCATCTTCAATAAAAGACCGCGTTTCCATCGTATTTTGAAACAGTCCTTAACTGGGGCGCATGGAAGTAACATGAACCATCAAACTTAAAATTAGAATCCAAACTATTTTCACTTTTCATTTTAAACCCCAGATAACACCTCCCTTTCCACCGCCCCAACCCACTCTGAGTCCTCCATATACCTCCACAACCTCCACTAGCACACTTCCCCGGGCCATCAAAGGGTTAATCCTAATCTCCAGACTTCTCCGACACACAAGCCGCCTTTGTTCGAGATCAGAGCGCAGCACTTCAGATAAACAGAAACATCTTAAGTCACGTTCCGAGACCAATTAAGCTTTAAAAATATTTTAAATGAGCTGTACTAAAACAAGTTCTGCGCACTTCAAATGGAAATCATCAGAGGGCTTACCCCCGCCGTAATCTGCGCGGCTTTAGGTATTTTAGCAGGGGTGGGGGGGGGGGACGAAGCGTATTAATGGCTATTGCATGTGCGTGAAGAGGTACGGACCTGGTCTAAATCTGAAACGCAGAGTGTGAGAAGTCCACGGGCGCCAATCCAAGACAAATATAACAAATGTATCTTTAATTTATGGCCGGTTAAGTGTACTCGCAGTAATGGAAGAATGATAAGATTGTTCTGGCTCTATTTAGTCAAAGCCGCGAGTGTCGACAGGTCCTTAACTGTGTCACATGTCGGTGGTGAAATATATCGAGCTGCTGCAGTTTGCCATCGGACACCTATTTCACACATCCATTCAAGAAAACCCACATTTCATCCGCGCTGCACTGGGTTTGAACTCTGGCCACAGTGCAGTCCACACTTTTCGCTTGTTCAGTGTTAACAAAACGTCACCTGCTGCGTCTTTTGGTCTGACTTCGAGAAGCGCGAATAGATTATAAAAACATACTAGAAGCGCATTTTCCGAAGTTGTGATTTTCAAAAATGTGTTCACTCCGGAGGAAGGATGTGATTTCTACCAAATTGTTCAAGCTTCACAGTTGCCCTGGGGCTGACTGACGGAAAGTGGCGCTTACAGCACAATCACGCTTTCAAAAAAGTAATCATAGGAATTTCAGAGAGTTGACCCATGATATTGAGAGGCATCAGATAAAGCATCGATTCGCATTGTTCACATTGTTAAAACTGTCGGATCCCAAGAATCTGGACCACGAGGCTCTGGTACGATTTCAGATAACGGTTAACCACGACGCTGATGTTGTGCCACAGTTGTGATATTATACTTTGCTAATATTATTGTGGAATAAACCTCTGCCTCAATATGTGAAGCCAACCTTCTGACAATTTAGAGTCCTGAACTAAAAATTATTATTATTGGAGATAAAGGCATGACCAGTTGTAAATTCAAAGTTATTCAATTACAGGGCTAAAAGGCAATGTCTTCCAATGTATTTCACAACGACAACAAAAAATAAGCCAAGAGTAACTAAATCAGCATACGTAGAAAATGTATGGTGTTGCAAATCCACCAAAAGTGTGAAATAGACAGAGTAGAAAACCATAAAGAACCCCATTTAAATCAAGCAAATAAATTATTGGTTAATTCCATCCATCCATCCATTTTCTTCCGCTTTATCCGGGGCCGGGTCGCGGGGGCAGCAGTCTCAGCAGAGATGCCCAGACTTTCCGGTCCACACACACTTCCTCCAGCTGTTCTGGGGGGACCCTGAGGCGACACCAGGCCAGCTCGGAGACATAGTCCCACCAGCGTGTCCTGGGCCTTCCACGAGGTCTTGTTCCACTAGGACATGCCTGGAAGACCTCCCGCGGGAGGCGACCAGGAGGCATCCGAAACAGATGCCCTAGCCACCTCAACTGGCTCCTTTCGACGTGAAGGAGCAGTGACTCTACTCCGAGCTCCTCCCGGGTAATTGAGCTCCTCACCCGATCTCGAAGGGTGCGCCCAGCCACCCTGCGAAGGAAACTCATTTCGGCCGCTTGTATTCGCGATCTTGTCCTTTCGGTCATTACCCAAATCTCATGACCATAGGTGAGGGTGGGAACGTAGATCGATCGGTAAATCGAGAGCTTTGCCCCCCGACTATTGGATAATTACTGCATGTAAAGGTTACAACACATGCAGTAATGATCCAATAATTTATTTGCTTGTGCTGCTTCCACTGATGTGTTTGAAACAAAATCTGCAATGGTTTGGGCCAATCCCCTCCTGGAACCGCCATTTTACCGTGGTGGAGGGGTTTGAGCACCCGAATGATCCTAGGGGCTCTGTTGTCGGGGGCTTCGTGCCCCTGGTAGGGTCTCCCATGGCAAACAGGTCCCAAGTGACAGGTCAGACAAAGAGCGGTTCAGAAGAGACCAACAGGCCCGTTTAATGGTGAGGCCGTCCAACACAGTGATGGTGGAAAACACAAGGCAATGCAACGTACTTACAAACAGATAAAATGTTTCAAAACATTTACAATGTTTAATGACTTTGCGGTGTGTTGTTGTGACACTTGGCTGTGATTGGCTAAAACGAGATGCGCTCGATCCAATCAGCAGCAAATGCACCCCCAGAAAGGTGACCAGTCTGTGCTAAAATTATACGTTGTAAAGCAATGCAGAAACATAGAGCCACAATGCTAATCAGTTCAACCATATTCCAAACCACCATTTACGCTATGCAATGTCATTGTATTGCTCAAATATAGCCTAGCCTGTGGATATTTTCCTCCTCTCTGTTGACAGTCCATATTGTAGTGAAACGGCTCATTCTGAGGTTTACCATTAAATGACTTTATGTGGTTTTTATTTATGTTTACATGCTGCTCTCTGCTCTTTGTGTGGGTCCTGCAAATCAACTGCATATGGTTTATTTTATTGTTGACATGTTTCGGTCCAGTCGATGATGAAAGATACAGCCTGCAACAGCATCCAATATAAGTTTGGGTGACGTCTATTGCCCTGTACACATTTTCTTCTTCTCCATAATGTATTAGTTGTTCATTATGCAAGTTGAAAGATGACAAACCTCTTAACAATACTATAGCAGTCATTTTATTGTAGCAGCACCTGGGACTGGTTTAGCTAAGTCTTGCTCAGTGCAGCTCTGAGATTTCCACTCTCCCATGGCCTGTGAGTCTGGGCTTGTCTTGCTCCTTTATCCCTCTGTGTACCAGGAAATTGCCCCATTCTTCAGCAGACCACAGTTTGTTTGTATGGTTGCCTGCTTACCGCTACAGCTAACCACACGCCCGTACAGTAGATAAACCTCAGCACAAATAAGTCCTGCTCAGACCTGCCCATGCGCCTTGGCTGTGCAGGTATGCACTGGGACAGGGGTATATTAGGGCCGCGCTGATTGTTCTGCTGAGGCGCTGGGAGGTCCGATGACGAAGCTTGTCGTCCTGCAACTTACTTCCTGTTTACACTTGATACAATAATGAGCTGACGCATTGAATGTGTGTACCCTACCGAGTTTGGGCCTGTGCACAGTGGTGTGAGTAACTGGGTATTGTTACTGTGGAAATGTGTTTTGAGCATGACTTCCTGAGTAATTTAGAAACGATCATTTTACTTGAGTGAGCTTGTGACAAGTTAGACACCTTTGTGGTTTTTATAGAGCCCCGAAACCAGAATGCAAAGACTAAATTACAGTAAAAAATATTATTTTAATTACTAAATCTTATTTTATTTAAATGTTGGCTTTCACTACAAAGATTTATAACCATCATATTAAAGTGAGATACATTCTTGCAATCTTGGTCTCTTTTTTTGTCCACCTCAAATACTTTTCTTATATTTAATAATAATATTTTAACACTGCAGGCCCATTATAATTTCACAATGTATGCAATATTACCCCCTCTGGAACCGCCACCTTAACGTGGTGGAGGGGTTTGAGCACCCAAATAACCCTAGGGGCTCTGTTGTTAGGGGCTTCGTGCCCCTGGTAGGGTCTCCCATGGCAAGCAGGTCCTATAGGTCAGTGGTTCTCAACCTTTTGGAGCCGCGACCCCCATTATAACAGATAAAGGGGTTTGTGACCCCCCGCCCGGGTCACACTGTGAAAAATAGGAACATTAGCCTACATAATTCTTAAAAAACAAAGAAAAAAAACAAATGGCTGAAATAAAATTCATAAAACTCCTAACAAATAATGGCCCTCTGGTACAATAGCAAACACGTGCTACAATAAAACATTAGATTATTTGCTAATGAAAATATGTATATTTTATCTAAATGATCTGGCGACCCTCCAAATTTGTCTCGCGACCCCCATGGGGGTCCCGACCCCCAGGTTGAGAACCACTGCTATAGGTGACGAGTCAGAGAAAGAGCGGTTATGAGAGACCAACAGGCCCAGTTAATCGTGAGGCCGTCCCTCCGTGGACCCACCACCTGCAGGAGGAGACGTAAGGGGCTGGTGCCATGTGATCTGGCCAGGACAAGTGGAAGAAAATGGATGGATGGATGGATGGATGGATGGATGGATGGATGGATGGATGGATGGATGGATGGATGCAAATATTATCTTGCATCTATGTTGTAAAAATCAAGGTGATAAAAAGCCAACAAAATGGTAAATGGACTCAACTTAAACACTTTTCCAGTCACCCATTCACTCTCTCATTCATACACCAATGTACGCAGACACTGGAGGCAAGTAGGGTGAAGTGTCTTGCCCAAGGACACAACGATAGCAGGCATTTGCGGGAGCTGGAATTCGAACCCACGATCTTCCGATCACGAAACGACCCGCTCTACCAGCTGTGCCACCGTCTCCCCCAGATATACAAACTTTTGTAGAATACATGGATGGGAAGTGTAACCTTGGGATACATTCAATTCAAAGCACTGTGTTTATCACACTGTGTTGAAGCTGCTAACCATGCTGTAAATGAAAACTGTTATTTAACTGTTATTCCCACAGTTTCCTGAAGAGGGAGCCCCAGTCAAAGTCTTCACCAGCCCTAGCGCTTGTATTTAATTGCTACTATTTATCTCTTAAGACATTATTTCAATTATAAAACCTGAAATCTCAATGCTGAGGCCCCAAAGTAATATTTATAAGTTTATTTATTAAGCCCCATACAGTATGTCCACTTTAAGCCTTTGAAATAAGTGCATAAATATTAAACATTGTGTCATTATTCAGGAAATGCCAAATCATTTTCCATTGACACACCAGATACTTTTTATTCTGTAGCTCGGTTTCTTATGTTTGTTCAGTTCTATCAAAAAAAAGGATAAGACTCTTTTAAGATTTGATTTGTTCTGCTCACATTTAGTTCCGATTGCTATGACTGGCTCCTGTACGATCATGGCTACAGCTGATATCTGACTATCTGTCCAGCAGCGATTAGTTTCCCTGTAACGTTACAGCCCTCGCCAGCTCAATTCATTCACAAAAACAATATTATCCCCGAGATAGCGGGCAGTTCTGCAGCCGCCGTGTTTGTGCTGGATACTGGCGGCGACGCACGAGGAATGATAATAACAACGTGTATTTTATTATTGAGCGGATCGGCCTGAAAAATAAGCTATTGTGATATTACTGTCAGACTGTGTGACTGTGAGGGTTGGCCGGGGCTACTCCAGCATTTACCAAAAGCTTTGAGAGAAAACAGGGAATATGTGCCGAAATAAACACGGACTGGGCGCGAGGAGGTGGCCCAAGGTTATTGAATGTTGCCTCTGAAAAGATTTTGTCTCTAAAAATAAGAAAACTCAGCAAGGACTTTCAGGATATTGCACAAGTTTTAAATGTTGTTTTTACTCAGATATGGGAATGCCTAAAGGGTCCATTTGAAGTTAGGACCTGACTTGCTTTGTTGTATAGTTGTAATGTGACTAAGGGGCGTCAACATGACTGTGACTAAAGCACCCATGCATTGCACTGTACCTAAGAGGTGAAAACAAAAGTAGTAGTGTGGCGGTGGCTCAGTTGGTAGATCTTGTCCGTGGTCCTAATTCCCATGCTTTGTGTCATTGAGCAAAACACATGACCCCCCTTTGCCTCCATTGTGTCTGTTCACTGGTGTATGGATGTTTGTCTGGATGGGTGAGTGGTTCCTTAATGGAAGAGTGCTTTGACTGTATAACGTACATACTGTACTATCACCCAGTGGTTCTTAACTGGTGGGTCAAGATCTAGAAGTGGGTCACAGGTTATTCCAAGGAAAGAGTTATTTTAATAGTTCTGAAAATGACCCTTTTGTTGAGGTTTTTGTTGATGATTTCAGCTTGGGGAAATATGTTTTACCTAATAATTCAAACTACAAAGTCTTTATGATGTGGAAAACATATTCATTAACTATGTGTAACAGAAAGTTGCATGAAAGGTATGCCCGAGTATGCCTGAGTAACTTGTGTACCTTAATAAATCCTTTCCGTAGTCCCTCTGGGGGTTATACAAATGTTAAAAGGATGATTGGGAGGGTCTTTCATCTCCCCCTGGTGTCTCTGGCCAGAAAACCACAATTGCAACTTTCCCTGCTCTGGGTCGGAGGCGCAATACACACTAATAGAATCAATAAGAAGAATCTTGCAGGCTAACGGGCAAAGCTAGCTGAGGGCTAGCACCATATTAAGTTGCATGCATGTAGTACATGAAAGGGAATAAAATATCTCCATGTACAATATCCCTCTCTCCCTTTGTCTTTTCTCTCAGCGTAGCATCTTACGGACAATTAATGAGTAAAAAACAACGCAATATGCAATGACATCTGCAGTGGCGCTTATGGCCTCTAGGGGCATGAGTTACTTAGTTCTGCTTTAAAAGTTCAGTGAGTTAATAACTCCATTCGCTATCCAACTGAAAAAAACACAATAACTATGAATGTATTACATGCATGCAACTTAAATACATTGTGTATAGTTAGAAATGAATTAATAATGTCCTGCGTGTACAGTTATTACCATGTTTTTGACCGTATTGTTATTATTTCACATTTTCAAACTCCAAACTGTGTAAAACTGAAAGTCTGTTGGATTGAAGCGTCCCAGGTGATGGCAATGTTAATGAGAGGAAGTGTGGTCAAAGCAGGTCCACGCTCTGAATCAAGTGTGGAATTATTATGCAGCTATGTTCCCTCACACAAAATAGAAAGAAAATTGGTCAGAGGAATGCAGGACTCTGGAATTAAAACAAAGATATAAAAGGGCGGAACCACAGAACCATAAAACATTTCATTTCACGTTTCTCACATTGGGCACTGAACGCCTTGTACTTCTGGACACCTCGGTCGGATACAGCTGCTGAAAATGGCAGCACTGGAAGATAATGGATTCATGATAGCTTTATGCTTGACTTTTAAAGTCTTTGACCGTTACTTTGCTTCTTTCTCTGTCAACTCACTTCGTACGACCCAGTTGGCTATTGGCAAGAAAAACGTTTGATGGTTCTGTGGTCCTGTACCAACATATTTTCTTTTTTTATTTGAAGAGTGCTGCTTCCCTCTGTTGAGCTTTGGAGTTTGACAATGTGAAGAAAAAAAAGCACACACTGTACTTGCACGCACTGTAGTTGTTAGTAATCTCTCAGTACCATATGAGTGTTGCAATCAATACATTGAATGACATGTCATGACAGCTGTAGCAGCAACATGTGTCATGATGTACGGCTGAAAAACAAATCTGGACAGGAAGCTAACAATGGTAAACTGCAGCGCACAAAACAGATAATCCAGATGTCAAGGCTTTTCACTTGTGGCTTGTTCAACCTCCACAGAGGAACAGAAGAAGAGTCTGTCTGAGCTGCAGCTGTTGAAGACACAAAATGTTCAGGTCTCGTAAGGACACAAAGCAAATGCGCGTTTATATACAGTGTAGCCGGAATGACACCCAGAGGTATTCAACATGTCCTGAGGAAGCTGTGACTTATAGGGAATGGGAAGGAAAACGGCTGCCTGTTTTTCTAGATATTGTATTGTACAATATACGTAAATAATTTTAAAAAAAAATTGCACATTTTGAACAACAGAATTAGGTTTGGTAGGTTTTGCTGGTAGAGGGTGATAAACTTGATTTGTTGATGCAGCTGTGTGCTTGTACGGGTTATCGTTCATCACTCTTTTATATGTTTTTACTGGAACAAACCAAACAGTGAAAATGACCTATTAGACACTTTGTTTTGAGGTCCAGACACCTTCACCATAACTGCAGACCCCAGAGGCATAGTAATTGCTGCAGTAATAACAAATGGGGATCCACAATAATGATGAAGACTTCTTCAGTTTCGTATGTTTGCTACTATAGGGCTGGGTCATATGATGATTTAGACTCCAATCATAATCTGTGTGTGTGACGATTTTCCTTGGGTGACCAGATGTTAAAGGTTAATACTTATATAGCGCCTTTCTACCTGCTTTAGGCACTCATAGCGCTTTGCATTAAGGAACCAGTCACACATTCACACTCTCATTCATACATGCTGACACTGGAGGGAAGGTGGATTTCTCCAAAACCCTTGACTTTTCCCAGCTTTACACAATTTCTGTCCCAGGTATCCTCACACCTCCTAAGCAGCTGTTTTTGACCAATTAAAAAGCACAGAAGTCTATCAGTTCACACTTCTGATTGTTCCATTTGATTTACTTTAGCCAAACAATTTGTCATTCAACATGTGGAAAAAACATCACCCATCCAGTTTATAATAAGGAATATCTGCTCACCAATTTGGAGAGATCACCATATCTTGATTCAGGTCTTTTCTGTCAAATCCATTTCAAATGTTACTGGCCATTCCCTTTTTACTGTGTTCATTTAGTTCTTCTTTAGTTCTTCCTCTATTAAGTTTCTTTACATTTTGATCCAGTTAATTGTGTTTAGTTTTGCTTCCTTTTAACCCTTGATATTTAATCGTCTAAGTTCCCTCCTTTCACTTTCCTTTCCTTGTCTCTTGCCTCTTCTATCCACAGTGAGCCCTCTCCCTTTGACTCTGCAATGTCGCGCTGAGCTCAAATTAGTCCTGACCGTTCTTTGATTCCTTCAAACAAGGACTTCTTTCTCGACGCTCAGTCATCGCTCCATCTGGAAGGACTTTAGCGCGGGCCCGAGGATCTGCCAGAATGTCTTTATAACGTCAAAGCTAAAGAGGCGAAAAAAGAACATTGAATGAAAAATTGGAGCTCACGCAACTTGTGTGAGCAAAATTGGCTACAGCAATCAAACTTAGGAATGCCGGCCGCGTTGATTGAGACTCGTTTAAATCAAAATCTAATCATACTTAACTCAAAAGTAATAATTCTCTGGAAATTTACATGTAACAGATGGCCTCAAATCCTCTATATTATTCAGTTGCCCTTATTTTAAATCAAGCACTGGCAAGCTCGAACACATGAGTCAGTGAAAACGACCGGGGAGGAATGCTGGAATCAGAATGTTTGACATGACAGTGGGTTTGATGGGAAAAATCCTGCTCCTCTCTCCCTGTGTTTATTGTTGTAAGTTTGCCGGAGTGATTAATCAGGTCTAAGGCTGTTCGAGCGAACATGTGTCCAGCAGTCTGTGGTCAGGCCTGGGCTCGGAGCCCGTCCAACTGTGATGCAACCGCGCGGTGATTGAGCAGGTTCAACGTGGAGGCCGTGATTCACCGGGGGGAAGGAGAAACAGAGGAGCAGGTGGGCAGCCGTGGTGATAGTGGGGTAGACCGAACCACAGAACACTACGTTTCAAGTAGCTCAAGGTGTGACAGTAAGAAGTGGAGTATTTCAAAATGTATAAAAAAATATGTATGTACTTTTTGTACTGTTTTTTGATTTCATCTACAGTATATCTTTGAAGTACGATGCTGTAACATAACTCCAATAAATATGTGCGGCACTACAAAGTCATTAAAAGGCCTTTATTTTAATGGTCAAGCCAACAGGCCAGGTCTACAATACTAACATTTTAAGGGCTTATATATCAAGTCTGGACCCCAAAGAATTTTATATATTGGACTGATTCATTAGACAAAATTGTTCTTTGACTTGTGTATGCAACACGTGTTCAATTGCAGACAAAGCTTAAAGGGATTATACAGAGTTTTAAAATGTTTAAATGATTTTCCTCCCCCTACATGTTCCAGCCATGTCCTAATGTGTAGAATGAGCTGTTCACCACAACTGCCTCTAAAATCCTGCACTGTCGCTCAAAAAGCTATTACTTCGGGTCTGAAGTGCCGTCATGCACAAGCTTAATATAGAAGTTGCAGTTACACGTATGACCTGAGGTGGCAGTAGTGAGTATAAAATGGCCAACTTGCATCTAGCCTCTTTAAAGGCCATTTATTTGATTACAAGCAATGAAAGAGGAAGCCACTGAATTAAAACTTTCCTTACACATTTGCAACATCCCAATTCTTCACAGAGATTAGTTTACAGATGCATTTCACAAATGGCAGGGTCATTTTCACTGCAATGTAAGAAACCTGGCCTTCGAGTTCATAAAATTGAAGAGATGCTTTATAATTAGATGTACAGTGTTTTCCCCACAAATGTATGAGTTTAGGAGGACAAAACAAATTGGGTGCCATTACTTTAAGTCCAAATAAGTTGAACAAGCTATAAACTGTAATTTGTCCACAAAATCGACAAATGATCAATTGACAAGCTGTTCTTTTAAAAGTGTAATGACCACACACTTCCGGACCCCGGTTTGAGTCAAAGGTAAAGCCTATGGACCTTCGAGCAGTTTTAGTTGGGGATCCCACATCATTATTTATTCAGTCTTATAGAATTACTTTAGACACCTTTGAATTGGTGTCTTTTGGAGTATAATATTACAACATGTATCTGCTGGGAAAATACCTCTTGATAATGAGATTGTATATAATACAGTGATAAAGAAGCCAGGAGAGAATGCAGAGCAGGGTGTGGGCTGCCGGGTTCAATTGAAGTAGTTTTAGTTTTACATATTTTGGCAAAATGACACAGGGCTTTATTTTCCCAAAGGATGATTAAGAGTAGACTATAGCCAGCTGGTTGATAGTACAATGCTTTGACATCTCAGAAACTAAGCGGCCGGATAATGCTTGACTGCTCACACAGGTGCAAAAAAAAACAAATTTCACAGAGAAATATACGTTTACGGTTTTCTCCACACCTCAAAATCGAGCAATGTTTCAACCTGCTTTTCCTTAAACCTGCATTCGTTTCTCCATCAACCTGTGCCTCAAGTGTTACACCCAACTGGAGTGTTCATTTGCACCACCGGCCCTCTCCAAGCCAAACACAGGCCCAGAGTGTTGGGTTTCAGACGGACTACAGACTTTAATGGCTAAGTCAACACTGGGTCAACAGCACCACATTAACATCTCTGATCGCCCAGACCTGCCCTGCACAGTTGACCCCGGTGAAAATGTGTGCCGAAGGATGTGGGGCACTCACGGCACATTGATAAAGCATTGTTTGGCTTGGATTTGAAGTAAGTTTTAAATATTTCTGCTATGTTAAATCAAAGGTTAGTAAAACATGCCCTAGCACCCGCCAGATAAGAGCAAGACAGATTACGCCTATAGCCTACACGTTTTTGAAGTTTTATTTGGTTTGTCGGAAAGATAAGGACACAGATATTCATGAACTGCTTGGTGAAATCTGTTAATGGAAAACTAGGCGCGAATGGTGTAAGACACAAGCTGATACAGCATACTTTGATTGCAAAGCGCTCTCATCCTCCTTTAACGTGGAGCTTTGGCCGAGCAAGACATTCGTTCTGATTTGTGAACCTTCTTCATCATTGTATTGTTTTGTACACTTTCTGTCTGTTTGAACCTATAATAGGTGACCAACAATGTAGCATTTGAGGACTCATCTTCAGGATCCTGTTCAGTCCAGGTTTGGTTTGCACTTGATTGATGATTTAGCCCTGATTTACAAGAGTTAAAGCCTCCATTGAGTTCTATAGTTCACAACAGTTGTCTGTAATATCCTGTAATGCAATATTTGAACTTCCAAGCGCCATACTGCACGTTCTTATATGTGAAATTTTGCTTTAAATCACTGCAATGCACACACATTACTAAAGAACAGCAACAACTGGTAAAAACAATAGGAAACAATAGGAAGTTCTCATGATAAAATGTGTCAAAATAAAGTTGTGCAATTTTCGACTGTTTTCTCTTGAGATAGTTCTGGTTTAGACCGTGTTTACACTGTTATCAAATCCTTAAAATACAGTCCGGCCGTGGGTTTTCTTTGGTCTGACCTGCTAATGGTACAAGACACAACTTGATACCTCTCGTTCTGACCCCGCGGCGCTTTCCTCCTCCTCAGCAGCCACAACCCATCAGTCATCTCGGGAGCAGTGTTTGTGAATGCCCCGGGCCAAAGACCTAAACTACTGATCAGGCTTGGCCTCGGGGAGACAGTAAAAGCTGCACAAGTGATCACTCTGATTCACTGTTGGTTTACAGTTTCTACCGTTGCTATTTACTTAACAAGACTGAAATGATACAGCGGGATTTGTCGTGTACATATTTTTAGATAGCACTCACCCATTGCACTGTGATATATAGTAACTCAGGCAAGAGTGAGGTAGAGTTGTGTAACAGAAATGAGTGCCCTGTCTCCATGCTACTTGTGTAGTGAATGCTTTTACAGGGAATTGAGATTTAATAATATGATCTGAACATGATGAGCAAAATCCACCATAAAGATACATTTCATGGCATTCATTTGGAGGTCGTAACCATGATAACACTGTCATTGCCGTAGAAATAAAAGAAGTAATCTTGGCAATCTGCACCTGCAAATGAGGCCGCTCTGGTTCCTGGAGTTTATTTATGTAATATAATCGTGTCTTCTTCTGAAACACTGAAGAGGCACCAGGAGCCCCCCATACCTGCAGCACAGTGGAGGAATCACAACAGGTGCTACAGGAAACAAAAAAGGGACAAACAAGGAGGTATCCAGGTAAGACTCACAGCTAAGCCACACAAGCCTCTATCACTACTGTTGTTCTGGCTCTTTGCGGAAGATGATGAAAGACTGTTGTGGAGCAGGGGAAGGAGCAGCTGGACGAGCTGACCAGTGCAGGACACCATGCTCTGAAACAGGGACAAACCCAGGAGGCGCTGCACCATTTTAGAGGATCAGAGGAGCACTGAAGGCAGCCAGACAAATGTTATAACCTAACCTTATATGATCTAGCCTTAAGCTCGAATCAAACACGACTATTACTATGTATTGTAAAATCTTTGTCTGGACATTCGGGAATTATTTTCAACCAGACTTTGGCATTCCCTGAATGATAATGGGGAGATTAGCCAAAAACAACTCTTGATCACTAAAACTGTGTGACGTTTGATGGCGAATGCTAACCGCTAAAGGGGAAACGGATCAAGGTTTTATCCTTGACTAAAATCACAAGTGATAATTAGTCTGGGGACCACCAATTCATTTTCTCGTAGGAGAGGTATGGTTTACGATTTCCCATAGCTGTTTATTGGGCGCTACGAATGTCTATCATGCATCTGCACGTAGCCATAGCCAATGGTATCATCGTATCCGATGACGTATGACGTACCTGCTGTAAACTTTTGAGCTAAACTATTTAGAACACGGCCTAAAGCTTGAAAAATACCATTGCGTCTGCTGCTGTCATGTTTGATCCGTAAATAAACTTTTTTTTTTAAATCTGTAAATAAACTACAAGCTTCCGTATATCGAATAGCTCGTCATCGTCTTGCCGTCCCTCCTCGTTCTGTGATTGGTTCCAAAATCCATGCGAACATTTCGGCCATGGTCCCCAGGCTGATGTGCAGTTTGAAATGATTTGAGCGCACACAGCAGTCTGGCGTTAGCCAGGTTAGGTCCCATGCTGGCACCAAGTGGAAATACTACAAATCAGGGCAAGATGCTGATGGCAAATGGTGTCTTTACCTCCTGTCATGGAAATTAGGATAACATATACAATAATGTGACCATCATAAACTATATTGTGTCTCTATTGAATGGATCCATGCTAAAACATAGGCCCTGGAACCAAAAACACCTGCAAAGTTACCTTTTGTCGGAGATATATGTGCAATTATCCGCTCTAAAAACCTAAAACCACCTTGCACAATTATCTTAAAAACATAATATTTACCATGTTATTGTCAACACAGACTGGTTTCTCTCTCTTCGCAGCTAACAAATAAAGCTGAGCTGTAGTTAATAGGCATCAGTGCTGAAACACGGCTTAAATCTCCTCTCCGTCCACTGTACACCTCATGTCCCTCTGTCATCGTATCCTTCCACCACACTTTCACTGAAAACTCATACTGGCTGTTACTGATAGACGCCAGCCAAGGCCCCACTCAAAACACACCTTTCCCTTCTGATGTGTGCTGCGGTAACATGCCAATTCCTAAAGTCTAATAAGTAGCGTTTATGGCGAAGCAGAGAATGGAGCGAACAGAACTGAAACTCATATATATTTCCAACAAAGAGGCTATTATTGATTGTTGGAGCGAATGGACATCTGCAGACCATGTATGTGCATAAATACTGAAGCTGTAAACAGGGGAAAATACTGGGCACGGAGACTGAAAAATACCATAAGGTTGTTTTTCTCGTTTATAGCGTGTGCATTGTATTCACGGGGTTGCATTTTTCTGCTTTCGGAACTGGAATGATGCCGTCTGTTCAGTCCATTTGTCCATAGTTGGGATGAATTATTGTTTCTCTCTTTACGTACTTTCAAGTAGTGAGGTGGCGGTTCAAACCGGATTTCAACAGTGAAAAGAAACAGATCTTTTTTAGTCAATTTTACCCTGAACGAACACAAGAATCTGCCCAACACTGGAGCAGGCGACACGAGGGAAAGCGTTTTGCACTAAAGTAAAAGCTAAATGCACCACAAAGATCTGTCAGACATTTGCTGCCTCTTTTTAGTAGCGCAAGATTTCATTCACAAACATGTTTTTCAAAGTGTAAATATCAGTCCCATTGACATTTAACATTATTTAAATAAAAAAAAGTGTGCATTTTTTTTATCTGGCTGCCGTCATCCAATTTTTTTTATTAAAAAGAGCCAGTCTTTTGAACTGATCTTTGAAATGAGCAGATCCCAAAGGCTCCCAGTAAAGAGCCGTGAATCCCATCAATGATGCTCCAACACTCCAAACTTTTGTTGGACAGAAAATCTTAGACTTCTGTTGCTGTGTGCTATTCTCATTTAATGCATTCAATAAAGAATGGAATTAAATGAAAAACTTAATTAAAATCATTCTTTTATAACAACTTTACACCCCGATCCTTGATATTTTTGTGGCATAAATGAAAAAAAGGATTGCATCAAAATATTAGGCTTAGTTGTTGTTTTTTTCATTTTCACGTTTCATTTTAGCCGCGCTTGCTAAGTTTCAAAACAGCTTCTCCGCTACAGGCTTGCAGGCTAGCAGACAGTTTGGCCACACACAGAATCAGAATAAGTTTGGTGAAGATGTATAGCCTAAAAAAAAAATTGAGAAACAGCATGGGAATGACCTGGTGACAAATATTATGGATGTTTAGTGTGAAAGAAAACACACCAAAGGGAGAATGCTTAATATACTAACCATTGTGTATTAATACTGGCTTATGGTTGCAGTTACGTTGAATCACATCATAAAATAAAATGGCTGACTGTTTTGTTTCCAAGGCACTACCATATTTTAATACAATGACTCTTGACTCTGACCAGGCTATTTCTGATTCTGCTCTTGACTAACGTTCTTGTTTAGCCAGTTGGACAGAGTATTAAAGTGAACCGTTATCCCCATTTATCTAACTTCAAACCCATGCTTTGAATGTGAGGTAATTCCTTTGCCACTTTCTCAAAGAGCATAATCTCCCATGCCTTTTAGCACTGTATACAGACTTGTGCAGATAAGTTAATACAGTGATCTCAGCAAAACCACTCAGAGCCAGGCAGAGGCAGGCAGGCAGACACTAAGTGGACATCGGCAGACGGAGAAGGTCAGATATGAAAAGGATTGAAACATTTTCTCGATTTTTTTTTTTTCCCTTCACAAACAAAATGCGTACAGAATGTCCTTGGCCCACTGCCACGCTGTGAGTGAAGAGCGGACTCCAAACAGATGAATGGTTGACAGAGAGATGGAGGAAACATCAGGCTGAGGGACTCCGAAGAGTGTGTTGTAAAATCATTCACAGAAGGGATGGAGGAAGACCTGAAAAAAAAAAAGACTATCCCACAATTGTTTTGCTATACAGACTATGTAGAAGTAGTTAGTTAGTTAAAAAGCATCTTTCTTTTTGCTGAAAAGTATTGTGATTTATGTTTCACAGCCCATATTATCAATAACATTTAATCTCGTTTAGCATTACCCAAATCTATAAGCTTCTTGAAAAACATCATCAAAATAGTGGTGAAAATGAGTATGAAAATGCAACAAAAAAGTGATAAAAAAGAAACTCAGAAGCAATAAAAAATACGTGCCAGAAAAGCAACAAAAACAGAATGGAAAAAGCAAGGAAAAAGCAACAAAAAACTACAAAAACAAAAGTTACGACCAGTCTTGTTGGTCTTTGCTTTCAAATGAGGCGTCACACTGGCCTATAGGCTGTAAGCTCTCCAGACGTGAAGCTTGGACTGAACTGGAGAATATGCGCTCGGTTAAAGGGGCTATACGGAGTTTAAAAATGTGAAAACTATGTATTTTCCTCCCCCTACATGTTCCAGCCATGTCCTAATGTGTAGAATGAGCCAAGACCCGTTCACCACAACTGCCTCTGAAATCCTGCAGTGTCACTCAAAAAGTTGTTTATTCGCGTCCGAAGTGCCGTCATGCACGAGCTTAATGTAGAAGCTGCAGTTACACATAAGACCTGAGGTGGCAGTAGTGAGTATACAATTACCAACTTGCATCGAGCCCCTTTAATGGAGGCTGTAACTCATTGTAAATCAGGGCTAAATCATTCAAGTGCAAACAAAACCTGGACTGAAAGAGGATTTTAGAGGCAGTTGTGGTGAATAGGTCTGGGCTCATTTTACACATTAGGACATTTACTGGAGCAAGTAGGTTGTGGAAAATACATAATTGTTTTTACATTTTTAATGTCTAGACCCTTTAAGACAAGACTGAATTATAAACGTTGCAAAGTGTTTGTAAAGTGTCACATTGTGCTGTCTATATTCTACACACATACAGAGAATCAAATTATAACTCTCAAATTCAGTGCAAAGAACAATTGTTAATATATATGCACACAATAGATGTTTGCACCTGGATTGAGACTGTTTTGAATATTGTATATTGATTACACTATACACCAGCACTCCCTAACAAGGTCTTTTGATCTAAACTTTAGATTCACAAACTGATCTTCATGTTGCAAGTTTATTTTCTGAATTTTAGCATGGAAACTTCATTTGTATAAAGACATTGCATCTGCTTGTTGCTTTTTGTCATGCGGCCGCGCTTTTCATCAATCACCACCAGTTATTGACTCAAAAAGAAAGTCCTGATGCAGGCGTTGCGTGTGGAGACTTTGATATGAGTCCCTGCGGCTGCAGGAGCTCCATGGGTCAGTGTGCATTCAGGTCAGCTCCTCGCAGGGGTATAAGTGCACACATACACGGGGGGCAGATAAGATTTGTGGATGTGATTTTCTCATTCATCAGACCCACTCGACGGTGACGCCTCTCTGGTGTTTGGCTCTTCTGTGCTCCTCGTGATGGGTTGGTCTGTGGGGATCTTCAGTGGAACAAGGCTGTGTATACATAATAATACTCACTTACACAACACATGACATCATCATTATGACTGTTTTGTCCTGTCAGATTGTCAGGCAAGTTTTACTTTGTGTTGGAGTCTAAAAAGTAGAGTGACTTAGGCCTATCCAGTATGTTACTGCGCACTCTGCTGAATATCATCTGCTCAAGGAAAAACAATGTGTAAAATGGACACAGAAGGGATGAAATGAAGCTGTTGCGATTTCTACTGTTTTATTGCTTTTAAAGGAACAGGCCACCATTTTTCCATACTGAGATATGTTCTTGCCTGAGTTTAGACGAGTTGATGCGTACCTGTCTGGTCTTGGTGCGTGCCTATAGCTCCAAACAGGGATGAATTTGTAAGCTACCACCCTCTTCCACGGGCACAAAGACCAGACAGGGACATATCAACTCGTCTAAGCTCATGTAAGAACATATCTCAGTATATAAACGCGGCGACCTGGTCCTTTAACCTCTTGCTCTCTGTAATGTCTCATTTGAAAGAAAATGTATAAAACTTTCTTGACGCGTTGTTGCCGTGGTTTTGTCACATTTTGGAAGCGTTTGTGTCGTGTTTTTGTCTCTTTTTATGCCACTTTTTTGTCGCTCTTTTGACACGTTTTTGTCGCCCTTTTGTCACTTTTTTATTGAGTTATTGTTGCTTTTCTGGCACGTTTTTGTCACTCTTGAGCTGCTGCTTTGTTGTTGTTTTTCTAAATTCTTTGTAGCTTTTTTTCTGTCACTTTTCATCCTCGTTTTTGTCGCTATTTTCGTGATCAGGTGGGGGTTAAGAGGTTAATTCAAAGGCACTCATTTATCCACTTTTCTGTAAATGAGTCAGTCAAACAGATTCTTAGCCTGAATTAATGTAACATCGAGCAAAACTTGAAATCGATACCGTATTATTTAAAAGTTGGCTTATATTTACCATCTAATGAGACAGGCAATGGACAATTACCAGTCTTGGGAAAGATGAAGCAAGCCTCTTCAAGTTTACACTCTAATACATATAATCAAAAGGCTTTTTTAAAGGCTTGAAAAGTTACAGGCTTGGTGTAAATGCTGTGGACTTCCCTTTGAAATGTCAACAAGCACAGCAGCATTGTACTGTACTGTATGGGGAGATATGCATGAATGAACCCGACACAGAAGCACGTGGAAAGAAAAACATGCTTCCAAAGCGTGTGTCATTGTGCTGCACCGGGGGCCTCTGACACCGGACCGGGCAGGGTTAAGTTGTACATGGGGGAGTCTCTCTCTCTCTCTCTCTCTGTCTCTGTTTTCACCCACTTTTCTTTCACTCGCCGCTCAAACCCACAGTTGTTTATTTGTTCAGGTCTCAGTAATCAGCCTAATGTTTTGTCTGTGATTGGCTGCAGTAATGAGGTCCAGGGGTCAGCGGGGCAGATCTTATCCCTGTGTGGACCTCTGTCTGTCCCTCCGGTGCTAATGACTGTAAGCCTGGTGAGAGAAATGGACTGGGGAGGCGGGAGGATTACAGAGGAACTGTACGTTATGAAGAGTCAGAATACTGTGTTTTTATTTATGTATTCTTTTACAGTCTGAGCTCCCAGTTCCTACATAAATATCGCCTTGGGACAAACACGGGACATTTTCGGGTCAATTTCGAACAAGCCAAATTAATTGCATGCACGCTGATACTTGGCTTGAGTTTAAAATTGGAGTGCAAGCTAAAATTGTGTCAAATTTGGTCTGAGAAACACTTCCACTACCCACATGACCACTTCCAATCTGCTGCTAAATCAAAGCCCCATTGGCAGATAAACAGAAATGAGCACAAACAGAAACAATAACAAACGTTGGTAACACTTTCAATCAGCGGTTCTTAAAGGGACTATGCAGAGTTTAAAAATGTTCAAATTATGTATTTTCCTCCCCCTACATGTTCCAGCCATGTCCTAATGTGTAGAATGAGTCCAGACATGTTCACCACAACTGCATCTCAAATCCTGCACTGTCACCCAAAAAGTTGTTACTTCAAGTGCCGTCATGCACGAGCTTAGTATAGAAGGTGCAGTTATGCGTAAGACCTGAGGTGGCAGTAGTGAGCATGAAATGACCAACTTTATCTAGTCTCTCTAAGTGGTATGGCTTCAGACCCGCCATTACCCTCAGTCTAGGATGACAAGCCGCGACCCAAATATAAATGTACTTTGTCATATATCGTAATAAATACTGTATTTTCCATTCAAGTTTTTATTGAACAAGCAGTAGATATGCCTTTAAGACTGAAATTATGATAGAAACAGCCCAAAAACAATAATTTTAACAGACTTTGGTCGATGGATAACTCAAATATATAATTTCACATGCCGCTAGAGGGCACTGCAGGCTAATCGAGCGGCAGAAAGACATTTTGGAGTGAGCGAGAAGTGGAGGTTACTCTTAGAGAAGAAAACAAAACAAAGCTAATCACGGGCTAAAAGCTCCACAGCTAGAGGAACGAGTCACAAATGAGAGCTTGAAAAACGTGCTGCCGGGAGTGGCTTGTCAACGGTGCAGTTACGCCTCCGTGAAGATTTCAATGGATTTAGTGATATAGAGTGAGATCGAGAGTTTGGTTTGTTCTTTATGTTATAGTTATCTGAACTGTTTATGTGATGTTAGCATACCAGACACATTTAGTTTGTTGTTTACGCTTCATGCTAACCATCAATGTGTTAGCATTCCGTGCGCTGTTCAGCCTGTTGTTTTTTTCTTCATTAGGCATATTTTGGCTGGTGCATCTTATACTCCGAAGCGACTTATAGTCCGGAAAAAATGGTACTCTTTGCACACCATTATTAACCCTAAGCTGGCAACAGGTTAAACCTTGCATTTTAATGTGTAATTACCTTTACTTACATATGTAATTACTTTCGTGTTACCTGTACCTACACATGGAACTTGCGAGCTGTAATCTAAACTTTTTAAATATTACGATTTATTAGAAGTAGGTATAATCTCAGTTATTCAACATTATTCATAAAATATAATCATTATGGATAACACAGTCCAGTCTGCAGGTCTTTATTGTCGTTGCCGTGAAATAACGTTGCTTTTCTCCCAAATTATTGTATAGCTTTTCCTCTGTCACACCACAAACACACCACAGTCGAGCCCGTTCAAAAGCCCCGCGTCTGATTGATGACCCAGTTAATGTGGGTGTGTGAAACGCAGGAAAGCACGGCAGGTCAGCGCCCCGTGACGCGCATCCATCAGCCCCTCTCCGCGCGGGACCAGAGGAGCTGCTAAGTTAAACATACACCGTACTGTTAATGCTCGCCAAGATGAATGGCTTCTGGAAAGTGCCACATAGCTGCTTCGCGCGTAAAGGCCCGAACCGTGGAGGATATGTTCCAGGTCACGAGATATGAACCTGCTTTTTTTTTTTTCTCCAAACAAACGTGCACAGACAGTGGGACGTCCCATCTGTCTGGTCCCCCTCTCCTCCAACAGTCCAGTAATCATCGCCGCATTGTCAGGGCCTGAGTGTGTTTTAGGGAAACTGTCACTTCGTCTGTCCTCTGTGGAAAAGCCCGGTGTGAACTTTGCACTTTTGAAGGGGAAACTCACATGCCAGACCGACACCATGTGGAATAAGGGCAGACATACCAGAGTGGTGGAATGAGTGAAAAAAAAAAACATGTGGTGATAGTACTTCACAAAGACAGCAGGAAAGCTTTAGACATTTCATCATGCTCACAATAGACCCAGGTGGGAAGACAGTAGCTTTCTTTCTTCACTCTCTCCTGCAATAAATCTTTGATAGTTAAGGAACATAACGTATCCATTTAGGTTGACAACTCTTAAGGAAAATTATGTAAACATATCAACATACATCAAATTGAAGAATGATGAAAGACATAATATATCCTCTCTTGAATAAAATTTGGACCATTTTCGAGGTCAGTGTTTGGCATGAAGTGTGACCGTGTTTAAGTTAGAGCGCAAACTTAAAGTGCATATGAAACTATGACGAATTTAGATGGATAACAGTTGCAAGTTCATCAGTTGCATAATTATCGTTTCATTTCAGTGAAGCAGCAATTTTAATGAAGAAACGATGGGAAGACAAGCTATTTTTATTTGAATTCTTAAGCTGTTGACAGGAAGTGACATAGCATTTAGACTCACTCATTTCCCATACGTTTATTAAGTGATGTCACAGCTCTACTTCCGGGTCCGCAGATGTGCGAGAAACTACAAAAAACTCTTTAATACCACAATCAATATTTCTGAAACACAACGGAGAGTTACTGAACATACTTATTTATCAGGCCCATTAGCCAAAAATGCTGTACCTACTGCTATAAAAGCAATATTTATCAAAATCGGTACACCCGGGTTAGCGGAGATAAATGCTAAAGGCGCAGCAGCTACGCTAACCCCGGAAGTAGTGACTTTAGTAAATAATACTTTTTTAGCAGTAGGTGCGGCATTTTTGGCTAATGAGTCTGAGATATAAGTAAGTTCAGTAACTCTCAGAAATATTGATGGTTGTTTTTAAGACTTTTTTATGTTTTTCTCTCGCATATTTGCCGGTCTGCTAGTCCTGGTAGCGGAGGCCATGACGTCACACTTAACAAACGTATTGACCTAACACGGTCGGCACGGCAACAGTTTAACACTATTTGCCTTCATCTATGTCACTTCCTGTCAGTGTCCAATAAGGAAGTGAAAGTATAAACATCACAAAAATGGCCAAACTAGTCAAATCTTGGTACAATCTTTAGCAAAATCTTAAATATAATCAGGTTTACTATGTTTCAGCAAAAATTGTGTCTAATGTATCATATGCACTTTAAGATCAGCGGCTCCGACTGATGCAGACGGCTGTTGTGCTCTTCACCCACTTTGCCTGTTTCAACATAGGGCACGTCGGTGATCTGCTTACGTCGTCTGCCCCAGGGCAGCTGTGACATAACTGTAGGCAGAGAAATTAATCATGACTGCAGTGTAGCTTGTCAAGTTTGTAAAAGGTCTTTTCAGAGGTCGCTCCAGTGTTTCTTCCCAGCTCTGTTGCCTTCTGTATTTTGGCCCACTGAAGACGTGCGTACAACTTTGTTCGTCCCATATTTAAAACGAGACTCGCAGCCTGCACCGTTTCCGTTTGACGATCCCAATGTAATGTTTAACCGAGGTTTGATTCCACTGAACCATTTCAAGATGCTCATACGACGCAGAGAGGCATGATACGAGCATTGGAAACAGGTGGAATCTTCTAGCCTGATATTGGGAGTAAATAATTCATGAGTTTATAAATGTTTTTCATGACTGAGTGACTTATATATTTTCATCAAAGGTTTACATTATATGCTGGGTACGGTATTGATTGGATAACTATTTCACTTACAATATTGTCCTTCCTGCAAAATTTGCCTTAACTTTGTAACTTAGTATACGCACATTCAGAAAGATTGCTTTCCTTACACAGTATCAAGCACAGGGCTCTAGACAGACAATAAGGAAGACACACTTTTTCTTTTTGGAAATTAGAGTGCAGTGGCTTTTTTCCTCGAGCCACAGAACACATTAACACATTAAAGTAGAAGAATGGTTGAAGCAAGGACAGTAGACACATGGACAACTGGATGTGTCCTTTGTACAATGAGGGCTCAGGAGCATCCTTTAAAGCACACGTGGGATTGATTAAGGCCAACATGATCCTTCCATCCCTCACCGCACACATCTGTACAGTGCGCGGCTGCTCCCTGAGCCCGTGTTGTTCTGCTAATTTCGCTGACTGTGCTCGAAAAGTCTGGGAACGCTCCTGCAGCCAAGGACATGAGGACTTAAAGACTCATTATCACCTCTCCATCTGCTGGTTTCACTCAGGCACAGATCCCCTTTCCCTCCAAAAAACAGATAGATAGATAGATAGATAGATAGATAGATAGATAGATAGATAGATAGATAGATAGATAGATAGATAGATAGATAGATAGATAGATAGATAGATAGATAGATTTGAATTCAATTGTTGAAGAAACCAAGGGGGAAAAGCCCATTTAGATAACTTCAGCTATGCAAAGAGGAAGAACTGGAATCAGGATGGGGACTGCCCGTCCACAAGGGGGCAGTCAAACACCAAGCATGGGCAGCAGAAGTGGGTGAAGGGGGAAGAGCTCTGGCAAACAGAGTCCTGGAAGACACACACACACACACACACACACACACTCAAACACCAGATTTAGCCGCTAGAAGCTCATAACTTTTTCAATCCGCCTCGAAAACAAAACCACAGGCCAAATGTAGCCCCACGCTGCTCCCCCGCTCAGGCTGTTTACTCACAACAGCTCTGGTTTTCTTCATTACGTCCACAAACACGGGTAGTCGGAGGTAATAATGGCAGGTATATAGAGCTTCATCCAAACTTTGGAAAGTGCGGGGCAGTTAAGAACTATATACATGCAGCCTCCTATACATTTGGACAATAGACAAGGCGACCCATGTATGTATATTTTCACACATACGTAGCATTTTAATCCAAAAATATTACGTATGCATGCAGATGAGAAAATTGAGTCTAGTTATTGACCAGTTTATAAATCCAAGCAGGATATCATGGATTAACCCAGAAAAATGCAAAAGAGGCAAGACCTGACCAGTCCAGAAGTGGGTTTCCAGAAAGCTATTTGAGCCGGACTAAATCCAAGACAGCACCAAACTAGGGGGTCCAATAGCTAGTCCAGGTAAGACAAAAGTAAACCCCATATATCAAGCTACATCTGAGCCAAAATGAAAGCCTTGAGAAATGATTGATTCAAATATTCCAGTGAAAGAGACGCCCCAATATTTCCTTCAAATGCAATCCGTTTCAAAGCTATGACATGGAATTTGTACTTTACTATCCATAAATAAGGCATGTTTTTGCTCTTTTGATGTTGAAGGTTGCAAACTCCTGAGCAAGCCTAGGATACGAAGGACTAAAACAGGTTCCTGTTAAAGCTAGAAATAAACCAGGTCCAAAACCATTAATATACGTGAAAGAACCGTCTAAACTAGCACCCCTCTGTTAACCTCTTGTATTACTGCAGTTCTGCACGCACCACATTTTGAGAACCCTTCTGCAGTCTCTCCTGTGCCTCTTACATAAACACTGTGATAGCACCAGCCACATCCTTGGAGTTAGATTCCTCTGAGTGTGCACATAATAGCACCGGTGGTCTGTGCTCCTCTGCAGGTTGGTGGGAGGCAGAGTGGTGCTGTGCTGAGGCGTCTGTTTAGCAGGGAAACCAGCGCTCTGTGATGTGGCTGTGGAGGAATGAGAGCCACAGAGAGAAAGAGAGGGGGGTAATCTGAGCCAGACTGCAGCAGCGGGCACCTCCAACAAATCTACTGTGTGTGTTTGTAAGAAGTAGGGCTGAATGGAGAGCACATGGAGACCTGTTAGAGTGAGCTGCCAGCGTGCAGTGTCTTTTACCACTATACGTAAAGATCTAAAACAGCACTACGCTACAGTCGATATAAAGAAAGACTAACCCAGGCCTAAAACGGGAATAAGCTGTAATTTCTAGCTCTTAACTACTTTTTCCATTCTGCTCTCTAAACATTGATGCATCTCTTGCCCATCTGCGTCACCTTTCTGAGGGAAGTGATTTTCTATTTTCCCAAAAACCTTAAACTGACTAAGAAATTTGCTATAGGAGGGTAATGACATTTAAACATGGGGGCTGAAGAAGAAATGCAAAATACCATAGTCATATAAAGTATACATTAAATATGTTTCATTTGTATAACATGGCCAGCAGATTGTGGAGACGTGTCAGGCACAAATTATATGTGAACGTTGAAAATCTTAAAGTAGACATACAAGGAATAGCCTAATTGTGGGTTCGAAACATTATTTTTGGTAATTTAACATTGCATCTGTTTGTCTTGAAGCTTATAATAATGTATGGAAAAGAAAGTTTAAAGCAGTACTGAGTAACTTGTTTATCTGAATATAATCCTTTTCGTAGTCCCTCTGGGGTTAATACAAGTGTTAATGGGATGATTGGGGGGTCAGTAATCTCCCTCTGATGTCTCTGGCCAGAAAACCACAATTGTAACTTTGCTGTCTATGGGTCAGAGCCACCAATACACACTAATAGAATCCCAAAGAAGAAGCTAACAGGCTAATGGGCAAAGCCAACTGCGGACTAGCGCCACATAAATAGCATTTACAGTTTGAGTAAAAAAACAAAACATATCTCCATTGTGTAATTGGATGTACAATATCCCTCTCTTCTTTTGTCTTTTCTGTCAGCGTAGTATTTACTCTCACGGACAATTAATGAGTAAAAAAATACTTAGCATGCTACGACAGCTGCAGTGGTGCTTATGGCCTCTAGGGGCATGAGTTACTTGGTTACTACTGCTTTAAGATTGTGGACTGTGTTGGTCAGGATTCACAATTGGCCCGGAGTGCCATACAAATAAACATACAAAGAAAGTACAAGGTTTCACTTAAAGGGGGGGTATTATGCAAAATCGACTTTCATCATGTTATTATGTCATTCCCTCATTAAAAACATGCCTGAGGTGTTGCCTTGACACATTCACGTATTTTTGAGTAATCTGTAAAAACTCTGATGGCAGCCATTTTAGGGATAGGTTTGCCTGAGTCCTCCTAGGAACGCCCCCACCTCCTGGAGACGCCTCCGAGCTTTCGTCACCAGCCGAGTAACCGACCACTGCCCCTCAGCAGAACCCCCTCCCCACTGATGCCACAGACAGCGTGTGGAGAGGGCGTGTCGGAAAGGGTCAGAGGTTCTTAAAGAGACAGAGGCCTATTTCAAGACATTCACTCCAGCCATTTTGAGAGAGCAATTTTATACAAGGCAGTTATTCTAATTTACTGCAGTTACAGACCAACAGAAGGTTTCGTCATCATTGTAGTGTGCTATAGACTGGTGCTATGTGATTGAAAAAAGCATAATACCCCCTCTTTAAAGCAAACGGAATGCTAACAAATCAATGGCGCTGTTTTGAACACTTTGGGTGCAGAACTGCTCAGAAAACTCCAGTCCAGTAATGATTTAGGGACTTTGAAAGTGGGGAGGACAGTTCCAGGTTTGTATTAATACTAAAGAGAATGCTGGAAGGACGAAGAAATGACATCACTCAAACTTGCTTGAATCAATGTGAAATACCAGTCCAGGTATGTTTCTGATAAAGGACAAACATTATAACGTAGTTAAAAGCTCAAAATGTGCCGTCCAATGTTGGTCGCCCTGGTGCTAGTACAGAAAAGGCAACAGATGCACACAATATTCACCAGTTGAATGATTATCTCTAAATGGCCTTGACATGTACTTGTCCCAGTCTCTACCTTATGTACATTTTTGAGGAAGTGTGTTTAAGATAAGACCAACACCACAGTTCCCCAATGTGTGTGTGTCTGTGACTGCTATGCACGCCTGTTGTCTGAATTCGTGAATGACTTTTGAGAGTACGGTACAAGCTGCCGCACTGAGCTGTGTGCTTCTGAATCAAAGGTGAGTGAGTGATTAGACAGTTGTTGCTATTCTGCACAATTCGTTCCCTGCCATTATAATAACAACAGCTGCCAGTCATATCGAACAATTTGATGCGCAGTTGTTACGGGACGTGTTGTCTGCGTTCGTAGTTGGGACATCTGCAATGATTGGGCAACAATGAAACAACAAAATCCAGCAAAACTGATCTGCCAACACCACAGCTGTCCGAGTACTGTTTATTCTATTTGGGTACATACTTCTAATGTTTGAAATCAAGCCATAATGCGGTTATTTTTGAATGGCTGCTTTGAATAAGTATTGGCATGTAAACCTGCATTTGGGCTCTAGAGGGAATGCAAATGATGGCAGGGCAACAGAAGCCAAATTAGTCGACTTTCAGTTACAAAATTGTTGCTGTCACCTGCCTTTGTAAGTACTTAAAGCAACAGGCCACCGTTTTTCAACACTGAGATATGTTCTTACCTGAGCTTCGACGAGTTGATACGTACCTGTCTGGTCTGTGTGCGTGCCCGTGGAGGAGCGTGGTAGGGTTAGCTAACCCTGTTAGCATAACCAGCATAAAAATGAAATGGCACACATAAGCAATACTTCTTGTGTACAAAAAGCTCGGTGTGAATAAAGCTGCCGTGCCTTCTTTTCCATATAACATTGCTTCAACAAACACACATTGCTCTCGCACCTATAAACATGTTACCAACAACAATCTTTGACTGACTGCACAAGGAGTACATACACAGCAACACCGGGAGTTTTTTATTTGTTGCTTTTCAGTGTCCCTCCCAGGTTTGTTAATGAAGTGACCCATTAATCAATGTCAAAATGATTATTATTATAACTGTCACATTTAATAAAGTACCTATTGATCCTAGGTTTGCAATTAGGGCTAATAACAGGTGGCTTGGGAGGCGGCTGCTACATTCTTACTGATGACTAGTGCATGGTATTGAGCTATCCGTGCCAAATACGTCATGTTATGTAATAACACTGAAACAAGGGAACAACAGAGATATTCGCCCTTTGTTCTTTTTGGGACACTGCCATAACATACTTAGGTATAGACTCATAGATAAGGCCGCTACATACCTTACTTTGGCTGCGCATGCTACGTTTCAACGCTATTCCAACAAAGATCTTTATATCCAACATAAACATTGCTACAGTCAAATATCTCCAGACAGATCTTGCATTGAATGTTTGGGCATGACCAATGAACAGGGCGTGCTTGAGCCTGCAAATCTAGCCTGTCAATTATGATTTAGAGTAGCCAAAATGCTAACTCAAGAAAGATAAACGTTACTTTGAAATTCCTTTTTTCGTTAAGTACTTCCAGCAGGAGCAAATGTCTGGAAAAGTATAGGAAATCAGATTAATATTTGGACTTTATTGTATTGAGGTTGTGTTTGGACTAATCGTATGGGGAAAGCATCATTTCCATGCGCCGATCAGAGCGGCTGATTGCTTTGCGGCTCCACTATGTTCTGTGTTGACGTTGGCTGGGCTTCCCTGTCGCTCCGGGCCCTTTGCTGATCCCTCCGATACATGTTTAGAATAATAATCGTTACAGCGTCAAGCGTTCAACTTTTCAACTGTAGCTTTATGTCGTTTGGTAAAAGCCAGGGCACCTGGAGCCGCGCTGTGGAAAATCGGCATCACGTTTGTGTCATTCGTGCAGAGATTGTGCGCTGCTTTGCACGACTCCCAAACATTCTGGACAAGCCGCTATGAAATTCAGTATGAAACAACCTTCAGCGATCACTCTGATGTAAGTGAACTTCTTAAATAACCCCATTTATGCTTTTTTAAACATTGAATATCGTGGCATATATTTCTGTTCTGATCTGGATGGACACTGACACTTCCAAACTGATCACAGAGAGCAGCTTTGTTTTAAAGGGACTAGATGCAAGTTGGTCATTTTTATACTCACTACTGCCACCTCAGGTCTTACCTGTAACTGCAGGTTCTATATTAAGCTCATGCATGACGGCACTTCGGACCCGAAGTAACACCTTTTTGAGTGACGGTGCAGGATTTTACAGGCAGTTGTGGTGAACAGGTCTGAGCTCATTCTACACATTAGGACATGGCTGAAACATGTAGGGGGAGGAAAATACTTAATTTGAATATTTTTGAAGCTCTGTATAGTCCCTTTAAAGATGAGGGATTGGACAAATGTATTCCATAGCTTCTTATCCACCCACTTTAACTAGTGCATTTTCTCCAGTTCAGCTTTACCCAAATCTAAAAAGCTTCTTGGAGCTCACAGCTTATAGGCCTCATTTTTGCCACTTTTTTGTTGTTGTTTTTGTAACTTTTTTTTTGCTGCACTTTCACCACTTTTTTGACATTTGTTTGTTGCCAAGCTGAATAAAATGTGCTTGGTTCAGGAAAGGGGTTAAGAGGTTAAAACTGACATGGATCAACCACGTTTTGGACCCATCATTATTTTATTTCTTGTTTATGTGAATTATGCTTAAAGGGACACTGTGTAACATTTGGATTCTACTGTTGCCAAAACCTGCTCCTAATGATCAGCTAGACACAGAAAATGCTACTTTTGCAGTGGGTAATCAAAGAATGGATCTCATATGTGGCTGCCTTTAGTCGACATCTCCATGACAAAGAAACAATATTGTTATATTTGCAATAGAAGGTGCATTGAGCAGTGGTATTGAAGGGATATTACAGGCCAATTGCAGTGCTGTGATATGTGAATGCACAGTGGTCTTTTCAGGCAGTTGTTGTGAAACTGAAGCTGCTGTTGTCCGGCTGTAAACCGAGCTTTAAAGCGCCCTGAGACTCAGCCTTAACCGCTCACTGCCTCTGAATAGAGACACAAAGAGGGACAATCGTCAACCCAGTCTTTAATAAAGGTCCAGAGGAGGCCGCAAACTGTGGGGGGACTTTTTCCTTTTCTTTTTTTCCCCCCCAAAATCATTTAACTCTTTTGTGATCTGGATCCTTCGCTTCGGAAAGTCCCCAGCATTCACTATTCACCTGCTGCGGCTATTACTTCCTTGGAAAGAAGTCAACGTAACGATATCCCGTGTCGTTCCTGTCTATACGTCTTCCATTGACAACTGTGGGTCCAGGGTTTGATCAAACACACCTGGAGATGTGGGAACCATTTGGACACACATTTTTTTTTTCCAAAACTATAGGGGATTTCAACAACTGGTGTGAAGGAATCCAAATCCAGTGGCACTGACCCCCTGTTCCTGCTGCTCCCTCCCCTCGCTCTCTCTCTCCCAAAACTGTATCGCCTTCACGGAGACAGCTGCTGGAGACATTAAGTTTCACTGTGAGAAAGAAAAGATAAAAAGCAAGAAACAGAAAGAAGAGAAGGCAAATTCGCCAGCATGTATTGACAGTTCTTTAATGGTTGTCCTCTAGCAGCTGGTTCCATGGGATGAAATCGACAATACCATGATGAATGCATTAACAAGACATGTCCAAAACAAGATGTGAACCAGGATTATTCAAGAGTTGACCAGCCACATCCACCACCGATCATTCTTCTCGCCTAAAATCAAATTCACACCGAAAAATATATGTAAAATACAAATAGAGACATTAGAAAAGAAGGAACACATTAACACAGCGAGAAATCCTATACAGTTGATCAGTGGTTCCCAATCTTTATTGTCCCACGCACCCCTTCAAGTACCCCCTAACTCTAGGATCCTGCCAAGTGATCAATAAAACATACATTATTCAGTATTTATTAGTCTCATGTTCAAAATATAGCTAAAATACTCTCAAAGTCAAACCTTTAACACAGTACTAAGTAACTCATGCCCCTAGAGGCCATAAGCGCCACAGCAGATGTCATAGCATGTTGCGTTTTTTTACTCATTAATTGTCCATGAGAGCAAATACTACACTGATACACAAGACAAAGGGAGAGGGAGATATTGTACATCCAATTAAACAATGGAGATCTTTTTTTTTTTCACTCAAGCTTCGCTGTAAATACTGTTTAAGTGGTGCTAGCTCGCAGCTAGCTTTGCCCGTTAGCCTGTCAGCTTCTTCTTTGTGATTCTATTGGTGCGTATTGGGGCCTCTGACCCGTAGGTAGCGAAGTTGCAATTGTTGTTTTCTGGCCAGAGACACCAGGGGGAGATGAAAGACCCCCCATTCTCCCATTAACACTTGTATTACCCCCAGAGGGACTACGAAAAGGATGTATTATGGTAAAGAAGTTGCTTAGTACTGCTTTAACTAAAAGATAACTTCTCTTTGAAAGTAATATTGAAATTCTACTCAGAATTGTATTTTTTATTTTCATCTGAGGCTGTTCCAAGTACTTCCAGGGTCCCCATACCCCTGGTTGGGAAGCACTGCAGTAGATGACTATGAAAAAGAGATGCTCAAGAAAACTTGATGTATTTTGGGACATTACCGCTTGCTACAATAAAACAGTTTGTATCGACAGAAACAGTTTGGTTAGTAATACAGATTTCAAGTCAGACTATGTACAAAATAGTTAAATATTTTCAAGTGGTACTTAAAAGGTACCACCTAAACAAGAACTTCTCCAAATGATTGTTATGTGTCATAAAACTGGAGAAGGAGTTGTGAGGAACGAGGAGAGAAAGCTCTGACCAAAGAAGCTGAACTCTCGGTGTCATTTCTGACACATGTAACACATTTGGTTTGAACACAGCCATGTGCAGCCTCTGACATATGCCTCGCACATTTACATCAGACGGATAATGTGTGTTCACAGGGTGGAGCGAGGGAGATGTTCCTTTGTACTGCTGGAAACGATGGTCACTGTTTTGAATCTGACCGTTTGACTTGGGAAACGTCACGTGAATCAAGTGCCGTGGGTTTGATGGCCGGGATTCAACCCTGATCTTAGTTTTTATGGTCGCTCCACCACAATATGAGGGGTCATTTCACCCACAATTTCTAAATTACCCGTTCATCAGAGAAAATTACATTTCTTGGAAACAGAGTGGATAAAAAAACGTAATTTACATTCACATTGGCTGCTGTGACCTTTGCCCCGTTGGCTGCGAGAATCACTGCAATTATGTATTATTGTGGGAGAGGGGTATGCTTGAGTGTAGATCCATGGTTGTACCTCATCAGGGCATGTCCAGATCAGTTGTTTTTGAGTTGGAGCGTGCCTTTTGTACAAAGTACACGGCCTAATGAAAAGAAACATCTATAATTCTGTCAAACCACACCCATATTTTAAAACATTGCAAAGTCCAAATCGCTCAGTAAATTCAACAAGATGTAACTGAAGAAAAATGTTTAGATCTGCCTGACTGTGCTCTAACATGATCTTTTGGTCATCTCCACTCGCTGGAATTCTAGTTACAACCTAAACCTTTGTAGTAATCAGTGGTGGTCAAAATGCTTAATTGAAGTACTTGATAAAAGTACAAATCCTAAATGACAAATATTACTGGAATACATGTAAAAGTTTTTACTTTGATGAAAGTTACCACGGCAACACAGGGGAAAACCTTCTTCCTTGTTGTGATTCAGTGACTTTAACAGTACATCTGCACAGCGCCCCCTACTGTTCTGCAGTGTGCATCATAGGGCTTTGAAAAGACAGAAAACATACAGCCAACACTATTTTTGATTGTTTTTCTACTTTTTTAGAAAATTGTTTACCTTTCAAATGTAGTAGCAAGGTCTGAACAAATTGTACAATCCCATAAAGTACAGACTCACAAAACCTCTTACTTAACCAAGCACATTTTCTCCAGCTTGGCTTTACCCAAATCTCAAAACTACCTGCCTGGAGCTTACAGCCTATAGGCCATCATTTGAAAGCTCAGGCCTACAAAACAATCGTTGTTGCCACTTTTTTGTCGCATTTTTTTTTAAGCGTTTTTGTTGTGTTCTCGTAGTTTTTGTCGTGTTTTGGTCACTTTTTCATTGCTTTTTGTGGCTTTTCTGTTGCGTTTTCATCACACTTTAGTTGTGCTTTTCTCGCTTTTTTTGTTTTATTATTACTATTGCTTTCCTTGTCTGTTTGAATCACATTTTTGTTCTGTTTTGTTGCTTTTTTTGTTGTGTTTTCATCACCTTTTCATCTCATTTTTGTGACATTTTTGTGTTTTTGTTGCTGTTTTCCTCATGTTTTTGTCACTGTGAGCGGCTCAGCTCTCCGAAGACCTAACTTTACCTCGTCTCCATGGAAATGTCAACTAAAGGCGGGAGCATTTGAGATTTAAACTGGTTATAGGTCCTCATCCATATCCATTTTTTAATAACCCATAGCAAAAATAGCTTTGTCGAGCTGCTGATTGGGAGCGGTTTTGTATTGATGCCAACAGAATAGTCCAAAATGTTACTCAGTGCACCTTTAAGTCAATTCACTTCGCTACTGACCACCTCTGGAAGTTTTGTAGTAAATATCAATATAGTCAACACCATTTTAAGTATCAGTCTGACGTAACTGCAAAAGGAAAATGTATTACTTTGGATGTTCATACGGTGCAGAGCATTTCATTCTCAGCACAGAATTCATGACTGACCTAAGGTACTTCTAAATAATTCAGTACCATGTAATTTTTTCCAACTCCCAAAAATATAGCATAAGCTAGAGTTGGTTTGGCATCATTGCGGTGCAGATTTGATCAAATGAAGAAAAGAGTTGAGTAACACCGAAGACCCTAGGAACTGCGAATCCAGCGAGACAGCAGAGGGACAAACAGAGCGTCCATTGTCCCGGAGTGTCCTGGTTAACATTTTAATGAAGGAGCCACTTCCAGAGTCCCACCGCAAACTGCACACTGACTCACAACCATTAACACAAGAGCACAAATACGAGCGCACAATACGGAGGCCAACTGCAAACCCATTGACATGATAAAGGCATGGGACGGACAGTGGACATATGCCAGCCCCATAGACATTACATGGGCCGGCACGTTCGTCGCTTATAGCACACACATGTAGCGTACGGGCCAGAGGAGGGAACAGATGGGAGGCTGAGGTCTAACTGAAGTAAACAAACTCCAGGGAAAGGTTGGGCAGACTGGAAACATGCTGGAAGTCAGTTACAGTCCAGTAGATAATGATTGGGACACGGTTTGTGTAAAAGACGTGATGAGTAAACAGAATGATTATCATGTAGTCAACTGGCAAATGGCCGTATAGATTGAAGTAAAGTTTAGGTTTTAGTCAGTGGCGCCTGCAGGGGCACTCCTGAGTGTGCCAAACCTTTTTATTAGATTAGATAAGATAGGTACTGTTCGGAAGGCATGTTAAGTAAGTGCAGTGGTGGTCAAAGTACTTGAGGGAAAGAATGAATAACTTTGCAGTTTCAAACACATGAAGATTGTGTTCGCTCACCTGCACAGCAACAGTTTTAACTTTTTGGCGGCAGTGGAGCAGAACGGGTCATCTCATTACCTTGCCTCCAGTGTCTGCGTACATTGGTGTATGAATGAGAGAGTGAGTTGGCCCTGATGAAGGTGAGCACTATATAAGTTAAGACCACTTATACCAAAGTATTATATACATCTTTCAAATGTAGTGGGGTCAAAGTGATAAGTTCTCAACAAAAATTCTACTCAAATAATGTTCAGATCCTCAAAAATGCCACTTAATGCAGAACGAAGTAACTAATGCCCCTGCAGGCCATAAGTGTCACTGCATGTAATGTTTTGTTTACTCATTAATTGTCCGTGAGAGTAAATATTACGCTGACAGACATTGTGCCACAACTGAATCACACAATGGAGATCATTTTTTCTACTCAAACTTGGCTGTACATACTGCTAAAGTGGCGCTAGCCCACACTTAGCTTTGCCCGTTAGCCTGTTAGCTTCTTCTTCCTGATTCCATTAGTGTGTATTGGTGGCTCTGACCCGGTGCAGGAAAGTGGTTTTCTGGCCAGAGACACCGGGGGAGATGAAAGACCTTGTATTATCCACAGAGGGACTACGAAAAGGATTTATTAAGGTAAACAAGTTACTTAGTGCTGCTTTAAGTACAGTACTGGAGTAAATTTACTTTGTTGCCTCTAAATATTAGTTGAAACGTGTAGGCGATAGTTGAGTGGTATAAGCGGCTGCAAATATGGCGGGACACAGTTCTGTCCACAGCGTTGTGGATTCAAGTTTTAGCTCGGCTATTTTGCTGAATGTCTCTCCCACCTCATCACCCTCTTTCACCCTGAGCTGTCATAGCCTATGAGCCAAAACATGACATTAAATAAGGTCCAGAAACTAAACCAGTTGGGAACCAGTTGAGTACATTACGGTGATTATACATTTTCTGAACTGACCAGTCTTGCAATCAATGAAAAATATGATTTTTCTTTTTAAAGTTATAAGTTTAAATTGTTACACTGCTGTCATAGTTGGAAAATGTCAAGTTCCGTAACTAAACCAGCTGAAAATCATTGCCAAACACACTGTATCGTTCTTCAAGACGTAAACACAACCTGAACAAGCCTCTGTACCATCATACAGTTTGCTCTCAAACCGCCGACTCCCACGCAGTTGTTGTTTTACTACACCGTTCTCCCTTTGGCTTGTAGCTGTCAGTATCCTTTGTGTCAGTTGCGCCTTGAGCCGGCTGTGGTTACTCTGTCAGGCCTCTTTCGTTTCAACCTCAACACTTTTCAACTCTGCGTGAACCGAGCGCTCATAAATCTGATTATGCGTCGGCACGCTAATGTTACCGAATTACTTTTACATGCATGCGTGTCCACTATAAGCCATTTCCTCTGTAGCCCTACCAAAATGTACTCAAACTATGGTTTTCATTTTGTCTCTACATTTTTTTTCATTGTGGGATCTTGAGGCCCACGCGTGCAAAGTTATACACACTTACGCAATTGGGGCAGCTCGCCACGAAGGGCAGACTCATGACTTTGAAATCAAATAAACTGCAGCCTGAAGCGGCGTGAAGGGCCTTTTCGCACGCAGTCTGTAAACATGAACGCCACACAAAGTCAACAGTTCAGCCCTGTCCAATGACTTCACATGGTGAAGGTAAATACGGCTGAGCTATAATGTGGTCAACTGCGAGATGACGTCAAGAGCGTGAACTTTTTCTGATCGATAAATGTAATTATTGTCATTACCCCACAACTCATGGTGCATTCAAATACGTTAGTGGCGTGTATACGGTCTGCGGGGCCGCCCCAGGTGCCACCCCAATCAGGGGTCTGCATGAGGAAGAATGGCGGTGTTTCACTACCATTAAAGGAACATGCCACCGTATTTACATACTGTGATATGTTCTTCCCTGAGCTTAGACGAGTTGATGCGTACCTGTCTGGTCTTTGTGCGTGCGCTCAGTCATGCAAAACGACCAAAGTTGTTGTTACCATTTAACCTCTCCCAATGTATTCCTACGGCTCCAAACGGGGGCGAAGTTGGAAGCTACCACGCTCTTCCACGGGCACACACAAAGACCAGACAGGTACGTATCAACTCGTCTAAGCTCAGGTAAGAACATATCACAGTATGGAAGAACTGTGCGCCCTCAGTCACGCAAAGAGACCAAAGCTGTTGTTAGCATTTGGCCTCTCCCAGTATATTCCTATGGCTCCAAATGGGATGAAGTTAGACGCGACCAAGCTCTGCCACGGGCACCCACACAGACCAGACAGGTACACATCAACTCATCTAAGGTCAGGTAAGAACATACCTCAGTATGGAAAAACGGTGGCCTGTTCCTTTAACACTTTGTAGACAAATCCAACCCATTTTGTTCTACTGTTAGCATTAGTGAAAAGCGTTTGTCTGCTTATTGTTTTTATTCAGTACATAACAGACAATGTATTAAATGAAATGAATTAAAATCACCCTGAAAAAAAGTCGGGTTTTACGAATGAGGTTAAACTAGTGCTCACTGTATCGAATCTCAGACATTTTACACCCAGTTACTGTTGTAAAAGGATAAAATGCACCGTAGCGGTGACAATGTGCCGAGTTGATGCTATGTCATGAACCGTTGAAAACACATTTTCCGAGAACTGTGTATAAAAAAAAGTGTCTATTTAGGGAACAATATTTCATTGGTCAAGTCTGTATTTCTAACCAAATTGTTCATTGAGTTCATAATCCCAATCCAGCTGTAAATCATGTTTGTTTTCTTAAGCATTTCTCTACTGTGCTATCTATAGGGTTTCTTGCTGTGTTAACATGTTCTGACTATTCTAATTTCCATTTTTGTATTTTTCATGTTTTCTAGCTCCTGTAAATGTTGTAAATGATTTTGTTAAAGAGACTAGATGCAAGTTGTCCATTTTATACTCACTACTGCCACCTCAGGTCTTACGCGTAACTGCAATCTCTATATTAATGCATGACGGCACTTTGGACCCGACTTACGAGCTTTTTGAGTGGCAGTGCAGGATTTTAGAGGCAGGTCTGGTGAATAGGTCTGGGCTCATTCTACACATTAGGACATTGCTGGAACATGTAGGGCAGGGGTCACCAACCTGGTGCCTGCGGGCACCCAGGTTCCCGTTGGGGCATGCCCAGTTGCCCTTGAGACTTTTTCTAAGGTGTAAACACTTTCTTGTATCTGATTCTTAAAAATACTGTTATTTCTGTTCTTGTGACTCAGTACGAGTTTAAAATAAAGCTATTTTGATATAATATGGGGCCAATATCCTATAAGTACAGTATACATTTAAATCTTTAGGATTTGTTTTAACTGGTAGCACTTGAACAACTTAATGCTCTTGAAGTAGCCCTTGGCTGGAAAAAGTGTGGTCCCTTTAAGCAATAACTCAACCATTAACAACTTTTTTCCATAAGACTGTAAGCCTGTTCAACATCCAAAGTAATACGGAAATCAAAATTCTGCAATTTATCTAATAGCTTATTATTTTTTAGACAATCCATCCAGTTTGGGAAAGTAAACATGTTCAGTGAGATCCAACAAGATCTTTGTCCTCGAGCTTTTGCTGTAATCCGTCCCCTTCCTCCGAGCGCTTCAATATCAATGCACCAGGCCTGCCCATAAGGCCTGCCTCATTTGCTTCCGTGTATTTTGGCGGGAAACGGCTGTCAGCATGTGGTACAGTGGACGTGTGTGGGAGCACTAGTGTCTGTTTCACCTGTCCCGGCGGATCACAGAGGGGAGGGGCAGGAAGTGTGGGGGTCCCGCGCTGGCGATAGCGTCTGCGAATGAGACATCGGGGAAAGGGAACCCCCTCCGCAAACATATGTGTGGGAGGGACGGGCGGTGGATCAAAGCGCCCTTGACACTCGTAGGTCCCGTGGGTCGTGTAGGCCTGTGCCCACACCGCTCACTGCTGCTCCCCCCCAGATGCCTCCCAACTCCCACCTCCAAGGCATCAAAGCAGCTATCGATCGCCACGCAGAAACAGGTGGGACTTGTGCGAGCGTGTGTTTTGAGCGCCGTGTCTTTCAGCACTGCAGCTGGCCGCGTCTCTGCTGACCGCTACTATAATAAAAAGCAGTAGAGACTTCCTCTTTTCTAACCACCGTTTCCGATCGGAGAAAACCCCCATCTTCACCGTTTAACCTCTGTCTGTCAAGCACACACAAAGTCACGTGGGTCTAAGGGCATGGAGGCACCACAAATACAGGCTTATTAGGGCAGGCTTACTAGGGACTATACTGAGTTTAAAAATGTTGCAATTAAGTATTTTTCATCCCCCTACATGTTTCAGCAATGTCATAATGTGTAGAATGAGCTCAGACCTGTTCACCACAACTGCCTCTAAAATCCTGCACTGTCACTCAAAAAGTTGTTACTTTGGTCCGAATTGCCGTCATGCACGAGCTTAATATAGAAGGTGCAGTGACATGTATGACCTGAGGTGGCAGTAGTGAGTATAAAATGGCCAACTTGCATCTAGCCCCATAAAGACTTAATGTTGCATGAGTCTCATTCTAAGATTCTCCAAAGCATCCAGAGCTGCTACAATATCATTTCATTAATATTTTTTTTTTATCAATATTTTTATTCACTTCTCAAAATTGATGGTGGTAAACTGTCATTGTGTAGCCACAGCTGCCCTGGGGTGATGTTACTGCATTCAAACAAGCACAGAAGTATTAAATTCATAGAACTTGTTGTCAGTGGATGTCGGCATCTTTATTCCAAGTTAAAATAGTTTGCATTTTTAGAAGTCTCCATGGTTTTATGGACATGCTGGTGTTCACTTTAGCTAAAAGGGAGCCACATTTTTCCTATTAGGAAACCTGGTCCTTGTTTTGTATCTAATTTTCTAACACAAGCCTTGACATTCGACACTGTTTTCACAATAGAAGGATGTAGTGTAGCCTGTTATGTGTCACCTGTTATGTGTCATCACATGTGACACACAAGACATTTTTTGTGCTTTAATTTGGCATGAAATTATTTATACAAGTGACATCACAGCGTTCTGAAATGAAGGTCTCGGTCTTGTACAGAGAGATCATAGACCCAGTGACTGATATTAATGATATTTTTTGTAAAAAAAAAAATCACTAAGTTGCCTTGTGTACGAAATGCGCACAGTATAAATAAAGTTGCTTTGCAACAAGTATAAATCCAAAACTTCAATAAAACTTGACATCAAACCAGTGAGAGATCCACCAATTCAACTGAAAACCAAAATTTTTGGAACCTTCCAGTAAATGATTTCTATTTTGTGCAAACATGGCAGAATTCCTTTGTCCTCCTTTGCAGCACTAAAAACTTAGTCACTTACATTTCCACTTTGCAAATTACAGCCTGAATTAAAGAAAAAAACACCAATCACGACCCACATCTGTCAATATTCAGCCAATCAGTGGGCTGTAAATGCAGGTCACTGTGCAGGGTGGTAGAGGCAGGCTAAAGGTGGTCATTTTCTGCACAAAGCTGTGGTTAAAGTGCATGGGAAACGGAGACAATGTTGTAGAAAAAAAAAAATCATGAAAATATTGTAGAGTCACAAAGAACATGTTGCAAATTCCATCATGTGTCACAGCGGGCAGGGGCTTTCTGTGTGGGGTTTGCTTGTTCTCTTCATAGGTTTCCTCCATGTGCTCCGGTTTCCCATAAAACATGCAAAATAGGTTAATCCTCCAGCCAGGTATGTGGACATGTTCTTGGCTCAACGTCTCAACACTGCTCCTTGTCCCAGTGGCATCGAAGAATGGGCCAAATGCAGAGGAAACATTTCCCATTGGGCATCAAAAGTGTACCAGTGGTTCCCAACCGTTTTAGTCTCGCATACCCCTTGGATGTTTCTTTTATACTTCAAGTATTGTCTATTTTGAGATTACAGACAGTTTTTAGAAAATGATCAACTAGAATACAGGTAATTTAAAAGGGATCTGTTCAAAACACGGCTAAAAGACTGTCAAATGTATTGCTAAATGTAATTTAAACTGCGTTCCTTTGAAAATAATATTCCATCAGTGTAGATGATAAAAAATCTGAAATAACTACAAGTACCCCATGCGGGGTGCTTGCGTACCCCCAGGTCCCTGCACCCCTGGTTGGGAAACACTGACATATACCAGACTGGCAGATGCCAGATTTGATATGGGATCTCTCAAAATGGAAAATGGAGCTGCTCTTTGTTCTGCCAGTTATAAGAATGCACAGCTGAAATACAAGATTTTTTTCTCATTGAGGATTAAATTCATCAGCTCTCTGGATGTACTTTTCTAGCCAAGTAACAAGCTGTTTGCAGTCCTCTTGAGTTTAAAAGAAAGACACTTGATATTCTGAGTGGACAAGGGTCATGAACTGAAGTTTGACCACAGTGTTCTAAGAACACTTCTAATATGAGCTTACTGTGAAAACTCCCCTGTCACAGATGTGATAAACTATAGCAGCAGAAACAGTCTTTTAGCTGCACCAACATCCTGTACGTTAACAGAACAATGGATGGAACAACAGAAGGATTATGGAAGTTTTTCAGGAGTCACCAATATTTGTTTTGTTTTGTGATTTCTGGTAAAAAAAACAAAAAACGGTTATATGTCCTTGTAAATGCCTGATCTCCTCAGATCTGGGTTGGGCCTCTTTACCGGGATGGGACACCGTGAAGGAATACTTGGTGCCTGTGTGAATGGTGAGTGGTTGGTTAGTGGTCGGTGTCCAGTTGCGTGTGCAGCCGCGCCTCTGTCAGCCTCATGGGCATCTGTGGCTACATACTGTATGTACCACCATGAAGCGAATGGAAATGGTCTCTTGCAAAACGCACTGAGTGACTTCTGTCAAAAGCACCTCAGAAAGAAGATTCCCTTAGTAATATATACGCTTTCTGTCTCTTCTTTATACCATAAAAGAAAAAAACAAAACAATGGACGGTAAATGGAGAAAACATACTTTATGTATTTTACAATGTAGTGTAAATGTTACTTGATTCTAGGGTTCACCCAGTTCACATCTATTATGCAATGTTTTTGGTGGGATAACAGTTTACCTTTGGCATTATGATTTTCAGCCGGGGATCCCCTCACCTCAACACGTGTCGAGTCGGTCACCGTTTATTCTATATTTAGCAACAATACTGGGCCGTAATGATCTTAAATACACTCTGGACAGATGGAGCAGCAACAAACAAACTGAGCTCTGTGTACGCTGTGCCACACACAATGTATCCACCCACTCATCTGAACCGTGTCTTTCCCTGGGATGTCCCACATGAGAGATGGGGCCGTGCAAACAGCGCACCACATCCCTGTCATATCGGGACACTCCGCACTGCCCTGCTCTGTCATTGGCTCCTGGTTTGACCGCTTTTTCAACACACGCAGTAGCACACCTCTCTAATTAGGCCTCAAGGTTAGTAATCTCTGTGAGGATGGTTTTTTCGTAAGGTAACAATAGCCCCTCACCCGTCCCCCCCCGCCCCTCCCGCCCCGGGTCGAACAGGGAGCAGAGACTGCGGTGGGTCACAGACAGGCTCCTCTCTGCGTGGGACGTCCACAGTGTTATGACAGTGACCTTGAAAGATGACTGAGTAATTTTAAGTGTTTGAGCCTGTGTGTAAAAGAAAAGGCAGAAAATGTGATGTATTTTCACGGAGGCCTTATGTAACAATGGTGTGTCATTGCATTTCCCAGTGTCATTTGTTTTCAAAAAATATATGTAATCCCTTGACTGTGGAGAATTGCGATAAAGACTGTGTTTACAAAACTATAATTCTACAAAATACGTTCCTTAGCAGTACCACCTAGGGTAGTGGTTCTCAACTGATGGGTCGGGACCCAAAAGTGGGTCGCAGGGCTTTCAGCTTTTTTCTCCCAATATTTTCCCTTTGAAAAAATTATAGAAACACTACCTGAGTCTGTTAAAGGGGCTATACAGAGTTAAATTATTTATATTTAAGTATTTTCCTCCCCCTACATGTTCTATGTCCTAATGTGTAGAATGAGCTCAGACCTATTCACCACAACTGCCTATAAATCCTGCACTGTCACTCAAAAAGTTGTTACTTTGGGTCCGAATTGCCGTCAAGCACAAGCTTAATGTAGAAGCTGCAGTTATGCGTATGACCTGAGGTGGCAGTAGTGAGTATAAAATGGTCAACTTGCATCTAGCTCCTTTAAAATTACTTTTATCAAGTTGTTTTGATAATTTTCATCTTTAAAAGCTTATCTCATGCTTATTCAAAATTGATTTGTCAGGAAATTACAGTATTTTGCATTATTATATAACAAATCAATTTGTGATTTGGGTCACGGCATATGGGTGATGATGGGGTCCTGAAGCCACACCAGTTGAGAATCACAGACCTGGGTATGAGGATAGTACAATGTACTATCTTCTCAAGACCATTTTGACAACTCACACATTGCCACATGATCAGTCAGTATATGTATCCTTATAAGTTTCTTGTCCAAGGATACACAAAACATTTTGGATTATATTGTTCCTAGTAATACAAAACTGGGTAATCATTATATGGTCTTCCTTAAGTCAACATCTCAACATAACAATCTTAACTTATTTTTTAGAACAAAAATGTACTAAAACAGTCATTTTAAAAAGAAGTACACCTCTTGATAATGATTTACTGCACTATACACATTTTACTCACCCATTCCGTGTGTGACGTCATGTGGAAGTTTGCTCCAGTTCATGTATAACCAACTTCATTAGCAATGCCAAGTCCTCTTTGGGCTGCAGCTGATGTTGTTTGTGTTGGTCATGCGTTGGTGACTCAGTCGTTCAGCTGCGTTTGCTGAGTAAAGGCATGTGATCCGCTCTTAAACACTGTCATTAGCCCCACTGTGGAGATGGGAATCTGGTTACACAGCCGAGACCAGCCACTCCACAGAAGAACCAACCCTGATACAGTCTATGGCAGCCATCACGATATTCTTTCTCTTTCAAATCATCACATCAGCAACAATTATCAAATTAAACACTCTATTATAAATGTCATAGTGTAGCTTTTATAGATATTTTCATTTCCAGGCAATAATAATAACCATACACCTCTGGAAATCTAGTAGATCTTCAAGCCAGGCTATCTTGCAAACCCAATTAACTTTACTTTGTATTTATACAGACCATATAACCCAAGACCCGACTCACTTTCTGGCCTGCCTGGGCGTTTGTGTAAAGATTGCCCTTCCCGTGTCTGGGTTGGTTTCCTCTGGGTGTTCCGGCCTCCCCCTCAACCCAAAAACATGCACAATAGGTTAACCTTCCAGCTAGGGGCTCCTGACCCATGAACCTATGGCTCAAAATTTGCAGATGAGTATACAGCGGGAAGAAAAAGTATTAGGGTACTATTCAACCCAAAGTTTAATTTTTTGGGCGTCATGTGTGGAGGAGAAATGGAATAACACATCAACATCAAAACCCTAAGCTCACTTTGAAGTCTGGCGCAGGGACAATCATGGTGTGGGGCTGCTTTGTTGCCTCAGGGCCTGGATAACGTGCTATCATCAATAGAAAAAAAAAAAGATTTCAAAGGTATTTTGCAGAAAGACCTGAGACATTCACAACAGTGTGGAATAAGTAAGTGAACCCTTGTATTAAATAGCTGGCTGACACTTCTTTTGCAGCAATAACTGCTCAGGAATTTAAGCACATGTATTGTGTCATTACAGTGTAACTTCTTGCTCATTTTTGAGTTTCATTTGTCTTTCCTTTTTAAATAGGCCAGTACGCTCATGTGCCTATGCCCACATCCTCAGTTGAGGTCACTGCATCTACAGCACACCCAGGGAACTGGATGGTGTCTGTTTCCTGTGAGCTGCGAGACTGTGCTGGGTTGAAATGAGTGATGGGCCCTCACAGTTATACAACGCACCCAGTACCAGCTCCGTCACCGCAGAAAACAGGACCGAGGGCGAGGGGTCGGCAGAGGTCAGGCCTGGGCTGTGTCGGCTCTCCCTGGATCAAGACAAGGTTCAAAGTACATTTAGGAGAGAATAAAAGTGTCTCCCCGGATTTACAGCTTATTATTAAGATTGCAGTTAAATTATGTAGTCTTCCTGCTGTCTGGTTCTGAGGAGTACAGATAATATATTTTTAAAAACAGCATATGGTGTAAGGACATTGATACAAGGCTTTCTCCCACTATGCCATGTAAATTCAAGGCAATATATTTCGGAAGATACGTAAAGTGAATTGAGTGCTGCTGATCCCAGAGTAACCCCAGATAAGACTGCGCTGTATACCTCCTCCGTGATTCAGAGCCGTGATGGAGGTGAGAGGTGGCCAGGGTGAGGCTCGGGACTGTTTGTCTTATGGGAGGGTCTGGACAGGGTCAAAGTTAGACCCCGTCCTGAAAGGGAAGGGTCAGACCAGGAGGGTAGCGGGGACAGAGGAAGGCAGGCATATATATCAACACTACAGGCCTAATGATTGGAGCTATAAAAGAGCAAGGATAAAGAGTAGAATGGAAACACTTTGCATCAAACTTCTACAGGGAATTATAGTCTAGTCCAGGGGTGTCAAACTCATTTTGGGTCGCAGGCCGAAATTCAGCTCCCACGGCGGGTTGCGGGCCACATATAATAGAGACAAGTGTGTTCCAATAAATGAATAATAATAAGCTGTGATTTGGTCAATGTCCCAACTTGACTGTAGCTTCATTAATAACAACGGCTTACACTTGTACCTCCTCAAAGTGCTACATAGTAGTCTTTATTCATTCACTCCACACTCGGTGGTGGTAAGCTGTTATTGAAGCCACAGTTCATTTACCACGTGGCTATAATGTGTTGTTCATATCCTGAGCTCTTCTTATCTCAGTGCCCTCTGCCGGATACATGTGGAACTCTTTGCTTTTTTAATTTTATTTAATGCCCCCAAGTGGCTAGAATGAGCATTCTGGTTATGTTTAAAATGTCATACTCTGCACTGGAATGGGCTAGAGACTTACCTTTTTTTACATGCTCTGGAATTTATGCTCTACAGGGCAGGGCCGGATTAAATGCGGGCCTTATGTTTGACACCCCCGGTCTAGTCAATATGATATTACTGTCATGTATATGTGGAAGCAGAAACATCGTTGTTCTTTTTAACCCCTACATGAACCGTGCACATTCTGTCCTAAAATCTTCCAAATAGCAACAAAAACAAGAGGAAAACGAGCACGAAAAGGCAAAAAAAAGCTTTTAGATTTGGGTAAAGCGCTACTGGAGAAAATGCTTTTGTTAAGGTGGGTGTAAAGAGGTTAATTTTCAAGCATATGATAATGAATTTAGTTTATTTTGGTCATAAAGTATAGTTTACTAATGATGGGGGGGGGAAAGCTGCAGTGCGTCGTGGGTAATTTGAAGTGCAAAGGTGAAGGGGAGTGTGGGAGTGGGCGCGTTTGATCTGGGACGACGTGTGAGTTTAAGGATTGACCTGGGAGGACGTGTCACAGACTGGACACTATCTCCAGATGTGTGCGTATGTTTCCCCTCATAAATGTCACTAGCTATAACAAGACAAAAGAAAGTCAAGAATAAGTCGATTAAGTATGTTTTTGACAATCGTCCCATAGGTATTCTCTGTCCACACGCACATCCTTACATACGGTTGACGACATTACTGTACATTACGGTTCCTTTGATATGTTTTTTTTTATTGTTTTCTATCTCAAGATGTGGGTTGTGTAAGTCAGAGGCGGCTCCAGCCCGATAACCTCTGTGCAGCAGAAACGCGAGGCCCAGCCCTCTTCTTGCCAGGCCCCGCCCGTTCCCATCACCCCACACAGGGCGAGTGTTGAGGCGTGAGGTCTGGACAGCCTCAGCCTCACGGCACCAAAGAGCGGCTTCACAAAGGTGTCCCAGACCCGGTTTATAGTGTCTGAGGAAACTAACAAGTCAGCATTTTGTTTACCGTCAATGCACAGGCCTGGTCAGTGCCAACGAGATAATGTGGTCTCCAACAGCTCATCTATTGGTCAAGGAAGAAAAGGAGTGGTTACTGCTCACAAATAACATGTTGTTTTTGTTTCCTGTGGATAGGCTCAGTGATGACAGACAAATTGCATAAAACAAGTCCAAACAACAGCATTTTACGATTACCAAAGCTTTTCTTAACTTCCCACTTGCCTCAATTTGAAACTAAGCTGCAGAGATTCACTATGACGTCACAAGAACCTGTTAAATCCTACATTCAGCGATTGACCTTTATGGTTAAGCATCTTGTTTGTTGGCCAAGCGTACAGTCTTTAAACGCTTTTGGTTCGGTACAATATAAGATTTGAACAAGTTCCTGCACATCTGTCTGCATGTGTCAGAGCTCCAGCTCATTCTGCTCCTGACGTCAGCAGCTCCCTCTGTTAAACACATACGATCCAGAGTGCACGCAGAGCTACATAAATATAAATATTACTACAACATGTCTCCATGAAGGACTCATCGGCGTACTTGATGTTTATAGACGCACCGATTTATTATATCACTCGCTTTGATGTAATTGGATTTGCAGTGCAGTAACTCTTCAGGTGAAAAATGTGAAATGTACTGTTTCTGCGCACCACAAATCTTGATAACATAAGAAAGTGATGTGAGAATAACAAGTTATGATTGAGAAATGACTGTATGGCTGCAGTAAATTTCAAAAGGGCAGTGCTTCAACCTTTGTTAAAGGTCGGAACGGGCCACCGTTTTTACATAATGTTCTTACCTGAGCTTAGACGAGTTGATGCGTACCTTTATGCATCTGGTCTTATGTCCTTGTCACGCAAAAAGACCAAAGCTGTTGATAGCATTTGGCCTCTCCCAATGTATTCCTGACAGGTACGTATCAACTCGTCTAAGCTCAGGTAAGAACATATCTCAGTATGGAAAAACGGTGGCCTGTTCCTTTAACCACAGGCAGAACTCATCCTCTGCCATTGCCTTCAGGCCTCGTAGCCAAAAGGTCACTAGTTCAGTTCCTGGACCCTGAGGGGCATTTGCTCGCGTTTGATAAGGCAAACAGGTAAGTATCACCTTCACTTGTACCTTGATAGATTCTCTGGCCCCTGTGTGATTGTGTTTGTCTATTTAAGAGATGAGATATGTCCAGGGTTGACCACTGCCCTGGACATGGGTCTGTTTCACTCACACATATCTTACATATACTTTTACAAACGAGAAGTTCACACGAGCCTGTCACTAGGCTTTGAGATTTGGATAATTGCTAACCCTAATTTGTACCCTATCCCTAAAATGGCAGGCAACAGGTTAAAGGGAATCTTGAATCAAATTTGCATTACAATTTTGTATTCATGGAGTCAATATTTATTAACTAGGTTCGGGAGCAGGACTACGCCTCAACCTATCACACTTCGCACACCAACCACTCTTGCTTTCACTTAACCACACCTCTAATCACTCACGAGCCATTATAGACCAAGCCAAGCCTCGTCATCTCAGTTTGTTTGAAACTGTCGACCCCACCCTCCCTCCCTTCATGTCTGTTCCATTTCAGCAATGCTTCTACTGCCTAGAAGGGGGGGGTCCCTGAAGAGATGGGTACATCCGAGACGGAGCCCCCACCCACAGTCTCGCCCAGTTTCACTCCACACTATAACCTTGTGAATAAAATCGTAATTGCACTTTGTTGTGCCGTGGTCCATGCTAGTAAATTAGGCACTGTGTCAGATTATGAACTTGTACACTGACAGTAGCAACACTGGTACACTGTTAGCAATTGTTGTCGTTTGCATTACAATTCCGGGAAAGGTCCTCTTGCTCACTGTTATTGAGTTACTTACAAACATGTTTTTTTAAAAGTGTAAGGATTGTAATTGGAGTTTTGACCGCCATGACGAGTTTAAACTTAGTAGCTCCCTTTACCCTTCGATATTCAGATAGTGCTCCCCTTTCCTCTCCTCTGGTGTTTGGATCAGATCTTGGAGAGCTCTTTGACGTCAGTGCACTTGCTTCCCCGCTGCCTGTTTGTTTTCATACTTGTCCCGGTGTGATGACAGCTTATACGACTGCGATATGGAACAAATGAGGAAGGAAGCACGGTCGGTCAAGCTTCAGATACCTGCTGTGAAATACCTCCTCGCTCAGCTGCTCTGGCCCATTTCAAGAACATTATGCACCAAAATATGACCGCAGCTGTGTAACCAATGAGCCCTCATACCAGCCACATTTTCTTGTGATGGTGTTTGGAAATTCCCATTTCCTGATTGAATTATCTGGATAAATATAAGGCGTTGAGTATTTTTAGATGCAGAACGTTGCTTTGGTCATGCGTTTTTAGCGATTAGGACATGGTATGCTCTGACGTCAAACTGGAGATTACTGTATATGAATGAAGCACACTGACCACCACGATTTTAAGTGTAATATTGTTTGTTCTTACATCTTTTGTATATCTTGCACTATGAAAATGTTCATGTGATTTGAAAAAAAAAAGTGTATCTTACAATTGGTATGCAATTAAAGGAATAGGCCACCGTTTTTCCATACTGAGATATGTTCTTACCTGAGCTTCGACGAGTTGATGCGTACCTGTCTGGTCTCTGTGTGTGCCTGTGGAAGAGCGCGGTAGCTTCTAACTTCACCCCCGTTTGGAGCTATAGGAATACATTGGGAGAAGCCAAATACTAACAACATCGTTGGTGGCCTGTTCTTTTAAGGACTACAGAAGGTCGACTTATTTGTCAAAATTGTCGAAGTCTTCCTAGGTTTTAACTTAATTTTTAGGCAGTGCTCAGTGTTACCTGTGCCTCCAGAAACACCGCGCAGCACCGCGTCCTCTCTCTCCTCCTGGCCTCCTCTGTGTCCTTTGTACTGTAAGATCATCTTCATTGTAAATCCAAGGTTTGAAGCAAACGAATTTTCGGTCCAGGAGGGTTGGATCGTAGTTGATTCCATGAGAATGAGTCCGTGTGAGAGAAAAGTTAAAAGCCGTGCGAGCGATGGGCCACGGTGTGCGGTGACATAGTCGTCATAGAGTGGTCATAGAGTGGTCATAGAGTCGTCATAGAGTGTTGCGCACTGAATGGGTGCTGCTCTCTCATCAAATGCAATTTCTCCATCTGTGAGATCAATAAAGTATCATCTTATCTTATCTTATCTTATCATAGTCGACTAGTCTGTTAATGCCCTTGCATTAACATAGGTTCTGTCACATACAGTGTTGCCACAATAATAATCTGAATAATTAAGTATTTTAAAAGTACAAATCCATGTGCAGGTTCCATAGATAAAGTTCAATCACAAATAGCAATGTATGTGACAACTTGTCAACTGTGACACAGTATAACAGTAGTTATTGTACAAATCTCATCCATGAATATACAGGATTACATAGATCTGCAGGAGTCAGCCCTGGACATATCTCATCTCTTAAATAGACAAACACAATCACACAGGGACATCCACCTGCATTTACGCTGCTATTTCTGCTCAGTGGACAGTACCATAGCTTTGATTTATGTCCACTGTCCTCGGCTGACCATTCAGATATGAGCGCCGATCTTTATCTCGCGACCTTGGCCTGATTGGACGCTTTACCTGTCCTGTTTCAGGCCTTGACTTTATCCCATGCAACTTGTAATGACATTACAAACGCCGGGCGAGTAATGTGGTGCCAAAAAATGATCCGAACCTTGTATGGGATTCACAAGGTCTCAGTTTACAACATCAACCTCCAAAGCCCCTGTGGAAACTGGGTTAATAATGAAGAGGTAAACAGGAAGAAGGAGTACAAAGAGTAGCAGCTAAATGTGCATCATATACACAATATCTTAATCTGTGGAAATGAAAGGACTGTGGAAAACTGAGGAGGGAACAGTCATCCAAATTCATGGTTGATGGCAGTGGTGAGTAGAATAGCCAACATATTTACTCAAATTCTGTTACTTTAAACACATTTTACTCTGGTGGTAGAAACAAGTAGTGGCCTAATTAATTACTCCTGTAAAGTATAAAACAACTTGATGGAAATAAGTACAGAGTAACTGTTTGAGCGTAAAAGTCAGTCATGTTTTATTGCTGATCTAATATGAAAGGACATCATGAAATTAAAACTTTGATTAGGGATGCACCGATACCACTTTTTCTAAAACCGATACGAGTACGAGTACTTGGATTTAAGTACTCGCCGATACCGAATACCGATACGAGTACAAGGCATTTTCTTCAACATTCTTACTATTTTCCACAGCAGATTGGTTTGTAATCAGCAAATTTACTCATTTACATTTCCTTAAGTAGGCTACACATTTAAGAGCAGTTATGTTAGAATTGTGCTGATGCCATTTATTTATTTTATTTTTATTTTCATTCAATATAATTTTTAATTTTTATTGCACTGTCCATCATAGACAGAAAAGCCCATGTCCAAAAGCTCCCAATGCCTGTGCTTTATTCATATATGTTTATGTATATATATAAAGTATCATCTATCTATCTATCTTAACAATAGTATTGAGATGTTACTTAAATGGTCTCTTTTCGTCTTTACTTCAGCTCCGTGTGGATTTTCTCGTGTGTTTTGTAGCAACTTAGCGAGTAGCTACAGCGTTTTCATTGTTCTGCTGCAGCTCATTTTCGCTCAATATGGACATGCTGTATCTCTTTTATTTGGATTTTCTGAGGACTTTTTAGTCGCTGGGTTAGTTTTTCAGATGAATAAACCCCTGGGCATAAAACGGCGTCGGAATGGCCAAAACTGCGCTAGCCGCGAGTTAGCAACGTTAGCCTGTATGTTGTAAACACTGCAGACGCTGCAGCACTAACAACATTAAGCTCTGGTTAAATCCAGCACAGACTCTGATTTAGAGAGCACAGTCTGTAATAAAGTCAGCTCTATGTGGATTATTGTATTTCCACTAAAGAATTCTCCAGTTTGTTGCTATATTCTCTCCTCAGCTGAGAGCTGCGCCTCGTAGGTGCGCTGGCCGCACATAAAATGGTATCGGTTTCTGGTATCGGGACCTCATGAATGAGTACGAGTATGAGTACAAGCATGTGGTATCGGCCCGATACCCGATACGGGTATCGGTATCGGTATCGGTGCATCCCTAACTTTGATATTTGAGGACCAAAAGAAAAGAAATGAAGAAATTAAATTCAGCAATTCAATATACATTTCATGCAATTCATGGAGGAAAGAGTTTGCTTTTTGTGGATTTTTGAATTGGGTCATTCTGTATGAGAATCGAGTACGAACAAAAGTCAACAGGCAGCAGACTATCACGTAACCTTTAGAGGACAGGACAGAATATGCTGTCCTGAGTGAGAGAGGTGATATCATGCAAAGATACTACAAGTGAGGTCTGAGTTTTTGGCGTTGAAATTGGATTTTGCAGGTAGGCTTCCTCGCATCATGAAAAACACAGGAAGCATAGCTTTACTTAATTTAGTTGCCATAGTGACCATAATCCAATACCGGTTACGGTCTGTGGCTGTAATTGTCAACAGGTGGGTCAGTAAAGGTTTGGAGTGAAGAGGCTCACTATATGTTTATTCATCTTGATTGTCTCTGTATTGTTATATTACATAAAAGGAGATTTTACTTGTGGTATTGTTCACATGAAACAGTTGGACACTACAGTATTTGCCGAGTGACCTGGCATAATCAGTTGTTTACATTCTTTGAATCCACTTTTTTACATTGTTTATAGCTAATATTAGTCTATCGATAGGACCCCCTAATGGGTACTACTTTGGCAGATTTCTATGGTAATGTGCAATTTATATAGTTCCATCCTAAACTCAGTGGTTCTAAACTGGGATGTTGTAAGGACCCACCAGGGTGGCCAGTCGCGACCCTAATAAGAATTTCATTTCTCATACTTCATATAAAATACTGTATTTTCCCACAAATTCATGTTGGATGAACATTAAATAAACCTAGAAAGATGTTTTTTTTTTTTTTTACGATTGCAGTTGTTTCTATACTTTTATAGAAGATAAATATTGAAAGTAATGTTCCCCGGAATTGGTCCTCGACCCACTGAAAATGTTTCTGAGACCCACAGCTGCGACCCGCTCTTGCCCTTCTTATACGAGCGATCTCGATGTCATCACGTCCGGGGGGCTGTGGCAATTTAATGATCTCAATCAATGCTAAATGTTCCAGGATTGGCATAAACAACATTCACAGGGCATTGCTTCCCTTGTAAAACAGCATTAGAGGCCTGGGTGTATCCGCTGTTGCCAACCATTCACCAAAATATCCAGCAAAAATCACCGAAGTAAAAAACAACAGCAATCGCTCATATTACTGTGGGACACGCCTGACTATGAGTTCAAAGATTTTTTTAAAGAATAATTTTAGTATTGACCCTCCTGCCCATTGACGACTCGCCGTGTTCGATAAGCTGCACACAGTTTTTATATGAGCGGCCATCGGTTTTATATCTCATCACATTACATCGCCGTTGCCCTGAGCGTGTGCAGTGTCAGGGCCGAACATGACCCGATGATTGGATCAAACCTCGTGCTCCGAGATCAAGAGATGAAACCCACACCCCTGCCATGTACCCCCCCCTTCCGTGCGTGTCCTCTCCTCCTTTTCACACAGGTCTTTTTTTGTTTGGTAGCGGTCGCCGGCAGCAGTTAGGTTAGGTAATGCCGCCGTTTGAAACCAGGCCTGCGTTACCTGTGTTTGCCGAGCACTTAAGGCCATCAGCGGCTGTGGAGCATTTGCTTATCTTTGGGGTGAGTAATGTGTGTTTTTGTGTGTCTGTGGTCGCGGCCTGGGTCCTACTGGAGTCATCAATCACCGAGAGCCCGGAGTTGGCCCTGGGCAGAGCAGTATAACCGGACAGCTCTGGGTGGATTAGCATCAGGGGCATGTGCGTCACCGGAGCTGATAGACAGGTCTACGTGTAAAAGACTATATATAGAGGTTGTCGCGCTCCTTTGTTTAGGGAAAGATGCGGCTGCGGCGATTAAATCTGTAACGATTTGCATTGTGTGACTGGTCGCAACAGATGCCCTACAGGCGCTGTGCACGTCGAAGTGAACAACAAAAGCTAAAAAGCAAAGAGTTCATAACCAAAGTAAGGCAAATGTAGGCTATATAAATGCGCTTCCAATGACATCACACATAGTTCTGGTGGCCATTTTGAATAATAAGTAGAATTTTGCAGTACAACATGCAACAATGTCTCTACTCAGGATGAAAATGAAAAACAATTGATTGACAGTGGCATTTTTATGCATTCGTAATCGTTGCTCAAGAAGATAAGAGTGAAACCACGGCCCCGGAGTTTCTGTGATATAACCAGCAAATGTAGCACAGGCGTTGCAGCGCTGTCCGTTGAGCTACAGCAGGATTTACTAAAGATCAGCTTCACTCCTCAGACTAAATTAACACATCAAAGAGGAAACAGAAAACAGAAAACAAATTTTACAGTTTGTCATGTCAACAGAGTCTCAGTCTGAGTCAGTGTTTAAGCTGCTCAAGACAGTAGCATGCTACCGGTTAGCGTTTAGCTTCAACCATTGACAGTTGATTTTTACTGTTATCTTCTTGAGCAATGATTACGAGTAAATAAAAATGTCACTGTCAATCAAATATGTATAATTTTCATCCTGAGTAGAGATATTGTTACATGTTATTGTACTGCATGATTCTACTTGGGTGTTCAAAACGGTAACATACCATAACAACAAAAGTCACATGTATATAAAGGTGTAAAGAAGCATAATTTGCATGTATAGGGCCAATTCAAGGTCAAAATGGAATGAATTTCAGGGGAATGCAGGTTAAGTTGACAATATTGCAACAAAGACGTCATCACCAGCTCTTTTGTAATTGCAATAATAGACCATAGCATTAGCCTTCCAGTCTGTGAACTGTAAACATATTTAAAAAGATTTGCTCTGTCAAGCTATTAGCTCTTTTGTAATACTCTTAAAATGATTCCAATTTAGTGAGTTTTTCACATTGCCTTAGAGGTTTGTAAATTTGACTGTCACACCATTTTACCACTTTTTATTTTTGCTTATTTACGTGAATGCCACGCTCAGTTTTTACACAATGAGTGCTCCCTGCAAACATCAAGTGAACATGTGGCTAAAGGTAATGATGTCTTAAAGGAACAGGCCACCGTTTTTACATACTGAGATATGTTCTTACCTGAGCTTAGACGAGTTGATACGTACCTGTCCGGTCTTTGTGCGTGCCCGTGGAAGAGCGTGGTAGCTTCCAACTTCACCCCCGTTTGGAGCTATAGGAATACATTGGGAGAGGCCAAACGCTAACAACATCTTTAGTCGTTTTGCGTGACAGAGAGCAAACTTTTTTTTTTGCATAAATCTCCTGTGGCTTTTGGGTCATTTTGATGGGCTGTGGCTCCTGTCAATGTTGATGAACACGTGAAATACTGCCATAAAAAAGTTGACGAAAAAAACATTTTGATTTGCCAATTATCTTTAGTTGCAGGCCATGGTTTTAGTTGACATGGAGAACAAAACCTTTATTACCTGTGATGCATTGGTGACAATCGGCTTCAGTTCATTGAAGGAGGAGTTTTTTTTTTTTAACGAGACAGAATCTTTATGCCAGGGTTTATGCAGGAGCTTTGCATGTGGCGTCCGAAGCTGTGGCGGTATTGTCCAGGCTGCCCCTCTCTCCAGTCACTAGGCCTCCGTTTTTGGAGATGAAAGCCCGGTTTCACAGTGGGCCGAGCCTGCAGACCCCTCCATCCATCACAATCAACGCCACAGTCGCCCAATTAGGCCCCGGAACACTGTGGGCCACGCACTGATTGTTAACACTGTGAAAATACAGGGGGGGGGGGGGGGGTGGGGGGGGGATCCAGCGATGACGGGACACTGGGAGTGGGGTAAGAGGTATGTAGGGGTTTCGGAGGGGGGGGGGGGGCTATTGCTGGCGGCCCCATTTCCTCTCTAATGGGCTCCAAACGAGAGAATATGAGGGAATGTGGCCCCGTAAAACAGGTGACCCGGGAAATGGAGAGGTGCAGGGGGCACTCACCTTTCGGAAACCCACATCTGCAAACGGGACATTAGCAGAAACCCATGGATCCACATGCATTGGTGTAATTACAGAGGGAGGGGTGGAGAGAGAGGGAGCACCCAGGGGAATCCATAAACACAACTTATGAAACAGAAAAGTCCCCCAGCTCATTCAAGGAGGAGAAAAACATGCTTCGTCATTTCCAGGCACTGTAGCCCCCCCCCCATAAACACCAAGCCCATGCCCCCCCCGCCCTACTAGAATACCATTTGGCCCAGCTATGGCCTCAGTAACGATAATGAACTTTGTGACTTTGGTGGGAATTACAGTGAAGAGTTGGAAACACCTGGCTGGACCGAGCTGCCTGTTCGTGTGAGGTTTACTGGATACCGTAGTCTTATTTTGGGAGTACATTTAGGCTTTACTGTATTTCTTGCACAGAGTGAAAGATATATCCCTCTCTTAGTTTTATGAGTAACAGACTCCTCCATAAAGTCATAAAAAGGACTGGCTCTGCTTCTGAACCTGTATTTCTTGTTTGGTGGTCGTTGTTATATAATGTTTGCCTTCAGTGTCGTACGAGATGATTGTTAACTTACATTGTTCTGCATTTTCTCATGGCAAAGCGGCCTTGAAATGATGAGGTAGTTTGAGAATAACAAGCTATGAAATATGGGATAAATGTTAAAAAACAAGACAGAGAAGTAAAACTGGATTGTGTTTTATAGAAGGCCACGCTGAAAATCTTGCCTCTCCTTGACTCCTTTATTCCTGGAACCCAAGGGGAAAAAAAGGTTTGTGAGCTTTTTCTGCTGGGCTACTTAAAGTTACGGACAACGTGAATGTGATGAATCTCTGATCTTTAAAAACAAAACCTCGTCATCCAGCGCTTTTCTGTTTTAGACAATGTATGATCAAATACACTTTTACAAAAATAAACTATGTTGGAACAAGTGATGTGACAATTTGTGATCAAAATTGCTCTTTTGAACAGCTTCAACCAGAATGTAATTTTAAGAAGATGTTGCCATCCATCCATCCATCCATCCATCTATCCATCCATCCATCCATCCTATCCAATTTCTTCTGCTTTGCCCGGGGCCTGGTCGCAGACGCAGCAGTCTCAGCAGAGATGCCCAGACTCCCCGATCCACGCACACCTCCACCAGCTGTTCTAGGGGGACCCCGAGGCGACACCAGGCCAGCTCGGAAACAGAGTCCCACCAGCGTGCCCTGGGCCTTCCAGGAGGCCTTGTCCCGTTAGGACACGCCTTGAACACCTCCCGAGGGAGGCGACCAGGTTTTCTATTTGCTTTTTATGCTATTTTGTACAAAACCTACTGGGCAGACACAAGAAAACAGCATAGGAGCTGCAGAAAATCCATGAGAGAAAGATGGAAAGATTTATTTAGGTTAAAATCCATCCTGCTGTAAGCATTAATAATTGTTTATCAAAATTCTGAGCGAATGAGTTCTCAGTCGACATTTGTTTCCTGGCGGCTTCTATTTTTTTTTTATAAAACCGAGCCAGTCTTTCGAACAGCTCTTTTAAATGAACGGACCCCAAAGATTCAGCTCTCATTACATCACTCGTTGGAACTATTTTTGTCCAACTATGATCCCCAAACTGTGAAATGCTGATCCAAAATGAAGCAGACATCTTGAGTGCTTACTGCAGTTCATTTTAGCAGAGCCCCATGCAGTCGCCTGTAGCCTCCCCCCTCGCTCCGTCATGACATCTCTCTCTGTTCCCATCAAATGAGGCCTGAAACACGCGTCACTCATCTGCACGTTCTTCTCCGTGTGCGTTCTGTGGATGTGGGTGAGTTTGATGAAATGGGCTGTATGAGCACTGACAGCGCGCTCTGGTTAGCTCATTCACCGACTCGGGGCCTGTTTTTGAAGGCCCCCTTTTCCCCTCTGCGTCCTTGCTTCGTGTGCCAAGCGCTAAGCAAAGCCCGATGTTCCGACCGTTTCTGGTAATATAATCTCATTTCATTCGAGTTTAATAAGTGAAACCAACTGGGCTGTCTGTTTTCCCCTCAATGTGTTACAGAGGGGTGGCTCTTTATAAAAGGGTGTGAAATCGTCTGTCTTATGGGGATACATTAAAATAGGAACTACAAATTGGCCGACAATACACAGATATAAACCTTTAATCTCTAAATGTCACATTATTTTATGTTTTAAGTGCAGATAACAATGTTGATAAAGATTTAATCATAAATTTACACCAGTCAAGGGTCATATTTTGAAAATAAGTTGAAAAATAGTAAATTTCTATGTTCTTATTAGTGATGTAGGCCTCACAGCAATTATGGATCCTCGCCATATGCCGGAGAAGATGACAAAATCTTTTAGTATTTAAAATGTTTTGGTGAAAGGTTAATCTAACCTATTGTTGACGAGAAATATACCCTAACTTTTACAACTAGAATGAAACAATGACAATAAATGGACATGAATAGCTCCGTTTAAGGTTCTTTAAGTAAGTAAGTACGTAAGTAAGTGCTTTATTTGTCATTTGTCATACAAGCGTACAACAAAATAGTGTTCAGGTGTTAGTCCTGAGCCGCTGAGACTGAGCCGCGCCACCACTGTGGGCTAACCTGACCAGTATGTTTTTGGAGGAAGACGAAACCATAGCACCCGGAGGAAACTGGCTGGCTGCCTTCAATCTCTGATCCTCTGAAACGGTGCAGCACCTTCTCTTTTTGTCCCTGTTTCAGAGCGTGGTGTCCTGCATTGGTCAGCTCCTTCTCCTTCCTCTTCCTTGTGCGCAGCTTCCTCCGCTCCCTCCGCTCCACAACAGTCTTTCACCATCTTCTGGGAAGAGCTTAGCAGTTAATCTGATTTATGATCCAGTGAACATCCATTAGAACAATAGAAGGCATGTGTGGATTAGCTGTGAGTCTTGCCCGGATGCCTCCTTGTTTGTCCCTTTTTTGTTTCCTGTAGCGCCTATTGTGACGCCTCCACTGTGCTGCAGGTGTGGGGTCTTGGTGCCTCTTCAGTGTCTCAGAAGAAGAAATTTGTAGGTCTCAAATGGGTATAGCTGATAAGCTAGCAACTTTTAAAAAGCTGCTTTCTTCAGTACCATTATGGACTCTTTGCAGTAAAAAATATCCACTGAACCCCATAAAAAACACGGCAAAGACGTACAAAAGTATCTAGTAAAACAATGTGGAACACAGAAACCATAAATGCAGTTCACAGAAAAAGGCAACAAATGCAGCTGTACCGAGGGAGAGGGAGGCTGCTGCCTGTTTATACGTTGCCATGACGTCACGCTCCACGTTGCATAATCACTTTTAGAACTCGGTGATGGTAAGCTATTTCTGACATGTCATTTGTCCAACAATACACAGAAAACAACTCCAAATCAGAACAGAACTATACCAACACATACAAGGTTTGACAATGCAATAAGAAGCCCACAGTTATTGAGATATTCTTGCCAAATCCAATTTATGACTCTTGCTTCCAAGTATGTGGGTGAGTCCATGTAAATTGTGGCGATTAAGTAATGAATGCTGTCCAGATTTTACACCCTTTATATTTCTCTCAAAGCGGAAACAGGGCTTCGCTGCTGGTGAGTTCTTTGGTTTGTTTGTAACCTGAACCTGTCTCTTTGGCCTGTCTCTGACTCTCCCTTCCAAAGCCGGACGACTGTTTTCCCTCCCTGTGCAGAGGGTCAGCCCGCGCCCAGGCCTCCATGCAGAGAGGGGGCGACGTGATGGATGAGCGGGCATGTTTAGAGGGAAGAATGTACAGCCCTTATCCTGAAGCCTCTGTCACACAATGGAGCGCATCAGGCCAAACATCCACTGACAGCAAGTCCCAGGCCTGACAACTGCACTAAAGGTGTGGAATCGCGATTGTCCAGGGGGATTTTCTGAGTCTTTCCGCTGCGGCCCAGAGTGGAGCAGTTTGTGAGAAAGCGTGTGAGTTCATACATGGTAGAAATAGTTTCAAATAGTATCCTAGTAAACAGAGGCGTCACAATCAGAGTCATGATGTATCCAAGAAGAGAGGAGAAACATCCTCAACTTAGACAACCCAACTTTTTTTCTTGTCCGCTGGTAGTAATCATGTGGACTGGGGTGTTTGGAATCAAAGATGTTGAGACATTTCGTTTCTCAATTTGATGATTCACAAAAGATAAAAAATCTGATGGTGTCTGAACTGAGAGCTTACACAAATAAGCCTGTTGCAAACCATATTCACAGTGACTGATGTGCAATGGTAATTAACGGTGGCATTTTGTATATAAAGGAAAAGCTGCATGTTTGACCATTCACTTTTCAACAACCCATGATAAGATCGTGCAGTTCCGGCCAACATACAAGACTTATTATTATCTTGATCTGCGTGAGGGCCACACAATATGCAGCAAAGACCAACATGTAATCAAACCAGATGTCCAGGTTGAGCTGCTATACAGTCATGGATTGTGGGAACCTGTCAACCCCATATTTTTCAAAACTCCAGCCTCCATCCTTCATCTCGCTGATACCCCACAAATACAGAAAGTATATATGGAAAAATGGAAAGAAAATAGCCAGCGCGCCATGCTGAATGGTTAATGGGGGATAATGGTTTGCTGTTAGCTCCAGAGGTGGAAGGACTAAGCGGGGAGAGTGTGTCTGCCTGTGGCCCAGCTCAGTGTGGGGCTTGTGGGGGTGAGAAAGTGTGTGGGTGAGGGTCTGGTGCATTCCTCCGGATCACAGTGAGGAAGCTCTGTGTCCTGCCAGCTGTGCTCTGATTTAAAGCCTCTGTCACTCACAAACTTGTGCAATCCAGCAGCACTTCCTCTGTGTGCACGGCCATGTCTGCTGCCGCTCAATCGACAACTGCAATATAAGAGAAGGAGAAAAAAGTGCTTGTGCGTGGACAGTAAAGGAAGCCTTAATCTTGCTGTGGCTAAACGCATAATGTAGATTTTCGATTTCCTCTCTTAACAAAACAACATTGTCTTTATAGTGGTCTGTACGAGTGACTTGTCTTAAAAATGATCAGGATTAAATGTAAAAGTGATGTTTCATTTGAGAAAAACTATGCAACATTCAAAACCATGTAAATTATCGACCAAAATTGTAAATGAGTGCCCGGTCAACATTTTTCAGACCAACACAGTGCAGTAAAAAATGCCTCACACTTATACCTTAGTTGAAGAAGTGATAAAGAGGACCTGCGTTACCTTGTGCCTGTGTGAATGTGGAGCTTCTACGTTTCTGACGTTCTCCAGGAAAGGAACACCACAGCGTTTGACCTGGTTCCTCTTGGAGTTTTAAGGGAAGGGAATCTTATTTGCATAGTGCTTTTTCATATGACACAAATGAAAGGGAGGGGGGGGTTCATTCACTCCATGCTGATGGTGGAAAGCCACAGTTTCCCTTGGGGTAGACTGACAGAAGTGAGGCTGCTCATATCTACGCCAACGGTCCCTTCGACCACCACCAACCACTCGCACATAGGCATTGGGTGAAGTATCTCGCCCAAGGACACAACGACAGTCTGCACCTGCAGGAGCCGGGATCATGAGACGACCCACTCTACCATCTGCGCCACAAGGAAAAGATTTTGATCTGAACAATCCTCATCTCTAAAGAATCTGTATGCTGTACTTTTGATAAGAGTGGATCAACAGGAACAACTGAGGCGAGGAACATGCAAGTCAGTGCGTTGTTGTAGGAAATAGCAGTAAAAAAAGTAGGACGTATGGACCAGTCGTGCCCAAAAAAAAACCCTGTTCACAACAAAAGTTCAGCTCAGTTAGCCTTATCGTCAGTGTTATCAAATGTAAAGCACATGCAGTGGATAAATATATTACGCGCAAACACTTAAGCAAAAAGACCATCACTACATACAGAGCAATATAGCATATACATATATGTACACAGTATCCGCTTCAAAGGGAGAGAAGGCAGAGTTCAGCTTCCTGACAGTCTGGTGGATGTTGGACCATAAAACTGTTAAAACCAATAGACTCACAGGTAAAAAAAAAAAAAAAGCCGAAAAAGAGTTTTGTGACATGAAAATAAAGCAGAACTACTTCAATGGCAGTTTATTTAAAAGAAAGTAATGAAGTGGAACTCGAGTACCAGCACGAACAATGGTCCAATTGTGATCGAACACAACCTTCCACAGGTTTTATATTCCACTGGCGAATTCATAAAGCCTGTGTGTCCTCGGGCACATCTGGACCAGGTATCTCTGATGAGGATTTGATTTAAATTGTCCTCCAGCAACCTTAGTGTGTGGCCTTGTGCAATTGAAGCAGAAAACTCCAACCGAGAAACCACAGGGAAGAGCAAGACACAAACGGCGATGTCGAGAAGAAAAGGGAGCATCTCGCCACAAAAATCACCTCTGGCTTTCCATCCCCTCCCCTAATTATCGGGTGGGATTCGGATAATTGAGCCTTGGCAATTTGTGGCCACATTTAAAGCAGTAAAACCCTCACCGCCAGCCCAGCGTAAAGTGAACAAGGGGATCTCCAGTTTATAAAGTACCTGCGTGTCATTGCCAGGACTGCTGCAGCGCACAGGCTTCAGCGCAGATGTTGTCAGAGCACCATAAAACCCAGAGGGATGTATAAACAAAGGTGGTAGTTTGCAGGTAGCGTTAAATACAAATCGTGCTGTAGTGAATCACAGGATTTCATAAGGTTAACGCTGTAGGCATGTTCCTACGCAATAACCAGCTTATGTCTAATATGCTCGTACAGGGCGTGACTATGAGTAAGGTACGATTCAGAGTCAACATTTCCTCCTAAGCTTTACAGAATTCCAAGTATCGTAGAGGTAATGTAAGGTACACTTTATTGTCCTTGTGGGGAAGTTTGTTTTCTACATTTGTCCCATATTCCAAACAGTGCTACTAGGCAAACTTTTAAGAGCCTCTCAAGACTTCTCTCGACATTTCCAGATCTTGAGCCAGGATGTTAAGAGTAACTTATAACTGGGAACTGAGCCTCCCGTTCTTGCTCCTTCATTAGCTCTTTGAGTAAGGCCTAATTTTGTCTGAGATGGGTGTACAGATTTGAAATGTAGGAAATTTTGATTGGGTGAGCGAGAATAGGGCCCACTTGAGTTCACAAGACAAAAGTCACCTAAAACGCTTCACAGGGGGCCATTTTTCATGCACTTCTTACTTTGTGGTAGCCTGGTCTTACCATATCCTCGTACTAATTTCATACAGAGGGTCTGGATCTTCACAACTGAGCTCCGTTTTCAGGTGGGAGTGGTGAACTCCTTTTAAAGTTTGAAACGATTGGATCTGATTTTACCCAATCGCTCGCGTTTGGTCGTAACGTATATGCACCCAAGTCAGTGAAGCAAGCGATCATAACTCTTGGGGGCCCGCCAAGGCTTCAGTTTCAATTTCTGAATGTTTTGGAGCCGAGCCAGAACAGATTGAAGAGCTTCCTTTACTTTCGTATCCGCCGCCATTGCCAAACTACAACCAGCAAATCCGGCGCGAATGCTTGACGTCACCTACAACACCCAAAACATGTAGGGAAATTATAATTGACCGGAGTTCATGGATGGCTAAGGCCAGGCTAACTTTGTGGTGGTAAGCTTCCCTTGATACATGGAATTCCCTCTCGGTCATCCTGATACTAAATGGTGAATAGTCTAAACCAGGGGTAGGCAAGTTTGTGTGATGGAGGGCCGATTTTCTTCATTGCCAAAACACCAAGGGCCGAAACTCACAATTTTAGCCCAAAGTAAAGCACCTTTTCTCTACAAATATAAGTTTTGCTCATAATGTATGACCTAATGGGGTGTTTTACAGGGAAATGTGAAAATATTGACAGTATTATCCACATTTTAGAGTCCTTTTTCATGTATTTGGTCTCTGATTTATGAATAAATGCTTCTTCAAATTTCTCTTGGGGGCCAAAGGTTTTATGCTGGAGGGCCGAATTTGGTCGTTGCCTACCCCTGGTCTAAACTCATATAGTGTTTTTCTACCTTCATTACCACAAGGAACCAGTTACCCTTTCACACCCTCATTCATACACCCATGTACGCAGACAATGGAGGCAAGGAGGGTGACATTGTGCATCTTCAGGAGCTGGGATTCTAACCCCCAACCTTCCGATCATAAGACAACCCACTCTACCAACAGCGCCTCAGTTGCCCACTACTGCTATGCCTGCCTCTGACATCTGACAAGACCAAGCATTCTAAAGGTGGTATGAGATGGTGGTAGAAAATAAGCACTATATAGAATCAAGACAATTCCCAAGCTGAGAGCAAAATGAGTAGATTCCCCATCATATTTTGGAAAGACCTAAACAAGCCACATTTTGCAGCAACATTTGACCTTGGTCATCTTTAGCAGGTGCTCGTGGCTTCTTGCTGATATTGGTCTTCAGTTGTTTTCAAGAAGTTGCTTTGTGTCCTCATGTGCTTAATATTAAACTCAGCACCAGCCTACCTCCTGAAACGATCTCTTTATAACTTGTTTTGGAACCAAACACTCCGTTTTGGATGTTTCTTATGAGAGAGAACGTAATCCCTCGGTGCATGGAGACCACATGAATGCCTTGAAAGAATTTGCCACAGAGAAATCAGGGCATTGCTTTTTCATCAACAACTTTCAGCTGGGCATCAGACCCAGAGCTCCTTTGGAACGGCTCAATCAGTGCGATGTAGTGCGTCGCGGGGACATCTCACTCCACGGAGGGACACATGACCTATGGACTTTCACCTTTGCTCCCTCTGGGTCAGCTGAGGTCATCTCCAAAAGGTCGCCTGTGTGTCTTTACTGTTTTGAAAATCTAATCCCATCCACCTGGGACATTTAAACACCGCACAATAGTCCCCTTTTTGCTCACAACACACCAGTACCAACCGGGTTAAGTGCGCGAAAAGTTTAATCGGAGACACGTCAAGGGAAATTGAAGATTTATATAAGGTTTGCGTTGAAGTTAGATATGTTTGCCCTTTTAAAACGCTGTTATAAGACCCAATGGGAACATGGTTACACACAAAATCATGACCGCAGCCCTGTGAAGAAGTGGTAAATATTTTGGAGGGGGGAAAAGACCTTACGTGAACTCGAACCACAGTATTGGATATATGTGTTGTGAAATATGTATCCATGAATTTCAAGATGTCCAATTAAAGTATTATGCCAAAGGAAAGATAGGTTTAATAGCAGTCTTTAAATTCTATACGCTAACCCACGCCTTTAGACTTTCTGCAAGAGTTAGGGGAAATATCCACAAAACGTCAGCCAATAAAACGCCTAAGAAGTGTGAAATAGTTCCATAATATTCCTCGAGACTTTGGCAGATGGGGTAGTAAGCAAGTAAGAAAGTATAAGGGGGAAAGTATTGAATTTGCATAGTTCTTTTGCTGTTTTGCTTGATTGTTTTTGTTATGAATCCCTCAAAAAAAATCTCAGAAATTCAACATTCAACATAAACAGGGATAAAAATATCAAGCTGTAGGATGTCAAACTTGTCTCATTATTGTCTGATATTGATCTCCAATCAAGACGATAGAGGTATTTGTTTGTTTGGGGATTTTTTTTTTTTTCCACAAAAAGGTCTTTGTATCATTGCAACACCGCGTTCAGCATTGGTCATGAAAACAAAAAGGTCAAAACTCAAACGCAGATGTCACTTTAAAAAAAAAAACTTTCAGACAGAGGTGACTGACCACACAGAGACCCGGTTGAATCAGAAAGAGCCTTATTCCCCTCATGAACTTAAACCAAATGACATAATTGAATAGGAAATCATAGATTACCCCCCGATAATTTGATTTGGACCAATAGGCGGTATTGACGTACACATCGATGGCTGCCTGCTGAACTGTCGTAACCCAGTTTGTGACAGAGGGGCTGAGGAGGGGCGGGAGGGGGGGGCTGACAGTGGAGTCGACCCAGTGTGGAGGCTCTTTGTTTGGGATGGAGCGCCGAGATGTGAGGCCTGGCCTGGATCTGGGCTCTGGAGGTGAGCCAGGGCAGAAGTGGCCGATGGGTCCCGCACTGACACAAAGAGACCTTTCTGTGCACCGCGGGTCTGCAATGTCCCGGGACCCGAGTGCGGACAGGACGCCACAAAAGCGAGGTCCAACCCAGATAACACAATAACACACTGGAACACTCTGAACTTGTAAATATTCTTTTAATAACCACTAACAATATGCTGTCTGTTTCCAAAGCGACCCTATCAGAATTTGGCAAAGATTTTAGCGACATATTGCAAACTCGAGTGCTGTTTTCTTTCTTCTGGTGACAAGAATGTAAACAAACATGGTGTGCTCTACTTTTTCAGGATTTAGCATGGATCTCTCTTAGTTTGGCAGACTCCATTGGATTGCACACTGTCCCCTGTGGTACACCTCAGGAACCCATGGAGATGTAGCAAACAAAATTGCATGATATTGCAAGACGTATTATGATCTTACTGGCTTTTTAAAAATATATATATTATTCATATATTTTACCTGTTTTTGATTAGTTTTATTTGTAGCCTTTACATTATTGCTAGCCTCGCCTTAGCCATCCGTAAACTCAATTATAATTTCCCTACATGTTACGTCTGGGTCTGATCTCAGTGGCCGCGTTACATCGGTTGAATTTCAAGCTACCATTCAGCGAGCGGAGGAGGCGGGTGTTGTAGGTGACGTCAAGCATTTGCTGGTTGTAGTTTGGCAATGGCGGCAGATACGAAAGTAATGGAAGCTTTTCAATCCGTTCTTCATCGGCTCCCAAATATCCAGAAAATCAAATTGAAGCCTTGGAATACGCAAGAGTTATGATAGCTGCTTCACTCACTCGGGCGCAATACATATGTCACGTCACAAAAGTGCTTCACAGTTACATAAAATTACAAGAAAGCAGATAAAATCAATAGTTAAAGGTACACTGTGAGACATTTTGGACTATACTTCTATCAGTGCAAAACATGCTCCTATTGACCAGCTCAACACAGAAAATGCTATTACTGCAGTGAATAATTAAAGAATGGATTTGGATGAGGACCTAACCTATTTAAATCTCAAATTCTACCGACTTTAGTGAACATCCCCATGAAGACGAGCTGGAGATGTACCCACTCCCAGTAAAGTTACAGTCATGTCTTCGGAGAAGCTGAGCCACTCACAGCAAAAACACGTTTTTGTGCATTTATGAGGTATTTTTCCAATGATGAAATGATCTATCATAAAATAAATGCTAGTATTTCAATTTTATTTATAAGTGAAGAGTGCAGATGAAATACTTTCAGTTCTCAAATGCACGGGTGGAGCCCTGTCTCACACCTTCATATACTCCGAGACCTCAAGATTTGCCAGGAGTAGTTTTAGAAGCATTATACTATACATTTCTTTTTTCCTGTAGTGCTAAGCAAAAATCCTAAACTCTGAGAAAGGTGATTCATGCCGTGAGTTTAGACCAGTTAGACCATGTCTGAAGCTACGCACATACACTATAGTTACAAATGGTCTTTCGTTATAAAGACCATTCATCTTAGCAAGGTCCGAATCAACGTTATACATTGTGAAGTCACGCAGTATGGGAGCAATCACAGAATAAATGACTTCCTGTGGCCTCGAGGTACACGGTGACATCATGTAACTGCATATGAATAAGTGTGACATAGGCCTCTACAGAGACGTTATGTAACTTGTTCATTTTTCAGAGAGTCAGCCTCTGTTCTCCTCCCCCTGCACCTCCAAAACCACTCACCCTTGGCACCGTCAGCTCATAAAGGGCGCAGGTCAGTCCTTGGCTTACAGGTTCCGGCCCCCTCGCCCGTTAATAAAGCTTAATTAGCTTGATTAAAGTCTAATTAGTTGCAGGGACTGAAGGGAGCCCTGTCCCTGTAACTGCGGCCTTTCACCTTTGAGCTATGACCCCTCGCGGGAGATCAGAGCGAGGTGGAGAGGCGCCGAAGGAGCCTGAGTGTGAGTGGAGGTAAGCACACAGCAGGCACTTGTACAGAGCGCAGGAAGAACCGCTCCTATTGGCCACTTCACTTACAAGAGAGCAGCTAACAAGTTAATGTGTGAAACAGTTGCCATGTGTCTGTTATGTGATACTCATAATGGATTTATACAGCACTTTTACCAATCATTTCATGTAACAATTAATGATGGTTCTTTGGGCAACCACCAAAAGATGTAGTTTGCTATGAGCCTTTAACAAATACATTAGTTCCCAGTGGTTGTGTTGAGGGGCCCAACAAACTCAAAAACGTTTAACTGCCAGGCAAAGGCATGTTTTACTTACCTTTAGCTATAGCAGGGTTGTCAGGAACTTTACTGGTGTATAGAACCTCTGCTGATCTGGACCCGCCCCCTGCACCGCTAAAAAAAAAACAGTAGCCTGGCAAATCCAGAACAATCCCCTCTGTATATTTTTATATAGGGATATCAGTCTGGGCCCAATGCCGCCTTTCACTGTTCGTTCGTTCATTTATCTGCTGTCACTTGCTCCCGAGCAGCGTCACTCTTGGGATGCGGAAGTCACCTCAATAAAAATCTACAGATGGCACGGGAGGCCTAGAGTTTTTTTTCCCAATCTGTGGCAAATTACCCTCAAAAAATCATCAAAAGTAGGTGAGTTTTGTGATTTATAATCCAACTTGACTACTATTTCGACAACACAGTCCGCCCTCCTGTAGTTGGTTACTCCGCTTCCTGTTTGCTTGCGTTTGCACCACCGTCACCAGACTCAATTGCTGGTACAGCGGTGAGTCAAACAAAGTGGATGCGGGTTTTCAGCCACTTGGTCCCATGTCAACTGGACAGAACAAGAAAGCACTGAGAATGGTTAACCACACAGCGAGGGTCTGAACACTGACTGGCTAGCTCAAGATCGCAAATATGAGATTTTCAGGCTTCTCACATGTATATTTAGTCGAATAATGGTCTGAAAATAATTTGTAATGACTTACTTTTGATTTGGATAGCACGAGAGTTGCTCCAGAGCCACAACATCCAAAGGTTTTCGGGAAGTTGAAACTGACCTGAAGTGTCTTCTTCAGCGAAAATGAGCATTATTGCCCTAACTTTTAATTGTCATATTTATTGCTCTGTTTTATTGCCTTGATGTTTGGTGCAGCCCTGTGAGGCGACTTCTGTTGTGATATTGGGCTATACCAAACCATTAAACTTGAAACTTGAAAGTCCTATCCTGTCTCGTCACAACCTTTGTTAAAGGGACTATGCAGAGTTTAAACATTTTAAAACTAAGTATTTTCATCCCCCTACATGTTCCTGCCATGTCCTAATGTGTCGAATGAGCCCAGACCTGTTCAACCACAACTGCCTCTAAAATCCTGCACTGTCACTCAAATAGTTGTTACTTCGGGTCTGAAGTGCCGTCATGCACGAGCTTAATGTAGAGACTGCAGTTACGCATAAGACCTGGGGTGGCAGTAGTGAGCATAAAATGAGCAACTTGCATCTAGTCTCTTTAAAGCGTGTTTGGCCCACTGAGTAAATGTTTGCATTACAGTTTCATTGTTGACACTTCGGAATTTTCGTGCAAAAGCAGATTGAGAGAAGACGTGATTCATCATTACAAATGCTTTTAATTGAAGTTTTAAAACGCCGTCCTATTTATGTTTAAAGAAGCTTAAAGTGTATGGTTAAATGTATTTACACCAAAGACAAGCATCTCCAAAGAACAATGATGAAAAACTACATTAGCAAACAGAAGGTGTTATTCATAGATTATTATAGTCCATATTCTTAGCTGATGTTTTGTTAATAAATGGTGCTGATGGTCTGTAAATACTGAATATCTTCCTACAATAACTCAACAGCTTTGCACAGATCTGTTTGCAGCTCAGAGGTCAGGCTCCACCTGGCTCGAGTGTTTTACAGCCTGTGAAATGAAGATGGGGGTAAGGTGATGCATAGGGGAGGACTGAGGTCAGGACATAATCAACCCCTGATCCACTCCAGCCGAGACCAGCGCTCACAGGACGTCCCAGCAGCAGCAGCGCGCCTGTCCTGCTCCGGGATAGGGTCGCGGTGAGGGTCATGGGCTCATACACAACACATGGAAGGGATAAAGGCGCTCTGGATCCTATAAAGCATAAAGCCCAGCTCTGGACTTATTTATGGCACGGCCCAGATCCAGTCCTGCTCCAGGTTATGGTGGGACCATCCCGTAATGGGAGGTGGTGGGGGGAGATTGGGGGTCAGAGAGGGGATGACAAGAGGCGCAGGGGTCAAGACAGGTAGAGCTGTATACAGGCAGAGCTTCAATTATTGTAACTCACAGTAAAGTTTGGCATTATAGCAGGAACAAGAGGAGCATAAACCTGATTTTGAGGATTCTGTTACGATTTGCAAATGGTTTAGTTTCAAATTTGGAAAAAGAAATAAATACAGATAAGATAATCCTTTATTGATCTCACAATAGAGAAATTCACTTGTTACATTCGGCTCTCAATAAGATCACTCAGGGTGTGCAAAATAGACAGGAAATGTGCAGTTAAATAGTAAAAAAAAAAAAAAAAGAGGTATGTTATGTACAATGAGCAAAAGCTAAAATCTTAAGGGGAGGAAATATACAGCAGTGGGGATGAAGGACCTGCTCCTTCTTGCACTGAGGGTGTTTCAGTCTGCCACTGAAAGAGCTGCTCAGCTCCTCTACAGTCCTGTGCAGTGGGTGGGAGGTGTTGTCCATGATGGAGGTGAGCTTGGCTAACACCCTCCTGTCCCTCACCTCCTCCACAGAGTCCAGGGGGCAGCCTAGGACGGAGCTGGCCCTCCTGACCAGCTTGTCAAGTCTGATATTGAAAAGTAACCAGTTTATTAAAAGTGACATGTCAAAGCCTATTTCCATGGCAACGCAGGACAGTCAGCACCATACTGGGGGATAACAGACAGCTTTCCATGGTAGACAGAAATTGATCAATAACTGTTTCTAAAAGTTTAAAGTTGTATAATAAAAGGAACAAGCCATCGTTTTTCCATACTGAGATATGTTCTTACCGGAGCTTAGACGAGTTGATGCTTACCTGTCTGGTCTTTGCGCTTGCGCTCAGTCACGCAAAACGACCAAAGATGTTATTAGCATTTGGCCTCTCCCAGTATATTCCCATAGCTCCAAACGGGGGCGAAGTTTGAAGCGACCAAGCTCTTCCACGGGCACACACAAAGACCACACAGGTATGCATCAACTCGTCTAAACTCAGGTAAGAACATCCTCCTTTAAACCAAGTTGCCTTTTTGGCCAGCAGCACTACACACACACACTGAAAGTAAACATTTACACTTCATCTTTCATTTGCCAGGAGACTTTTTGCTTTATGTTTAACCTGTAAGCTAATCACGGTTGATAATCTTTCATTTTTGAGAAAATACTTTGTAATATTGCAAATTTTTTATTGCTTGACATGTTGCTGTATTTTGTGCAGTGCCACCCAGTTGTAGTAATTCCCGTTGCCTCTCTGTGACAGTGAAAAAAGTGATTAAAGAGGGGGTATTATGCTTTTTTCAATCACATAGCACCAGTCTATAGCACACTACAATGATGACGAAACCTTCTGTTGGTCTGTAAATGCAGTAAATTAAAATAACTGCCTTGTATAAAATTGCTCTCTCAAAATGGCTGTAGCGAATGTCTTGAAATAGGCCTCTGTCTCTTTAAGAACCTCTGACCCTTTCCGACACGCCCCCTCCACACGCTGTCTGTGGCATCAGTGGGGAGGGGGTTCTGCTGAGGAACAGTGGTTGGTTACTCGGCTGGTGACGAAAGCTCGGAGGCGTCTCCAGGAGGTGGGGGCGTTCCTAGGAGGACTCAGGCAAACCTATCCCTAAAATGGCTGCCATCAGAGTTTTTACAGATTACTCAAAAATACGTGAATGTGCCAAGGCAACACTTCAGGCATGTTTTTAATGAGGGAATGACATAATAACATGTTGTAAAGCTTGAAAAAGTCGATTTTGCATAATACCCCCCCTTTAAGGCAGGACAGGTGAAGAGTTAGTGGCTTTGAGATTTCAATTCAACTTCAGTTTGACATTATTTGGATTAGAAACATTCTCCAATATGGTGACATGTGCTGCTTTTGCTTGTCACGTGACTCACAAAACCAATAGTTGGGTCTCACAAAACCAATAGTTGGGTCTCAATGCATAAGTAAATGAACTATTAATTTATTATAACCAAGAGTTTAGGATTTCCTTAGTCAAAATGTCGTTGGCTATTACTGACTTTCTTCCCTTGCTTCTGTCAGTAGTACATTAGGCAAAGCTTGGTCTGGTCTGCAGTTTTTCCATTGTCATTTCCCTGAGGCCTGAAGTGTTCTTTTGCGTTGGCGTCTATCTCTGAGCTTGCAGCAATATTTTATTCCCCAGCTTTCTTGTTTGTTTGCAATCCAAGCCCCATATAAGTAATACAACCGGTCACATATCAGCGCATGATTAAAGAAACCGGTTTGCAGCCTGACGTTGCACATCACGTCTGTTCATCGGAGAAACAGCCCGAGCGGTCTCCTGTTCTTTAGTGTTTGTTACTTCATTTCAATGGCACTCAATAAAGGGGCTTTAATAACCCACTAAAACCCACGATCAAGACAAAGTTGTTTTTAGTTGATTAATATTACTCTGAAGGAATGGACGCTGAGTGTAACTTTGGTGAACTCCAGGCACCTCAAGATACACGTGTTGAAAATGGACGGAAGCTAATTTAGCGCCATTACATTAATTTGAAAGCTTAAATGTGAATTAGCCACAATTTTGTGTCCTCTTAGCTGTCGCGAACAAGCTGTAAAAACAGAATTTCCGTAACTGTTAGCTCGTTAAGTTATTATAAAGCAGGTTTTAGCGAACAGTCGGCATTTGAGGGACTTAGTAGTGAAATCGGCGATCTTGCTTTTGGGCCTGAATGATGGATGATAATTAGCTTCACTTTGGCCGTGTTTTGGTTTCCATGAACTTGGGTAACTGGATTGTAAAACGTGCTTTGAGGAAAGAGCGCTAACCTCGCAGCCACTGATACTTTGATACAGTTTGCTGGTTTTGAGTCCCCTTAAGGCATGAGCACGGGTCATATGGTGCGAGCCAAGAGGAAGTTAGCCCTAAACAGAGCAGTAACACATGAGTGCAGGAGCTGACAGAGGCCATCTGCCCAGCCCAGGCCTGTTCGGGGCAGTAACACGTCTCACGGTCTTTTACTGTCCTGTCTGCGCCTTTGTCCCGCCGTGTGTGTCCTCACATCATTGGACTCATCACCTAACCATCCCGGGACAATGGAGGGGAGGTGATGTGCTAACAGGGGCCGCAGCAGAACAATGGAGCAGAGAAGGGAGTGAGGCGGTGAGTGGAGTTTACAGGTCCTCCGCGGGGGGCTTCCTTCCTGAGGCTTTTATCAACACAGGAAAGAAAACATCTCCTCCTTCTGCCTCCTCGACGACTGCCTGCTGTCCACCGTCTCAGCCACAAATAAATATACTGTTCTGTAACAATGATGGAGAGTACCTGGTGTGACGGATTATAAACAATCAAAATATACAGTATATAGCACTGAACTTTCAGAGGTTTTATGTCCATTTGGATCAGTGGACAATTGCCTCTTGTGTTTTAAATAAGAACTTTTACCATTAAGTTGTCCATTACTGTTGCCATGAAGTATCAGACCCGCTCTGAGCATGAGTCATGGTTTTCCATCATGATTAATCAGATCATGTGTTATGTATTATGTAGTACAGCATTGTTAATTTTGCATATTTTAATTTGGTTTTAGGCTTAGTCTTCTGACGAAAATGTGATTTAATTTTCGTGGAGATTTAGTTTTAGTCGACTAAAATTGCATGTATGTGTAGTCTACTAAAATAAAAGACTGAATTGCATTTATGATATTGATTAAAATCATATTTAATGAAGGACCTTTGTTTTATGGTGCTGCTCTCACATGGACAAAGCACAGAGTTCTTCCTTTGGCAGTGGATTTCAATGATATGAGACTCTTTCAAACTGTCTTAGTCTCTTTTTTTTTTTCATTTTCATTTAGTCATGTTTTAGTTGACTAAAATATCTGGACATTTCAGTCATTTAGTTTTAGCCAATTTTAGTCTGTAAAAATATTACTTTGACTAAAATGATGATGAAATTAACACTGTTATTAAAGCATTAATACCTGAATATTTTCAAAGTGTCAAAGGTCAATAATAGAGTTCGGGAATGTGACGTCATATTGCTAAGCATTATGGTATTAGCAGCAATTGTAAACTAGCGGGGATTTTAAAAGTTAAAATATACTGGAGTTATTGTTCACCTTGAAACACTTGGACACCACCGTGAGTTAGATGTATCTACCAGCTGTAACTCAGCAGCTAATGGAGTTGTTCCACAGCTTTTTTCCTCCACTTTTTATACTGTTTTTAGTTAATGTTGGTCAAGTATGCTAACAGCTGCAAAGATGGCGGATCTCCATGTGGGCCTTTGGAGTGTTAAAGTTCTCCCCATGTCTGAAAGTCTTCTCAGGTTGCTCAGGTCTCTGTGATCAAGACAAACCTTTGAAAAACAAAAACTTATAAACACTTTTCAAGTCATTTTTGTCATTTCATTTGGTGTTTTCTTCCCTATGATGCCCGCACTATGGTCGGTAATCAGCACATAGCTGTTTAGCTTCCGTCACACTTTTAATATCTTTAATCTTATAATCTTTCCAAAAGTCTATAGAGATTATGAATGGGATTTTTTTTCTCATTAATTCATTTAGTTCCACAGTGAAGCCCAAGGACGACAAAGACATCACTTGGTTTGTGACATGTTACATCAACATACATTTTTACTTGAAAGGGAGTGAGAAGAAGAAAACCAAACACATTAAATGCCTCAGTTACGACAACAAAAGGTCTTGCAAAACCCTTGACATTTTTGTTTTCTGGATAATATATATACAACATGCACCCTGCTCCCTCGGGTGCTCTAGGTTTACTCTTTAATGACCGTCTCCTGTCCGCAGTCTCTTGCATCTTTGCCCAAACGTCCCACAGGAAGCGGGCTCTGTTGTCCTCGGCTCTTGTGTCTTATCACTGTGTTTTGGTTCTCAGAGGGGAAGCCGGAGACCTCTTCAGTTTGGGACGTCCCATGCTGTTTGCCCTCTCTTCAGGCTCTTCCTCTTTATCCCTTGTTTATGTACACCCCCACACACACCCCTCTCTCTCTCTCATTTCAAAGCACCCCGAGGTGGATGGGGAAGGGCCTGGCTGAGGTTACCATAATAACCTCTATCTAATGCATACAGCCACTGCTTGCTTTCGCCTTGCGTTGCACAAAAGTTGAACAGGACATTTTAACTTTGAAGTGCGTACTTAGTAATACAGCTACGTTTTTTGTATTGTTCTCGTGTTTATCGCTGACTGATCCTCCCATCTCGGCCTTGAACATTATCAGTGGAAAGAGTATAAGGTACAGGCTACATGCACTACGACACATAGATTCAGACAGATGGGACAATTGACCTTGCAACCGCCCAGACACCGGAGCAGGATGAGGAGCCTTTCCAGGATGTTGTTTTTAAGAACAGAGGAGTGTCTACTGCATATGGAGCTGGCATATATGCATTTCTTTAACATTCAAATTTAAGCTTCAGATAAATGCTTTGGTAAATGTAAGTTTTTTCATACATTGCATAGAAGATTATCACAATCCGATTCACTGCTTTTAATATCTGGGTTGCCAGTACGATTTTAAACTTGAAAAACAACTTGCTGACATATTATTTGTGAAGACTGCCTTTCTACTTGTGACCTTAAGGGGAATAACCTAGGAAAGTTTGACCTGGAACTTTAGAAGAAGAATAACTTTTATTGCATTACAATTATATACTTTTCCAAATAAACTGCGTGGATCAGATGTTGGATTAGTCCTTGGCCGCTGTGACTCTGTACATCGCCACTGTGTGCCAACCTGAACAGCGTGTTTTTGGAGGTATAGGGGAAACCGGAGCACCCGGAGGAAACCGGAGCAGGCACGGGGAGAACGTGCAAACAACACAACTGCTGCTGGCATATTACTTGTGAAGACTGCCTTTCTATGTTCTTACCTGAGCGTAGACGAGTTGATGCGTACCTGTCTGGTCTTTGTGTGTGCCCTCAGTCACGCAAAACGACTGAAGATGTTGTTAGCATTATGCCTCTCCCAATGTATTCCTATAGCTCCAAACGGGGATGAAGTTAGAGGCGATCAAGCTCTTCCGCGGGCACACACAAAGACCAGACAGGTACGTATTAACTCTGAGCTCAGGTAAAAACATATCTCAGTATGGAAAAACGGTGGCCTGTTCCTTTAAGGGGGCATGACCTTGGAACGTTTGACCTATACAACTTTAACCTCTTAACTCCCACCTGAACCCAGAGGATCTTTTTCCTCACGCCATCAGATTATTTTTCCATCATTTTTTTGTTGGGTATTCAACTCATTTTTGTCACTTTTTTGTCATTTTTTTGTCATTTTTTGTCATATTTTTGTCATTTTTTCTTCAATTTTTTATCACATTTTTGTCACATTTTTGGTCAATTTTTTTGGTCATTTTTTGTCAATTTTTTGTATTTTTTTTGTCAAATTTCAATCACATTTTTGTCATTTTTTTGTCACATTTTGTCGCATTTTTGTCATTTTTTGTCACATTTCCATCATTGTTTTCGTCTCAGTTTTGTTGCTATTTTCACAGCTTTTTTCCCAGAAGCTTTTGGACTGGGGTAAAGCCAAACTGGAGAAAATGTGCTCGGTTCAGGTGGGAGTCAAGGGGTTAACAAACAAAACAACAACAACTTTATGCACCGGGAAATGAAGAAATTGAGTGAGAACTTCAAAAACAAAAATTCATCTTGAAAAGGAAAACTGTTCCTGCTTAGATTTTAAGAGCGGCACACTAATCATGCCTTCATGTCAGCACTTGGCAATGGTTCTGCTCTTCCAGCAGTGCTGTCTGGTCGCTCCTTGCTCACTCCCCTCCTTTGTCTCTCTCTCTCTCTCTGATCCTCAGACAGTGAGGCAGCGGGCAGTAAACATGTGTTTTTGGAGCGGCTCTGCGTTGTTGCTGCGCTGGTGTCAGGGAGATGCAGCCTCATGCATACTGATGCTGTTTGAACTCTTCCTAAAGTCATTAATTATGCAGAGCCCGACTCGCCTGGCCAAACGCGGATTAACTCTGATGAAAATGCAAAAGGGAGAATGGTGCCTTCATGGACCAGTGCCCGCTTGCCCCCCCCCCTGCTCTCCTCGCCCCTCTCCTTGGTGATGTGAGGAGATTAGTCCCCCGATATTGTGTGCATGGGGCAGTTCAGTTTGTGTCAGCCGTCGAGCGCAAACAATGATCGGTTTAAAATTTAACCCCATCATTTTCCTGCCATCCATCAGCAGCTATAACAGAGCGTACGGGAAGAAAGAAGGGACACTCGTCTTTGTCCCAAAATAATACACATTATAGTCGTTCACCCTCTCGATCATTCTCCAATCTACTTTTTCATTCATTTGACACATAATCCATCACTGCTTTAAAACTGTGCTGCATGACATTCTCCAAATAACTTCCTAACATGTGTTTTATTGGTGAAAAATAGCTCCGAAGACATGTGTCCTTTGGGATTTACATCTCCGGCTTTGAATACATCTTTGACAGTTCTTAGCTTTGACGTATTTTTACTTCTATCTGCTATTTGTATCAGTATTTTCATCCTGAATATCTAGGGCTATCTTACATAATTCCCATTTTGTGTGGTCCCTAGATCATAAGCGTAATACCTCACACAGTCTTCTTCTTTGTTTGGTGTGTCCAATGGACCCACAGCTGCTGTTCTGCACTTATGTAACAATCATTGAAGATTACTTTGTTGATACGAAGCGAAATAACAACGGGGCAGGAAGGTTTAGCGAAAGCCAAACTAACATTTTATCTAGGATGGGATGCAAACAGTCAGTCAAGAGGAAATTATTGGATTTAAATGAGTAAGTTCCGAAAAGGTCCACAGTGCGCTCCAGTGATCTAAGTCTCACTCCCAGCGTGGTCCCGATCGGCCCTCCTTGGCTCAAATTAGCTCCAATACCGAGAGCTTAGTTGAGCTTGAAGAAACAGCTGGCTCGGTGTGGGGCCCGCGTGATTGAAAATGGCCGCCGCGCATCAACAGCGAAGCTCCGGGTCCTCTTGCGCACATTCCTCTCCCACAGACCGGTCCCGATCCGACCCGGGCCCAAAGTGGGATATTTGCAACGAAAACAGAGACATGTTTTCTGTTCCTAAATAGGTGCAGGAGTGTTTCCCAGGGACGGCTCTGTCTGCTGAGGTTTTTTACTCTCAAGGCTTTGAGATAGATGTTCCTGTCTGGACCAGTGTGCTGGGCAAAGAAGATTTATGTCCAGGGCCAATAAAACATGTTTACATTAATGGCTTTTTTGTCCCATTGGTCAAACATTTGTTATTTTGTTTTTATTTCAATGAGGCTTATGAAAAACCTTAACTATGCATGTCGTACTTGCGGTAGACCAAATATCCTGCATGGGCATCTAAGTTTTTGAGACATTTGTAAATGGGGAGATGTCAATGTTGTGTTCACGTTCCAGAATGTGATGATGTCATGATCTCAAAGGGACGGCAAGGGTCAACACAACTCTATGGGACAAAGCTGAACCTCATCAGTATTTGGCTGTGACCGGATTACACGATCATATTTGTGCGCAGATGGTAGAGCGGGTCGTCTCATGATCTGGGTCTGGGGTTCCAATCCCACCTCCTGAATGTGCACACTGTCGTTGTGTCCTTGTGCAAGACACTTCTCCCACCTTGTCTCCAGTGTCTGCGTACACCGGTGTATGAATGAGAGTGTGGAAAGCACTGTGTATGTTGAGACCATTCACTAATATTGTCCCTACTTTTGACACCTTTCAGAGATAATAATTGGACAGAGGAGACAATCAACTTTGAGACTGTTTTTGTTTCATGTAGATTCTCACAGGAAGATATAAGATATAAGCGAAAAAGTAAGACAAACAACATTTGCAGTTCGGCAGTTACCATAATTACCACCATGGAATTCTTACCTGTCCATCACCTCAATGTTAAGTCTTCAGAATGTTGTACAGTCATTGTGACCTATTAGTCACAATGAATCAATGGAAATATGAATGTATAGTACAATAAATACATAAGTAAAAGGTAGATGATCTACTTTAGCTAAAAAGGCAGAATTGGTGATTGCAAAGTGATCTTTTGTTTCATGTTAACCTTTCTGCTTGAGCCTAAAAGGCCCTATGCCTGATTTTTGGATTACAAATAATTAAAGGGCAAGCCACAAAAATTAAAATGTTAGTTGTGCTCCAAACTCATTCGGAACTTTACTAAAATATTTGTAGCATCCAAATTCTTTACAGGGACAAGTTTTTTCGGCACATTTCACAACTCTCAGGGTCACTTTTCAGGGTCGTTTTCACAGAAATGCTTGAAAAATAGCCTGAAAGTTTAAGAAATGGATACAAATGTTTGCTGCACGCTGTTTTCCCCACAAACATTTGAGTTTACAATAATAAAGGAGGAAAAAATACATTTAATTCAATTTCTAGAAGTAAAATCGGGTATAGCTCCTTTAAAGAAGATAAACCCCCTTTCTACTTCAGCCTGCTGCTCAGAGATCATTTGTTGCAGACGAAGCCTCTTAAAGTGAGAGACACTAGTAAAAAACCTGGTACTGATGACAGATAAAGAACATAGAGGGTGACTTAACGTTAAACCTTTTGGCTGCCGTAGTCGAGGTTCTCAAAGTTGTAAACTGGACTAGGTTGTTTGAGTTGACGACTCTCTCAACTCAGTCCAGTTGATACATTTGAAAACCTTGCAGAAAGTTCCAGAACGACTGGGAGCTAACATCATAGTCCATCGTCTTGTTATTGCTCACGTTTTTATGTCATGGCCAGTACTTTGGAGAAAATGTTATGCTTTTGTAGTATAGGCCAGTGGTTCTCAACCTTTTGGGGGGTCGCCAGATCATGTAGATAAAATATACATATTCTTTTTAGCATATAATATAATATAATATAATATAATATAATATAATATAATATAATATAATATAATATAATATAATATATTATTTTATTGTAGCAGTGCCATTATTTGTTCAGAATTTGATGAATTTTATTTTATCCATTGTTTTTTTTAAGATTTTAACTTAATTTATGAATTTTACATTTTACAATTATGCAAAACCATAAACAGACAAAGTATAACTTTAATCAAAACACAGTCTACCCCTTTCCTAAACCCCCTGTACATGCCCAATTAGTCAAAGAGGAACATTAAAAAAATAAATCAATCAATAAAGGGAGGGAGAACATTGAATAAGAGTGGTAGTTGCAAAAAGACAAGTAAGACACAGTAAGAAAGAATAAAAATCTTAGCCCAAAACATTCTGAACAGGAATATTCTCAACATAATGTAGGAAGGGGTTCCAAATTCTTGAGAATTTGTCCTGAGAACCACCTGCACTGAGTCTGATTTTTTCACATTTAAGAAAGTACATCACATCTTTAAGAATTATGTCGGCTAATGCTCCTATTTCTCATGGTGTGACTTGGACAGGGGTCACGAACCCCTTTAACTGTTATAATCGGGGTCCCGGCTCCAAAAGGTTGAGAACCACTGGTATAGGCTGTCTTAACTATCGACTCCACACCTGTTTCAGCAGCCCCTTGGAGTTAACTGTGGACGATTAGTTTGTTACGGTCAATCTTCAAATGCTTCAGACCTGCCTCTGAATCACGACCCTATGACCAACAGTGTGCCATAGTAAAGGGAGCTACAGACATATTCCAATGACTAGAGGACAGTAAAAAAAAAAAAAAGTCCAAAAAAGTCAGCAGAAACTTCAGAGCGGTCTGTGCAGGCGCATGTGCTGCTGTCAGTCTGCGTTTTAATCCCTCTGGATCCGTGCGGTCCCCGTTCCCACGTTCTCAGTGTTAATTGATAAACAGGAGGGAGGGAGCCGAGCCGTGACCAATCGGCCTGGGACCTGCTGCCGCTGCTGCGGGACGTGCGTGGGTGTGTGGGGCTCACGTAGAGGCCTCTGTACCAACCGGAATACAAAAAAAAAAACAAGGTTGTGAAATCCGGGCACCGCTGTTTGGCTCATGTCGCGAAATATATCATCATCGAGCAATCTGAACTGAAATCAACAACTGGACAATGTTTCTTTGGCTTTTGCATTATTTATTACTATCACACTTTTAGATTTATTGTTCAGGGGAGACACTACAAAACTAAATTTTTTCAGGTTTTGGGCCAAATTGGTCTCTGAACATATAAGCTTTCACCCCGAAACAGAAAATATGCCTAATCTTCACAATGACATGTTTAAATATTGCGCTGATTCAATGTTTGCCCATAGATTTATATGGGACAATGCAATTTCAAGGGCCTTTTTCTCAAAACACATTTTTCTGTCATTGTGGCGACACTATGTCCACGTCAGTTGGACCTAAAGACTTCAAATTTTCCAGCCTTGGATTGAACAATATTTTCAGAGGGATATTTTATTATTTAATCCCTAGCCCCATTTATTGAGTTTTGAATGTCAAAAAATAATATTTTTTTAAGTTTCCACTAAAAAACACAGCTTATTTTAAAACTAAACAAGATATCCTAAATCCCCTCTGAAAAAGTCTTGGTAACTCATTCATCAATAAAATGAAACCATAAATTTGAATGTAGCTCTATCCACTATTCAGATTTCGTCGCCGAAAAGATGCGAAATTTGGGGCATTTTTAGGCATAAAACACCTTGTTCTTATATGAAAAGATAAAATGACAGAAAACTTGCAATGTAATTTTTTCTTACATTTATGCCAGTGATCGACAGCAAAAGTTTCAAATTGATATCTGCAAATATACATTTTTTCCCTATTCACTTGCAGTGTCTCGCCTAGAAAAAAAAACTTCATATATTTGGCGACAATAAGTCATAGTAAGTCATAATTTGTTACTAGTTGTTTGAGATTGGGGTATTGTGTGATGAAATTGGCAGCTTTTACAACTTTAACATTTGAAATTATATAGACCACCCCTTTTATAATACAATTTGTGCAAATACAAACTACACAAATACCCCAAATGAAACTATATACAGCAGAACAAATGGATAGAGCATTAGGCCACGACAGGCTGTGGCATGAGGCAGAGTTTCCTAACCTGCTGCTACTCCAGTAAAACGCTCAGGTCATAAAGACAGTCACACGTCCCAGGGGCACCTTCAAACCGGTAAGAGGATATTTGGAAAACAGCATAAAACGGTTCTCTGTGTGTTAGCATTATCCTGCCATTGTTTTTAATATGAACCCATATACTGCTAAACAGACTTCTGGGATTTTAACGGCGCAACGAGCCGTTTCTTCATCAAAACAATACCTGGAGTTTCTTTGTTTCAAAAACAAGATAGAGTGATCCTGCATATTCAGCTCGTGTCCTTGTAAACAGCTCAAAATGCTCTCCTCCCACCTGCTGATGTCATGAACCTTAGAAGATGTCATAGGGTCGCTGTCTATACGATGCATTTTAAAGCTTCAACACACTCATCATTCCAGCACTCAAATTCCATCCACCATAAAACATTGCCTATTAATAGATGACAGCTTTAGTATTTTATCTAAAATGCCTCTAACCTCTGCCCCAGCACAGTATGAGTCCTCTTTCCCAAACATGCATTTCTATAACTCATGAAAACAACCCAGGAGCCCCAAAATATTAGGAGACATATTGTAGATTTTAACCATTACATAACGTTGTTTTCCGCCTGTGTTGTATTAGTCTCATATGGTGCTTTTCCACTTTACAATTTTGTGGATTATTCATTCACTTCATACTCGGTGGTGATAAGCTATGATTGTAGCCACAGATGCCCAGGGGTAAACTGGTAGAAGCAAGGCTAATTTCAATGTTCGAACACCACCAGCCCTCACTTACTCATGTGGGCCTCCTGGGGGAAATAGTACCCATCCAGGTCCTTTCCAGGCCCGTTCACTGCTTAGCTTCTGAGATCTACTACTTGGAGTAGTGTTTCACTTCATTTATGCAACTTTTTCGTAATCTTTTTTCATTTGGTTGTTTCTCCTTCAACTGTCAAAGTGCTTCAACCTGTATTTTCTGTATTTTGTTGCATAATAGCTGAAACACAAAACTGTCCTCCACATTTTGAAAACCCATAAATCATCACCTTTTTTGAGCAGTTCTGCACTCAAAGTGTGTTCATCCCAGCACCGTTGATTTGTTAAATCTGTTAAGTGTAAGCTTGCGATTACTATTGTATGACATGTAATTCCAACTGCTGCTGCAGAGGGCGCCCCAGGCCGATAGTCTCTCATTTCTTACAGTCCTATCTTTAGATTATTTGAAATTATAAAACGACGTATAAAACAACAATGCTGACCAAAAATAATGCAACCCATAGCCACAGTTTTATATTGCACATTGCACTTTGAAATAAGCTGCACGTCTTCCAAAACGTCATGCCCCCGCACTCATGATTAAAGATGGCTTTTCTGTTATGATAATATCACTGGCCCTAAAGCAATAACATTATGCTGCTGAGGTCACTCTGTCACTCGAAGCAGCCAATCACAGCGCAGCCCAAAAAACACCCCTCTCCTCTCTCCCTTCTCAAGTCGCTCCTTAGTCATAGCATGGGCCACAGCCGCCTATAGTCACTATTCTGACTCACGAAAACCGGTTACAGATCTGACAGTTGCTCGCTTCCATCTCTGGCGAAGTCTCTTGGATAACCCATCTCAAAAACGTTGTGAAGCCTTAATTTTATGAAGCCTTTTTTTTTTTACTGTATTTGTCAACAATGAAGTAAATAAACTCTCAATAGCAGAGTAACGGTGTCCTATTATTCATGCTGTCTGTCACGGCTGATTGCAGAATAAGAACATAACAGTCTGTTGAAGTTGGAAAGAGTCAAAAGGAAAACGAAACCGTGCACCGAATGGAGAAATGCAAAAGTGTACTGAAATAGAGAAGTTGCACACTAATGAGAACTTGTTCGTGATTCTCACTTCGTCATTTTAAATGTTTATGTTAATTATAGAAAGTTGTGCTTGAGCATAAACAGACAGGTACCCCTATTTTAAACTAATACACTTTTCACTTAGTACTTATACTGACATTCTTCTTCTTTTCTTACTTCTTTTCTCTCTTCTTCTTCTCCTTCTTTTCCTTCCCCTTCTCCTCTCCATCTCCTCTATATTAATCGTCATTTATGAAATATTTTTGGTCTTTCGCTTTTCCACATTCCACTTCTAATACCGAAACCATCCAACATCTGTGTCGCTAATAGGCCCCACTTGTGTATAGTTTTTTAAATTTTTTTATTGAAGCGGCTGCGTTCAAAAGCTCTGTATTAAAAGGCCGCGTGGATTGAGTTCGACTCCATTGTTATTTTGGTGAAGTGACCCTTTAACTATTGAGGTTTTCTTGAGAGGACGGGACAGAAGCAGCAGGAACAGCGACTGACAAACGGGCCGTTAGAGGTTAGAGCGCCGGGGTCTGCCATGCTTTACAGCTAATTGGAGAAATCATAATAAAAAGTCAGTAAATCCCCACCATTAGCCCGTTAAGAACAGGAAACAGAGGCAGGCTTTTAAGACCGTCCCTCCCCCCCCCCCCCGTTCGGACCGCAGCAGCCCCCCCAACACCCCCCCCCCTCCCAGCCCCACACCCGCACACCCCTCAACATACATTACATACAGCCAGATTTCCTCAATGTTTGGGTTGCATTAGCGCGGCCTATTTTTAGCTTCCTGCGTGTGTGTCTTTTTCATTACCGCTGTGAAGTTGTAAACAGTCTGATGGAGGTTCGGTTTAGAGCTGGACAGGACCGGACTGGAAGGCCCAGAGAGGGACCATGGATCGGTGCATGGCCCAGGGTAATGAGGCCGTCCCTGGGGGGGGTGGACTGTGCGAACGAACTCCCTGGGGGCCAAACGACAGCGCATTGAAAAAACATAGTTAGCGCTCACAGGAGGTAAGTGCAGTTAGCATTTGGTGCTCCAGTTTCAGACGGGACCATGTGTTTGCTGCTACAAACGCACAACATCTCAGTCTGATGCTGAATAGATGTGAATTAATGTGGATGTAAACAGTCTGATCTGTCTCATTGTTTACCTTTTTTGCCCTGCTTAAACCTCATTGCTTAATATTTTCCTGGACATTTTATGCATTTTTCATGCAAAGTAAAGACAGAACAGGCTGTAACTTGGCTGGATATCAAATTTGCCTGGAGCACCCTCTACAGGCAGTTGTGCGATTGACATATGAGTATCCCCTAACAAATGCTAACAAATCAATGTCGTCTTGAAGAACACAATTTGAGCGCAGAACGGAGCTAGTGGTGGTGTAGGATTTAAAAAATCTGTATTATGTGTCCATTTTAAAGCAGTACTAAGTAACTTGTTTACCTTAATAAATCCTTTTTGTAGTCCCTCTGGGGGTAATGCAAGTGTTTATGGGATGATTGGGGGGTCTCTCATCTTCCCCTGGTGTCTCTGGCCAGAAAACCACACTTGCAGCTTTCCCTGCTCCGACCCGGAGGCCCCAATACACACACATGGGATCACGAAGAAGAAGCTAACAGGCTAACGGGCAAAGCTAACCACAGTATTTACAGCTAAGTTTGAGTGAAAAAAAATATCTCCATTGTGTAATTGGATGTACAATATCCCTCTGTCCCTTTGTCTTTTCTGTCAGCGTATTTACTGTCACGGACAAATAATGAGTAAAAAAACGTAACATGCTACGTCACCTTCAGTGGTGCTTACAGCCTCTAGAAGCATGAGTTACTTAGTTCTGCTTTAACCTTTAACCACCCAACTCCTGAGCATTGTGTTATTTGTCGCAATCCCACAGGTCTGGTTTATTCCCGGGAGCAGAATTTCCAGAGATATAGGCATTATTATTTCCGAGTACCGCAAAACTGGAATTCAATACACTGAAAATGAAAAGCCGTCACAGTTTAGAAATACATAGATCACCAGATGTCAGATAAACTTTAAATCCGATTACGTGATGTCATTGGATAACTTTTGGGGCCACTACATCATCATCAAACATTCAAAAAGACAGCTTTTTGGACACTTGGCCCAGTCATTCCTCCACTCGGGGGGAATTCCCACTTGCTGTCAATGGGCTCTGCTTTGGGACAGGCGCTTGTGTGTTTGTGTCCAGAGTTTTGGTGGTGGGTGGGAGAGGGTTGGTGAGGCTGGGGGGGGGGGGGGTGGGGGGGCAGTAATGTGCCAGTGAAAGCCTCTTTTGTGGGACCCTGCCGTTTGACAGCGGGGCTATCCTCCCAGGACTCATCTTCAGCGGACACACCCACGGGCCTTTCATATGCTAACCCCTCCTAATGGCTTTACCACTCGCTCCATCACCAGGACAGTCCCGAGCAACCAGTGTCCACCCCCCCCCCCCCCCTCGGAAAACTACCACGGCAACCGCTTCTGCCCCAATGGAGCTGCCCGGGCAACTTCTTTTGACTCCCGATCCGTTCAGGTTCATTTCTGGGAGAGAAAGATGGGGGACAGAGAGAGACGGGGATGAATAGAGGCGGACCGGGGATGTGCACGCAGGGGATTGTGGGTATAACAACATCCCCCATTCATAAAATACCAGCAAATAGTAAAACGCTAATGTTGGAATCAGCATGTTTACAAGCTGACGACGCCATATGTGCTGACACTGGCAAACTGCACTTCCAGTAAATCGTCTCACTTCTCCATCTATTACAGGCACTCAAACCCGCAATACATCCTCGCTTAAAGATCCTGTAAACAGTTTGTCCGTTTAAAGATCTACTGCTTTAATGTTCGTTTAAATTGCCACTAAATAACGAAAAGTTGTCAAGGAGCGCCTTGACGTTGGGGTTTAAAAGAACTACGCACATGTTGGAAAACGCTGATACTCCTTTGTTCAGAAGTAATTTGTGCCGCTAATTGTATTATGCTTTAGATGTTTGCACAAGCTGTTCCACTGAAGAGTATTTCCTTTCCAAAACCTTGTCTCCTTCAAACGCACGTGTCCACACTGAGCGCTGCGTCCCATTTCCTGCAGTTAGCCTGTCCCATCCAGCGCACGATCATTTATGAAGATACCGGTGAAACATTAGCCCGAGTGTAAACAAAAGGATGTTGTCTTTTTGCCATTGAGCGCTGTATCCATATGTATGCATTCCTGTAATCGCATCCACATGGGGCCGTCCCGCGTGGAGCCTGGGCTGTTCCTGTCAGCATGGGGGGGGGACCGTGGCTGAATCAGGGCCGGCCTCTGCTCCGTGCCCTGTCCCGCATTTGCATTTGAATCTGATTGTTGAGAGAGTAGATTTATGCCGATGCCCAGCAGTGCTTTTTTTTTATGGGGCGCGCTCTTGTGTGTGAGCTTGGGCCCATACTGTGGGCCTCACCCATCACGCGCTCCTGTTTGCCGGGGCAGGACCCTCGTTTCTTGTGGATTTCATGCTTCCCACGAATGTTCTCGCTCATTACGCCGCTGATACACTCGATCACTGCTGTATTTATTGTACAATATGAACAATGGCCACACCAGTGAATAGCACACTTCATTTTGCCTCTATAGAAAAGCTATAGCATATGGGTGAGGCGAGGAGAGAGGCCTTTCCTCGAGTTAGTCTATAGGTTTCATTGTTTTGTTTTGTGTGCGGAAATCAATTTGGTTGTATTTTGTGATGAAAGAAGAAACATTTATCATGAAATTGTTATCATTTATGGTCTTACCACTGAACAACTGCAATTTGGAGATGGATTTGTTGTCCAGAGTGGGCTGAATCTTGAACTCAGGAAAGGCTGTTTCTGTTATTATTTCTTGAAACGGTGTTTTATTCTCCTATGAACGTCCATTAGCCAGAACAATAGGGATAGAAGGCACGTGTGGCTTAGCTGTGAGTCTTGCCCGGATACCTCCTCGTTTGTCCCTTTTTTGCAGGTGTGGAGGGTTCAGTGTTTCAGAAGCTCATAGGTTAGCTGTGTGTTTACTTTTAAAACGCTGCTTTCTTCAGGACCATTATGGACTCTCTGCAGTAAAAAACAAAAACAATAAAAAAACGCTGAACCTCCACAAAAACATGGCAAAGACGTACAAAAATATACCCAGTAAAACAATGTGGAACACAGAAACTACAAATACAGTTAGTAGAAAAGAGCAAAACCACACAGCTGTACCATGAGAGAGGGAGGTTGCTGCTTGGTTATGTATAATTGCGATTAGATGATGAGCATTTTACATCTTAGTTAATCATGCATAGTTACTTAACCAATGGCCATATATTGTGTGAGAAATTGGCCAATGCAAGCACAATAATTATGACTATAACAACTGGTAGCAGACACAGTAGTACAAAATTTAATATACACTCAAGTCTAAAGCCAGCAAAACAATTTTATTCAGTCTGTCCTCCCTTCGAAACTTTGATTTTCACACACAATTGGCTATGAATACTATCATGATTGATGATATTTAGCATTAATACCCATAGTCTGTCATAAACCATAAAAACTCAATAAAAGTCCATTTGATTCGGTATAACGCACAGTTATTAGCATGGCTCCATTGAAATTCATTATAAGTGCTTTGTGGCTATGGGCATTAACCCATAATAGCATCTCTATAAAATGTCTTTGTGCGAGCTCTGAATACGCCCACGTCAATCACACATCACAGCGGACATGTTGATATGTTTGAACAATACGCTGGCTTCTCATTTATCAAGACCGATGGAGCTCGGTTGCATAAATAGCAGAAGGCATTCACGATTTCTAGTGAACATGGTTAGGTCAAAAAGTTTTCCAAACACTGGAGACAAGAAGATAAATATAGCAGAAACATAAATTGGGGGAAAGATGGAGTAGAGTGGTCGGGGGGGGGAGATTTAGCATGCATTCCTTACTCAGCCAAAAGCGACCACTGGAGACGCCAATTCCCCCCTGAGCCTTTGCTGAGTGATTGACAGGCCACTATTGGACATGCATATTCATAACCCGAACCCACCACGCATTCTCACAGCGAGGAGAAAAGTAAAGTTTGCCAGAGGGAGAGAAGATGGCCACTGGCTGCTCACTTCATGTGGAAATGTGTGTCCTTCTATTCAAGCCCTCCAAAAAGGACAGGGGAGAGGGAGGGGCGGGGGCTGCGTGGGTGAGAGAGAGAGAGAGGGGGGGGGGCTTCAGTGAAAGTTGACAAGATTTAAGGATTTGCCTGGCTCATGCCTTTGTCTCGGTGCACATTGGAGAAGTGAATATGCATGACTCCACAGCTCCCATTCGCGTGAAATTAGGCTGCATTCACACTGGACCAAAAGTGGACCAGGCAAGATCTGTATAAGGCAGATTAGAATTGTCCAAGGCACTATATTTGCATGTAAAGCTATGTGGTTTATGGTGATGTAAGAACATTTATGAGGCCTCTCTCTTTCTTTCTCCTTATTTGTGCAGTAAGGAGACAAGCAATGGCCAAGATGCTAGAACTCTCGCCTTTCTGTGTGGAGTTTGCATGTTTGTGTGAGTCGGTGTCCTCCAGGAATTCTGTCTCCAATCCAGCCAAATCAGCCTACTGTGTTAGTAGGCTAATCCTTAGTGTTCCTTACATCAAAATCCTGGCTCAAGTTCTGGGTCCTTCGGTGCTTGTACTATGGTTCTCCACTATGCTATACTTCTGACAGGTTGCACTGAGGTACAGGTTGAAGAATGTGTCAAATCCAGATACTAAATTTCTCTAAAACAAATCAACTTACTGTGGCGAGAACTGTTATGAGCGCTGGTTATATTCCTTATGGGCTTTATTATCCCACCAAAACAGGTAAAAGTCTTAGTAACCACATTGCTGGCACATGATAGCTGTTTTCCTAAACTAATTATAGAAAAGGTATCATTTACAATGGAGGCAATTTGGGGCAACAATCTGCAAACATTTTTCCCTCTGACCACATGGTTGCTACATCGTGCAAACTGTTGCCCATTGCCCACATGGGTAAGACACGTCTCCTTTCTCGTCAAAATGTCTGATCCAATCAATCGGTCAACGCTTTATTGTCGCTGTAATTTAAAAACAACGCAATTTCAGTACACGGTGTGTTGCATAAATAAATGGTGCAGATCCCTTTAATAAATACCTGCTGTGTAAACATGGAAGATCAGTAGTAGTTACACAAATTTAACATGTCGATTTTCTAAGCGGATAAAAAGGGGTACTATATTGTAGTGTGAAGATAGGAGTGAAGATATTACTGCACGGACACCTTTCGACGTCTGTGCAGTAATATCTTCACTCCAAAAGAATTCTTAAGATATTACTGCATGGACGTCGAAGTGCATCTTACACTATTGCACCACTTTTATCCGCTTAGACACTCGACATGTTTCATTTTGCGCAACTATACTTGGATCGTGTAACTACTCATGTAACCTTCTAAGGTAACACTTTATTTTACAGTGCCCTTGATACATTGTACTTAAAGAGGGGGTATTATGCTTTGTTCAATCACATATCACCAGTCTATATCACACTACAATGATGACGAAACCTTCTGTTGGTCTGTAAATGCAGTAAATTAGAATAACTGCCTTGTATAAAATTGCTCTCTCAAAATGGCTGTAGTGAATGTCTTGAAATAGGCCTCTGTCTCTGTAAGAACCTCTGACCCTTTCAGACACGCCCCTTCCACACGCTGTCTGTGGCATCAGTGGGGAGGGGGTTCTGCTGAAGAGCAGTGGTTGGTTACTCGGCTGGTGACGAAAGCTCGGAGGCGTCTCCAGGAGGTGGGGGCGTTCCTAGGAGGACTCAGGCAAACCTATCCCTAAAATGGCTGCCATCAGAGTTTTTACAGATTACTCAAAAATACGTGAATGTGCCAAGGCAACACAAACAACTTTTTAATGAGGGAATGACATAATAACATGATGTAAAGCTTGAAAAGTCGATTTTGCATAATACCTCCCCTTTAACTGAATTTAGTACAATGTATTGTGCTCTGTAACAATGTGTAATAACTTGCACCTATGGGTTGAATACACAATGGAATAATATGTATTAGTAGTTTGTAGGTACATAATGTAATGAGACTTAAGTCTAGCCCTAGCCTTAAGAGTCTCGTGTCCTATTACATTATGTATATCCAAAGTACAAATACAAGTTATTCCATTGTGTATCTAACCCATAGGTACAAGTTATTACACCTTGTTGCAGAGCACATTACATTGTACTAAATTTAGTTCGGTACAATGTATCAAGGTAGTATAAAATAAAGTGATACCCCTTCTAATTATACCCCCGTTTGGGTCCATAGGAATATGCTGGGAGAGGCTAAATGCTAAAAACATTGTGGGTCTTTTTGACAAAGACCAGCTCAGGCAAGAACATGTCTCAGTATGGAAAAAAGGTGGCCTGTTCCTTTAAAGCACAAAAACAGTACAACATTCATTGACAGGAGTGTGAACATCGAAAATCACCATGCAACTTTTTATTGCAGTCCAATATAAGTGTGAATCTGAATGACAACAAAACAGAACACAAATCAAATGGAGGAAATTAGTCTGAAAAAATGAAATTTCCCAGTGTGAATGCAGCCTCGATGATTACAAATACAGATGCAGAAAAAGGAAATAAATGAGGTGAGAGCTCTCAAAAAGAAGGGAAAATATCTGGCCTAGCATTCGTGATTCCTCCGAGCACACACTATAAAATTATTAGCGACGAGAGGGGGGGAACACTAGCTGCAGGAAACAGTGGAGTATTGAGATTGATGCGTGGTGCCGACAGCCGAAACCCTGGGAATGGATTTGGAGGTAGGTTAGCGGTTAGCGGCGAGGGGAGGGGAACCGTCGAGGACCACTGTGTGTAATCACTTTTAATTGGAATGTACGGAAGACATAGCTCTCAGAGGGATCAGTGGGCCTTAAACCCGCTTAAATATATGGGATCCTGTTGGGCGCTCCAGTCGCACTCACGATATATGACCGCCGCGAGATATCAACCAAGGGAGAAAAAAGAAGGGAAACGAAGGACGAGCACAGATGCATAAAGGTAAAGAAAAATCATTTAGCACTCAGTCACTATAGTTGGCTGCAAAAGCGCTCAGGATTGTGTCGACAAATCTGCTTCCTGGTGAATTCCATAATAATAAACAAATAGAAAATGCTAGTGTTTTTGTTCATATAAAAACCTTTTGGACTCTACTGTGTATTGCTCTTTTCTCTACTCCTTTGCTAGTCCCTGTAAAAGGGTGGATTTCTTTTGGTAAACTTCAGGGCAACAATCGACCCTAAAGTCTATATAGACACAAACTTACAAATCATATAACTTCTTGGTGCATGGTCAAAGGTAAAAACACACTGTATTGTCCTCGATCTCTGTATTTGACCCATTTTTCAACTTGAGTTATCCATTTTAAACAAAAACCTTGTTTAAAAGGTTATTTCAAGTTTAAGTTGATGGGTGTAAGTAGAGAAAACCCTATGGGAAGAATGCAAACCCAGGAGAAATCTTGCTGTGAGAGTGCTAACCAATGTTGTTGGTAAAGTCTGTTTTATGTCTGACAACATTACCTTTTTAAGAATCGTGGAACTGTTGGTATAGGTGTTGTTGTTTGTAGGAAAATATGCTCAAATAGCATGCTAAAAATGTGGTGCAAAAGGTTTACAATTTAAGAACAAGTCACCAACTTTACAACTTTCATATGAAGCACTACCAAGACCTAAACCTTATTCAGGGTAAACCAAGTCTAAAAATGTGCTACAATAGACCCAAATGTGGCAGAATTATAGGTGTAAACCATATCTAAATTAACATATAAAGCACTTATTAAATAAGTACTACTAAACCAAGACACGACCAAACTGTTAAGCACTGCAGTGAACATTGAGAACACTGAATACCACAAGGAAAAGCCCAAGTTCTATGAAACTACCAGTATGTAACAAATGTGTGCAACAAAATATGTAAAGCTTAATTTGTTTAATTTTGTCCCTAAGATGCATTCAACTCATCCCTCAGTGCCAGAGGGTAACCCATTTGGACACCCATCTCCAGGTCTTGATCCAGATCTGGTCTATCTCAGTCCCACATCAACCAATCACAGACGACTATTGAGTTAGACTTTGATCTACAATGTGTACACAACAAGCACACCGCAAACCGTGATGTCAAAATGTCGATCCTTTCTGATTTATACAGTCAGACCATTTTTCCAATATAAACAAATGGCGTGTGACTCTCTGTGTTTTTTCCCAGAATGCTTTGCGACTTGTTGATGCAGTCCGCTGTGTAGCCCCCTCTATTATGTGGGCAACCCGTAATGACTGCTTACATGCAAATAAAAGTGGGGGCTATTGGGTATCCTGGTGAATTTGTGGTGTGGCAAGCTCCCATTCCCCCGTTGTACATTTCTTGCTGGTGAAGGCTGTTTTGGAGATGAGTGGGGGGGTTATATTATAGGATATTAAATGGTAATGATAGACTGGAAGCGACTGGAACCATGGGAAAGTGCTCTGGTACCGAGACTTTGGGAGCCAGAATCGGGTCAGGCTGCCGCAGTGGTTATTACGGGCTGTCGGTGGTGGGACAGTGTAGGGGAAGGGGTAAGAATTTAGACCAATGCCCCCAACCTCAATGTGTTCCCCATCCTACAGAGGCCAGTGACCATTTTCTAGCTGCCCTATCTTCCTGTCCTTCCTGTCAAAACAAACCACTGACTCCGGGACAACATGCCTTAATGTCACTTGGGTGATTCCCAATTTTCTGGCCAGGATCCTGGTCAGGAGCTGCTTTTGTTCTTCTTTTATTACAGCTCATCCAAAGCTAACTGTAGGAAACACAGGAATCCATCATCTCTGGGACAACATGTACCCCGGCTTCAAAGTCACTTGAGTATAACTCCTAAAATCTTGAGCCAGGATCTTGTTCTGGGGTATCGACCTGAGGATTGACCTTTTATGTTTGAAGAAAAGAGACATACATCCAACAGCGACCAAATCTACGCCATTGAAAAGAAATCAACAGTCTCTATCCATTCATACTTTTAAAACATCTATGTTTCATTCTTCTTGTCAACAATGGCCTGATGGTAGTATGATTCTCTCAAAGTCATCATCGACAGCTCTTAAGCCGGTCTTGTCTTGGACAGTTCGTTCTCACCCTCGGAGATTTTCTCTCAACATTTCAAGATCTTGTCTCCAGGTGTTGTACAGTCATCCTCTTTGCCTCTTCTCTTCTATTTATTAACTTTACAATTCGATTCACACAGTCCCTTATGTTTTGTTTTAATGGGAGACAACCCGGCAATGACCAGTCGCCGCACACATCTGCTCCAAGGGGAAAAAGAAAGACTGAAAAAAACCTCCTAAAGCCGCAGTCTCCAGTTGTTGATACTTTTTTTTTTTACATCTATCTTTCGTTTCTTCATTTCTTCTTGTCAAAAAGGCAAAAATTAGAGCGCAAGAAACCGCCATTGCCTTGACAACGAGCAGCCAGAGAAGACACATCCAGAACAGCCACAGAATGAATGATAACACTTAAGCTTCCAGTTGACACACAGTTTGTTTTTACTGCTATTCCCAGACACATGGGATAATGGGGTTTCCATAAAGGAATTGGGTCAGATATCCAAAGACATGCCCGTGGTCTGACTTTGTTTTATAGTCATTTAATAGGGGTATTCTAATAGTCTGAAAGGTGGATTAGGCAGTGGATATAAAGCATGTAATCTAGGTTGACCATTGCGATTTTTGTGTCAAGTAAGGCTGTACCCATCCTTCAACGCCACATGGTCAACAGTGCAGCAACGGGAAAACCTCATCCACATGTTGAGGCAGGACCTTGGCCAGAGAGTACCTAGCTATGGGGGAACTTTATGTGGAGAGTTTGCATGTTCTTCCAGATGGTTCCCTGGTTTAGACAAGACAAACCTTTCTTACCAACCAATCAGGATCACTACATTAAGAATATGCTCAAGCCAATGAAAAATGTAGCAGGCTAAACCAGTTCTAGGTCCTTAGGTTCTGGTTTAAGAGGTTAATGATGGGCTGATCTGAATTACAGCGGAATACGATCTATGAACTCTTCGATAAGATGTTCTCTATGAACCTAAGTGTATAAGGCAGGGGTGCCCAAACTTTTTGTCTCCGAGGGCCAAAATGAAAAAGTGCCCGTGAGACGCGGGCCAAACACGGCGATGTCGAGCATGAAAAACACATAAGTGCAAATTAGTTTTTATTTTATTTTTCCGATAGAATCTAATGAAAAACGTAGGCTATCTGTGCAAATAACATGCTATATTAAAACAAATGGTAACTATGGCAAAAGCCTAGTTTTAGTAAAACAAAATCAACAATTGTAGAAATTTAGTGCTAAAAAACAAACACCTGCATCTACAGCACCTACAGTGACTTTACCTCATTCATTAACTCAAAGAAAATGCCATATTCGATTATTTTGAAAGTGTCAGTTCAGCATCAATTCTTTTATAAGTCACTTTTTAACATATACTGTTGTTGACGTCAACAACCTGCTACAACACTCTGTGATTGATAAACACCAAGACACCAGAACAATGTTTCCTTTGTGAAAGGAGTGAAACAGCGCCCCCAATTTGCAGTACGCTTTTTGGTGGTCAAAAAGTGTACTGCATCCATACTTACCATTCAGAATGAGTTAGTATGACCCACATGCAGCGCAAAAGTAGGTCACCCTCTGGCGGGCCAACAGAATTGTTTCGGCGGTCCAAATTTGGCCCGCGGGCCCCACTTTGGGCACCCCTGGATAAGGTATTGGCACTTTTTGGTGCCTGTTGCTATGCTGCCGCAAAACAACAGCATAACTTCTATAAAAGTGAATCGTTCTATTCCCTATCGCTGGAATTGCACTCAATTGTTTCAAACTAAATCTGCCACAAGCAATTTTATGACATTTTTGATGGACATTTAAGACTTATTTTCTCAAAGACGGTCTTTGAAGGGGGGTTTGAACTGTCTCCCTGCCCTGTAACATGAACACACCGAATGTACTTTCCACGTATCAGTTGTTTGTAAAAATGTCAAACAGATTTGGTTTGGGAGAGCGGGCTGGAGCGGAGTGGTCGAAGGTGCGTGAGTGGGAGACAGGAAGAGACCCACAGGAGACTGAGGAGGAGGCGGCTCTCATTTCACTGCATTCCTTTAATTCAGCAGAGCAGCAGTTTATTACTGACAAAGCCCTCCTGACAGCTCCCCACAGTGTATATGGCTGCATGCATGTGGGGCTGAGCACATATGAACATTACAGGCCAATGCACAGAACGCTGAAACGCTGGGCTAATCACCAAAAACTGATACGTTTTTGGATGAAGATAATGTTGTTATTTATTTATCGATACAGACGGCATATCAGGAATTGCTCATATATGGTCATGTTTGAAAACAGTTAAGGGGGAAAACAATTTGGAGAAAAATCTAACCCTTCTCTAATTATTCAAAAACTGCTTGAAGAAATGCTGAATTATGAATATAGTTTTCTACTAAATTAAGATACAAAGGCATGGAGAGGAGTAAAGTAGTTCAACAGCCCATAATTACATAAATAACAGAGAATCGCTAGCTACGACTGCCGTTTTTTTCACTTCTGCTGAACAATCTGCTGTGAGAAAATATCCATATGGGCCCGATTTACACTTGACTTTATTTACGTGTGGCTTATAAATTCATGTTCCACCGGAAAATGGCTAAAAAGAATGGAAAATGTTTCCCAAAAGGTTCTATTGTCCCCCACAGCGAAGCCACGCCCCCTTCTATGACTTGATGTCGTCTGTATCTATCCATTGAGAAAAACGATTATCTGTATTTGGCCCATTCTTCAATGGGGCAACCTAAACACACTATAGGGTGAGATTATACACACACTTTTTCAGAACTTATGTCAGGATCTTAATCGAGGACACCTTACTGGACGATAAGCTTAGTTTATTTCAAGAGAGTTAATTCATTTTTTTTACCTTTACAATAGGGTTTGAAGGGGAAATATGTGCGAACCGTCTTTGAGGTAATAAAAATACACCTGAAGTAGTATTTGGCTACATGTACAAAATGTGTACTGAAGTGCTCTGATCCGTATTTCCTGGATTTTGTTGCCTATTTGTTATTCCGAAATCCATCACTGACTCCACTCTGAGCCATTATTACTGAAACTATATTCACCATGGCACCATTGATTGGTTAGCCTGTTGTTGGCTGAACATGAAAGCTTGTATATTCCATAAAGACAGCTAATTCCCACTGTTGCCAGTAGAGCACTCTCAAAGCTACAAAGAGCAGTCCTCAACAACAAGCCTTTTTGTTTCACCCTTTGCATAATAATATTCACATCGATCTACAGTAATATACATTAAGTGTTCCCGTCACTTGCATCAGCAGCCACCCACATCTCAGTGTATTTTATAAGCTGTACCGTGACTCAATTTATGTAAGCGAAAAAGAAGATTGTGTTGCGTGTCGCCACCGAGCTCTTGTTGTAAACAAGTGTGACAAACAGAAATCACGGCGTCTTGTTCGAATGTAAACGCCCGGGGAAACTGTCAGTGACTTAACAATACAACATGATGGATCACTGTAGCACCGAGGGGAGGTCTGTCTGCGTGCAGCGGCTTGTGTAACTAGGAATCAAGTGTGGGGGGATATGGTATTCATCACATATCAAGGCTGTATGCTATAACAGCCCAATCTGCACCAGTCTTACTTAATGAGCGGCACGATGGCAGAGCTGTTGGCCTTTCTGCTTCAAAGCTGGACGCTCCTTCATATGTTTCATCGCTGTTTCAGTTTTGACATTTAAAAAAGAATAGTTTTACTTTCTGTCTTTGCCATGCCACCTTGTAAATGTTGGATCTCGGTAGCTAAATGGGGTTGGGCCTGGTTTGTACCAAAATGGGTGTCTGAGTGAGTGCTTGGTGGTGGTCAGAGGATCTGATGGCATTGATTGGTGCAGCCGCACTTCTGGCGCTCTATCCCAAGGGCAGCTGTGACCACAGAGCTCACCACCACTGAGTGTTATGGAGTGACTGAATAATTGTCCCCTGTCATGTGTGCTGCTTTGATCAACTGTGAAAAGGACTTCACAAAGTACAATATTCTTCCCTAATGTTAATATACACTGCAAAAAGCAATTAACTAGATCAGTATAAACATCTCAATTTGAGCATAATAATCCAAATTTTAGTTGTTTTGACTAGTTAAGAAGTTCTTGGGCATTTGTCCTAGATTATTTCACTTGTTCTGAGATGTTTCTGACTCATTTTGATACATTTCGTCCTTATTTCAGGTCATTTTCTTTGCCAATGGGGTAAGAAAATTGGTCTTATCTCATGGGCAATTTTACTTTCTTATTTCAAGCGAGATTTACCCTGGAACTGGCCTGAAATGTCCTCAAACAAGCAAAGTAAACTTGGTCTGATCAGGAAAAGTGTCTAAATGAGTGAAAACCACTCAAAACAAGATACATTTCCTCAATTCAAGTCATTTAAGCCAATGCTCGATATTTACTTTTTGTAGTGTACATAATATTAACCTCTTACCTGCCAGGGGGCTAGGGTTATGACTAGGGTTAGTAACGGCAAATGCGATGTAAGTTGTGTTTCACTCACACAGATCTCACACATATTTTTAGAAACTAAAAGGTCTTGGCTTTCAAATGAGGTCACACCAGCATATAGGCTGTACTCTCCAGTCAATACGCTTTGAGGTTTGGATATAAATAATTGCGAACCCTAACTCTAGTCCAAAATCTAAGATGGCAGGTAGCAGGTTCATTCAGAATTGAATCCCTAACCCTAAATCTATAAACATGTGATGAACTAGAGTGAACTAGAGGTGTCACAGATATAATTATTCTCTCACTTCTTGTTTTCACACTGAAATAAAACATGCCCTTCGAGCTGCTTGATATTCCTAACCAAGACATGCAAAACATACTATTGGTTACATAACTACGGATAGCAAGATGAGTCAAATGAAGTTGAGCACAATATGTGCAAAAATTTATATTTGAAGTTATTCAAAGGGGATAGATTCAAGTTGGCCATTTTATACTCACTACTGCCACCTCAGGTCATACGTATAACTGCTCCTTCTATATTAAGCTCGGCAATTCGGACCCGAAGTAACAACTTTTTGAGTGACAGTGCAGGATTTTAGAGCCAGTTGTGGTGAACAGGTCTGACTGAGCTCATTCTACACATTAGGACATGGCTGGAACATGTAGGGGGAGGAAAATACATCATTTTAACAATTTTAAACTCTGTTAGTAAACAAAGATGTGACTGGATAAGGAATGGGATAATATGTTTTGATAGGTATATCTATTTTATAGATATACTTTTTGTGTCCACATTGTGTTTTTATAGCCCAGTTTGTTAGTTTGCTTTTCAATGAAGACAAAACAGTCTGCAGTGACATTTATGTGTGTAGTGTCCAGGCCTGGGTTAGGGGTCAGGGTTGATTTGTAGAAGTGGCCGCACCGGGTGTCTTCGGTGCTCCTAATCTGCGGGACCCCTCAGTGGGGCAGGTCATCCGTGCACCCGTCCCGTGGACTGACCCTGGCTCCTGCTTTACAAATGACCGATGCACAAAGAGGGGAGCTGTCCCCGATGCGCCGCTGCACAGGCTCAGACTGCACCACAAAGGTTTAGCAACAAGCCTTAGGGAAACACAGTAGGCAAGGATATACTATAGTACATCTGCTAATGTCAAAGTTTCAGGGGCAAAACCTTCAGATTTTAGTCAGGGGCACAAAAAAGCACTCTGTCTATTGTCATTTTATTCAGTTCTGAAGAATGTGAGCATATAACCATTTTTAATATGTCACTGCCGCTATATTAAATTAGCATTGTTTTACATTATCGCATCTGAGAAGAAGATTCACAAACTTAGACCAGGCTAACTTTCAGATCGGTCTGTATGATGGAAATTACAACACTGCATAATAAACAATGTAAACTGCCATATTGCTATTGTCTTGTAAAGTAAACAAAATATACATAAGCAATTATTATTTACATCCAATGGCTACTCCATAGGAATTCAGCATGCAAATAAAATTCCCACACATGATCATTGCCAAGTACATTTTCACACCACAAAGCTATTATACTTTATAATTGACTAGTTTGCATTTATTGAATATCTATTATTTCTATTGATTGCGACCCAAGACTATGTGAACACTTCAACACGCAACAGCTGCACACTTTTGATGCGACCTCGCTTTTTTTCTCCTACTTCTTGCGTCTAATCCTGCTAATTAAACTTTGAGAGCCCGCAGCGCTCTTTCCTCCCCCCCCTCTTTTTCACAGGGACCACGCTAGGGCCCGAACAGAGGGGGGATTCATTCGGGGACGGCTCTGCTTCTTATCAGTATCCCGTCCCGTGTGTGAAAGGGACTCTCTCTAACCCTGCCCTCGCCTCTCGACACCCAATACACCTCCAAAGCTATCTCCCACACAGCCCCATCCATAGAGTCCGCAGCCACACATGCACTATACTGTAACAAAGATAACACGTGGAGCTATGGGTGCATTATACAGTCAATATTGGTGGAGCTGGCTCATTTGAATATGTTTGAAGATATGAAAGCAAACGCTAAAGGGGCTCTTTGAAGAAAATCAGAAGGCATGCTTTGTGTTACGTGATTTGGATGAGTGAATGCGAGAAAAGATGTGGAAAAATTGATTGACTGTTGGATCATGAAATCTTCACTTTAAAAACTTAAATCTTATTTGATGTCAATGAGGTCTTTGACACATAAATGTGCAGAATCAAAGTCTTTATAACTTTTAAGTTACATTAAAGAAGTCTTTGTACAATTATTTATGTGCTGAAGGGACTGAGATAGAAATTTAAATGAAGTGCATTTTATTGAGATTATTAATTGTACATGTAAAGGACAGAGATACATTGATTACATTGACTACGTGTTATTTATAGCATAAACTAAAATGTTATTGTATAATGTTGTAAAAAGTCTCTTATATTAGTGCTTTACCTGTTGTCAAAATCAACTTTTTTGAGCTTTTAACCATGTTGCAACATTATTTGACTTCTTACCCCCGCCTTAACCAAGCACATTTTCTCCAGTTAGACTTTACCCAAATCTAAAAAGCGTCTTGACTGGAAAGCTTGGCCAGCGTATTGCTTTTGTTGTCGCTGCAAGTGTTTTTGTTAGCTTTTTGTGTATTTTTTGTGGCTTTCATGTTGCTTTTCCTCACTCTTTTGCGTCTTTTTTGATATTTTGAAGCTTTTTTTTTAAGCTTTTAGATCTGGGTAAAGCCGAACTGGACAAAATGTGCTCAGTTCAGATGGGAGCAGTCTTTTGTTCATGCAGTCTTGAGTTATCCTGTTCACGATGGTCTTTTCAGCTTCCATTGCTGAAGCCTTACGACCTGTATTTCTTGGAATTTATTGTATCATAGAGGGAACAAGAAAATGCTCTCCACATTTTTAAATCCCATAATCCACCACTGGGCCCATTCTGTGCTCAAAGTGTGTTCTTCATGGCACAATGGATTTGCCAGCATGCCGTTGGATGAAGGGGAAAGTTAGTCTTCACTGATTTATAATGTGCCAAACTGCAAAATCATGACCAGCCCAATCTTTTATGTAAACAATGTAAAATGCTGAAGCATCTAAGTGTTTTTAAGGCCCAGTTAAGCCTTGTACATCTCCGGTACAGTATCTACAGCACCTTGGCGTTTGCACAAATGTTCTAACACAACCGGCTAAGATCCTTTGTTTGCAAGCCAACCAATAAACCATGAGGTGAAGCATTACGTCAGTTGACATTTCGTCGATGGCACTCGATGCCAGGCTTTAACCGACCTGTACTTGATATATCTTGCAAATTAGTATGGAAACCCAATATTCCCTTCTTTCCCTTTGGCTTTTCCCTTTTGGTGTCGCCAAATCCTCCTCCTGCCTCCTCCTGCAGTGATTCACATCCCGATTTGGCAAAGGCTTAACCAGACACTTGAACGCTTCAAAATGACACATTATAGCACCAGATTAGAATTCCCCCTTTTCTCTTGCCCTTGTTTACGTCTCAAGTCGAATGTTCTCGGACGAATGTCAAAATCCCCATTAGAAGTTTTACTACGACATTTCTTTGGTGGAGAAACATCTGCTGGAGCACTTTGTCAGGAATATTTCTCTGACAATATTTTGTCATCTGCAGCGTCTCCGTAGCAACAGCGTAATCATCCTCCAAGGCCTTAAGTCATGGGAACAGTCCAGTCCAAGTTTTGGTTTTGGCTGCGCTTTAGGCCAGAGTGACTGTGTAGAGTCCTGTTACGTGAGCCGCCGCTGAGCTCACAGTGACTATTGTCCTGCGTATCTTTCCATCCTGCACCTGTACCAAGGACGCTCTATGTCTAACACCAACCTGGGACTGGCTGCACAATCCACAAAGAGGACAGTAAGTCACAGAGCGCTGGATGAGAACTCTCCAGGCTGGTTATTGTAGTGCTCTTGTGGCAAACGTGGACGCCATCTTGCTATTTCAAACGCAGCAGAATAAAAATGGCCAATAACCTCCCACACCTTAACAAATAACAATATTTTAAGAAATAAAAGTCAGACATTACAGTGGTCATCATTATAGACCTGTTTTATCAAGGGCCACAAACTGAAAAGTGTTAAAATAGATGATCAGTCACGAGCCAAATACGGCTTCTGTTTGTTCAGTGCAATTATGCAATGTTTATGAGAAAATACTGGGAAATATTTGGCAACACCAGTCAATAATAAGCAGGTATTGTAAGGCAGTGTTTTCCAACCATTGGTACAGGCACCCCAGGGGCAAGGCATGTTTATTTATGGTATGGTTTTTCTTTATACAGAGACAGTGCACAATTTAAAAGGACAAGAAAAGATGCACTGTACCAGGTTATAGCAAAAATGCTCATTTCCACGTGGACAGGTTGATGTTACAGTACAAAACAGTTTCTAAATGTAGCTGAGTACGTGACCATGGATTTATACAGTATACCCAGGGGGTACGCAAGCTCTTAGCACGGGGTACTTGGAAATGTTTCAGATCTACACTAAATAGTAGGTCAAGCTGAACAGTATTTCAATATTATAAAGAAAACTTCTGTTCAGTTGATAATTTGCAGAAAATGTGTTTTTGCTTCTTTGCATTTCTTTAATTAGTACTGTATTTGTCATGGTACAAGCGTACAACGAAATAGTGTTCAGGTGTTAGTCCTGACACGCTGCCACATTGAGTCGCACTGCCACTGTGTTTCAGCCTGACCAGCATGTTTTTGGAGGCAGAGGAAACCGTAGCACCCGGAGGAAACCTGGCTGGCTGCCTTCAGAGCTCCTCTGATCCTCTAAAACGCTCCACTGCCTCCTGGCTTTGTCCTTGTTTCGGAGCGTGGTGTCCTGCACTGGTCAGGTCCACCTCCTCCTTCATTCTTCCTCCTGCACAGCTCCCTCCATCATCTCCTCGTTTGTCCCTTTCTTGTTTCCTGTTGTTTCCTGTGACGCCTCCACTGTGCTGCAGGTGCGGGGGCTCTTGCTGCCTCTCCAGTGTTGCCGAAGAAGAAATGTGTAGGTCTCAAATGGGTTTAGCTCATAAGACAGCTTTTGTTTACCTTTAAAAAGCTGCTTCCTTTAGGACCATTATGGACTCTACGCAGCTAAAAAACAATAAATCTGAGTTAAGCAGATTATTGTGTAAATAATTGGCTGCACCTTCGAGTTAAGGAGTGTTTTGAGTAGAAAAATGTAGACTCAAGAGGTACGCAAGACAAAAAAAGGATGGGAATCACTGGTCTAAGGTTCAGTGAAAAGATGGTGAAGGCTATACATACAGTAGCTTCGATGAGTGTTAATGCAGCTACTGTAACTAAACTCTATATTTCTAAACATGGGCATTATAAAGCATGTATATGTGCCTGACCCTATAAGAACATGGGACACGTTTATCAGTTTCTGCTGGTTACGATGGGAGTGTCCGCTCTGGAGTTGTGTTCCCCCGATAACTCCGCTCTGAATGGTATTATTTCAAACAGGTCTATACCTCGGGGGTCTATACTCTACGTGGGACATCTGAGACGCCCGAATCCCCCATAGGTCGCGCTGCCGGGGTCACGCTTCATCTTATACCAGGTCACAGCTGCTAAAACACATTGCAAACAAAATTAGTGCTGTTTGTTTTTGAAGGAAGCCTATATTACCCGCAGTCAAATAAACTCGGAGCGACCCCCCTGGACTTTCAATCAAGCCGCGTGGCCTTGGTCAGCAAATTTCTGCCCCATGCTGAGGCGGGACTGAAAAGCCTGTCTTGTGTCGGTTCTGCTCGGGATCGCTCTTGCCTTACATAAGCGCCACGGACAGGGGGGCACCGCCGCTGGCCGCCCGTCCCGCGATGGCTTTAATCAGCGAACGCATGACTAAACTGTTCTCCCGGTGATTGACAAGTGCGGCGGGTGACATGTGGGTTCGGTCGGGGAAAGGGTGAATGTTTGACTAGGTAGTTAGCGGACACGTTTGCCTTTGACTTCTGTTTGAAATGTGCTCGAGACGCTGGAAATTTAATTTGCCAGAAAATGTGCAGAATCTCCGATATCCAACTGAACTGGATTGAAACGATCCCCTTCACATTCACAGAGGGGAGGGAATCATGTTACCCCTAACCTGTCCAACCATCCTCCCGGACTTTATATTCATAAACAGGAGCATCTGGGCCCGGGCTGGAAAGCAATGATTTCTTTTTTTTTTAATCAAGAATACTTTTATAGAATTTCAACATATAAAAAAAGATGTAAATATATGTACATGTGTTTGGTACAAAAATGGTATATTAAAAACAAAATCGCCGGCCAAAACAAAACAAAAAATAAATACAAAATAAAAATAAAACCCCCACCATTACTGCCAAAACAATAACATCACACCAAGACCTATTTTAACAAATGAAGGTACTGTAAAGCACAAATACAATATCACAGAGCTGGAAATGCAAGTAAGAGTGGGCCCCAAGGAAACCAATGATTTCTACAATACGTTTTTTTGATCACTCAAACGCGGAAGACTCAATCAAAGCATGGATGCAGACGGCATCGCGTCATAGAAGAGGGCGTGGCCTTGCCTAAGGGGAAAAAACAATGTTTTGGGAAACACAATATTTCACCCTTTTTAGCCACTTATTTATCACATGCTAACAAACTCAAGTCTAAATCGGGCCCACATGGATGTTTATTCACAGCAGAAGCAAATAAACAGCAGTCGTAGCTCGCACTAGCTAGCGTTAGCATTAGCACGATGCTAACATGAAGCGTCATGTTGTTGCTGTTGAACCACTTTGCTCCTCCCCATGTCTTTGTATCTTTATTTAGTAGAAAACTATATATTTCTATTACTATATAATTCAGCATTTGCTAAAGTAGTGATTGAATAACTACAGAAAGTTTAGATTTTTCTTGTTTTCCCCCTTAACTGTTTTCAAACAGGACCATATATGGGCGATTCCAGAGATGACAAACAACATAACTTATCTCACCTGTAATGAACAGAGTTTAGTGGTTCGCCAGCATATTTTGGCAGATTTTGTTCATTTTGGTATTGACTTCTCTGATTTATTGATTCACATGTCAATCATGGCCACCATTCGGTCAATAAACGTCATTATAATCTTGAATAAAAGTTGTTTAGGCTGACAACAAACTGCCTTTGCCATTATAATCCCACCACACTGAATACGTGAGCACTGTTTGTTTTGTTTTTCATCCATGAAACCAGTGTTGATCATTTTTCCTTGGGCAAGATTCATTTTAGCTATAGTGAACAGATATGCAGAACAGCAGAGGATCTTCATCAGAGTGCCATGCACAACTGTGGAGATAAAAACTCACCAACATACATTATGAAAAGTCGAATGAATCAATAATGCACAGAAACTAGAACTTAGAAAAAGCTGAATGAGATTGACTATAATACAAAAATAGTCTCCACAACTATTTGGATGATGAATTATATGAAAGAATGTGCACCACGAGGAAAGGTATAATTTGAAATGCATTTGGTACCAGTCTCTGCTTTCTTTACTACAAACCATCTGCCTGTGTCCAACAAACTGGTCCCTGCCCTGGAGTTAAAGTGAACATCTACCAGTGTTACCGGTGTTCCTTTACTCGCACCAATATTGTAACCAGCTGCTCGACTAACAGTTTGACAGAGTGTGACCTCCTCAGCGAGCGGCTCCAGCACTCATTTAGTCTCATTAGTAGCAGGTCTGCGCCTCTCTCTCTCTCTCTCCACGTCCCGGGACAGCTCAGGGGTCTCGCGGGAGGAGCCAGAGAGAGAGCGAGAAAGAGAGAGAGAGAGGAGAACATGGTGTGTCTTGTCTGTCACCACTGCACAGATGTCCAGCAGATTACATCACACGGACCGCACCCCAGCACCCCTGCACCCCCCTGCACTGCGAAATAAAGTCACCCATGAGTTTAAACCACTTGGATTTGCAATGTTTATTTTGTTTCCAGTAATTGCAACTACACTCATTTGCATTTTATTTTATTTTATTTTTCTTAACACGCAAATTTGCTTTCCAAGTTCATACAATTTTGATTCACTCCTCTGTCGCATTTGGCATCGGAAGTAAGCTCCTCTGGGACATTGGGGCATGGATCTCTGGGGACAGTCTTCCAGTGCATTTGTCAAGAAATACATCATATGATTTTTATATATAATCCTTGCAGAGGGTGCAAACAAGATACAGAATGAAGATTTAAAGAAGATCCCAACCCTTTTTGTCCCCCTAAATCTTTCATTTAAACTCCGAGCAGCCCATACCTCGAAGGATCGTGCCAATATTTTTTACAAAGTGGTCAACTTAGCTCATTTTTTCAGCATTTAATGTTCAAAATGTATCTAAAATGAATCTCTCAAATTGAAAACGAGGGATAAAAGAGGGCTATATTACCCATTTCATCAGTTTTTTCAGATTCGTATACATTTATTGAGTTCAAAGGTCAGTTTATCTGCAGCAAACCTTAGATCCTCTCACCAAAAACGTGTGTCAGGCCCAACAAGTCCCGGAAGCCGCTTAGACCAAGAGTAAAGATTCAAAGGTTCTTTATTTGTCAAACCATTTGTGAATGATTTGAAATTATATTTATCTCATAGTGGAACGGGGGGGTGGGGAGTGAGGGTTGGGAGCGCAGGGAAGGGAGGGAGTTCAGCTTCCAGATGGCCTGGTAAATGAAACTGTTCTTCAGTCGACTGGAGCTGGCCCGTGCAGTCCTCCCTAACACATTTACATTGAAGGTCATTTTCTTTTACATTTTTGTGATGTTTATCTATGATTAATATTCACCACATTATAAGAAAATCAGTAATATCCTGTTAAATTCATTAAACAAATTGTCCTTTTTTTGCAGTGCGTCCCAAAACATTGACCCCCCCCCCCCGGGCACCCTTCTCACCACCTCTGGTCCTCGCCCTTCCAATCCTTCACCCACACTCTACCGGACAGACAATGACTTTAGATTTATGACTCTCAGCGCCGCGTTCCCATAGCCTCCCCATTGCCTGATGACTTCATTCCTCACCTCATCTTCTGCCGGGACGGGACAGGGGAGGAGGCGCTGCTCCGTGGCGCACAGGAATTTGAAGCGATGGAGAGTGGAAGTCCTCAGTCCTGATTCAAACAGGCAGCTTCACCAAAAACACATTACAGTAGAGGGGAGCGGGGCTTAAAGAGTGATGCAGCAGAACCGACAAAGGCTTAACGTTTGGAAGAGCGATCACGATGGAACGGCCTTGGTACGACTTAGCGGGGAAACTGCCTTTTTTCACAGTTATCCAGGTTTCTGCTGCAAAATGGCAAGTCAGAATACAGCAGCAAAATGAAATGGGTTTTCCAATAAATACCGTTTTATATATTAAACAAATCATATCTCAAATAGCTTAAAAAATGTGGCTGATTATAGTGAATGTTCAGAGGTGGGAGACTCGAGTCACATGACCAATGCTCCAGAAAGACAAGACTTGACTTCAGACTTGCCTTTTGGGACTTGAGACTCGAGGCCAATGACTTGTAGTGACTTGCTGTAATATTATATTGATTATTGAGTCTAGTTGTGCGACTTGAGGTGACTTGCCCACTATATGACTTCACTTGACTCCACAAAACCTACGACTTGAATAGACCCCATGGACTTACTTGGGACTTGGACCTTCACGACTTGGACCTGACTCAACCTGACCCACCTCTGGGACTTTCATGACCTAATCAGTTCTTTGAAGTGTTTGAATTGGATCTGGGGAAGGTTCAGAGGAATCCTGCGGTAAGCATTTGTCATTTTAATCAGAATGAGTAACTCTGAGCAAATAGTTTTAAGTGAATGTGGGTTTTTAGGCTGATTTAATAGAAAAAAGAAAAGAAAATTCAACATACAGCAATTAATATTGATCTCGAACAGCTGTTTAACTTCCTGATCCTCAAAGCAAGCTACCATAAGCTCCACCCCCCTCCTCTTGCTCCCGTTTGCTGTGCAGATGTTTCAATAGACAATAGAAAAAGAAAGAAAAAGAGTACACAGCTCGGCTCGTTCAGCTGTAGTAAAGCAATGTGTGGCTCATAACACAAGTCCGGGTATTTTTTTTTACAAAAGCTCCAAATATTTGCACAATACCCGCTAACTTACCTGTTGTCATTGATGTTTTTTGTTTTACTTTTTCATATCAGGAAAGTCCCACAAGAATCTTGCTCCCAGGGGACCCTAATGTTCGCACTGGAAACCTATGTCTCTGCATAATCCAGGAATTGAACTCAGAACCTTCTCGCTGGGAGTGCAGTCAGCCAAGGGTTCAACATTTACTGAGTCAAACATAAGTCAAATGCAGGAAAAAGTTAGCCGTTCATATTCATCCTTGAACTTTTCAACCCTGCTCTCCGTCCAGCTGCATAAGAGGCTTATTTCCTTTACTCCGCGGCCTATACTTTCCCAGGCTGGATCTCAGACAGCTATATGTCCCAGGGCTTTACAATGGGCTCAGTTTTGTCTTACCCCTCGCTCCTCCCGCTCCTCTGGAGAGTCCCGAGGGATGTGAGAGGGGAGCAGATCTGCCCAGGGCGCCCCAAAACCAACACGTCATTGCTCTGTTTGTTTTCATGTAGCGAGGTGATGTCATGATTACAAGGGTCGACCTCTGCTTCACATTCACCTCCTCAGTTTAGGATTTGACATTTAAAAATGATTTATACGGAGAGGGGGCAAGGAACAACAATCAGATGAGTAACTTTTAGATGACATTTGTACATTTGTGTAGTTTTATTTTCTTGTAATCTATCTTATACTTCTTGCCAGTCACTTCTGATTCGGTGTTGGTTGATTATGCAGCCTACAACATTTTTTGAATGGATTTGTGAAATTGGACTCTTTGAAACATTTACCGAAGAGCTGCATCGTGTAAAGGCCTAAATGAGAAGAGCAAACAGTATAATGTAATTAGTGTATCCACCTCTGCATTCGCTCAACATCCTGACATCCACAGCATGAACCAATTTGATTCCAAAACAAAATTTAAGAAGGTTTACCTACAGTTGATCATCCAGTATTATGGTGGCAGAAGTGCATTAGGAGAAAAGAATAGTTCATCATTAAAGGTGGAATGTGTTTTGCAGGATAATTACACTATCGGACTTGAACATCCTGAACAATCAGGTTATTCCATCAGTGGACTTCTTCTTAGCTGATGGCATGGGCATATTCCAAGATGACAATATCAGGACTCACATTGTGAAAGAGTGGTTCAGGGAGCATGAGACATCATTTTCACACATGGATTGGCCGCTACACAGTCCAGATCTTAAAGGAACAGGCCACCGTTTTTCCATACTGAGATATGTTCTTACCTGAGCTTAGATGAGTTGATGCGTACCTGTCTGGTCTTTGTGCGTGCGCTCAGTCTCGCACAACGACCAAAGATGTTGTTAGCATTTAGCCTCTCCCAATGTATTCCTATAGCTCCAAACGGGGGTGAAGTTGGAAGCTACCACGCTCTTCCATGGGGACGCACAAAGACCAAACAGGTACCCATCAACTCGTCTAAGCTCAGGTAAGAACATATCTCAGTATGGAAAAACGGTGGCCTGTTCCTTTAAGCCCATTGAGAATATTTGGGATGTGTGGAGAAGGCTTTTGGTAATAAATTAACGCAGTACATCGGTGTATGAATGAGAGTGTGAATGGGTGACTGGTTCTTTGCTGTAAAGCGCTTTGGGCCTAATGAACGTAGAAAAGTGCTATATAAGTTGAGTCCATTTACCATTTTTATTTACCATTAAAGATCTCAAACAGAATCTTAAAAAGAGTGACTTTTTTCTGACTTCTCTTTTAGGTCAGGCAGTGTATAAAATTGGCTGAACTGCTCCCTACAATGTACATCCTACACTGATGAATGTAGCATGACGTATACATTTCTCCTCTATCCCCAATCTGCTTTCTGTTTAAAAACTATCCACATTCTCAGGACGTTTTCCCCAATTCATTCTGAAAGGACCACGACCACTTCAAACTCGCCCCAAACAATCAATCAATCAGGCTTTTCAAATGCTTTCTCTAGCAATAATTCAGAAAAATGTCCAAGTATGCCACACCAGCGTACCCCCGGAGGTTGTTCCCATGACACACTGGTCAGATATGTTTCGCCTTACAGTGAGTGAGTGATGGCTGTAAAATCGGTGTGAAGTCCCGTTGAACTGTGATATCAGCTGCCCCCCGAAGCCTCCAGTGTTTCTCAGCGCTCCAAACCATTCCAAGCACGGCTCAAGTCCACGCCATTTGCCCTTTGGAGCCTTTTCAGTGTGGCCCTCCTAATGTCCCGAACGCAGCCTTCTCAGTCTCCGCATTCTGGCACAATACGGTCACGTCCGGCCCATGAATCGCTGTCTGTGTGTCGGGGCCGTGAATGGAGAGTCAATGGAGGGAAAAACAAGAGAGGAGCGCGTTGTCGCACTGAAATAAATGGGTGTAATGGACTTGTGCAGATGGAAGACAGAGCAGGTCATGGAGAGTTGGACAGAAGCGTACACACAATAACTCCAGTGCGGCCTCAGGGGATTCTGGGATGGGGTCAGGGGTCGCCGAGCTTGGGAGAGATTCATATCCGAAGTGGATGGTCTGTAAACGTCGGGTGCGTGGCTTTATTGGCCGCGGCGCAGACATCCTCGTTTCATAACTCCCAGAATTCAGGTCTGTGTCAGGGCTACAATACGGAGCAGTCATGCAGGATTTTACTGTCAACACTTGAAACATTTATTGTGTCTTTCAAACATTTCTGACCAAGTTTATCAGCACCTTTTTTGATTTATTAAACCATAAAAAGCAGAGTTGCACCGTACCTGACTTTTTTGTGCTTCAGTCTGTTCGTAAAGCTGACACTTATGCCCTGTCCATATTATTAGAAAGACATTTATCAATCATGAACTAGAGCTAAGTTTCCCACAAATCGAGACAGTATCGACAGTATTGGTATATTTAAAAGCGTGAAATCTCAGGGTGAAAAAGTTGGACAAATAGCGCACTTGCTTGTTGCTAACGCTCTGAACACTACAGAGGTTTGTTTTCTGCATGAAACAAGTGAATTTCTCCATGCTATCTTTTCCAGTGCGACTGATGATGCCCTGGCTGTAAGCATGCACAGCGCTAAACTGACCGTTACGTTTTCCGAGCCAACTCGCCTTCAGAGCGTGTTTTAAGACAGAAGGATATAGCGCGGATTTACCAAACTCTACACTGAAAATAACTAATCGATGGATTGAAAAGTTGCTTCAGATGGGTGAGTGAAAGTTTGTTTATTTTCGCTTTTTGATTAGGCCATTGTTGTACTGTAAGCTAATGTGCTAAGCTAACAAAGTGGGTTGGATTTGTCTGTGTTTTGTTTTGTGTGCAGGCTACGGATAATATAACGTAGTCATTGTCCATGGCACTAATGACCGTGTGTGCGTTCTTCTTTCCCTTTGGTCAAATGTGTGTGTGTTGGGAGAATGTCGCTAGTTGTCATTGTCTTGCTAGTTGCTGTAGAGGTAGGCTCTATGGGAAGTGGATTTATGCAAGAGACATTTATTTATATATTACCTTTTTTTTTACTTTGATGGCACATTTTTCTTGCTTGGAGCCTTTTCTCCCCCCTGTGCTTTACAGCTTTACGGGGGGAGCGGGTATGGCTTATCTAAATGAGATGTAAATGAGCCCTATTGTCACTCCGAGCCGAGGTGAGAAAAGCCCACAAATTTAGAGGCTGCTAAGAGTAAATCTGAGAGTTTAGCTTCAACTGTTAGCAGATTCTCCAAATATTATCAGATTTCCTTGCGTTACATATCATTGGAAAGCTTGGAGACTACACTTTCGTAATATATCTCTCACTCAAAAAGCCCCAAAACCGAGTTGTGTCCTCCATTGGGTCACAATTGTGTTTTTAGTTGTTGTTTTTTGTAGAACCTGTGCTTATATTTTTATTTATGTAATTCTGAATATAGAAATGGTCAAACTTGTTGCATCCTTTGTCCCAGTTTTTGCAAGTAGAAACATTTGCCACACAAATAATCCCAACGCACGCAAGACCAAACAACTTAAACCAGCAAACAGGTTACGTCAGGGGCTTGGGTTGTGCGTGCGAACGGACCATCTCAGCAGGTCCCTTTTTACAAATGTAGGGCCTCAGTCCCGGTCCGCCGTCTACAGGCTGCCAGTCAGGCGTGTCACACTGAAGGCACTGGGGCCATGCGATCTCCCAGAGACGCGCCAACGCAGGGGCGCGTTTGAATTACTGCCCGGCTTAGCCCTGTTCTCTGTCGGGTTAAGTGCTGTTTTTGCTGTCTGCTCAGAGAGAGAGAGAAAGAGATTGTAAAAGTTTGCCCTGCAAGCTGAGGCTTCCAAATGTTTCAAGTTATAATGCATCGTGTTTCAATCATCTCCGAGGAAACGTGGAGCAGAAGAAACTTTTATTGGATTCAAAAGAAGAAACTGAGTCAGAAAACTTACAGATATTGCACCATATTACAACACACAAAGGTCATATGTGAAAGTTAATTTGAAGGTAGTTTTGTCAATAGGAAATATTGCATGTGTCACATTACTTTGGAAGACTTTGCCACCCTAATAATGGCTAACAGGTGGCAATACTGAGCTATAAAAATAATCTGCGCTAATCATCAGTGAAAATATCGTGGATTGGATTAAATGCATGTGTTAATTCCTTATGGGGGTCTATTTTAAACCCGCTAAACCCAAGAATACATATCTTCACCCTTGACCACTTTACAACCTATAACTTCTGTGGAGCAACTGCTATGGCCATCAGACCCTCTCATGATTTCACCACCCACTGCATCATATCAAAGAGCCATGTGCCGTCTGCCCTGTCACTGCGGGCAAACCCTACACCCAAACAGAAATAGCCCCGTGCGCCCGGTGCGAAGGGCAAAGCGGAGGTACTGGGTAAAAACTGATCTGACCCAGACGTAGACCTATACGCCGTACGGGACGTCTACAAGTGTTGCTCAGTCCCAGCTGCTGTCTGTCTGACCCCCCCCCCCTTCCCTCCCTCCCTCTCTCGCTCCCGTCAACGAGGCCACGATCAAGACCCAAAGTCTGCGCACCTACCGCCGATGACCACCTGCCTCTGTGCGGATGCTAAATATACCGAGGTATATTTAGCCCGGATTAGAGCGAGTTGTGGCATGTGCGATGTGCGTGTGTGGATGGAAAGAGGACAAAAATAACCCGCTCCGAATGGAATTGTGTAAATGCGGCAAGAATGTTATGCAAGTATTGGGGGCAAGCGCTTCAGAAATGGCTCAATGATGCCAAAATTTGGACATTTTGGTGATCATTGATGGCATTTTTTTTTTTCGTTCACAGGCAGCGGTGAGCTGATTTAACGTCTATGAAATGTGCCGTCTATGGATGAGTGAGTGGATTCCGAGCAAGACTGAAGAAACAAGTTATTTCCAAGACCACAGACTTTTGCATTTGATCTTTTTTCCTGCTGTTTGTTCCACAATTTAATTGGATTTTTTTTTACATTTTGCTGTTTCCTTGAATCATAGCGATTAAGCAACTTTACCTGCATTCGCTCTTTACCGATACGTAATCAACTATTGAAATATTGTCTATATTCCATAGATAATGACATCACCAGAGCTTACTGTAGCCAGGTGGATCTCAACTGGTTTTGTCCAACGTACCCCTATAGTCATTCATTTTCACTCCAAGTACCCCGTGCATTGAGAATCCTGCAGTTATTTTTACATAGTGATCAATTTAAAACATGTTACTGATACGATCCTTTGAAAATAAGAAGGATACTACTCAGTTTCACCTTCTTTTTTCACCTTGAATCAGAATCAGTTTACCCCCTAAGTGGTCAAGTATTCACAGGGGTCGCCATACCCCTGGTTGGGAACCACTGCTTTAGCCAACAAAAAAGGACACCAATGCTTCACAAATTAAAAAAATGTTGATATGGTAAAACTATCAATGGAAAACTAAGACAGTCACCAAGAGTACATCAACCAGACACCTTCAAAGTCAGGCATTAACGGCAAAGTTTGGCCCAACAGCAGTCTGGCAGTATGTGTCAGTGCTTATCGCTGAAGCTTGCATTACACTGTGTCCATAAGTCCTCTGTACTGGAAGAGATCTGCTGGACATGAATGCTGGGCTGGTGGTATATAGATTGGCCTTGAAGAGATCGTACAGTGGCATTAGCATGGCTCTAATCACCAATCAGGAGTCACGCGCCCGGCTAAATTTGACCTGACAACTGTCTGAGGGCCGCGGCGAATAAAGCTGATACATCTGCTCCTATGGCTTTAGGTTTGGGCCACTATCGGATGTACGGACTTCGGATTGTTACCAGAGTCTCTCAAGTGAGAAGAAAAAATGTACTTTTAACCTCTTAACCTGCACCTGAACTGAGCACATTTTCTCCAATTTGGCATTATGGCCCAAATCTAACATCTTCTTGAAAAAAGAGTCCCCCATACACAGGACAAATAAACAAAAACTCCAAAGAAAAAAAGCACCACCAGGAAGTAGGTTATTATTCAGAACATTTTACTTCAGTACAGTAACAGAGCAATTATTTGAATGAGCATGTTTCCCTGTAATAAGATTTACTGCTATTGCTGCCTGGCTGTCGGTCTAATTTTCTACTTTTATTCGTCCAATAATCATTGTTTGACGAGTAACAATTAACAACTACACTGCAAGTAGTGAAAATATACAACTTATCAGTGTAGACAAAGTGCAGAAGCTGATAGCCAGGGCAGCCGTTCCTCCTGCTCCAGTTATATAGAGACAACAAGTATCCACCGATGGACATTGTCGCAAGAATGATTTGAGGGACAGAATAATCACTGTGTGTGGACAAAGCCGGTGGGAGTCGGACGGGTTTTTGTTAGGGCATGTGAGAGAAATCATGCTGAAAAACAGGGAGCTCTTCACCCACGTCCACTGGCCAATGAGGAGGGCACGCAGGGGTCAGTGACCACTTTAGCCACTGAATCCTTAATCTGGGAACGCTTGTTTGAAAGCACGCTCAATTGGACGACTTATTTGGCAGCTTAGAAGTGATTATTAATGGTTTGTAAAGCTGTTAGTCATCGGTATTTGCCACAGCAAAAATGTTACATTTCCTCCCACTACCACTCCAGAGAAGAGCCATGTGATGGTTGCACTTTACAGCACAGTAATAACATGGTAAACGGAACAGCATGGTAAGTATAGGTGCGCTGCAATTCTTCAGCTCTGTTTCCATATTATTAACATCAAAATGTTAGCCATGTTTCCTTCAAGGTCTTTATACTTGGGCAGGGTTGGGGTTAAGATTATGATTGGACATATTACGATAAGAAAAATTGTCCTTGAGGTATAATGCTTTTTCAATCTTATTAACATGCAATTACTGCGCTTTGAAGTGAAGTGGTACCGATGTGCTCTTAAAGGAAATCAGGGGTAACCACAAACAAGAAAAATAGGTAAATCGTCTGTACATCAGAGGCCCTTCCAGATGCGAGGTTTATTATATGTGTATGTGTTTCTGCAGTAGAGCACTGATTCTCAGCTGGTGTTGGGACCCACAATAACAACAGCCAAATAAAATTGTATGCGCTATGTAAAATAATGTGAATTATTTGTTGTTGAGAAGCTATCAATAATCCTATGAAGTTGAAAACATGATCAAAAGAACTCATTCTTACACACAATGTTTTGCTTTTTCAGCTGTTAATGAAATTGGTGGTTCAGCGATCCACTTTTGGGTACTGACCCGCCAGTTGAGAACCACTGCAGGAGAGCATATAGTAGAGGGCACTAATAGTAAATTAAAGTGCATATGACACATTGGAGACATTTTTTGCAAAAAACATAGTGAAGACTTATATTTAAGATTTGGCGAAAAACTTTACCCAGCTTTCGATAGTTGGACAATAAAAGTGTATTTTCTTCCCAACATTTCTTTAATTTGCTGCTTCACTGAAATAAAATAAATATGGCTTACAACAAATGTCATCGACCTTAATAGTAATATTTTCAAAAGCATTAAAACCTGTGCACTTTAAAGGGACTATACAGAGTTTAAATTGTTTTTATTAAAATTATGTGGTTTCCTCCCCCTACCTGTTCCAGCCATGTCCTAATGTGTAGAATGAGCCCAGACCTGTTCACCACAACTGCCTCTATAATCCTGCACTGTCACTCAAAAAGGTGTTACTTCGGGTCCGAATTGCCGTCATGCACAAGCTTAATATAGAAGCTACAGTTGCATGTAAGACCTGAGGTGGCAGTAGTGAGTATAAAAATGACCAACTTGCATCTAGTCCCTTTAAATAACAATTTCACCATAAAAAAGAACATGAAACACTAAAGACAAGACATTAATTTTTCTATGCAGTAAAAGTTTTGACCTCGTGAAGACTGCAGGAACATGAAGGTTGTTGGTTCAAAACCCCTTCACTCTTTGTTGACTCTCATGGTGTCATTGTTCTTCCTTTTGTAGCTGTTTGCCTGCAGGCTGCTGTCAAAGAGGCTGTAAGGCACAGAAAAACAACCATGCCTTTGTCAGGCTGCCTCATGCAGGCATGTGGTGTCAGACGTTTGTTTCTTTGTTTCGTGAAGATTTTGTTACATTTTGAGAGCACAAGTGCATGGCTGTCTCACCCACTTCTGGCTCCAGCTCCGTAAAAGTGGGCAGCCCTTGGCATTTTCCCACAATAGAAAAACAACAATCAAAAATCGATTGGGACCATAACGTAAACCAGTTGCGTGTAATACCCTCCAACGCGATTAGGCCCGAGGTCACACACTGAAGTATCTGTTTCGCTCACAAACCACTCACTCTTCTCCGTAATCCCCATGTCCAACGTCCTGCCCTCCACGCGGGGCACTGGGGAGCACCTCCTGGGGGGTCAGAGGTGAAGGGTCAGGGTGAGCTCCTCGGGCCGGACAATAGCCAAAGCACCACCTGGAGAAAATCAGGACGCAACTCGGGCCATTAGCCGTGACAGCCTCCATTACCGAGACCAAATAAACACCAGAGACCGCAAAGCATTGTGGGCACACTTTTTTTTTCACATGCACACGCGTACACACTGTCAAAAAAGAAGAATATGTACTTAAGTTTGTGACTTTTGTGATACTACAATGGGAGGAAAAAGTGAGAACACCGTGTGGAATTTCTCACATTTCTGCTTAAATCTGTCATGTGGTCTGATCTTTATTTAAGTCACAAGAATGATTAAACAGTGTCTGCTTGAACTAATACCACCCAAACATTTACATATGATCATATTTTTATTGGCCATAACATGTAAACATTCACAGGAGAGTGTGGAATAAGTAAGTACACCGCCCGAATCTCGCTGAACTGCAGCAGTTTTGGAAAGAGGAATAGTCCATGATTCATCCTGATCGTTGTGAGCGTCTAATCTGTAACTACAGGAAAGCAGTTATTATTATTAATGCTCCAAAAGAAGAGTCAGCCAGCCATTTAATACAGGGGTTCATTTCAGGTTTTTCTGCTAAATATTGTGATAAACTTGTGAACAACACTTCAAAGTGGGGATAGGGTTTTGATGTTGATGCGCTGTTCCATTTGTCCTCGACACATGCCGTTGTGTGTTCCTCCCAAATTATTCAACTTTGGTTAGAGCTCTTGGATGTTCCACAGCAAACTATTTACTGAACTGATGGACCCAAAGTTGAATAGTTTAGGAGGAACATAAAACGTCATGTGTGGAGTAAAAATGGAACAGCAGACCAACATCAAAACCCTATCCCCACTGTGAAGTCTGGTGCAGGTAAAGTCATGGTGTGGGGCTGTTTTGTTGACTTAGGGCCTGGATAACGTGCTATCATCAATAGAAAAATGTCCGCCAGCACGGAATCCATTGTATTAAATAGCTGGCTGACCTTTCTCAACTAACTTAATAACTGCTTTTCTGTAGTTGCAGATCAGGATGGCTCTTGGACCATTCCTCTTTACAAAACTGCTGCAGTTCAGCGAGATTCAGGCGGTGTACTTACTTATTCCTCCCTCTCTCATGAATTTTTACATGTTATGGCCAATAAAAATATGATCAAATGCAAATGTTTGGGTGGTATTACACTGTTTAATCAGTCTGATCATTTTAATAAAGATCAGACCGCATTTTATGACCAATTTAGGCAAAAATGTGAGAAATTCCAAACGGTGTGCTCACTTTTTCCTCCCACTGTATATGATATGATTTCTGTAGTTTTGATCATTATGTGTATATGTGTTTGGATTATAACAGTTTGGAGGTATTTATTGACAATGTTTGTTAGAATTGTCAGAAACAAGACCCCACAAAGCAAGCAAAATGCGTTATTGTCACACAAGAGTTCAAAAAGTTGCGATTGGGGCATTGTCATGTTGCCGCTTCTATAACATTGTTGCTTTTGAAGCTTCCTCTGTGAAAAGAATTTGAAATGTATGACACTAATTTGTTATGTACTATTGGAGTTTCAGTTCTTCTCATGTCTAAACCCTGCTTGGATGCGTCTAACTTGTGTGTTGTTGTTTTTTTACAGCCTTCTAACTTGTGAAACTGCAGAAGCGACAAAGCTTGTTAGTTGAGAGGTGAAATGTTTTCAGCTTTTTACATTCTAGGAAAACCTCACATGTAGTAACAGATGCCTTCCCCTTGACTTAATAGAATATTTTCACATAAAGTGAATTTTAGCAAATAGAAATCGGTGCCGAAGGTTGCAGGGAAGCTAATTACCCATTCTACATTGCAACCTTCCAAGAACACAATTTAATTAATATCTCTCCCAGTCTCGCCAAACGTAAAACCTGTAGCAAATCAAATCATAGCTCCGAAATTGAATCAGCGTGATTTTGTAAAAAAAAAAACGTAATAATGTTCACACCAGTCACCACTCCAGCCCTGACCCTGTTTCTCCCTGCGTCCGACTGCATGCCACAGTTTATGAACTTTTAATTTGAGGTTTCAGGGCTGTAAAAAAAAAGTCCTTCGCGTGTGTACACTCTTGATGTCCTCAGCATGTTTGGTTACGTGAATGAATTCGCCACAGCGGCAGTGAATGAGCGGCGGGTATGAGGCCACTGTAATCGTGTCTCTGTTTTGGATTCCTTGAGCCCGGCGAGAACCGCAGCGGTCTCTCCGGCTCCAGCCATAGCCCGCCGACTTGCCCATCGCTATGCTCTGTGTGTCTATGCTTTGAGATATTATCAATTTGTTTTTGCGGGAAAGGGAGGGAGGGGGGGGGGAGCTTACACTAGCAGGAAAGAGTCATTCGATATGTGCTTATTGGCCACGGGATGATTTCTATAAATATATGCTGTCCATTTCGAAGGGCTTTGGTGTTATTATCATGAAGCAGATAATGCCGGGGGAGAAAAAAGGCGGAGGATGTTTGTGATTGTAGGCCTCGGGAGTGCGACTTTGGGCAAAACAATGATTATGTGGAAGAGACAGGGGTCTGACGGGCTGCAGGAATGTGTTAACAAATTAATTTCAAGGTTCTGCAGGCACCGATCACTGTCAGACATGTGGTTATCTGTGGTGAAATTTGTAAAGGCCTTACATCATGCTTTATTCATGCCTTTACAATATATTTATAAATAATGTGTTTAGATATTCTATGTAGGTTATGCTAGAGGTGAGCAGTTGGGCCAGTCGGAACCACTTTGTCTCTTCTTTAACCTGCTATCTGCCATCTTAGGGTTAGCCATTATGCATATCTCTAAGCATATTGACAGGAGAGCCTCTAACCAATATGCCAGTGTGATACCTCATTTGAAAGCCAAGACCTTCTAGTTTCTAAAAAAAATATGTGTGAGGCAAATACAACTTACATCACACTTGCCACACCCATAGTCACCAATTTATGTTTTTCCCACTGCCCAGTGAAGAAGAAAGAAAAAAAGTCAGAGTAGTTAAATAATTTTAGGATACCTCGGTGACCCCATTATTGATAATTTTAGGATGCCAGGGTGCCCAAAGATTTGAGTGAATGCTCAAGCCCCGTAGCACACCTAACCTTAATCAAATGAATAAAGAACTTTATTAATAATAATAATGATAATGCATCGGTTTTATATAACGCTTTTTTGGACACTCAAAGACGCTTTACACTGCATTATTCATTTCACTCCGTACTTGTTGATGGTAAGCTATAATTGTAGCCACAGCTGCCCTGGGGTAGACTGACAGAAGCGAGGCAACCAGTCTGCGTAATCCGCCCCACCGACCACCACCGACCACTCACTCACTCACTACATTCGCCAAGCTTCCCAAAACGTTCGACATTTCAACTCCCGAGGACAGAAGATGACTCAAGAACCTTCATTGAAGATGGACAACACCTGTTCGACTGAGAGCCTACACAGACATCAAGCTTCTTGGTGTTACCAAACGGTCTCCCATCCAAGAATCGACCAGACCCTTCCCTGCTTAGCTTCTGAGGTCTGACGGGATCGGGCAGAGCAAAGGCGGTATGGTTGTGGTATTGTCATTATACCATTGTTCAAGGGAATTGCGTAAATCAGATGTTGGGTTAAGCCTTGAGCCTTTAGCCTTGAGGACACATTTATTGAAACATTTTAAATGCATTAACGCTGCTTGATGGTGTGAATGTAAAATGGCAGTGTACGTTGTGTGTGTCATACAAAAACATGAATCTGTCATACATATTTATGGAGTTTTCCCAGTCATTTGCGGTTCACGCTGAAGCTGTTTTTCCGTGGAGCCGGTGCCGTGACATAACGACTCGAGCTGTGGTGAAATATTACATGTGCCCGGGTTATTAAAATTGTTATTATCGTGCTCTATTGGGGCTAAACGGGACTTGAGTGTCACTGTAATGACAGGGTTGACAGTGGTTTATAGGGGAGAGGGCAAGGGGGGGGGCTCAAGCCTCTATCTGTCCCGGGCCAGTTTGTACCACGGGCGTCCATGCTCCAAAGACTCTGCGGTCCCCGGCTGAAGAGAAGTTATAAAAGTGTGGTGTTGGGAATTGAAACCACACAGTAACCCATGCAAGACATAAAAATACAGCAAACACATTGGTAGTGATGCAACGAAATTATGAAGCTTTTGAAAGCATTTATGATTAGGAGCAATCGCTAATGGAGAATGGTGGATACTCCGATTATTTTTTACTGTTTAGGCCGTTTATTTGTCAGCGTGAAACATGTTACATAAGGCTATTACTGTTGCTGTTCAATGAAGCAAGAGCAGGGAAGCTGCGATAAACAAACAAGACCATTGCATGCATTTAAAACATATGCACTTCTGTAAGGTGGATACATGTTGGAAAACGTTGACACTATGAAAGTGCTCTCTCGTGGGTTATCCAAACCCTGCCTATTTGTGGATGTTCTGCCGAGGTACAGTGCAATGATTGTCCTGAAGATTTGACTGGATTATTGAATATAATTAACACTTGGTTTTCTTACATTGCTTTTTAAACAGCCCGAAGATTCCTATAAATAATGGTTTAGAGTTTTGCATTATAAGCTGGCCATGGAGGTAGCCCATGCAGCTCCCCCCACAATGGTTCCCAAAGTGGGGGTCAGGACCCAAAGGGAGGGTTACCAGAGACTGAAGTGGATGATTTTGAGACAATATATTTACATTTCTCACAATTTGGTGTATTTTTGATTAACCTCTCAACCCCCACCTGAACCAAGCACATTTTCTCCCGTTTGGCATTAACTCAATCTAAAAGTTTCTCAAAAACAAAAACAAAAAAAAGGCAAAATAGCCACAAAAACGAGAATGAAAACACAACAAAAAGCGTCAAAATGAACCGATAAAAGTGTGACAAAAACTCAGCAAAAAATGTGACAACAAAAGCGATGAAAGTGCATCAAAAAGTGGCAAAAATGAGATGGAAAAAGAACGTGAACAATGTGACGACAACACAGCAACAAAGCAAGGAAAAAGATCAATTTCGATCAGTTTTGTACTAGGTCTTAGCTTTGAAATGAAGCGTCACACTGGCCTATATGTTGTAAGCTATAGCTTAGCTTTTAAGATTTGAGTAAAGCTAAACTGGATAAAATGCACTTAAAAATGACATATTTTAGTGAAATGAAGCCAAACATCAAAATACAGTATCCAAGCTAACATCATTAACCAGATTTTAAATGTTTTGCACCTTCAAATATTACAAATGCAAGTTACATTTTACAGAAGGGGTTCCAAGGTGTGTGTTGAGTAATTTTGGGGGTCGCTGCCTGAAACGTTTGGGATCCCCTAGCCTGGATGACATGGCTGCCAATCTGCGCCAAACACTCCTGTATGCGTTATCCTGTAAGATCAATATGAAGCATGTAACATAATGAGCTTTACCTTAAAATATTGTATTAATTGAATGCCCTCATAACAGTTTTTCTTAATCTTTTGCATCTAAAATGTAAACAGGACACAACTGAGACAGCTTTTGTTACACTTTGCGATGTTCAACTTTTGCCAAACTTTACCCTTTGGCACCAACGCGCTCCCTTTAGCTCTGTGAAAGATACAGACACACAGGACACACTCAGGCCCTGGGAAAACAGAAGAGATCCACCTCACGGGGGGGACAGGAGCAGGACTTAGCCCATGTAGCGAGGGGAGGCTGGGCATGTGCAGAGAGCTGGCTCCACATTAGCTCCAGAGCATCCAGGAGCAGTCAGGGAGGAGAGCTTTTATTCAGTGCCAGCGAGACTATTTCAAAGTCAGTCCAAGAACATGTCCAAAACAGACAAAGACTTGCAGCAAAGCGGTCAACCATCCAGACCTATTACAAGTATGTTATTACTGATCATTTTGGGAAACATTTTGTCTCCAATATTTTGAGTCAAAACCTTTTATTAGTAGCTCCCAATAACCTCATCTTTAGTGGTCTGAAATGATGAAAAACAAAGGAATAAACAATAGCAAAAATACTTCCGCAGACAATTGAAACTCATTTTCCAGTAACAAACAGACTATAGTGGCTGTAGCGTTAGCCACAGAAAGCCATTCATCTATAACAAAAGCTAATAAAGCAACTTTTTGTTTTGTTAAGTGGTCCTGGGTCAGTCCTGGGACGGTGATGGGAAAGTCTTTCTCTGAAGCTGGTGGCGATGGGTCATGAATCAGCCTTTGAAGGGAACCCCGAACAATTTATGGAGCTTTGCATAACACTCTGCTCTTTCAGGATCTGGTGGGAAGGACCAAAGCTGAATCAATTTGTCCTACTCCGTGATTTATGGCAGAGGTGAGTGACTGAGCCTGCCGCCCCGAGATGGGACAACACTTATTTAAAAACACAAGAAAGTGAAAATTACTTCATCTCTAAAGATAAACCAGTGTATGCAGGGCAGAAAATACCCTTGTTTGGCTCATTATCATTTGGTTTACTTCTTGTTTATTCTCACAAACCTTTGAGCTAGTTTAGATTAGTACTTGTTTAGACATTGTTTGGTTCTCATTTAGTCCTGCTAGTATAAAGCTTTTTGCAGTGGTTCGAACCTTGACTTAGTTCTAGTGTAGACCTGGTTGAGTCTGGATGTAGCCCTGGTCTAGTCTTGCTTTATAGTAAAAGAAGAAATAGAAGTTTGGGCATCTCTGCTGAGACTGCTGCCCCCACGACCCGGCCCCGGATAAAGCGGAAGAAAATGAATGGATGGATGGATGGATGGATGGATGGATGGATGGAAGAAATAGAATAAACATGTTTTTGTCCGCAGCTCTGGGATGCGCACAATCAAGCTAATCGACAGTCTTTCCCCGTAGCTTGTATTTCCAGGGAACATTTTGTGCGGGGGATATTATGTAATGGGGATTTCGCTCTATACGTCTCTGCAGATCCCATTTGAAGCTAAATTATACATTGACGCTGGAATATTGTGTGCAGGTTTTGTCATGTCAGATGTCATTCGTGAACTTTCAGAAGCCAAGGCCGGACTTCCTTGCATGTAGTGTGCATGTATGGTCTTTCATTTGCTTGGATATAAAGTCTATGTTTGCAGTATGGTCACTCTTAGCAGATGAAATGTAAAAAAAAAATGAAAAAAACAAAACTGAGGCATTCAAAATGGTTAGAAAAGTCACCAACCAAGATAGACTGAAGCTGACAAATGGGGTCAAGCAATTCAGGATTTCTGCGCAATATGACTAAATATTCAGTTACTCATGAAACTCCTTTAACAAATAAAAACATATAGTGAATCCCATGTGAGAAATTGCAGTGTGAATGTTGCGAGTGTTCATGAAAGTTACCAGAAAGACACTTACACCCGATATCTCGCTACTTGACAAAATATTGATGCCACCACTCACTAAAGCCGCGATTCTACATAACACGCAAGGGTTTCCACTATAGACAAGGATCGCAGTTGTGGCCGGCGCACCCACAGATGTGCACATTACTGAAGGAACAGTAACTGAACGGCCTGAAGACTTTTGTGAGCCACGATGAGAACAATGTGGACAAAATGCCGCCTTTTGGTGGGGTTTATGGAAGTATTATTAAGAGGTGCCAAGGCAAATACTAGAGGAAATAAGCAGCTAAAACACAACTATGAAGGTAAGCAGCACGCTAGAGTTATGCTAACAGCAGCTAAAGTTGTGTTAACAGCGCCCAAATGCTAACGTCGGCAAAATCACCAATCACCTATGATGTTTTGACATATTAAATCCGTATGACCTGAATATTAATAGTGGGAGCTGTTCTATTTCTCGTTTGCCGGTCAGACCGGTTTGGCCCAGGCCTCGGCAGTGGAGACTCTCGACCCAACAGGGTTGACCAGGCACTGGGCTCCATAGGTCAGCATCAGCACTGTCTACTTGTACAGAATTGATATTTCTGTTGAATTGTGTGCCATATTTGATGCCATCTCTGCCAGCGAGCAAAAGGACAGTTAGTGATTCCCGTCATGAATGTGGCATATTCAGATGCTGCCCATTGCATGAGCAGAACTCAAACACAGGACAATAAAAGGCCATCCCAAAATGTCAAATTCTGTCAAAAGTCACGAAAGCCTCAAATGAATTGGGCCATGCGGGACGACCCATTGGAATGCTGGACACAGGGACAACCAGCTTCAAACATCGTAAATGACTTGGACATCTCTCATTAGCTTTCATGCTGCGACAATGCCTATCTTACCCACCTTCAGTCTACCGCTGAGGCTGTTTCTCTGCCTCCCTCTCTCCAGCTCGCCCTGTGTCCCTCTCTCCATGTGCTGTAGATTAGTGTCTTTGTTCTGAGCAGCGCTGCCATAACACTGCCTCATTAATCACACTTCTACAGTAGTTGCACCCCCCACCGTCTCTCTCTCCCTCATCCCTCGCTCTCTTTAGGACTGCCAGGCCATCTCCACAGCGGTGTAAACCTGCTCCCCTGCTGCTGTTAAGACCGGAGTGTGATCCAGCCCAGACACAGGAGCGGGGAAAGTGGGTCAGCGCAGAACCACCAGAGAGCAGCAGCAGGGACCAACTTTAAAACTACAACACATGTTTGTACAGGGAGAGGAAAGTTTGACATGATCTTCATAGAAACCGAAACGCATGGGCTAAGTTACTTTGTCTGTTTGCCCACAACACATACATAACATACAATTACGTTTTGTGCTACAATCAAACAAAATAAATGCACAATCCTTCAAGCTATGTGTGTGGCAGTATGACTGGTGAGTGGTTGCCTTGGTGTAAATAGGGTATAGATAGGGCATTCCCCTTTGTTTGTCCCACCAGAACTCTCCCCTCCGTGACATCACCCGCCGACCAGGAGCTATCATGGCTGTGAGAGCTTCATAGTGAAACATGAATGAGGAATGAGGAAATGTCACTGTCTTAAGCCGTCAACCCAGTGTTCGGAGCATTCGGTGTAGCATGTGCGCTCGGTGAGTGGCAAAGAGATCATTATTGTTCGCAACTATCGGCTGTGCTGGGCTAACACTAGCATGTTTGTAGCTCCTTGGCTTAGAGGATGGCGTCTTGGCTGTAGTCATCTCGTGTGTATCTACAGGGCGTCTGGATGGCTTCATGGAGCTGTTGTGATCACAGCCACCCGGTATGTGAACTTTAAGTGTCCCTGTAACCTTAATCATGTATTTAAACTTATTATGGAGCCCTCCTAGGCTGCTGGTCGGCGGGAGAGCCTCCCTTTCTTGAGTTCATTCAACCTGGTTCCTTCTCCTGTGATTCTGTCCGTGAATGCGGGCCACACGTCATGTCGTGTGGTGGTCGTGACTCGTGTGGACTGGTAACGGGATGGTAGACTCACTTGGACATTTGGGTTAGAACCACATGAACTAACAACCTTAGTTAAAACGAACCTGTGTTTGTCTTAAGTGTGGGGTTTTGCTAAGTATAATTCTGGGCTGGGCCTTTTGACAACAATGTAATGATCATTTAAGTTTAGCTAAAGTGATGTTGGAGCTGAAATGGTAACATCCTGGTAAGATTCTGCACCCCTGCACCTCCGCCGGGTCTCCTGTTTAGACCTTATCCCTGTAAGTTATACATATAGTTTTAGCCATTTGTTTTTAGTACGTCATAGATATGTTTTACGCAGTGGTACCTGGTATAGTACATATAAATATTAATAGTTATGTTATTCAATAATGTATCCAATTTATCATCACAATATGTGCATGCTCTTCCTGAAGAATTTCCGTAGTTCTCCATCCAATGCACAATTGAATCTTCTTTTCTTTTAAACGCACTTGATTGTTGTGTAAGTCTTGTGTAAGTGCTGTAAGATAGATCGACTTCCCCCCTTACAGAGAGTGTACAGTCCCGGGAGGAGAGGCAGAATTTGGGGGCCCCACATCTTGGAGCTTTTAGGGGCGACGGGACGAAGGCGAGGGGCGCAGCGGCAGTGTTTATGTCACTGTCCAACGCGCTCTGGGCTCGATCCATCACGAGCTCTCAGACTTACCGTCAGAGCCGCTCCGAGCGGGGCTCATGTTTCTGTGGCCCCAAGAGTCCCACTACCTCAATCCACGGTAAAGGTCTTTGTCTGTGGCTCACAGACTCTGTAAGTTGAAAGTGCACACGTATTCCTGACTGGTTTGTTCAGGAGAGATGACTGAATATGTCTATTTTTGTTGAATCGGATTAAATTTTGTAGGTGCGAGCATACTTTATCCACTTTTCATAGATATTTTGTCTTATCCCAAGAAAAATGCTAATTAAATGACAAAACTAATTGACACATTGGGGTTTTTCCCTCACCAGGGGTCAGCAGTTGGTCGGCTTTGGGTGTTTTGCTGGACGAATTAAAGGGCTGGATAGCTGCATGTTATCCTCGGGCCTTTAATTTCCCACCTCTGAGTTAGCAAAATGTGAAAACTCAAGAATAGATTGATTGTCTCTAATTCAATTCAAATCAATCCAATGAATTTCTGGGATATCTGGAAAAACTGGAAGCATTAAGAGACTAAAACGATGAAAAATTGTCTAGAACTCGCTTGATGGTAACTTTAAATATTGTTTGAAAAAATATAAAATGACAGAATTTGCAGATTGATCATCTCAACTGTATATTTCCACTGCTTTACTTTTGGTCTTATCTGGTCCTCCCTGTGCAGTGCCACCACTCTGTGCGGCGGTATGTGTCCCATCATTAATCTGCCTCAGCCCCAGATGACCCGCCCCCCCTTCCCAACAAAGAAAAAAAAGGCTCTCCTGCAGGGACCGGAGCTGGGAATGAGGTCCCTTCACTTCTCATTAACAACTATAGCTCCCGCCCCCACTAGGCCAAACCAGCATTTAGGCATTTGGGCTAAGGGAAGCTTCGCATTTATAATTAATCATTAGTAAGTAAACACAGTTACAGGCAGAAGTCATGTGAAAAACATAAAACTTAAGAGTCAGATTAAGATTTAAAACTTCATTCACCCCCTCCCCTCGTCCTGCTCAGAGTTAGCCCACAGTGCGCTAATCCCATGCGCTCATTAGCATTAGCGTTGGGGTCCTGCGGGGCTGTGCTGGGACAGGCAGGAGCACGGACGCCTCTCTGTTTTGTCCCGTCTCCCTTTAGAGATGCTAAATATGACAGTTCGTACCACCCCTGCTGATAAACTGACCCATCCCGCTGCAGCGTTTTTCATCCGGGGCAAGACTTGACCTCCAGCTGGGGGTACAGCAGCTGTCAGTGTTCAAACTTCGGCCATATTGTAATTCATTGCAATAAAGAGCGTCTCATGCTTGATGATTTTAACGTTCAAAATGCCTTCACTTCCATGCATCATTTGGTAATAGCAGCTGTTGCTTTCATTGTTGGAGCTAACAGTCAACTACATTGCCCCCTTTCTGATTTGGACTCTGACATCGAGCAGGAGAGCATTGCAGTAAGTGGCAGCAGTTGTGCTCATCTTTTAATGCTGCGTACTGTCGCTCCAAAGAACTCCCCACAAATCCAGACAGATCGATTTCACCCTGTGCCAGTGTCCCTCTCTCTCTCTCTCTCTCTCTCTCTCTCTCTGTCTCGGCCTGCATGCCTGTCTCTCTCACTTTCTCTCTCTGCAGAGTTTCCCGGGCACCACACTGCAGTCACAAGGCTCTCAGCTGAGCCCCGCTGCCACCCAGACTCAGACTAACACTGACCAAAGCGTGTCCCAGTGAGAGCTCAGAGGTTTAGCCCAACTCCTGAGGATCAGCAGAGGACGAGGCATGAGGGGAAAACGGCTTAATCGACAAATTGAGGATGTTCTTATGAGAGCTATGCACGCATGATTCCAAACTTTTGCTGTGATTGTGAAGTTGACAATAAAACAGAGTGTAGAATCTCAGCATCAATATTACTGAAAGATACCACGAGACATTGCCGATTTGGATCCTAACACGGCTTCCTACATATTCATGGACTTCATTAACTGGAGAAGCACGGATTTCTTTGAAAGTGCACTTGAACCGTGAAGCCTGGAGTGTGTTTGGAGGTTGTGTGGTCATGTGACTGGTTGTATCTTGTATAACTTCTTGTCAGCGACGTAACCGCAGCTCAGAGTGCGCAGACAGAAACAGCCCTATATGCACCAGATAACCTAATTGTAAATTGAGTCAGGCTTTGACGTAATGCAGCCTATAGTACAGTTCCAAATGTAATCAATTACATGATTTTGTTATAGGGATGTTTCATCTTTCACTGAACGAGCTACTTAAAACACCACAGAGTTTTACGGCCTTGAACTACAGCATTAAAATGAACTGTGTGACTCAGTTCTGATTCAATATAGTGCAGTCTCTGGATGTGTCTGGAGTTTATAAATCACCCCAGTGGCCGAAAAGTGAACTGCAGCGAGAGGTCAAATGCATTCCAACTGTTCCATGGTTAATTTTGTTCTGCGTCCAGTGGTCTGGAGAAGACACCTGATCATGTAGACAAACGACATTGTCCTCTTCTTATTTCTGTACATCGTAATCTTCTCTGACACACACTAACTTAATGCCTCATTTCCCTACATGCATGGAAGCCTCCTCTGGTCCTCCTCTTGTCTAACCTGGGGAGACAGAAACCAAGACATTTTTATTTTGTCACCAGAAGCACATCAAACTGTCCCTATATACAGTATCCTTAACTTAAAGGGACTATAAAGAGTTTAAAAATGTTAAAATTAAGTATTTTCCTCCCCCTACATGTTCCAGCCATGTCCTAATGTGTAGAATGAGCTCAGACCTGTTCACCACAACTGCCTCTAAAATCCTGTACGGTCACTCAAAAATGTGTCACTTCGGCCCGAATTGCCGTCATGCACGAGCTTAATATAGAAGGTGCAGTTACACATATGGCCTGAGGTGACAGTAGTGAGTATAAAATGGCGAACTTGCTTACAGCCCCTTTAACAAGCTAAGCAGCACCTGCAAATACTGCGTGGGTGTCCTTCCTTCACCCACCGTGTGAATGCGAATGTGGTGGAATGCATAGTGCTCAGGGATACCCTTGGCACAGATTGACTGCAACATGCTTCCAATCTGCCTCAAGGGAGTGTTTGGTACATTAACAGGTTACCACTACAGGGTATGCAGAGTAAATGAACAATGCAAAGCAAATGTCAGTTCAATATGATGCTCAGTTTGCAGACTAATAGGGGGGAATAATGACCGATGACTCAACAATACTTGTCAGAAATTCTCTTGCATGATCTGCAGAGGGACCCCCATAAGCTCTGGGTCTATCTAGAGCAGGGGTGTCCAAAGTGCAGCCCGAGGGCCAAATGCGCCCCTCAGTCCAGTTTTTTCTTCTTTTTTGAATTGGCACACATTGCCAAAGATGGTACTTTTTACCACACATTTCATGATTCAACACAATTACAAGCTCAAAAACAAGCAATTTTATTGTGGGAAAGAGCTGGTTTTAAGGTTACAAGTCTAAATAAAGGTCTGGGACACGGGTTAAAACTCTACTAAACGCACTCAAAATGGTCACTGCATTTCACTGTATGCATTTCACTGTGAGCAATTCAATATGCGACCCTCAAAAAAGTTTGGACACCCCTGATCTAGTTCCTGTCCGTCCAGGGGAGGTGATCTATCCTTCTTGTGGTTCTCCCCGAGGTTTCTCTTTCCTTCTTTTGAGTTTTTCCATGACACAGAAAAGGGTGTAAGGCCTATTTATACATTGTATTTGTTTTCACAATTCAAAGGTGATGCTTGGTGCACCCCTGTAAAGCAACTCCTGTGGTGATATTGGGCTGTACAAACTTCATTTGATACATTGAATTAGAGTTCGCAGAGGCCTGATTTCTCACTCTCCTCTGTGTGTCTTAAACGTTACTGTAGACGTCGCATTCCTCCATTCAAGTCTGTGGGTCAAACTGTTCTCTGACCCGTTCTGTGTCCATCCCTATTGTCTCCCTAACCTGACGTGACCGACCCCTCTGTCAACCCCCTTCACCCCACCCCATGACCCCTTCCCCAATCGCCAGCGCTGTTGCATTATGGGAAGCGCGGTGAGATGGTGTGGGATCGGTGATGTAAAACAGAGCTATTGTGGAGCATGGTAGGGGAGGGGGGGTGCGTCTAAAGTCCTGATTAACGCTACCGGGGTGTTTGTTTGGGAGATGAAAGCCCAGAAAAGCTCACGCTCGCATTTTCAGGTTCTGCTCAGTGTCCAAGCCTTTGGAGGTGGGGAAATATCTCACAGCTGACAAGCGAGTGCATGCGTGGAGTGGATGTTAGGAGGAGGCGGGGGGGAGAGGGAAGACGGGGCGGGTGGCAGAGGGCAGGGACTGATGAAGTGTAGCTGGAGTGGAGGGTGTTGGTCGGGATGGGGGTGGAAATATGTTATGTAACGTTCTCTCCGGGGAACAAGAGGGTCAGAGAGAAGAGGAGAGAGCAAGAATGTCAGGCTGCGGGAAACTTTATCGGCCAAAAATGTGATGGATGAAAGCAAAAACACTGATGCAAAGCGGAGGGTGGTTAGTGTGCGGACTTTTTCATGGTCAGTGAACTATGAAGAAGTGATTTCGATTTGCTGGGCATCGTTGTTGCTTGTTCTGCATGGGCTGTTGGCAGGAATTTAATATAGTGACAATGCAAATTCATCAAATTGGTGAACTGTCACAAACATAACTCATTGGTAACTTCTTTTATTACATTCATTATGTCTTCTGAGTAATAAACTTTTGTTTTTTGGTTTCTTTTTGTAAGACACTAGGTAGAAACAAAAATGTTCAAATACCTTACGCGTTTCGACGGACAAGGAACTACTTCCGTCTTTGTCAGAGGCCTAGAATAAAGTGCAGCTGATACAGAGATTATTGCACATGTTACTTCACAGTCTTATTGGACAGTCTGACAGCAGTGGGGATGAAGGCTTTGCGGTAGCGCTCCTTCTTGCACTGAGGGTGTCTCAGTCTGCCACTGAGAGAGCTGCTCAGCTCTTCTACAGTCCCGTGCAGTGGGTGGGAGGTGTTGTCCATGATGGAGGTGAGCTTGGCTAACACCCTCCTGCCCCTCACTTCCTCCACAGAGTCCAGGGGGCAGCCCAGGACGGAGCTGGCCCTCCTACAATGTCAACTGTCAAGGTAAATGTCTTATTACTATCTAAAGTTTGTCTAAATGATCTGCTCGTTTGTATTTTAATGCAGTGGTTTTTAACTGGTGTTAGTCGTGGCTTGGAGATGAAGATGGATGAAGATGGATCCCAAGGCTACACTAGTTGATTACGTGAGGGAAAATGTATAGAATGCTGGTCATTATCAGGGCGAAACAAGACGGTTCGCCCTGTCGGTGCTTATTTTCCCGATAATGACCAGCGTTCTACACATTATCCCGATATATTATACGGCAATTTACCAACTGAGCACACACAAAATAAACTCCATACACTTTCATGAAGGCCGAAAGGTTTATTTGATGATTTCCGTGACAAATAGTTCCCGTGATTCCAGGCAGTGTGGCTAGGCTAGTAGCAGCAAGGCTAGCTGCTTATTGCTAGCCTAGCTATTTAGTTGAAGGTGCAATTGGAGAGGAGGAATGGTGGTGAATTTCTGGGTAAGTTGAAATTCTTAACTCCCGCCTGAACCGAGAGCATTTTCTCCAGTTCAGCTTTACCCAAATCCTGTAGGCCAGTGCAACACCTCTTTTTCCTCACAGCATCAGATTTTTTTTCATCACTTTTTTTGTTGGGCAGTCATCTCATTTTTGTCAAATTTTCGTGACTTTTTTGTCACTTTTTCGTCAAATTTTTCGCATTTTTTTGTCAAATTCTTATCACTTTTTTCGTCCACTTTTTCTCAATTTTTCGTCAAATTTTTCTCACTTTTTTGTCACTTTTTTGTCACTTTTTGTAATTTTTTTGTCACTTTTTCGTCAATTTTTTCTCACTTTTTTCACATTTTCAACCTTGTTTTCGTCTCAGTTTTGTTGCTATTTTCACACCTTTTTTCCAGAAGCTTTTGGATTGGGGTAAAGCTGGAGAAAATGTGCTCGGTTCAGGTGGGAGTTAACAGGTTAACTTCATGAGCGATTCCCCCAACTTCTCTCGCAGGGGCGTGGACAGAGTTACTGTCCTCTACTACTACGTGCAGTGACAGGAAATACCTGCAAGCACGAACTCCGTTGCCATTAGCAGCATTGGTCCTCTATCAGAAAATAATGACCGGTAGAACGTTGGAAAATCCCATTCAAGTCAATGGAGCGTTCTACTTGCATTGTGAAGAGCCGTATAATAATACTTTTTAAACTGAATGCAGTGTGAAAGGGATATCATGGAGCACTTACATGTTAATGCTTTTCTTCTCCAGTTCCTTACATTTCATGAGCCTTGTTTGGATATCATTTTCACAAATAGTTCCCAAAATAACATTACAAAGAGGGCAATGTTTCCAAATGTTTACTGTGATTTGATTTACTGTACATATTAATATTTGCAGCTTTGTTCTCTCTGTGCTCATCCCATTCTGTTTCTTTGATTTGGCTCCATGCATGGACTAAATCAGTGACAGTAACCTACTTTTGCCTCAGTGCCGTCTACAGCAGCACTTCTGCTTCAGCTCTTTTGCTTATAAACAAACTCACACACCGCTCTGTGTTTACATCCACCTGATTCATTTACTGTCAGCGCTGGAAGAAGTACAGCCGCGGCTCCCACTTTCTCAGGCTGAAGACAACTCTGTGTGGAGTTTGCATGTTCTCCCCGTGTCAGAATGGGTTTCCTCTGTGTGCTCAAGTCTTATTTTCTCCCTTCCCTGAAAATTTAAAGCATGCACACGGCTTATCCTACTAGTTCCTCATTCATTCTCGCTTAATATCTGGGGTCCGTGGATCCTGCATGTTGCCTCATTGGCCGTGGAAGAGCGTGGTAGCTTCCAACTTCACCCCCGTTTGGAGCTATAGGAATATCTTGGGAGAAGCCAAATGCTAACAACATCTTTGGTCGTTTTGCGTGACTGAGGGCACGCACAAAGACCAGACAGGTGCGTATCAACTCGTCTAAACTCAGGTAAGAACATATTACAGTAAGGGAGAACTGTGTGCCCTCAGTCACGCAAAACGACCAAAGATGTTGTTAGCATTTGGCCTCTCCCAGTAAATTCCTATAGCTCCAAACGGGGGTGAAGTGAGAAGCGACTCAGACTCATATCCCAGTATGGAAAAATGGTGGCCTGTGCCTTTAAAGGACAGGTGCAACGCAGATGGCAAATTTACCGACGGGAACCACAAAATGTACCTTTTCTAGTTTACTTATGCAACTCTTACTACAATATTCTGCTATTCATGTCCATCTATCCATCCAACTTTTTCCACTTGTCCGTTGCCGGGTCGTGGGAGCAACCGTTCGAGCTTCCCAAATCACATTGCACCAGCCCCTTATGGTTCCCCCTGCAGGTGGTGGGTGCGCGGAAGGACGGCCTCTTGTCCTCACTGATTTATGTTAGATGAGAAAATAAAATCCCATACGATTGTTTAATTTTGAAATGTTACAAGCGCAATCAACTCAAATACTGTACAATGCCTGACCAGAAAGAAAGGTCACTCGCTCCAATAATTCTTTGGTCTGCCTTTAGCTTTCATTACAGCATGCATTCACAGTGACATTGTTTCAATAAGCTTCTGCAATGTCCAGTGTTTTCCTTTCTTTTTTTTTAACCACGCTCTTGTGGGAGAGTGCGACCGCTGAGCAAGGCCTTCTCCGACACATCCCAAAGATTCGTAATGGGGTTAAGATCTGGCCACTGTGGCGTCAATCCATGTGAAAATGATGTCTCATGCCCGATGAATCCTTCCATTATTATCATGAATTTGCCCGTGCCCTCGGGGAAGAAGAAATCCATTGATCCATTTCAGATGTTACATTATGTGTGAAACAATGTATACTGCTAAGGCACATTCCACCTCTGTTTTACCGTCCACTTCACTTTGAGCCGCAAAAGTCCAGTCTCCATTAGGAACCATTACATCAACAGACACAGACTCGATCCAGGCCTCTTATTGTCAGCGTGAATTAGCCCTCTCTCACTTAATCCCATATGTGTTACAGATCTGGCCTTGAGCTCCACACTTCCTGCCCAGAACAACTCATCTCTCCCCTGTGTGTGCACCGTTATGCAACATTTCTTAAAGATGTCCGTGTTGTTAGAGGTTGCTATGAATAAATGCATCAAACTCCAAGGGCCAGCGGGCTGTAGGGAGGAGTGGTGGGGGGGGGAGGGATGTGGGTGGAGTGTTTGGCTACAGTTAAACCACAAAGTATTGTTCAAATCAAGTGCAGTTTGGTGTTGAGTAACTGCTTTTGGGCGGTGTCACGCTGCTGAAAGATGTGTCAAGTCATGTATCTTTGCCTTAAATGAGTCCAACATTGTCGTATGGTAATGGAAGCCAGTGATCTCAGAGCGGTTTGGGGAAAAGGTTATATTGTTTATGTCTTACCCAACTTCTTTTGTAATCCTCTGGCATTTATTATTAAGTGTTTTTGCATGCAAACCTTCTGACTCAATGCTACTTAAAATGACAGTCTTAGTTCACAACACGTGTTTACAATAATGTATTCTTGTATGGTGGCCAGCGATAGCATCACACCACACTTGTTTACGCTGTGCACTTTTGGCCTTTGTGATGGCTGCATGTCATGAGTAAATGGCTGCCGAAATGTTGTAATGTTTGGATAAGAATTCATGCAACTGGACACGAACACTGTTCCGATGTAAGTGGGATGTGTGTTTGATGACAAGGCCGTTTTATTGGTGTTGGGTCATTTAACTCAACATCCAATAGGCAACTTGTGGCTTTTGATAAACAGGCAGAGAATTAGTATACAGATGCATGCAAAAGTTTGTAATAGCAATCATATTTAAATTGTTTGTGTAGGAAAATGACTTTTAGTGGAATTCACAAAACAACAGACTGCAAGTAAAACCAATGAGACAAAACACTTGTGTTTTCAGAAACTTTCTTTGTAAGCACGCAGCCAGCTTAGTAAATGTGTGCGTCCACATGGGTCGACTCAAGTCTGTGAAAATGGCGCAATTCATCTGCCGGGCCTGTGTGAGGCGCTGTGACGCTAACACAGATAATAGAACAAGATGAAGAGGGCGCATGCGCAGTAACTTTTGTGGAATATAAACAGTGAGAATGAAACTGATTCAAGGATTAACGATCTATAGAAGAGACGAGGAGGCGAGTTTATTCTTCAGACGTAACAGGACTAAAGCAGATTTACCTGTCAGTGACTTTTACTGTCAGTCCAAAAACACAGACTGACTCGTGTTCTTCTTGTCACCTGTGGCTTGTGGACTGCAGTGGAGCAAAGAGGAGCGGAGTAAAAACATCATAGATCCATGAGGAAAACTCATTATAAGGTCAGTAGATTTTGAATCACAGACACCACTCTAGTGCTGTGAGGTCATAGTTTTAGTAAAAGTTGCAGAGATATTGCTACAACGGAGCCACGTAAACGGCATTTTGAGATCTTTCCACTCTGGGACCTAGTTTTGAAAATATTCGTTTACAGACCCCCAAAACGCCGGGCTCATATGGACGATACACTGGATTGATAAAATGTCTTTGTGTTTGGTCCTCAGCTTAACCTCGTATGGACAGGGCCTTCATGGGCTCATTTCCATCTGTCGTCCCCTACTTGCATTTTTGGGCATGTTCTTAGTGGTAGGGGAAACCAGAGAACACGGAGGAAACCTACGCAGAACATGACGGAGAACATGCAACGAACCCCGGACCTCCTAGCTGTGAAGCATGAGCTGGGCATGAGCACTCACCACCTTGCCGCCCATCTTGTTAAGAAATAGACAACAATGCTTGTCACTGTGGCCCAATCACAGCAATACTGCAATGTGATTGGCTTGAACAACCAATCTGCGAAGAGAGGGATAGGGTAAACTGGAGCGCCCAGAGGAAACCTGGAGAACCTAAGAGATGCAAACTTCACCCAACCACTCATTCCCTCATTCTGCTGTTTGTACAGAATAATGTGACCCCATTAAATGCTCTTATAAGAAATGTTGTATATACATTTATGATGAGGCTCATGGACTCATGGACTTATAATTGTTCTTATAAGACCTGACCAGAGCAGTATCAGATACAGCTCTGCGCTTTGGAGGCGCTGGAGAAGCTGCTGCCTTATATGGACTATAATAGTGATATACTCTGTGTTTCGTCTGTCTGTTTGTCTCTGTTACATGTTTTTATGGACCTTTTTGGAGTCTGAAATAAAGATTGATTAATCACTCATGTTCAAAAAAGTTAGCAAATGTCAGCTCCATAAAGGGTAAAAAAAAAATCCAACCTCTTTCAGTGCCCACGGTGTCAAAACCCTACTGCATTTTTGTAAGGTGACTCCCCTCATCACGTCTAAATCACATATCCCAGGGCAGTGAATTTTAACATGAGTAATCAATGAGTAAGCCTCGAACAGAATGAACCACTTGGCAACAAATCAGCGTGTCTCTCAATGTTTCTCAAGACACTCTTCTGCAGAACTTTGCATTGTTCGACTGGTGGAAAGGCATAGCGGACCTTCCCTTTCCAATGGTGGAGTGGACAGTGGCGATCCCTTCAAAGGGTGCCCGTAATCTCCTGAAAGTGAAAGTGGGGGATTGCGCAGGAGTTGGCGGCTGCATGGGACAATGCACCGTACTCCCATTCCTACGCTCCCCGCCGAGTTTCAGTCCGGTTGTTATTACAAAGAAGCTGAGTTCTGTAGTGGCACTTATGTTCAGCCTGGCTTCATTAAAAAGAGGTGAGAGGAGGGCTTTGAGCTGGCGGGACCGGCAAAGGGGGTGGGGGGGGCAGTTTTTCAGTCGGTGAGGGGGCAGCGGGGGGGGGGGTAGTGGGGTAGTGCATGGGACCTCTTAAGCTCCACCAGAGTGTTTATGCTGTCACAGGGAGGGGAGGGGCCTGAGCTGCTTCACGGCGCATAATTAATGGCCTCTGATGGAGGTTGGGTCGGACAATAGGACTCTTTCAACAGGAACTTTAGACCCCCCCCCTCCCCTCATCCCCTCCTCACCCACTCACCCCCCCCTATCCCCATCCCAAGCCTGGACCAGTACAAGGGGCAGTCCATGCCTATACGCTGTAACTTCTGCCAGCTGGGCTAAAAATAAGAGGGGGACTTCTTTAGCATAGCAGGGGGACAGAGACAGTGCAGCTACGGGAGCGCTGTGAGGGCTGGACTGGATTTGGCCAAAAAACACACGAGGACTGGAGGACTTACCACAGGGGCAACTGTCAGTGGAGCTTACAAAGAGACTGATGAGATGATAGATGTTATTATGTAAGCTACTGGACGCTAATGCATACAAGTACAATTAGTGATGAACATGCCACACTTTGAGAACCACAGCTCTGAGCGATATTAGTGGCCCTTTACAGTATATTAAGATTTTATATTAAAACAGCGAGGGCGAGTGAATTTTAAAATATTTCCCCCAAAATGTAAGTCTTAACTGACTTTGCATCAGGCTCAAAAATAGACAAAACAAACCCTCAAACAGCTTTTATCCAGAGCATCTCCTCCACACTCCCCCTTCCCGTCACTAGGGGTCAGTGTTCCTGCGAGCACAGCCTTGTCGCAGCCTCTTTTGAGCAAGACCAAATGTGTGCCCTTTCACCGCAGGCCAAGCCAATCACGGTGTCCCGGGACAGAGCCACTGGACCCCTTTGAGTGCCCCATAGCCTTTCTAATGATGCCCCGTTATATAACCCTGCTTTGTTGTTTTTTAGTCTTTATTATGCCCAGACCGACACAGCACAACTCAAGTGAATTTATGAGGCTACAACTATCCAGTCTATCCTGAATCACAGCAGCTGCGTGCTCTGACGGTGTAGCTTGAATGTTGATGCGTGTCTTGCGCTGGTAATAATAGCGTTGTCCATTATAGCCTATATTTAGAAAGGCCAAATTATGACATCCATGCCATCCTAATCCCCCCCCCCTGCCCCCGAAACATTCCACTGACGCTGAACCAGGGACTGATTTAAGACCACTACATTTCTCAAATTATATAGGTGTGAAGGAGCGCCCGTGTTGTTTTGATGTAACTTTATGTAAGGGCATGCTTACTTGTGTTACCATGCTGCTTTGTGGTGTTGGGTTCAATGTTTTGGGTGACAACAAAGGGAAGAAACTCACGGATATCGCGTCAATTCATTTTACTAGTCATTCAGTACAAAACAGCATTATAGATGATCATAGATTAATTGTTGAAACTTCTTGTAGCTTTGGAAAATATTGGTAAATGGTACAGTGACGGTAAAACGTGAGGATTTACATTCACATATGTCAGTTTGGAAACATTGGAAGTAGTTGGGAAGACAATATTTAGAAGGCTTGAGAGGGGAATGTCTGCAAGCCTTGCAGGAACAAAGAGGTCCTTCTTAAGCACTTAGCCAAGATATGCTTTGTTAAAATGGCACCCAATGTGTTTAAGTGTGATATAACCTTAGAGTGACCTATTGTGAAACAATAATAGACTGCCTGACAGGATCTCTGACATGAAAGGTGCTGCAGACATTTGCTCAAGGAGAAAAACTGCTCACTTATAATTTCACTTGAAGATGTTTCACCTCCCATCAAGGTTTTAGTGTCATCAGTGCACTGGTTGCTTTGTGCCTGGACTTTTACAACTCTTGACTGGTTTACCTAATACACCGCCTGCAACATGTCCAGAACTTTGCTGCTATAATCATCAGTTGCACACGCTTGTTAGACTAGTGTTATATTATAACACCGTAAATACCGTATAATACCGTAAATTTTCGACCCACTGCAATGTTATTTATTTAATATTTACCATGGGCAGATGGGATCGTGACAGTCTATCATCTTCCTCGGCTGCAGAGCTGCTCACACACGTGTACTGTGTCCTCCAGCACTTTATCAACCCAGCAACATGGCAGAGTTTTCACCAAGCGCGTTCTCATTGTGGATGTACTTACATTATTTTGAATTTACTGGAGAAAAGGCAAAGCTGGAGGAAAACCACGATGATGCTAGCCCTCGCCTCCCATACAACAACGCGTAGCTTTTGGCAGCATCGGCCCTTCCAATGTAAATAACAAACTTGCAGCCGGTTATGTGGTTGGGGAAAGCTGTACAATCTAAAGAAAGTTGAGTAAGTATGTTGTATGTTTATTATTACCAATTCAGTGCACTTTGTAAAGCGTAAGTGCTCCTTTACAGACGTTCTTTTTGTTGTAAACCGGGCGCAGTTTCCGACAGAGCCAAACTGTTAACGAACAAAGCTAAGCTTTTATAAGTAGACATGCGCATTTTTGTTGCCTTTAGCTGACACAAAAATAAAGCTCAGAAGTGAATGTATTGTGCTGACTGAAGTATTGCTATCGGGCTGTTAGCGTGAGCGAGCTGTTTTGGCGACTCCGTTTGTGAAATGGGGCATTCCCCATCGGAAAACAATGATCGATAAATGGCTATATATAGATGTATATTACTGGTAACGCATAAGTACTCTACCGCGTTACCTTCATAATAAAGTAGCACAGTAACCTAACCAGAGGAGTAACAAGTTACTTTTTAAAGTAACATTACTCAACACTGCCTGTTAACGGATTGAATACAAACTCCTCCTCAAAACATTCAAAGCTCTGCAGAACCTACATCTCCAACCTGATTCAGCCGTACACCCCTCACGCTCACTCCGCTCCTCATCCACCGCACTGTTTTCCACACCCTCCTTCAAAACTTACCATCATTGCTGTACCAGTGATTGAGTGTGTTGTTGGTGTTATTAACAATGCACACTAATATTCGAACTGGATTATGAATTATGAAACTCACCTACTGTTGATGAGCTACTGGCCACGCCATCCGGGGATTGTTATTGAGGGAATTTCCCTGTCCCAGGAGTGATGCTGCTCATGAACAACACGCGACAGCAAATAAATCTGATTGCAGGTGTCCGTTTGAGTTTTCTCAATCAGCCAACGAGGGCGTGGGGTCCAGACTGATATCCCAGTGTACAAAAATATCCAGGTGTATCATTCCAGACTGCTGTTCTAGAGTGTAATACATTCACTGTAAACTGCTTACTATAGGTCTCTAGCTAGATTTAACTCACTGTGATGATCTGTGGTTGGTCAGGTCGAGGTTCAGCATCACTGTATGCCCAAAGAATGAGGTCAGCTGACTTCCTCTTCATCCCTGACAGCACGGGCATAGTCCAAGATGACAATGTCTGGATTCATTGGGCTCAGGCAGTGTATAAACCAGAAGTTGCACCCACAGTTAAAGTTTGTTTGCTGAGTCAAGAACAGGAGGTGAACATCATGAACAACTAGCGCTCCTGACCTTGACATATTAAGCCCATAAACTGTGTCAAATGCAAATCTCGCTCAAACCCCTGATGTCGGCTCCACCGATCTCACAAACAGTGGGACTAAAATATTCCCAATCTGCCAAGCACCATAAATTTGGATGCAGCGGATGGGAATTAAATCGGCTGACAGGAGGAACAGGGTGGGACTCGGAGCCCCTTAATCTGCCCCGTGGAGGCCGTAATCCCGTTAGCATGCACAGGAGCAGGAGTCCCGGGACGCTCTAGCTCACTGCCCAAAGCCTAGCGACAAAGCTGTGCCTGGCCTTTGAAGTGAGGGCTGACCTAAAGGAACCTGGAGCTGGCTTCCTGGAGATATGCAGCGAACAGCAGGAGACAATGAGTGTTAGAATCCTCTGAAATGTAGGACAGTAGCTTTTCAACAGCAGACCTTTGATCCAAGTGACTACTGTAGGGTTAAACATTGCAGTACGGATATTTATACAACCATGCCATCGATATAGTACACTAGGTTAAGTTTGGCTTCTTGACGATGGCTCAGGAAAAAAGAGAATCTTGATAATCTAGAGGGGTCTTTTCTCATAACAACTAACAAGTATGGCTAATCCAGGATGAGTCAGCTCTAAATCAGTTGCTGAATCATGAATAAAGACTAACATGGTGTAGGATTACTAATACACGACAGCGCAACCAGATAAGGGGCATTTCATATCATTAAATTAAACTAAATGGGGATAACAGTTCAGTGTTTTCCTTATGATAATATCCTTCCTCTTGACCAGTGCATTGTGTTCAGTCGACTTCACTCTTGGGGGTTCCCTTCACAAGCGCATGCACTTCCGACATGTTGAACTCTCACAACAAAAAAAGTCACACTCTTTCACATTGTGCCAAACATAGAGCCTTGTGGAGCTCCCTCAAATATATGTCTATGTCTATTTATGGGTGTATAAGCCTAACATGTACACACAGTTGATTAAATTTCCTTTTAGTGACCATTAAGTCAATCACGCTGACATGTCTGGCCTCAAACAACCAGCAGATATTAAGTTTACGTTGATTGTTAAACCAGGTTACCCTTCGGAATATCGGGGGAAAGTGAATCATACTGCGGGTATAAAAGTGGCTTGACCAGTGTCCAAAGTAAATGTAAAAGGACTCTGGTTGCTCATAACTGCAAATATGCACGGACCACACTATGAGTCCTGGAGGTGGCTGAGTTAATATTGACAAATCACGTCGCCTCCCAAGTCAAAAATTTAATATCCCCCCTCAACCAATTTCATAAAGTCAAACATATGGAAGCGGTCCACCGACATTTTACTACCCGGCAATAGAATCAACTCGATAGTCACAAAAAACAGTGTACATTGACACACAGCAAGATGGTCGAGGACATGATTCCCTGCTGGGGCCTTTGAGTGTGGAGTTTTCAGCACTTTTGGCTATTAATGTAGCCCAAGGTTTCTGGATAAGGGTACAGCGGTTGCCCCTGACAGGTTTGCCTGAGTGGTATTTGAAGGATGGGTCTGATTTTGTGTCTACAAACAATTATAGAGGGTGCGCGCATGAAGTTTGGGAAAACTTTATGAAAACACCTTATGGATGAGTTGACATTTAATTCATCATGAACAATTCATTAGTTAAGTGTGACAAACACTTTGTAACTTAAAAGGACTATACAGTTTAAAAATGTTTAAATGAAGCATTTTCCTCCCCCTACATGTTCCAACAATGTCCTAATGTGTAGAATGAGCCCAGACCTGTTCAACTGCCTCTAAAATCCTGCACTGTCACTGAAAAAGGTGTTAATTCGGGTCCGAAGTGCCGTCATGCACGAGGTTAACATAGAAGGTGCAGTTACACGTATGACCTGAGGTGGCAGTAGTGAGCATAAAATGGCTAACTTGCATCTAGCCCCTTTAACTACTACAGCTAATGCCTATAGCAAACAGTTCTTCACATACTTCCCTTATTCAAGTATTAAGTAGTTATTAAGTGTTAGTCGCACTTAGCTATTCACTTGTTTGGGATGAAGTAAGCGTTAAAGTGATAGTCTGTAAGATAGAGTGAAATTTAAAAGTAAAACAATCAAATTCCTCCTCTCTTTAACCAGAAAGCCCTTCTTAGTTTGCAAAATGAGGAGAGCAGGAACAGAATTTTCAAAAGTTAACAATCAAGCTCCTCCCCCTCTTTACTGATTGGACCTGACAGGCTGGTTCACAGGAAAAGCTTGTCTCATTGATCAGCGTGGGAGGATTCTAAACTCTGATTAGTTGCTGAGATACAGGAAGGAGGGACTTTACCAAAAATAATAAATATATATTATTACTTACTTTACATCAAAATGCAAGACCAGGTGGTTTATTTTACATATTTTATTACATTTGTAACACATGTAGACGTCCAGACTATCACTTTAAGGCTAAATAAGGCGTAGATATTATGAAGTGCTACCTTCATTTAAAATAACTTGTGGTCCAAACTCTTTCCCAACTTTCTGAACGTGTTTGATCATTCCAATTGTTCCATGGGGATGAGTTTATAAGCTTGGGCCACAACTTTCAGGGTCCAAAGTTATTATTTTTCCCACAAATGTCTGATCCACCGATATGCTGAAAGATAATACATTTTTATTATACATTTTTAACTAGAAAAAAAGGGCTTTTAAACACACAAAACAAATTTGCCTAAAGGAACTATATGGGTCTTAAGTGTAGCAATTATAGAAGAAAGAAAAGAAAAAGAATACACAGGATGTAAATCAAAGCAAAGCATTCATTCACTTTAAACCAGCTATCCTCACCTGTCCATCACACTCCCTATAAAATCCCTTATAAGCAGCTACAGGGGGTGTGGCGGCATGCAGCGGCCCATACGGTTAGTTTGCCCTGGGAGGCGTGTGTTTGTGCACGCGTGAATGTACAGTATGTGCGGCTACATGCCTGCAGTCTTAGATTTCCTCATGTGTGCCAATGCCCGGGGCTGTTTACGTGCGGATGTGTTGGCTGATCGCTCCACCGCAGGTCTCGACATGAACGCGCTGTAACTGTACGAGGCAGGTAGAAGCAGGCCGGTGCATGGGACAAACAGATGGAGGTTAGATTATTGGGTTTTGCTGCTTGAATTCGCAACGGCACAAGCAATGCGGTGCCAAGATATCACTCAGGCCGGGGTGAAACTGGAGGCAAAAATAATAGTTAGCCAGTGCATGTCTGTGGATGGTTTCAAAAGTTGTGTAACTATATCTTTATGAAGTTGTCAAAGCCATTGTTTGTGTTGATATTTATAGCATTATCACGGTGCCAATGATGGTGGAGATTATGGATTTAAATCAAGTCAACAAAGATGGCTTTAGATTCCTTTAAGCTTTCATGTGATCAAAAATTGTAGTGTCTGCAGTACAGTAGGCCCGGAGTCCAAATCCGGCCACCCAGCGTCCCACTCAAATGATCTCAAGAAACAATATTATACATGAGCGTCAATAGCAGTACAAGCTGGAAACTGGCGTGAGCATTATTGTGAGATGTAAATTTGAAATGAGACAAATGACAAATGAGATGAAAACATTTGAAAGGACAAACCACAGTGGTCAGTGCAAGAAAGTCAACACCAAGCCCCAAATGTAATGGTCTATATCAGGGGTAGGCAAGTTTTCTTAACGGAGGGCCATTTATTTTCATTGTAAATAGACAGAGGGCCGAAGCCGCCAATTTTAGGCCGAAGTAAAGCACGACACTGGAAAAATGACCATCTTAAATGAGATAAATGACTTAAAATTGCTTGAATAAAGGTTCTTTATGTTGAAGATGTTGAGATACAAATGCTAATGCCCATGGAACAAGCACGAAATCCACTTTGAAATCAGACAAATACACTTTTTCACTTGAAATTACACAATATAATCTGAATTAAGAGAATAATAATTCCATTGGCGATCAGATGTTTTATCTGATCTAAGACCAGAGCAAATCTACTCAAAGCTTAGATTGAATCTCTTAATTCAAGTAGGTTTCTGTCATTTCTTCCTTAATTTTTTTTTTTTTTTCTAGTGCACTTTCTACAAATGCCAGAGTTGTACATAATATGACCTAATTGGGTGTATTGACAGTATTTCTCCCATTTAACCCAAAAAATGTTAAAGTACTTTCTGATTTGTCTCGTAATGTTTCTCAAAATCATCTTGAGGGCCAGAAGTTCTGTGCTGGAGGGCCGGATTTGGCCCCCGGGCCTGACGTTGCCTACCCCTGGTCTATATGATATTATCTTTGAAAATGTCATTATTTCAGGTCAATTTAGGCGTGCCCAAAGTAGCTTAGTAATGTGTGAATCCTTTAAATAAAATAAGGATTATGTGTAGTCTTACGTGTGACTGTTTATTCCTGTAAAGTACACTGTGTAATATAACTATGGCCATGGACGTCACAACACATATGAAAATACTATCTCATTTGCATTCCTTGGTTCTGTGTCCTGGGCATTTATTGGGAACAGCACATACCGTGTCTAAAGATTATAAATGTGCTCATAAAAATGTGCAATGAACAATAATACTCAAATTAATATCTCTGACACAACATTGAATATGCTGCCCGCCCATGAAAAAGGCTCCATTTCGTTGGACTGACTTTAGCTTTGGTTACAGCATGCATTCCCTGTGGCATCGTTTCAATAAGCTTCTGCATTATTAAAAGCCTCAGGACTGTACTGCATTCATTTTTCTCTAAGATCTTGTTTTAATGATGGGAGAGTGTTTCCACTTCACAAAGCCTTCTCCAGCACAGCCCAAAGATTCTTAGGTTAAGATCAGGACTCTGTGGTGGCCAATACGTGTGTGAAAAGGTGATTTCATGCTCCCTGACTCACTCTTTCACAAATCCTGAACAACCTGGTCATTCAGGATGTACAGGTTGTCCGCTGATCTCATTCTTTAGGCACATAGTGTTACTGAACTGAGACCTGACCAACTGCAGCAACAACAGTTAACCTCTTGACTCCCACCTGAACATGTTTTCTCCTGTTCTCCAAATTCTCCAAATCTAAAAGCTTCTTCAAAATGGCGACCAAAAACGAGAAGAAAATGAGGATGTAAATTGACAAAAAGTGACAAAAATCCAGCAAAAAGGTGACAAAAATCCAGCAACAAAATGACAAAAATCCAGCAAAAAAGGTGACAAAAATCCAGCAAAAAATGACAAAAATCCAGCAAAAAAAAGCCAAAAATCCAGTAAAAAAAGCCAAAAATCCCGGAAAAAAAAGAGCCAAAAATCCAGCAAAAAAAAGAGACAAAAATCCAGCAAAAAATGACAAAAATCCAGCAAAAAAATTTACAAGAAATCAGCAAAAAATTAACAAAATCCAGCAAAAAAAATTGGCAAAAATCCAGCAAAAAAGTGACAAACGAGCAGCAAAAAATGTGACAAAAAAGTGACAATAATCTAACAAAAAAGTGACCAAAATCCAGGAAAAAAAGGCAAAAATCCAGCAAAAAAAAGAGCCAAAAATCCAGGAAAAAAAAAAGACAAAAATCCAGCAAAAAAAAGACAAAAATCCAGCAAAAAATGACAAAAATCCAGCAAAAAAATGTACAAGAATTCAGCAAAAAATTACCAAAATCCAGCAAAAAAAATTGGCAAAAATCCAGCATTAAAAAGTGACAAAAACACATAAGGGAAATAAAAAGTGGCGACAACGGCAAAGAGGAGAGAATGCATTTGGTTTTGGCGGGTGGTAAGAGGTTAAATCAAGGCGACCTTTTGGGTATATCGATTTAGTCTCTATGATGCTGTGTAAATAAAGATGTGTAAAGTCAGTATTCAAAGCTTGGCTCCCATGACTTGTGATGTCGTCAGATACAATAGTGTTCTATATGTCACACAGTCCATTGCATATAGTGCATTTTTGTGGTTAATCTATGTCTGCCCAGCACTTTGCTGGATACTAAGCTGAGCATATACACTGCTTGTATTTTGAACCACAAATGCTTTCTAAAGCGGAGAGGAGCTGAGGGGATCATTTGCGAGTAAAATACATGTGTGTGGATGCTTTAAACTGTGGCCATCTCTCTGGTGGAACTAGGTCATATTTTTGTTTGCATAGGTACTTTCTGTGCAGCCTCCACTTCCCCCGCTGCTCTGTTACATAATCGGCCAAGTGGGTCAGAGTTTAGAGATCTGAGAGTTGAAAAGAACTCACAAGGTCATTTCAATGGGAAACTACTCTGTAGAAATTATTACGGTAAATAATGCCTTGTTCTTTTCTCTTTTTTTGTCCAGAAGTTGTGATGCAGTTTATGCCTATACAAAATAAGTGTGTTATTTTGTTAATTTTTGTTTTGTGATTGATCTGGTGGGACATTGCATTGTGACACATGCATTTCGTGACTCCAGATTGTTATAGTTGGAATAATTTTCATTCATTAACACAATTACACTTACACACCCATATTTATACAGGGGTGTGAACACTTGAAGCAAAACAAGTGAACCATCTTGCCCAAGGACACAAAAGCAAAAGCTACACTCTGGTTTACTGTCGCTGAATCCAAATTCATCAGCAACTAAAGTCAGAATGAAGACATCCCAAATCTCAGAATTTGCTTTAGACTTATGTGCTCATGTCTGATTGCTTTCCTTCAACACTCTTGTGTGAGCTTTCAATCAGTCGTCTGGACTGGGTTGTTTAGAATTGATGTTCTCTGCTCTTCGGTTACACTGCTCTGCAAACCAGATCTCTTTTTACTTTCACATCAATGAGTGAAACTGTTCCTTCTCCTTTTTGTTAGGAACAAACAAATATATTTGTATGCAAATCCTATTTAGTCACTTAAATATGTGTGATATATCAACCTCAGAGTTCAGAATGTTCATCAATTATCCCAGAGTTTAACACAACTCAATAACCCGAGATGTGGGTCAACTGTCGCTTTAAGCCCCTCTGCTCACCAAAGGAAGTCAAAGTCACAGCGCTATGTGGGCAGCTCCGACCTGACATACAAACCTTTTTGAAGTGTGAACTATTGCAAAACCCGTCTATGTGTGTGAGAGAGAGGAGTCTGAGTAAGACAGATATCTTGCAAACTACATGGTTTAACCTCTTAACCCCCACCTGAACCGAGCACATTTTCTCCAGCTTTACCCCAATCCAAAAGCTTCTGGAAAAAAGGTGTGAAAATAGCAACATAACTGAGACAAAAACAAGGATGTTTACGAAAAAGTGACAAAAATGTACAAAAAATGTACAAAAAAATGACAAAAATTGACAAAAACTTGACAAAAATGTGAGAAAAAATTGACGAAAAATGGAGAAAAAATGGATGAAAAAGTGATGAGAATTTGATAAAAAAATGTGAATAATTTGACGAAAAAGTGACAAAAAAGTGACCAAAAATGGACAAAAAAAAATCAAAAAATTTGCCGAAAAAGTGACAAAAAAGTCACGAAAATTTGACAAAAATGAGACGACTGCCCAACAAAAAAAGTGATGAAACAAAATCTGATGATGTGAGGAAAAAGATCAATTTAGTTTTGTAGGTCTTAGCTTTCAAATGAGGTGTTACACTGGCCTACAGGATTTGGGTAAAGCTGAACTGGAGAAAATGCTCTCGGTTCAGGCGGGAGTTAAGAGGTTAAGGCATTTTGACTGCCTGTCGCTTTCTCAAAACTATTGTAAGCACGGCTAATACTTGTGTGTCTATGTATTTATGTAGGTAATATTTCAAACACATCTTGATAATATCCAAAACAAATGGCTTATTGAAAATCTCCTAGTTTCAACAAATGCATTGTCCCCAAGTCCCCTTCACCACAAACCTCCATAGCACACTGTCAGGACATGTCCAGACTTTGTAGAAGTGAAGCCTCAGGGCTATGGGGACCCCAGGGGATATTACAGATCCAAAAAGAAGTCTTAAAGGAACAGGCCACCATTTTTCCATACTGAGATATGTTCTTACCTGAGCTTAGACAAGTTGATACGTACCTGTCTGGTCTCTGGTCCGTGGAAGAGCTTGGTCGCTTCTAACTTCACCCCATTTGGAGCTGTAGGAATATACCAGGAGAGGCCAAATACTAACAACATCTTTGGTCGTTTTGCGTGACCGAGGGCACAAAGATTAGACAATTACGCATCAGCTCGTCTAAGCTCAGGCAAGAACATATCTCAGAAAGTAAAAATGGTGGCCTGTACCTTTAACTGGACATTATTTCAATATTACTTTAAAAGACAACAGTTTTGCAGTGAAAGGTTTGCATTTCAATGTGTTTGGGCTTTATTGTTCAACTCTATGCACAACAAAATATCAATAAATCAGAGTTTGGCGGATCATTTTGTAAATGGTTGGCTGCACCTTAGAGTTTAGGGGGTTCTTTGAGTAGGAATGAAGGACTCAAGGGGGTTCGCGAGACAAGAAAGGTTGGGAACCACTGATATAAGCTGCTAAGGATAGGGGAAAAGACTCAAAAAACTCTACTCTCCCAGCTATGGTTTTGATCACTATGGCTCGATTTTTGAGTGCAGTGAAATGTGTATGCTACAAAAATTCAGACAGGACCTTCAGTATTTGGCCATCACTATCCTGTTTTTCCCCATTGAACTGAATAGGACCATTAGGTGAAGCCCAGTAATGCCAGTAGCATTATCTTTAACCGATGCTTGCATGGTGGCCTGTGAGTTTACTCTTTTTGGCAACGCAAACTGCATTATCTCAACATGACAGATGCACAATGCCGAGGCCCCATCTCTCCCACCTGTTGCCCGCTGTCTTTCTGCGCTCATTTAGTTTGGAAACGTCAACTCCACTCGCATATAAATCCTCTTTTGTCGGGCTGAAAGGCACTGTCCTGGAAGATGCTACAGCGTTCACTTCAGATTTCCACTTAAATTTTACTTAAATTTGTCACACATCTTCTGGAAGATTCTGTTTACTCTATATACTCAGGTTGAACGTTAATGCTTGTCCATGTTGGTTCGCTGAGAGTGCGTGGCCCTAATTGTCCCCGCTGTCTGTCCACATTAAGGGCCCGTTGGTTCCACCGGGCTGATGTTTGTCCCATAGCTGGATAGGGCGTTAGTATGTGTGTGTGGAGGGGTCCTGCCATGGTGCCTGTCTCCTAATGGGATAAGAGGGGACCAGCGGCGTTTGGGGGGAGAAGGTCAAGCTGAGGTGCTGCCACTTCGGGTTAGCCGTGAGTGGCGCGGCTCCAGCGGGACAGGTGCTCTCTCACGCCATCGCGCCCAATGTCCCATTAGCCTACTTTCACCGGCCCCCCCCCCCCCATACTCACCAGCCATTTTAACCCTCATTTCATTGTGCTTAGTATGTACCTTTGGATACTCCAGTTCTGCTACTTGTTGCTGCTTCTCGTCTGTTTCCTGCAGTGATATGAAGATGATCTGGCATGTTTTAACTCAGATGCCCTCCCGCGTGGCTGGATTTATGCTGCATTCCATTTGTCCTCAGACGAGACAAATAAATCCATTCATACATTTTATTTAAAAAGCTAAATACGAAATGTAAGGGTGGATATTTAGACATGAGGATCAATGCTTTTGATACAGGCTATAAGTTACTTCATTCACTCATTTGACCATGTGACGGCATACATTGTGTATTTGTTACCCAAAAAAAGTCATAATGATAATAAAAAAATAGATCTTACAATATTTCGTTGAACCACCTTGACCAGGTAAAATCATTGGTGCACAGCAGACTCAGCTGCATGATCTTTACAGCCAAAGGGTTTGTACGTAAAGCCCAACAGATAATGGAGTGTCCGGACAATCCGCTTTTTAAGGAGTTTAACCTACTCCCCTCCGGACGCAGGCTAAGAATGCCCTGTACTCGAACTCGTCGGGCCAGGGCCTCTTCTATTCCAGAGGCTGTTGCGAAGATAAAGATCATATGTTGCTCAGTGAAGCTGCTGCAAATTAGGCTTTATTTGATCTTATGCTGATGATGGCTGTGACTGTATGATCTTTGTCCCAAACACAATTGTTGTCTTACTGTGTTTTTTTTTTGGTTTGTTTTTGCATTATTATGTGTGGACACCTGCTGCGTAATAATTTCCTTCGGGACAGTAATAAAGTTGAACCTTGAACCTTGACTACAGCATTGTTTCGATAAGCTTCTGTCATTGATGATGGGAGAGGGTGGCCACTGCGCGAAACCTTCTCCTGCACATCCCAAAGATTCTCAATGGGGTTAAGATCTGGACTCTGTGGTGGCCAATACATGCGTGAAAACGCTGCATCGTGCTCCTGAAACACTCTTTCACAATGTGAGCCCGATGAATTCTGGCATTGTCAACTAGTAAAATGGGATAAGGAGACAAGAGAAAAGGAAATCCATTGATGGAATAACCTGGTCATTCATTTGATCTCATTCTTTGGGCACATAGTGTTGCTGAACCCAGACCCCAGATCAGAACAGTTGAAGTAGTGAAATCCAGGTGGTGACCTTTTTTGGTCAGGCAGTGCATAAATCCATTAGAGAGCGCTGTTAGCTCTTGTTGTGATTCAGCCGTGGTGGACGTTTGCAACATTTGCATCATGAACAGGGTATGGGCGGGTGGGCGGCAACAGACACCTAAATGTTATATCAAATGTAAAGTACACAGTGGTTAGAGGTGTTTTTAAGACATAACAAGAGCTGCTATGTTTTAATCATCAAAAATGTCAAAACGCCTCGTGTGATGTTGACTAAAATTGTTGGATGGAATATCTTGTGAATGAATCAAGAGTATAGTCATACTCAACAATGAAAGCGTAGTGTCTTACTTCTATTCAAAACAAAGTTATTATCAACAGCTGTGTCTGGGACTAAAATAATGTGGCTCATATGTTGCAAGCAGATGATTTTTTTATCGAGAATATTAATGGGAATACTACATTATTTTACCCCATTGATTATGGCAGTGTTTTTCAACCTTTTTTGAGCCAAGGCACATTTTTTTCATTGAAAATATCACGAGGCACACCACCAGCAGAAAATGTTAAAAAATGTAACTCTGTAGCCTATAGTCATCAAAGTGTCTTGAATAGGATCACCGTATAGTCTCGCTAGAAACAATGCCTCAATGCATCACTGATTCTCTTGTCGCAAAGAAATTAACTACCTTATATGGAAGAGTATTATATGGTTACTCTGCCGATCACTAGACAGCACAGACACTCGAAAAACACTGGATTATGGAACCTGACTTGACAAATGCACTTTATGACTGGACAATGGTTTTACGGCCAATGAGGTTCCAATGAGGTAAGGGATTTCAAGTAAGTTGCGTCGTCTTTTGTTCAGGACACTTTCAAATGCTGCATGTTGAATGTCATTTCTTTACTTGCCCTTTGATGCTCCTCTTGCATACATTGGGCTTTACCTTCGTGGATATACTCCTCTGCAGTATCTGTGGACATGTTGTATTCATACAGGAGTGACTCTGAGAGAAAGCCGAAGTTGCCTTTGTTATGAGAGAGAAGCACTAATCCTTGCTCCTCGTTGTATAACACTTTTATAAAGCGCCTTGACTTGACAGCGCCGCTCTTGTCAAAACACCTTTTCAAAACATCTTTCTCATTCCCTGCTCTTCTCTATGTTTAAGGCCACTCTGCGCTCCCCCCACTCACCCACTCACCAACAGGCCCATGGTAACCAGATCACCAGTGTTGTTCCCTGTACCTTTCAGCGGTCGTCATGTTATGGCTGATTGAGGTAAATCTTAAAGCAACAAATTCAGCCTGTTCTCTCATTAAGATTGCGGTGGCCGAGAGATGCAGTAAACAAGTTACAACCTGCTATGACTAAAAAAAAAAAAGGTTTATGCATTCTCTTGTGTTTGTAAAGCTGCATGCAAAAAAAAAAAAAAGCATTAAAATAAGGTTCATGAGTGAGAGTCGTTTAAGCCGTCCCATCAGTAGCCCAGGCGCTGACGGACGGTTTAGTGCAGTTTGAGTGAACGAGGAAAGAGAACAAAGCTGCAGACGCCTGTCAGTCATCGTGCCTCTGGGTAAAAGGAGTGGAGTGCTTGCTGAGTTTCCCAGGGCCGGATTGAGATGGAGTGATGCGGGCGGCTTGTGCAAGTGCAGATTCCTGACATGCATCTGTGTCTTTGTGAGCGCAGCCTGTGTTTCCTGCTCACAGCCTGTCGGAGCACGCCGCAGGCTCAGGTGGGGCGTGGAGGGGACCCACACATAAGGGCATGTCTCTAGATCACCTTCAATTCATTTGTTGCAATGACATGGATGTTGTGAAACGGAATGTAACATTTATAATTTGTTAACCAAAGAGCTGCAAGGAATAGCCATTTACGTAAGGACAGGAAGGTCTATATTATATTGTCCCCGAAGAGAAATGTGTTCTCTACATTTGCTGCATCCTTCAAAGCAGCTGAAGGAAACCTGTCATCAGCTGTGGACAATCTGAGTCCAGGAATACTGTCCTTATTCTGATAAATAATGCATGTTTTATAGGTTCTTCTAAAAAGATTTTGAGAGATGGCATATATCAACAAGTTTCTAATGAATAAACCATATGTAGAAAGTTTGGAAATGTTTGCAAGATGAGTGAGTTAGAGAATGACGCTGTCACTGGAAGATAGTTGTGAAGCTCAGCGTGTATCTATCTGTCATCTGTATCTATGTCAGTAGCTCTAAAACCCTTCACAACAGAACTAAACGTTGTAATATACAGGGCTATTCCAGGTCAAAACTTTGTCAGAATAAGGTTTAACCTAAGTCAAGTCTAAAATATTTAGTGTACACACTATAGGTTCTTAGCAAATACGATACAAAACAATTGCATAAAGCACTTGTATTGCTTGAGAGATATTTGTGCTGCAAGATTTGCAAACCTTTAAAGATATAAAGTGAGATAACTCGTTCCTATTACTTTTCGTAATCTATACGGAACATCTGCGTATTACTGTTTGATGTGCAGTATCTCTGCATTAGCACATTTTGCATCAAACACAAGTTGACAGTGGTGCCGCAGGAGTTGTAGCTGTGCAGAGGAAGCGGTGGTGTGATACGTGCTCTTTATCAGAGCCTGAGTGCGCACAGGGCTGCTCTCCTGACCACAGTGTGTATGAGTGTGCAAAGGTGCACGTCAGTACTAAAGGTACACACCGTAGAGAAGATAGGGGGAACAGTCGACTCCATCTGTACAAGCAGTTCACACCTGTAACGTGAAGGACACGCCAATCTTCATTTTATATCTTCCACGTGGGACTATGTCTATCTTGGATGTCTAATATGATTTCTTATACAAGGATTGTGATGAGTCACTGTTGTTGTAGTCATTGTTATTCTTATGTGTCAGTCATAATGTTTTTGTAGCTGCAGCTGAAGTCTGCCTGTCACCGCTCACTCTGAACACTCAGCACCAAGGGACATGTCTGAGTAAAGACCATTAAAGCTCTAGCATCTCGTATTAGGTTTGTTGAAAGTGAAAATGGTACATACCATAAGGGATATTTGCACGATGAACAAATGATGAACACAGTGGTTCTTTGCACGCAAAGTACAACCACATAAAGTGTTTGACCTTTCAAGTACCACCAGGCATAGATCATCAGACAACAAGATAGATCCTAAAGTAGATCTAAATCAGACTAACCAACAGCTCAATAGGATGTAAACCACACAGTAATTAGAGAAACCCTTAAATGCATTACAAAAGCATTAATGAAATGATCTACCAGCTGAAGAAGCCTACACTTTTCACCATGTTGCCTGTGCTTTTAGGCTCAAACCAAGTTTTTAAAATACTACCTAATAAAAAAAAAAGCTCAACAGAACTAAACCTGTTCTGAAACTGGTCTTTGCATGTTGTTGGTGTTGTTCTAAATCAGGTCTATAATAGGACTAAGACACGGATAAACATCACTCATAACAACACTCACACGAAAAAGAACGGAAATCGACAACAAAAGTGGAGCCTGTCAGTTTGAGAAAAGTTTGTTTTGATTTTGGGGTTACTTCAGCTTATCAGATGTGACATCAATACAGAAGGTGCTAGACATACTGAAAACACTGTTCCTCTACTTTATCAAATCGGAACATATTTGCAATCCCTAAAGTCGATCGTTTGCAGATAGTGTCACAGCACGCTGGCCAATCATTTCCACTCTCAATGGACACTGCTGCTGTGCTATGACTTCAACTGCATATGTAGATTTATTTAAAAAACAAAACAACAAAAAACAACAGAAACATAATATAAATGCACACACATTAAATAAAAGGTGCCATTATGTAGGTGAGAGCGCTCTTAAATGCACTCATGTCTCTCCCTCTCTCTCTCTCTCTCTCTCTCTCTCCGGTGCAGCGGTGCATTCAGGCGTGCATTGACCATTCACCGCCACAAACACCTCCCTCACACCAAACCAAACACTCTGACGCACGGACAGACCCTGAACGCATCGTCTCTTATCACCCGAGCACAAACAGACATTGTATTTCTCTGCCCCACATGCACAAAAGCAGGTAGCAGGTAGCAGGAAGTGGGCCTGCGCTGGGAGTGTTTAGTGCTAACACTGTGGCTTTTAATGCGGCGTGGTATCAGCAAATCTACATATGGGCTTTGTACCTGTTTGGCCTGAGGTTATATCAGGTTGAATGCTTTGGATGAGTGAGAGCAGAACTTTGCGAATTAAATATGTGACAAGGTTGAGATGGTATTTTCTATTATTGGCGTGTGTATATTTTAGCGTTATGTCAGTCTAGATAGGCAGACATCTTTGTGTGGGAGTGGACTTTCCATTTCTCTGATACAAACCTAAACCAGACACGTTCAGACAAACCGCATTAAAATCAAGCGTGTGCATCAAAGTTATGCAACAATATAAACAGTGGGGCTTTTTTGTCCCCTGACAATCGGCAAAAACCCCTCTGTGGCCCCCGCTGTCAACATCAAAGCAGCCAGGCAGCCATATTGGTCTATTTCAACAGGAAACAGCAATATACCAAATGTTTTATTTAGAGCAACGAGCTTCGAAGTTTTAGCATCATAAAGTAATAACATAAATATATCCTTGCACCTTTTGAAATATTTGACCTTTTGAGGTGCTTAAAGTGCACTTAAAATTGGGGAAGGAGAGGAGATACAAAACATACAAACATATTATTATATTATATAAAATAGTATAATAACCAAAGTCCAATAAAACATTACAGCTGGACATTTTTTAAGATAGCCATCTTTAGAATGTGTCTTTTATCAAAGTCTTAAAATTACATTGTAAAAATGATTAATGTTATATTATTGCAAGAATAGATCATTTCCTGGTATAAGGTGATGCATACTCATGTGCATCAACCACAATAGTGCTTCATCTCTCTCTCTCTCTCTCTCTCTCTCTCTCTCCCTCTCTCTCTCTTGCGTACTCTCGTTCTCCTCTCTGTCTCCTCTCTGTCTCCTCTCTGTCTCTCTTTCTCTCTCCCTCCCCCATTTTTCATCTTTCCCCCGTCTGTCCCTCTCATTTTCCTTTCTCCTCTCTCTCTCCATCTTTCTCCTCTCTCTCTCTCTCTCTCTCTCTCTTCCTCTCCCCATTTCTCGTTTTTCCCCGTCTTTCCCTCTCTTTTTCCTCTGTCTCCCCTCTCTCTCTCTCGCTCTCTCCCTCTTTCATTTCTTTCTCTCTCTCTCCCTACCTTTTAATCCTCTATCTCTCTCTCTCTCCCTCTTTCTTCTTTTCTCTCAATTCTCTCTCTCACCTCTCTCTCTCGCTCTATCTCTCTATCTTTCTCCTATCTCTCTCCCTCTTTCTCCTCTCTCTCGCTACATCTTTCTCCTCTCTCTCTCTCTTTCTCTCCCACTATTTCTCGTTGTTCTACTCCCTCTCTGTCCCTCTCTTTTTCCTCTATCTCCTCTCTCTCTCTCTCTCTCTCTCTTCCTCTCCCCATTTCTCGTTTTTCCCCGTCTTTCACTCTCTTTTTCCTCTATCTCCCCTCTCTCTCGCTCCCTCTTTCTTCTCTCTCTCCCCCTTTCTCTTCTATCTCTCCCTACCTTTTTATCCTCTCTCTCTCTCTCTCCCTCTTTCTTCTTTTCTCTCAATTCTCTCTCACCACACTCTCTATCTCTCCCCCACCCCCTCCCCTCTCTCTCTCTCTCTCTCTCTCTCTCTCTCTCTCTCTCTCTCTCTCTCTCTCACCTCTCTCACTCATGGCCTCTGAAACTCCAGTTCGTGCGACTCTTCTGAGGTTTCCCGTCACAGACCAACATTTTTACAAACACACGTTTCTGATCGTGTTGTAACTCTGCACGTGTCCGTGTTTCCCCTTTCTCTTTTGTTTCTTCCTCCATGGACAAAAACACAACAGCAACGACTTTCTTTTCAGACTAATGTGATGTGTGCTTGCTTGTGTTGCTGATCTCAAAACGCAAAAAGATGAATCATCCTGGGACACAAAAGGCATCAAACTAAAGAAAAATCCCACCCATTAAATACTCTATACCAGGGGTTCCCAAAGTAGGGGTCAACTACTACTACTACTACTATATTTCACTGCTTGAAATGATTAAAAGGAGAGATTTCAAGTGGGGATCCTGATTGTGTGGTCATTTTTAAGCTTGATCTACTTAGTTTACAAATTGTGCTCTACTAATAGACATACATATACACGCAATACTCGTACGTGTTTATATCTATCTTACATTTGTACCCAATGTTCACCGCTTCCAAACCGCTTCACTCGCAGCCAGGCGCTAACCACATCACTGCCTCCACTGTGCCATCGTGTCCTGTCTGCTCTGTCTGCACTTTGCGTTCTACGGTGTGGGCCGGCACCACCTCTGTTTCCTTTCAGCTGCACAGTTTCTCTTTCCATCATCACACTTCTCTCTTTGAACAAAACAAACACACTGCACGCTGCGGAGAAGCCACGCCCACGTCTTTGAAGAAGGTTTTCGGCACGGTGGGAATTTGCATGAGCTGTGGTGATGATAACCGGAGAGCACATGGTTTACAGACTGTTACATTCAGACGTTTCACATCATTACCACACAATAGAAATCTCAAAAAGAAAAAAAAAAACCTATGCGCTAATACGGCCACATTTACTGTAATGTAGGGTTTACTGTAAGGACAATGACTAAAGCTGTGACTCTTGTAACAAAAGCACTTCGGAAACGAAAACCGAGCAGTCTATGTATAAAGTATAAAATTTCCAAGTTTAAAAGACGAAACAACCTCATTTTTCAAACTGTGGGTGATCTCAGGTTAAAGTCAAGCAGTGTTTATTTAACTATGAGCCTTTGTGTCACTTTATAGCACAAGCCTGGTACTCTAGTTGTGGTAGTAGAAGTAGTAATGCCAAACATAGGATTTATAAATAAAGTTTATAAAGTTAATTTACAGTTGGCCAAAGTGCCATACACAAATAATGAAACAACGGAAGAATAAGTAAAACAATGATAAATTCAGCATAAGAAATCTGAAACACATCTCACCTAGTTGTAGTAATAGTAGTTTTTTTGTTGTAGAAGAAGAACTATGATTATACTTTTCTATTTCCTTTGTGCTGTACTTCTTCCACCTACTTCTCCCACCTCTGCTCTAGTCCATTTACAGTAAGTTTATGTAGCCGGGCTCATTAATGGGAAATAGCTTTTCATGTCAAACTTCAAAACAAAGTCTCGGAGCATTTCTCTACAGCGCTAATGGTTAATAGTTTCCAGAAGCTAACCCATTACAGTAAACAGTCTTTTGTTCCTCCATGCTCTTGCACAGAGGCGCAGCCCTGTTGTTCGGCACCATTTGCACCGCATGTTTATTTCAAATTCAAATATTTAATACTTCTGTACGTTATAAACCTGCGCTCACAATGGGCCAGTTGTTGGTGATTTCCCGTGTTTTGAAGCGAACATCAACACCCGAGAGACAGTTTGGCTTTTTAGGCTCTTCCTGCGCTACATCCTTTTCAGCAAACTTCAATCAGCAGCGTAAGCATTTACTCACATGATCTGAAGCAGGGGTTCACGCTCACTCACGGGACCCACAGTCACCCCGGGATGACAAGCCGCGACCCAAATACCGACACAAATTGTAAAATATTATGCTAAATGTTGTAATTTGCTCAATTTTGTTTGATGAGAAAGCAATAAATACGGCAATAAAGCTGAAATTGTGATCAAAACAACCCGATAACAGTCATTTTAACAGACTCAAGTGTTTTTTTTAGTTCATGCAGACCCACTTACCCACCTGTTGAGAATCACTGTTCTGAAGGGATCGCAGAAAATATAGAAAACCTTGCTATTGTTATAGGACTTGAAGGTTATGAAGGACATTAAAAAACATTAATTATTGATACTGATAGTGATTGTTCAAGGGACTATACAGAGTTTAAAAATGTTAAAGTTATGTATTTTCCTCCCCTATATGTTCCAGCCATGTCCTCATGGGTAGAATGAGCCCAGACCTGTTCACCACAACTGCCTCTAAAGTCCTGCACTGTCACAAAGTTGTTACTTCGGGTCTGAAGTGCCGTCATGCACAAACTTAAAGGGATGTTTCAGGATTTTTGACATAGGGCGTCATTTCCTTGTGAGCCAGAGTTTTGTTGATTTCTGGATATATATATATATATATATATATATATATATATATATATATATATATATATATATATATTTTTTTTTTTTTTTTTTTTAATTCATGCAGTCTTATATTTGAAGAGTTTAGTGGTGCTAGGCTAGTGCTAGGCTAGTGCATGTCTATGGTAACTAGTAGCCTGCATTAAAACCTCTTCAAAATCATCGGTAGTCCTCCATACATTGCCATATCTGATTAGTAGAAAGCTCCTTTGTGAATTCCACGTGTAGTAATGTCGGGTAAACAAACTACTGTAGATCCGGTAACCTAGCAGATCACTCCGCCGCTGCGTAGCATGCAACCAGGAAGTTGATGCTGCTCAAATATTATTAGTTATTTTAGATGCAAAATGGTTATATTTCAAAAATTATTCAGTCAACACAGACGTTTAAATCGGTAGTCTGGTGTCATAAGTGATTTGCGATAAGTGCTTGGGTCAGACTGCTTAGCACTAGCCTAGCGCCACTAAACTCTTCAAATATAAGGACTGTATGATCTAAAATATATATATATACAGTATATCTCCAGAAATTAACAACACTCTGCATAACTTGGAAATGAGGCCCTATGTCAACAACCCTGAAATATCCCTTTAATATAGAAGGTGCAGTTACACATATGGCCTGAGGTGGCAGTAGTGAGCATAAAACGGCCAACTTGCATCTAGCCCCTTTAAGAGGATTGATGTTATATCACAAAAAGCATTTTCACACTTTAACCTTATTCACGTCTTCATTTGTTTGTCGATTTCCATACAATTCCCTCACTCTCCTCTGTGCTATTCCCGGTAGTATTCTCCCCACTTGTTTGCCCCACATCGCAACCCCCATCTCCCCACAGGACAGACAGCGAGGGGGGCATCTTGAACTTGGCACTGCCTTGTCTTTTTTTTTTTTTTTTACAGCTCTCTGAGTGAGTGAGGGAGCGAGTGAGTGAGCGAGACTGGGAGGAAGAGAAAAAAGTGTCCTGACAAAGGATTCATGCAGGGGGTCCCGGGACGGAGGGGCTGCTGTCCTGTCCCTCCTCAAGCCTTCAGCCTTTGATGTGGTGCACAGTTGGCCCCGATTTGGGACAAGGAGCGGAGCGAGGGGGGAGCGGAGGGGTGCACCAGCGTGAAAAAGCAGAGTTGATGGGCTTCGGAAGTGCGGACAATAAGCGACACAGCTGGAGAGATGGGAGTGATGAGAGCCCCTCCATAAACACCCCACACAGGTGCGGTTTCAACGGGACAGGGGGGCGGACAGAGGGGTGGGCGGGATAATGGAGCAGACCTCGAGTGAATGAACTGTTGTTTTAGTGTTATGGGAGTTAATGGATTGTTTAGATATAGCTGGCCTGTGACTGATGATTAAGCAGATGCTGGATGATCCTCGAATACAATAATAATAATAATAATAATAAAAAGTCTTTGGGGTTTCAGAGTCTTTTTGGGCCTTTTTTAGGGTCTGGTCAATCAATCAATCAATCAATCAATCAATCAATCAATCAATCAATCAATCAATCAATCAATCAATCAATCAATCAATCAATCAATCAATCAATCAGTCAGTCAGTCAGTCAGTCAATCAATCTCTATCTCTCTCTCTCTCCCTCCCTCTCTCTCTTTCTCTCTGTCTCTCCTGTCTGTCTGTCTGTCTGTCTCTCTCTTTCTCTCTCTCTCTCTCTCTCTCTCTCTCTCTCTCTCTCTCTCTCTCCCTCTCTCTGTGTCTCTCTCTCCCTCTGTCTCCCTCTCTCTCTCCCCCCCTCTCCCTCTCTCTTTGTCTCTCTCTCCCCCCCCTCTCTCTCTCTCTCTGTGTCTCCCTCTCTCCCTGTCTCTCTCTCTCCCTCTCTCTCTCTCTCTCTCTGTGTCTCTCCCCTCTCTCTCCCCCCCTCTCTCTCTCTGTGTCTCCCTCTCTCCCTGTCTCTCTCTCTCTCTCTCCCTCTCTCTCTCTCTGTGTGTCTCTCCCCTCTCTCTCTACCTCTCTCTCTCTGTGTCTCTCCCCTCTCTCTCCCCCCTCTCTCTCTCTCTGTGTCTCCCTCTCTCCCTGTCTCTCTCTCTCCCTCTCTCTCTCTCTCTGTGTCTCTCCCCTCTCTCACTACCTCTCTCTCTCTGTGTCTCTCCCCTCTCTCTCCCCCTCTCTCTCTGTGTCTCCCTCTCTCCCTGTCTCTCTCGCTCCCTCTCTCTCTCTCTCTCTGTGTCTCTCTCTCTGTGTTTCTCCCCCTCTCTCTCCCCCCTCTCTCTCTCCCTCTCTCTCTCTGTATCTCTCTCTCTCTCTGTCCCTCTCTCTCTCCCCCTCTCTCTCTCCCCCCCTCTATCTGTGTATCTCTCTCTCTCTCTGTGTCTCTCTGTGTCTCTCTGTGTATCTCCCCCTCTCTCTCTCTCCCCTCCTCTCTCTCTCGTCATCACAGACAGCTGCTGTAAGCCACTCTGTCGTGTCCCACCGCTCTTTCACTGCTGATGTCAGGAGCTTCAGTTCTGATCCACAGAAATCAATCATCAGTGTGCTCGCTGCCCTACTGCCTCAATGGTACAAAGTATTCAATGTTTGTACTATGGTCTTGTCCATGACCTTTGAACTGGCGAGCTATTGAAAAGAGCATGAATAGGCAAGAACCACAGAACCATCCAAAACCAGAACTAAGGACAAACTATCTCAAAGTCCACTCGTATGGCAGATTCCATTTCTTTTGTCACCTTAGAGTATATTATATATTTTGTATAGATCAAAAACTTTACTGCCTAAGCAATTGGTGCCCAAAACGTGCATTTTAGTTATTCACAAGATTCAGGATGTGCAGGAGGGACTTTAAGAGCTAGAAAGGAGTTGAGGCAGCAGCTATTTAAACTCTACCCTCCATGAAATGTTAAAAAAATAATAATAATAAATAAAAAAAACATGCATCTTATGGCTTAAAACCATCAGGTACTGAACTAAAGCAAGTTTTAACATTATATTAAACCAAGAGAACCCCTGGCTTTGAAACAGAAAGTGCTCTCTGTCTGCTGCAGTGTGTAGAAATGAGTCACTACACCTTTAACAGCAGCTCACTCAACACTATTGTTCCTCCTCTCAGACCCTGATAGATTTATTGTATTAACAAGATATGAGTCAGATCCCTTGGCCCACACACACATCTGCTTTTGAACAAGAGTTTGACTTTTTTTATTGCTTTTTCTTGTAAGAACGAGGCCGATGAGTAAAATATGAATTTAAAAAAAACACTAAAGTTTAACCACAGATAAACAGATTAATACAGCTACACAGTGGAAAAGTATTGACACAACAAACTTTGAATAGTAATATATTGTAACAAATTAACCAGGCTGAACATTATGAGCATCGACAAATGACATACAGTATTTGGCAGTTTACCATTTTGCCATTTAATAGTCTCACAGTTTTGTTCAAAAGATGACACATTCCCCGACGTTGACTGTTAAAACTGCAAACCAGGTGTGTGTTGGCTCTTCAAAAGAAATGTGATCTCCAATTCAATCCAAGAATGTTATAGTCATACCAGAAAAAAAATGTATGATTACCTTAGCTGAAGAGGAGTATGATGCCTTTTTCAGGTATTTGATAATAATCTCAGACACATCTCTATCTTACACTTTGTTGGTTCGAAAATGCCATATTGATCTATAACAGCGAAAACAAAATATCAAGCAGTTTAATTTCCAGATCATCAGCTCCAAATATGCCCCTCCCACCTCCTTCCATTTGCTCCTTTTCTCTGTGCAGCTATTCTGATAGAAAGTTAAAAACAAAAAAATTAGTGGCTATAGTGAAGTGATGGTATGTTTTTGTTTGTTTTTTCACTTCAGGATGAGAGGATTAAGCTTAGCAAGAGATCGAGGGGTGAGGAAAGCATGACCTCAGGGGGATATTTTTGGGAGCTGGTCACTGGAGAAGATCCAAAGATTACTGAAAGATGCGCTCGTGGCTGTAAATACAACTCCAGGTTTGTTTTTGATGAGAAAACAACTTTGCAACATGGTAAAAAAAAGGCCGCCAACGTGAGTCAACCTACCAGCATGTTTTTGGAGCTTGGGGAAACCTGGCTGTCTCCTCTGACCCTCTGAAACGGTGCCTCCTGGGTTTGTCCCTATTTCAGAGCATGGTGTCCTGCACTGGTCAGCCCCTCCTTCCACTTCCTCCGCTCCACAACATGCCTTTCACCATCTTCTGAGAAGAGCATAGCAGTTTATCCGTTTTATTCTCCTGTGAACGTCCATTAGCCAGAACGCTAGTAGAGATAGAGGGCTTGTGTGGTTTAGCTGCGAGTCTGGATACCTCCTTGTTTGTCCCCTTTTTGTTTCCCGTAGCGCCTCTTATGATGCCTCCACTGCAGGTGTGAGGGGCTCTTGGTGCCTCTTCATTGTTTCAGAAGAAGAAATGTGTTGGTCTCAAATGTCTTTAGCTCATTAGCTAGCTGCTTTCTTCAGGACCATTATGGACTCTTTGTAGTGAAATAAATCCACCGAGCCCACGAAACATGGCAAAGACGTACAAAAAGATCGAGTAAAACAGTGTGGAACACAGAAACCACAAATGCAGTTCAGAGAAAAAGGCAAAAAACACAGCTGTACCTAGAGAGAGGGAGGTTGCTGCTTGTTTACACGTCGCCACAACATGTTTATAAATAGAACAACTTATAAGTATAGATTATTAACATCCTTGTGGTTTGTAATCCTTAATTTGTTTAATTAGTATGACAAAAAAATTGACTGTGAAATGTGGTTCACAATAACACAATGGTGGACATGAAAATTAATTATGAAAACACACGTATCACTTTGACAGCAATTGCAATTCTAAGTAGCTGCTTGTATCGCTGGCCAGTGTTTTCCAATTATAATGAGGCCGTTCAAAGCTAAATTTACTCAAAGAAAACACGTGTTAGCTGCTTATGCGATGGAGAATTTGAAGTGATGATTCAGTAACAATATCCTGTTTTAAAATAGCACCGCAATGAGTCCAGGGCCAGTGTGTAGCTGTGATAGCAGTGAGAGTGACATGTCATTGGGCCCTCAGCCACAGGTTAGGCCCCACCGCAGTAATACTAATAATAATGTTGTATAATACTTCTCTGAGCGGATTAAAGGGACTAAATGTGCTCCTCACAGTTTAACACTTTGAAGGGGGGGCTTCTCGTCAGATGACAGCAGCATGTGCCTCATCTACAGTATCAGTCCATCTACTTAGCCTGGAGACATGATTTGGCTTTATTAGATTAGGCGAGAGAAAGTTGTAAACAAGTTTCATCCTTCAATATTAAGTTACTTGAGTGCGATCATCCAAAAGATAAGTAAAGGTAGACGATATCTGATAGAAAGAAGTAGCTGCAGACAAGTTTTTGGGCATTCATTGTTGACAAACTTGAAAAAAAATGGTGATGATAGTCAGTTTCGAAACTTTGCTGTTATAACCTTAACCAGTGACGGCACATGTTGTAAAGACCGTGATATAAAGTCACAAAACACTTGCAGTGATCAGTTTTCATATAAAGCAATCAAAGAATGGAATAATCTCCTAAATGAATCAAAAAATCAAACAAGTTATAGTACTTTTACCAGGGAATTGAAAAAGTGGCTGCTGAGAGGCCAAACCTGCAGGTTCTGACAGGGGCTGGTTTTAGGTCCTTCATTATTCTATGACAAAATGTAGCTTTTGCTTATTCATTGTGAACCACTGGGGGCAGCACTGAATTATTTCAATGTATCTTAATATGTCTATGAATAGGAATGGAGATTTGACTTATGCTGAATGAAATGTAGTGTGATGTGTTATGTGACTGACTATGTGATTGACTGTTAGAAGAATGAATGGTCATGCTGTATCGCAGTGGTTCTCAACCTTTTGGAGCCGCGACCCCTATTATAACAAGTTAAGGGATTCGGGACCCCCCGCCCGGGGCACACCTTGAGAAATAGGAGCATTAGCCTACATAATTCTTAAAAAACAAAGAAAAAAAAAACAAATGGCTGAAATAAAATTCATCAAACTACAAACAAATAATGGCACTCTGGTAAAATAGCAAACACATGCTACAATAAAATATTAGATTATATGCTAATGAAACTATGTTTATTTTATCTAAATGATCTGACGACCCCCCATATTTGTCTCGCGACCCCCAGGTTGAGAACCACTGCTGTATAGAGTTATTTATTTTTATGTAACCAGGGACTACGGATGGAAACTAGCTATTTAGCTATAATCTGGTGCAATACATCTCTGTCTCTTTGAGCTTGATGTCTCTGTACATTGTCCCTTCAACATAGATTAAAGTAAGTATTGTCGCTGTGTGAATGTTCCTTACATTGAAAAAAAAAAACCCAGCATTTTCCATTAAAAAGTGAGACCCTGCCCGCCCCGTGATGATGCCCTGCCGTCATTTGCACTATAGTGATTTTCCTATTGCATTTCATCCAGGGGCCAGTACCTCACCTCGGGTCTTTCAAAACATGATGTAAAGTCAAGTTAACAGGTTCAACACATTGTGCCCCAGATTATCTACCCCCAACCAAAAAAACATGTATGAAAGTGTTTATTTTGGGGGGTAGAAAACGGCCCAAGAACGCAAGAACGAGCCAAAATCATTGTGTTCCCCAATTCCTCCTGATTAAAATCATAGGAAATCCCTAACATCATCATCATCATCATCAGAAAAAACAACTTGGTCTTACAAACTTTACTGTATTTCTTTAGTTTGTACTCTGTATACTGTTGTTTTGTCACGATGCCCGGTTACTCACTTGCCTCCCCTGACCACACGTCCCGGACCTTGACCTTAATTAAAGAGTGCTGTTTTGCTGTGTGTTCCTCCTACTCACCTTCTCACTTACATGTGTGGAGTTTATTGGGTAAGAAAATGCACAAACTTAAGCCTTTATAAATTGAAACTCACAAACTATAAAGCACGAGAACATACCACCTTGTTTAAAATCATGATTTGAACAAAGAGACTGGTTGTTTTTGAACGACCGGAGGAGACAGAGCGCAGATGCTGTGGGCTGTAACCGGGCAGTAATCAGCCTGTGTGGTGCTGACATTTAGAGTTGAGTCTTTCACAATGCAGTGGGCAGCGTGAGGTAGATCCTTAAAAGTTTGAAAGCTGTCTCCTTGTCCAAACTAAGTGGTCAGATGGTATTTTGGCCTCATAATGTTAGAGGTTGGCGCGTACAGAGTGCCAGGTGCCCAGTGCTGAGGCCAGTCCAGCCCCTCTTAAGCCGTGCCACCTTTCAGTCTCTCTAATAAATGGGTGCTGCTCTGAATGCGCCGCGGTGCCATGGCAGCCTTTCGGTGCGCAGCGGGCTTGGACCAACACAAGTGTAATAAAAGTGGAGGAAATAATAGGGCTACACTGCAAAAGAAGAGCGTATTGGATATCTACATGCAAATTATTTCAACTCAGAATAACTCACTTTTTATTTAAGGGCTGTGTTAGCAACGTCCTTTCATGCGATGTGTGTTGTCAGACAGAGTGCCATCCAAACATAAAATCCTCATATGTGAAGCCAAATAACCACATATGTGAAACCAAATATCCTTTAATCTGGTAAAAAAATAATAATAATAAAGATTAAAAAAATACCCACAAAAGACAACATTTCTGTGTGACTGGATAAGATAAGATGAAGTTTGCCCAATGTTCTGTTTTCAACCCTGTGAGGTCGAGCAAACAGTAAAGCGAAATCTAATAATATGTGTACACCATAATTACAATTTGGGAGGGTTGGAGCTGAGGTCAATGTCACTTTTAAACATTATGGTGCAAAAAAAAAAGTTCTTGATATCACCAGTCACAGAGCTATTAATGATACAATTGGGTCAATTGAAAGGCCAATTTTATTGTATAATTAGTCATCTGGACTATCCATCCATCCATCCATCCATCCATCTTCTTCCACTTTTCCGTTTCCGGGTCGTGGCAGCTGTTGGAGTTGCCCAAATCACATTGCACCAGCCCCTTATGGCTCCTCTTGCAGGTGGTGGGTCCACAGATTAACCGGGCCTGTTGGTCTCTCATAAGGGGCTTCTGAACCACTCTTTGTCTGACCCGTCACCTAGGACCTGTTTGCCATGGGAGACCCTACCAGGGGCACGAAGAACCCGACAACAGAGCTCCCAGGATCATTCGGGTGCTCAAACCCTTCCACCACGTTAAGGTGGCGGTTCCAGGAGGGGTCATCTGGACTAGGTTTTTTAATTGTTTAGGTCTCAGTGACCACTTGTTAAAGGAACAGGCCACCGTTTTTACTGAGATATATTCTTACCTCAGCTTACCTCAGCTGGTCTTCACCAGACAGGTAGATATTACTGCGCGGATGTCGAAGTACTCCGGGTACAAATGAACTCGTCTAAGCTCAGTAAGTAAAACTGATGGCCGATTTCTTTAAAGCAAGACATTGCAGAGGCGTCAATTTGAAACTTTTGTGTCGACATAAATATGAGGAAAAACACTTGTCTGTAATGTACACAAATAGCCTTTTTTTCTTTTGTTGATATATCAGTTACACACATATATTCAGATGGTATTTAGGATATCTTGTTCTGTTTTTGATTAGTTATTTGTGAAAAAATGTGTAAAAATATATATATATATATAATTTCACATTGTATTTTTGGGTTCAAAACTCAATAAATCATCATACAAAGTCCATTTGAATAGATCTTCAGAAGTACAAGTCTGTAAAGTCTGGAGGAGCTTCTAAAGCAGAGATGTTGTTCCAACAGTGTCATTACAAAACTTTAGGTCTTGTTTTCTCAAAATTAGGTTTTCATTTAGAGAAAATGAGACCTAAAGTTTTGTAACGTCAGCACATGTGCATGTCTGTTAGTGACGTTTTTTGCCGCTGTTGTCTCCCAGAAAGGAGAGGAGAACAGTGTCATCTTTTTTTTTTATACACTGGCATTAAAACTAATATTTTAAGGAAAACTAGCAACCTCAACATGCAGGAATTTATTGCTATGAAATGCGCCTGAAATGAGAGCCACAAACACAGAGCTAAAGGTCAAAATAATTCAATCAACTGATTAAAAAAAAAATAGAAAGAAAAAATCTACATCTATTTATCTTTTCTTTTCTTTTTTTTTGCAGTGATGACATGCTGGGACCATAGAGCAGCGGACTCCAAGTGAAGGCACCAAAACAAGGGCACACAGGGCCAAGCTGCCGTCCCGGGACATTTACATTAGAAGAGGGGCTGGAGAACAGGGGAGGAGAGGGCGCACACTCAATCGGAACGTTTCAAACACTGTAAGACACTATCTCCATGGAGGCTTCTGCACCACACTCAGGCATCTCGGCCCCTCCAAAGCCAAGTGCGCCCCTGACCATGGCCCCTTCTCCGCGTCTGCCAGGATGGACGTCCCGTAACAGCAGATGTGCACAGTGGAGCAGCCGTGGTCAAGCCAATCCCCCTGGGCTTTCGGAAGGCGGGAGAGAGAGGAGAGAAAGTGAGAGAGAGGAAAGGGGGGCGCTGGCCTTGACAGAGAGCAGCATGACCGTATCTTAGAGATGGAGCTTCTTTTATTGGTGAGGTTTACAGCTGCACTGAGTCGAAGAGGTCAACATAATGGACTTTAGATAGAACTGAAGGTAGTTCTTCACAAATGGTTGACATCTCTGGCTATTTCTAAGCTCTATGTAGTACATACATGTCACAAAAGTCTAAAAGTTTGTAGTACTTTGCTCTTTTGTATACAAAGAGGGGGCTTTCTCCAGGTGCCAAGGGGGAGTGAGAGGAAGAGGAAGATGATAACTTATTAGCGTGGCAGCAAACAAATCTAAGCTATAAGTGACAAATGAACAAAAACGTCAATATGTTCAGTACATGTCCCAGATCTGAGGTGAACCTTGCCCGAAGAGTCAAAAAGTGAAACAAACACATGACACCATTTCAATGTGCTGTTGCTGTATACTGTACATACACTTAGTTGCATATCTGACTTGTACAATTCTTTACATTGATTCCGTAACGAGGTCTGTTGCTTCTTTGAGGTTGAATGGATTCCCAGATCTCACCAGAAAGCATGGCTTTGAAGTTGTTCCTGGTCTGTGTGTGTGATCACGGGCCATGAAGGCAGCCCTACACCTTGAAGTGCAGCCTGTTCAGTCTGAAGTCTGAATTGATGGAGGATGGAGAGAATGAAGGAAACAGGTGGGTCTTGTGTTTTGCTTGAAATAAGCCCCTGCTGAACTTGTTTCATTATAGAGCCTACTATGAGAAAGAATAAAAAGTGTTTCCGTTTGTTTTATCACCCATACACTTTGGTCACACATGTGGCTTGGTTTTGTAAGCCCTCTATCATGATGTGTGTAAGAAAAGATAACACAATAGGCCTTTAATTATATTCTATAGTGATAGCAGATCCATGCCATGGCATTCACCTGCCACACAAAGAGACATAGTCCCTCCAGCATATTCGAGATCTTCCCCAGAGCCTCGTTTCTGTGGGACATGCCTGAAACCCCTCCTGTCTTAAGTTGGCATCTGTAACAGAGCCACCTCAACTGGCTCTTTGAGATATGGAGGAGCAGTGACTCTACTCTGAGCTCTTCCCTGGTGACCTCATTGGTATAACTCAAAGTGTGCCCCCAATCATCCTGCGCAGGAAACTCTTGTATCCAGAATCTCGCCTTTTCAGTTATGATCCACAGATTTACTTCTGAACATAACTCCTACACAGTGACTACATCACTGCAGACGCTGCATCGATCTGTTGGTCAATCCCATGCTTCATCCTCCTCTCACTCATGATCAACACCTTGAGACACTTGAACTCCTCCACTTGAGGCAGGGCCTCGACATCGTCCTGGAGAACCATGGCCTCAGAGAGGTGCTGCTCATCATCCTGTTCACTTCACCCTCAGCCCAGGGCACGCTGAAGGTCCTGACCTGATGTAGCCAACAGGACAGCGGCTTTGGTCCCCAAACACAAGCCTGTTTGGCCCCTAATTCAGTCCACAAAAGTGAAGAACAGAATAGGTGACGGAGGGCAGTCCTGACGAAGACCAACATGCACCTAAAACGTATCATAAGATTTTTTATTTTTTTTTAGTTGATTAAATAAAATGTAAATATATTTCTTCTCTGCTGACTTCACTACCACTTTGATACTTTTTCACAGCAAAACAAGAAAAGATAAAACTCTTTGAAAATCTTTTACTTTAATAATGCACAGGTTGAAAAGTCACCCCACAGCGCTGAAATGTGTACCCTAAAGCACATTAATATTCACCGTTTATATCACAGTCCTTTAGTTCCAGTGCTGTGTCAGTAAATGTCGTCATCCATCCACCCGAGCCACTGTCCAGCGCGCTGATTGATCTGCGCGGGACAGAGCCCATGGGACGAGGCGCCAGCGAATGTGTCTTAGCTTTTATCACACAGAGCCCCATTCAGCGCCCCGGCATAAAGGCCTTTCATTGGGCGCTGTTGGTTAGCCTGCTCACCTCCTGCATTCGCCACTTCACTATCGGAGCCAGAGTGGGAGGCAGTTGAAAGATGGACAAGGAGGAGTGAAAGAACAGGCCTACAGAGGGTGTTTTTTATAGTGTACAAAAGACAAAGTTAGAGGGGGACAGAACAGAGGGGGGAGAGTGAATACAGGAGGGAGGCGGAGTACAGGAGGGTCCAGAGAGGGATGCACTGCAAAAAGACATTTGTTTTAATGGCTTTGATTCAGAATATTAATCTCCGAAACAGATGTGAAGTGGATGTAAGTTCAGTTATTTTTATTGGCAATTCTAGCTCAGGGAAAGCAGCAGAGGGAGGGAAGGGCAGAGTTTGGCTTCTTGACAAGCTGGTGGATGAAGCTGTCCTTTAGTCAGTTGGACCTGGCATGGATTGAAACTGCAGTCTTTCTCCCATGAAGGCCGGATTGAAGAGAAGAGGAGAAGCCGGTCAAAAGGGAATCCTCCAGATCATTGCTATTGAGCCAATGTCTCCATAGATACTGCTTCATCTTGATAGGCAAAGAAAGACACCCTATACAGTTGCGTGTACAATTTAAAGAAACAAATGAATACAATACAAAGACAATGTTCAATGAAAACATCTCTGTTAGTCTTTCAAAGTAGCAACAAACGAACCGAGATACTCCGTGTTTTGCAGTGTAGGAGCGTCTGCCAGGCGTTGAAGAATTCATGGTCGATTTGTCCTTGTTTGCAGTGGTAGAAGAGGCCGAACCAGACCGGGGGCAAAGCAACAGATTGCAGATGCCTCTATTGGGAGGAAGCAGCTTGTGAAAAAGTCTCTCTCTCTCTCTCTACTGTAAAGGAGCGGGACATTGTAAGCCTGGTCAATGGCATCAACTCAACACAAGGAAGCTCAGTGTTCACTCCGCAGCCACTTCTATAGTAATAGGGGGCCCAGAAAGAGGGCCTGTCGAGGGACTTTTGGAGGGTCAGCTCCCAATAGGCTACGAGGCTCTTTTTTAAAGCGACGCATTGTGGAGTCTCGCTGCAGCGCCGGGGCCGAGGGAAATTCCTCCGCACATCAAACAGAATGTCTTCATCTGCAAGTGGAAGTGCACGGGACGGGGGGAAATTTGGAGGAGTTCGGGACGAGGAGGACGTATTGTGAATGTGGAGTGGTGGAGGAAGAGTTTGGGGGAAGGAGGGCAGGGGCAGCATTGATGAGTGAAGTGTTGACATTGACAAGAAAATCTGGTTCTTACAAGTAAACCTGGAAAGTGCATTCACTTTTTTAGAAAGTACAAAATAAGGCAATATCTGCCTCATATAGGAGTTCACATCTCGAGGTCTTACGCCAAAACCTTGATTATGAATACTCTGGGGGATTAGCTTTCAAATGCACCCGTTAGCCGCTCCTCTCAAATTATTTTACAAACCAATTTGAACTTGATACTTGGGTTTTCTCTGTGAATCCTCATGCCTGGCTGGTGTCTAGACCAAAAACCATCGTCCGTCAAATGTGGTTAGCCCATATGCGGCGGCTCAGGTGAGATTAGAGCCAATCGCCGCCTGTTAAACCAAGTGTCACTCAGCACAGCAGAGCCCAGACAGAGGTCAGCCTCCAGCTGTTTCACTGTGTCCACTCCACTCTCACTCATGCAGCTGTTAGATAAGACCAGTCATGAGGTCTTATTCTTGTGTTCCGTGCAATCATAATCATTTCACCCGCAGATGTAGAATTAGACTTAGACTGTTGTTCAAACGCATAAGCCTCCATGACCACAGTGCAGACTGCAGAAACCAGGTTTTAAGCAATTGATTCCAAAGAAGATGACAGATCATTTCTGCTACCCTTAACCAGCAGCGAAGGGCTGTGGTATTTGATATACTTCTTTTTTATCCAACCACACACATGAGAAAGGAAAGAGTAAAGCCAGAGAGAGGGGAACGAGAGTTCAGGTGAAGAACATTTGTGGCAGCTTGCAAACCATAGTGCATTTTACATTGATTCTCTAATGGTGATCACACTTTTGATTCAAAGAGCTTTGGTGGTGCTTAAAAGGTATAAAAGCACATGCACATATTTGTCTTTATTTCTCAATTATATGACATTATAAACTATTTAAAGAAGTGACACAGACTGTTATGGAGTTGCACTCTCACCTCATAGCATTGCAATACGGTCCTGGGTTTGATTCCCAGACGGACTGGGACATTTCTGTCTAAAGTTTACTTGTTCTGTGGGTTGTGGGTTTCTTCCGAGCACTCCGGTTTCCCCCATCAACCGCAACCATGTATAGAACAGTTCTCTAGCGACGCACCCCTGATCGTGGGATGAGTGTCAGGGAGCTGGTGTGGGCCCTCACTGCCTCTGACAGTGGATGTCCTGGTTGGAGGATACTGTAAGTCAAATGCAGTGGACAAATACTATATACATGTGCACGTGTATATTTTTTGGTCCTTTCAAGTCCTAAATATATATTGGAACCAACCATATACATCATGAAAAGGCCACTTCTTAATGCCAACCCACCCATCTCGCTCTGCACTTCACATCTGTTGTCATAATGAGAGTATTTTGGAGACCTGGTTCCAACATGGCGCCTGTGAAGCACTATTAAAGCTGCCCATTGGACCGTGATGCTGAGAGGGCAGGTCCACTGCTGGCACCAGGCCATAAAACTGACCCAGATGTTGGACCACTCGAGCGTTTTATTGGGCTCAGAGCGGAGCGGAGGAGGAGAGAGGCGGAGAGCACCTGCACATGTAAACGGGATGAAATAAAACATCACGCTTCTCCTGCATTTATTGGTTTATCGAGCTAAATGATTGAGAGAGAGGGGGTGGGGGCCTGTTCACACCTGGCTCTAACACGTGTCCCAAAGGAGCAGACAGGAAAATGATCTCTGTGTCGTGGTTTATTCACGTATGTTGTAAAAGCGGTCAGTTTGTGGTTGCGATATCCCTCGATGTGCATTAAAATAGTTCATTTCAAGCATCATTCTTCGCCCGCATTAGAGTTCAGGTGTGATAACAAAGAAAACATCAGACACCATCATGAAATATGCACATTTTTGGCTCCTGGGACTGGGTTGGAATAAACGATTATGAACTTCTTGGGAAGGGATCAACTCTATAACAAACATATATGGTTAAAGAAGAAACCAAACACATCATAAGAGCCTGACTCCATCGTGTGAAATCCTCCTACAAAACGGTAGTGAAGCTTAAATCGTTGACTGGACTGGGTTTGGTTGAGTTGAGGACGTTTCGCTTCTATTCACAGAAGCTTCTTCTCAGCTCTTGTGGTCAGAATGTGACACTGTACCCAATCTAGAGCGGTCTGGACGAAAGAGAGCCTTCACAAACACTCTTGCAAAATGGCATCCACAGATTGTCCTAAGCAACATTTATGCAAAAATTTGGTGCTTGTATATCGAAGACTAAAGAACTTAAGTCTTTGTAATAAACTGACTGGCCCATTTTGATTATTCGCTTGATTCTTTCAAAGTCGTTTCCTTCAACTTCACATTCATTCTGGACAAATCTAATGGAAGATCCAGTGTTGTTGCTGTACTTGAGCTCCATTGTAATCACAGCAGAGCTATTCTAACACAGAAAATCCCCCATTCAAAGACACCATTATCCACAGACCTCCCCGGCAGGATGCGCCTCTTCCTGCAGGATTCCCTCCTCCGCAGCTGCCGGTAACAACGGAGCGTGCCCTATCTCTGTTCGGGACACACGGGGAGATGAGAGAGCGGGACACCTCTGGCAGCGAGCTTCCTCCTATTGTTTTACAGGAAGCTGACGGCGACGTTAGATAAAAGAAGAGGAGAGAGAGAGAGAGAGAGAAAACAGCGATGTGGAGCTTGGGTCGCCCCGGGGAGAAAGTAGAGCAAAGGTGAATAACAAAAAGACGTTATGAGGTATAGCAGCGGGTGGCTTAATGCTAACGGTACATGAGTCAGACTGTGGTGGGGCCGCTCGGCTGGCGCTCTGAGGCAAAAGGCCCAGCGATGACGCAAGGAGACGCGCTATCTATAACGTGAACGCAGCCACAAGTGCAGGCTTCCCACAGCTTTGTACATCGAAGCCTTGTCAGTGCAACCACGAAAACAGTGAGGGAATCTAACCAATACAAACAGATGATGAGGTCTTGGCAGCAATGCGTTTTCACAAAGAACACAAACAACGCGGCAGGTGTTACAAGTGACGCATGCTTTTAGTGGTGAGCTAGCGCTGAAGCTACACCTGCCCAGATGGAGAAGTGGATGCATTTTGGAGCATTTCTACCACCACTGATGGACAGGTGTATCCAGGCAGTCCCAGGAAGTGCCTCTATAATTGTATCCTAATTTAAAATGAGAAAGCACTTAGATATAGATTATTTCCCACAAGGTAATTGCCCCAAAATGTCATTATGTCAAAGCACTTATTGTTGTGACTTCCTCTAAGTTACACGCAGTACCTGTAAGAGGCAAAACAAGCCTAACCAGTCACATTGTTGTCCCCGGCACTTTGCTGTGAGGTCCACAGGTGAGTCACAAAACCGCACAGTCATAAAAGCATCTCATTCAGAAGTGTTTTGAAATGATTTACGTTTTTTGTTCCTGTCAGTGTGAGTAAACAAGCACCCTTGGAGACAAATAGAAAGCAGAGAAGATAAGACTGTTGAGCGTGTGGTTAAAGCCAAGCGGACTTTGGACTTCATTTCACCAATTAAAGTCACTAAATCACAAGTTTCTTCCATTTCTGTGTACATTTGGATCTTGCATCTTCGATTAGTAGAGACCACTATTATGTCTATTCTCAATAAGAGTTTATATCTGTCATCAACAATTCAGACAACTCCAGCCTCAAAGTAGAGTCTTTATCCAAGTATCCAGGACACTTCTTAAATGCAAAAAAATATATAACAGTGAGAAGCTAGATCACTTCCTGCTGCAGAAAGGGCAGCATTAGCCTTAGTCCCCTCACTGCTGCCCATCTGTCGGACCTGGTCCTGTTGACGTGATCTGGGTCACATGGCCATCGCCTCAGCTGTCGCCCAGGGAAACAAGGAGCCCGGCAACCATCACCACAACGACGGTTTAAAAGGATGACGTTGCACCTTGTGTCCGACACTGTGGTGCTTCAATAGCCCGTTGTTGGTCAGGTCTCAGGGGTAGATGTGGCTCAGACATGTGTTATTTTGTGTAACAAGGTACAGACTAAGTAACTATAACTATATAATATCACTATAACAACAACAAAGGGCCATTATAGATAGACTGAATTGAGCCTATAGATGGCTTACAGTGAAGTAACCGAAATATAATTATAGATAGATAAATGTTTCAAATTAAAATATGTATTACATTTTTTTCTGTGAAAAGTCCTCAGAATGGTGGAAAAAGTCACGTCAAGAATAAGTCTGACGTGACCAATGAAAAACCCAATACAGATGTATTGGGTTTATTCTAAAAGTCACTTTTGTAGTTTAATGACAATGTGTTGTGTAACTTAAAGTTATGTTTAATTTGGTTTCATCGTTGGACATGGGAGAGTAAATGTTTTTGGCATACGTGTTTTGCAGTCACATTGAATTGGATTTTGAATTGGATTTTATGCACACCAATAAATAAGATCTTATTTCCTCTATCTCTCTACATTAACATCTCGCACGGCCTCATGTATCTTATTAAGTACTCGCAGGACAAACTACAAACTCCATCCATCCATTTTCTTCCACTTTAGCCGGGGCTGACTTCCCAATCCACGGACACCTCCTCAGGCTGTTCTGAGGGGACCCCGAGGCGACACCAGGCCAGCTCAGAGAGCTAGCTCCTGGGTCTACCACGAGGCCTCCTCCCAATAGGACATGCCTGGAACACCTCCAGAGGGAAACTTCAAACTATTTCTCCCAATGTGAGTTAAGACTGTCCAGCTCCCGAATATATCAGTGGGTCCCACTCTCGTGCTTAAAGAGCCAGCAAACTCCACGGTGCAGAAACACACCTACCACCACCAGCAGTAACGGAGAATATCCCAGTCTAGTTTCCCGTCTGTAGGAGGAAAATCTTCGGGCTGGACCACTGCTGTGCAAAACATCACCATGGGAGTCTGGCCTCATCCAGCCACTTACCACACCAGGTATGAAGCCCCCTGTCTGCACAAAAGTCTAGTCTAAAGAAACAAATAACATAATCAAATAGATTTAGTAGACAATAATAAATAGATTTTGACAGTACAGAATCGATCTAAACAAGAAGTCAACAAGTGGCTGTAAGCGTGTCATTTACAGGCAGCTACTGGGTGGATCTGAGTCACGTGATCGAACGATTGTCAGTAAAAAAATAAACTATGCATGAGTAACATTTCTGTTATTGTTTGTACGTACGTCATTCGGGCCAAAGCATTACAAAGTAAACACCAGTCTTCTTTACAATAAGTGCATATTATTTCAGCTGCAAACATAATTACAAATGACTTTGTTAGGCGTATATATCAACAGGCTTTAATAAGGTCAATACAGTTTGGATGAGTCATCTTTATACATTGTATTATGGGATTATAGGTCGGACAAATTGGTGTTATTAAATGTTGCCTGCGGATCATACCCTATAACTAAATTGTAGCTTTTGCAACTTAAGATAATAAATTGATTTTTAGATAAGTGGAAAAAGTGAGTTTCGGATGGATGAGTAGTTTGAAAAGCAGCAGTGGAATAGTAATAGTAGTTATATTATGAGTCAAAGTAAATTGGAGATGAATTGTGTTCTGTTCACAAAACGTTACGCTCGTGAAAAATACCAGAACATTTTATCTGCAGATCTGATCAGGGGATTGGAGCTTAACCAATCCGCAAAGACAGATAACCCACATGTGAACTTCCTTCTTTCTTCTCACATTACCTCAACATGGGTATCTTTGAGCGTAATATTTTATTTTTTGCGTGAGGGTTTTGTTCTGTGGGTTTTTCTCGACTTTTATGAACAACCACACAATCCAGAGGTCTTCAACGCTGGAAAATGAATAACAATCTTCAAGAAGAAATGACATAAATCTCCTTATTAACCTCTTACAGCCAATGGAGCAAGTAACATGTTTTCTTAATTTGTTTGATTTCAAGTGGGATTTATGCTCGAAACATTAGCATTAGCATTGTTATCTTCTCTTAGATTAGTTCAAACTTACTCAAATGCAACATAAAGAGACTTTATTCAAGTTGTTTATCTCATTTAAGATGGCCATTTTTCCAGTGAAGCCCTACAGGGGAATACATTTGATGATACTTTGTTGTTTGCCCCTAAACCATATCTTTTTTTTGATCGTCAACCTCGTGATCAATGCTTGACTGAAACTGTATCCAAAAACCTCTGTGACCATTTCAAAACATTACATCATCGTTTCTAAGTGAATAAAATAATGCTTTTGTCAACCCGCAGCAAACCAACCCAGTTTTATGATTGGTATTTCAAAGGTTGTAATTATTGCCGCTCATAAAAAGGGAGATGAAGGCGCTTGTCAGGTGACGGTCTGGGTTAATTTACGTGCAGTGACTCAAACAAAAGGCGAGGCAGAACAATGGAGCGTCTGTGAGCAGGTAGAGCTTCCATCACCTGCTCCTGCAATGACTGACATGTATCGGCTCCTGTGACTCCGCCCACCTGCACCTGACTAAAGTCTATTGCAGGGGTAGGCAACGTCAGGCCCAGGGACCAAATCCGGCCCCGCAGCACAGAACCTCTGGCCCCCAAGATGATTTTGAGAAATATTAATATGCAAATAAGAGATCAAATACCTGTTAAAGTACTCTCAGTATTTAAGAAATGTCCTGTCAGAACATCCCGCTTGGTCATATATAATGTTAAACAGTGATTCTCTGCTGGTGGGTCGGGACCCAAAAGTGGGTCACGGAACCATTTTCAGTGGGTCACAAGTCTATAAGGAACTTTTATTCAGTATTTTCCATCTGATACTGCATGGAAACACTAACTGTGTCTGTTAAAATGAATGTTATCGGGTTGTTGTTATCATAATTTCAGTCTTAAAGGGATATCTACTGCTTGTTCAACAAAAACATGTGTGGAAAATACAATATTTTAAACGATATATGACAAATTACAGTTTTATTTGGGTGTCATCCGAGGGCAACGGTGGGTCCCAAAGCCACCTGAGAACCACTGATGTAAAACGTTGGCATTTGCAGAAAATAGTTCTTTAATTTAGGCTACAACGTTGAGGTTCGGCCCTTGGGTGTTTTGGGAATGATGAAAATCGGCCTCCACGACGCAAACTTGCCTACCCCTGGTCTATTGCAATGTGAGGGAATGTCCCATCTACAAGTGTCATCAAAACCTATAGCCAGGGGGCCAGTGGTGATGACCAATAATAACTCAAGAGTCATTCTTTTGATTTTTGACATACAATGAGTTGCTTAAAACATGTTCCGTGGTGGTGAAGGCCAGCTCCCTGCAGCGAGGTGTGCCGTATGTGGGTCAGACCTATCAGTCCTGTAAATCCCTCATGATTCACATGTGTTTGAACAGCTCTTAGATTCTCAGCGACTCACACACTTACATAAGGTTTGGAGCGAGGCCAGGCCAAGACAAACAGTCAGAAGCCCGACAGGACGCTTGGCCTGCACCGTCTTAATCAGTGGATTCAGGAAGGGGCAGGGTTTTTTTTTGGCAGCTTGATCTTTGTGTTGTCACTAAAAGAGTGCGGGTCGTGATGTGTGAGCGTAATCTGGTGATGTTTATGCAAAGATAACTCAAAATAATATCAATTACTCCATGCAGTCATCCAAATAGCTCAACTGCCACCGTCTATTGCTCCAACCAGATTTACTGTAAAAGCAAATATTCTGCCGAGGCCAAGAAGTGAAGTCACACACTTTCTAACACACCTATCCAAATAACTATTCAGATTTGATTGTGTTTTATTGCAAACAGTCTTATATACAATAAAACAAAAGTCGTAGTTGTGTCATTCCTTTTGTTTAAATGTCTTTTTGTACGTCTCTGAGACCAGGTCTGCGAATGAACAGTTTGCTGTATAGGTTCCTGTCCCAATTATACAGACGTGTGATAATAACATGTAAAGGCACTATACCTGATTTGTTTTTTTCTATAATGGAATGGAATTTGCTTTGTCCTCCTTTGTAAAACATATGTGGGAAAAACACTGTGCCTGTATTTATAAAGCATTTTAGAACAACTTTTATGAAATTGCAGGCTAGTTTTTTTTAGCATTTGTGTGAAGGTGACCCTGAAAAGTGACCCTGCAAGTTGTGAAATGTGCCTATAAACTTGTCGCTATGAAGATTTGGGATATTACAAATATGTTACGAAAGTTAGAGATGAGTCTGGACCACAAGTAACATTTTAATGCTGTGGCTTCCTCTTTCATTGTTTGCTATCAAAAACATTCAGGTATAGGGCTTTTAAAGGAACAGGCCACAGTTCTTCCATACTGTGATATGTTCTTACCTGAGCTTAGACAAGTTGATCCGTACCTGTCTGGTCTTTGTGCGTGCCCGTGGAAGAGCGTGGTCGCTTATAACTTCACCCCCGTTTGGAGCTATAGGAATACAATGGGAGAGGCCAAATGCTAACAACATCCTTGGTCGTTTTGCGTGACTGAGGGCACACAGTTCTTCCATACTGTGATATGTTCTTACCTGAGCTTAGACAAGTTCATCCATACCTGTCTGGTCTTTGTGCCCGTGGAAGAGCATGGTCGGTTCTTTCTTCACCCCCCTTTGGAGCTATAGGAATATACTGGGAGAGGCCAAATGCTAACAACATCCTTGGTTGTTTTGCATGACTGAGGGCACGCGTAAAGACCAGACAGGTACGCATCAACTCGTCTCAGCTCAGGTAAGAACATATCTCAGTATGGAAAAACGGTGGCCTGTTCCTTTAAGATGATACACATCGCATAAGTCAGTACCTCATGTATGAAAACTTACACTATAATGAACAAATTAAGATATTTTCAAAGCTATAAAAAAGAACAGCACACACACGTATAAACCGATTGCTGGGAAGGTTCATAAGTTTCTCGAGCAAATACAACCCACATCAAAGTGAGACGTTGTGACAGACTGAACATGTGTATTTGTCCCTGTACATTGGCGGCAGTAGCAGCGCGTCGCGCAGGTTCACCTCTGACTCACCAGATTAACCGCCTTTGTGTCTTAAGCTCCTCCTGACACTCATCATAAACAGCCCTTTATAAAGAAAGCTTTATCGTCCCAACCAGTGCTCCTGAATACTGTGTCAGGACAAAAGGAGGGGCCTGGGTAACCTCATTTCACCCATTCTATAACATTACAAATCAGGTCTAAAATACAACATAAAATCTAATCTTCTTGTGTGTTTTCCGTTGGTGCTATTGGTTTGCCTTTAAAATATCCGACAATACAGGTTTAGATGTGGTAAAAGCTCCAAAGTGCTGAGGTTGTGAAATGAGCGTGAGGCTTGTGTGTACTGTACTGGGTGTCTCAAAGAGCTAGCCCTTGAGATTAGCTGACAAAAGGTGGGGATGTACCGTACTTCATGCTAAAGTTAACTCGGATTAGCTCCAGTGGTGCGACACGTAATGAAAAGAAATGTTTGAAAAATGATGCATGTCTCTGTAAAGGTTCCTTTGTGATTAAATGTGCTGTTCTAAAATCAACTTGTTAACATCATTTCATATATATATTTGGATGTGATTGTGCATAACCAAATAAACTCTATTGAAAAGGGAGATTATGGAAAATATAGCTTTTTATGATAAACATGGATTGTACTGTGCCCAAATGTGCAGAAAGTGGTAACTCTAGGCACTCATGTTTCTAGAATGGATTTGTTTTCATTTATTTTTACAACTTATTTGGTACTAGGATCCATAAGCCTATAAACCCCACACTTTGTGAATGAATTATGGAATGTGATAACCTGAGACGATGAGGACAATGATTAAATGGCTTTATTGGATCTGCTGTTATAAAGTTTTCAAACATTAAACATTATACAAGCAAATGTGACGAGGCTAATGTGTTGTTCTGAAATCGTATTACCCAGAGAACACTGTGACCTGCTTTGGGGGTTCTTTTCTTCTGATAAAATATAATTATGCTTGCAAACTGGGAATGTATGTTCCTCTTGTGTTTGTGGAAGTTGGCCTTGGCATTTGCTCCATCTTGTGAAATCTGCACCTACCTTTAAAATGGCCTAATTGTTGGTGTGAGCGTTTCTGAACTGCGTGATACCTGCTCCTATGGCTGAATGATCCACAGCATAAAAAATCTCAATCAAGAGGGATGTTTTTCGAGATGCAACATCCAACTTCATCATATGACATTTGCTGTATATTCACTTTCTTCCATGTCCAATAAGTTAAAAGCTAATCTCTATTTGCACAGCAGCAGAAGAAAAACAGTCTTAGGTCTCACATTTTGGGGTTCTGGTGAGTGGCGTTGATGAAGAGGACGTCTTAAATCACGCTCCAGTCAACACTGAATATTCTTTCCCATTTTTCAATGATTAATGGTACAGTACACTGGGGCTTATACAGTATAACATAGCTTCACTCCTTTACTCAGGGTTGGTAAGTGTTATCACCTGGTCATGCAGTAGTTTAAGAGGGGACACTATTTCCAGGTATCACTATTTTACAATTGACTCAATGCATGACTTCAAATCATAACAACGCCGCCCAAGATGTGACTTCCTGTTTCGATCCAGCACACCAAAATAAAAGCACCATCTTGTTCATTAGTTCAGCAGTTCATTAGTTCAACTGTCTTTCTGCCTAACTATCAAAAGACAAAACACTTAAAATGTCTGTATTGAATTATATTCTTGCAATGTTGCAAGTACCTGCTGAACTAATCAATGAGACGAGCTGTGTGCTTTTATTTTGGTGTGCTAGATTGAAACAGGAAGTAACATCTTGGGCGGCATTGTTATGATTTGAAGTGATGCACAGAGTTAGATTAGAACATGCAATTTGGATCTAAAACAGCTGTGACAAAAATAAGCTGTAGTTTCTCTTCCTGATCCTCCAAGTGAGTGAGTGATAAGCCCCTCCCACTCCCCCTACACTTGCTCCTTTTCCTACCTGTTAATGTATGTCCTGCAAGCTTTTTAATGCTGCTATTCTATTCTAAGTAAATTAACAAATAAATAACCTAAATGTGAACAAAAGTCATCGTGCCTATAAACTCTCAATTCTAGATAACTTCACTTTATTGCAGCAGAAGAGCTCTTATGGCCACTTATGTGTAATGTTTCCGTATCGTCGGGCATCTGAACTGTGCATTTAATCACAGAACATGAACCCACCTCTCGATCTGAACGGGTGTCTTTGTTTGTGGCCAGTGTTGCGAATGAGTGAAGACAATGCGGGTTTGTGAGACTGAGATGGGAGCCGCCTACGTTTGATATGACAGGACGACCAGCGGAGCAGATCGCTTTACTTTAACACAATCATTAACCTGCTCTATACACAGCTTAAGTATTGGTCTCCACTGTGAGAGCTGCAGACTCCCGGCCTCCGAACGCAACAGCTCGGTGGTTTGTTGACAATTGACCTTATCGGGCTTCCGTGCAGGGCGAAGTCACTACCCAATTTTTGCGGCCTTCTCATAAATTCATTCATATAAAAGTGAACACAGGTGTCATTCTTCTCTCCACCTCATCAGTGATCATTTGCGTTTTAAATTTTGAAATAATGTCTATGCTGAAAAAGACAGTTGAAATGAGGCTGTAAAAATATGGAGGACTCGTTTATATGAAATCCAGGAAACACACATTGCAGCTGCAGATGAGGAAACAACCAAAGTGAAGAAGATTGCTAGAAACAGTACTTACTATGTGACGAAGGAACATTATAACACATCTTGAAAGGGTTTGTTTAAAGGATGCATTGGAAGAATACACTTGCAAATGACGCATTGCTGTGTTGAAAAGAGAGCCGTTTTTGACCTTTACTGACTAATGTGTGATGATACACTGAAGGCACAAATCAAATGTTCACCACAGGCCGACACATGTTTTTATTTACACCCAGGTTGTATAATCTAATAATGGCTCGGAGACAGTGATGTCTGCACCCTGTTGGGTCTTGTACAGGCCAGGACTAAGTAGAGTTCTTTATATTGACACAGGAATGATATACGAGCAGGTCTATGTTTCTGTCTAACAGTGGAGTGGTTTGACAACACATTGAACTTGTATGCTATCAATTTATTACTAAATCAGAGATCTGGTTTTGTCTTCTTGTTGTCTTTTTTTTCAGCGTCACAAACTTGCTGAACTTTGTCCTAAATTAGTTTAGACGGAAAAACCAAAACATTTCATCTGGATGAGCTGGTTGAGGTGACTCTGGGTTTCTTTCTGGGGCTGTGAGCTTGTTCATGTGGAAAAGGCCAGAAGCACAGAGAAATTTAATTTGCTAATGCACTTTTCTCTCAATGGATAGCACACTGTTCTTGGCACATATGCATTGCTTAACCTCTTAACTCCCACCTGAACGGATCCCATTTCCTCCAGTTTGGCTTTACCCTAATCAAAAAGTTTCTTAGGAAAAAAGCACCAAAATAGCCACAAAAAATGAGAAGAAAACACGGATGTAAACGCAACAAAAATGTGACAAAAATTCAACCAAAGATGTGACAAAAATGTGACAAAAACTCAACCAAAGAGTGACAAAAATTCAACAAAAATAAATTCTACAAAAATGTGACAAAAATGTGACAACAATTTGACAAAAATTTGACTAAAATTCAACAAAAATGTGACAAATATTCAACAAAAATTCAACAAAAATTCAACAAAAAAGTGACAATAATTCAAGAAAAATGACACAAAAATGGAAAAAAAGAAAGAAAGAAAAAACATACAAAAGGTGACACAACACAGCAACAACGCGAGGAAAAAGATCAGTTTTGTGGGTCTTAGCTTTCAAATGACACAGGCCTATATAATAGCCAAAGAGGACAGAATGCATTTGGTTTAGGCAGGTGGTAAGAGGTTAAGTGCATGGCAAATGGTCTTATAAAGTGCTTTTCTACCTTCATTAGGCCCAAACCGCTTTACAGCAAGGAACCAATCACCCATTCACACTTTCATTCAAACACCAATGTACGCAGATGCTGGAGGCAAGGTGGGTGAAGTGTCTTGCCCAAGGACACAACAACAATGTGCATCTTCAGTAAGCTGGGATTCGAACCCCTGACCCTCCGATCATGAGACGACCGGCCCTGCCAACTGTGCCACTGTTGCCCCAGGAAAATGCGTGCTCTTTATTAATCACAAAGACCTTCACTCTTGGGTCAAAAAGGGAATTTTGTTTTCACAAACTGAAACACTAAACACTGTTATAGTGGGTTTTCACTGACTGTTTGCTTCATATGTGCTGTGAATGTGCCCAGTGCTCAAAGGTAGAGTCAGATTTGGGCAAATCTGTGCAAATGATTAATGTTTTTCAAGGTTTTTCTGAAAAAGTCACGAGAAATGATTTCAATCATTAAGTCATGAATGACATTTAGTGTCTTCAAAATCAACATCTATATATCAACCATTGTTGATGTTGGTGATTATGATTGCTTGCCTTATTTGGCTTTAAAACCACCTTAAACATGTTGAAGGCCCCTAGTACAAGTTTCTGATTCCTGTTGCACTTATTTAACTTTTTTCTTTCGCGGCTCCTTTTCTTAAGTACTACTAGTAGTAGTAGTAGTATTAGTAGTAGTAGTAGTAGTAGTAGCAGTAGTAGTATTTTGCATTCTTAGTTTACAAAAAAAAAAAAAGTAATGACAACTCAAACGGAGTAGGCCAAGATTTCAAAGTCGATGCACACACAAGTAGAGATTCTCATGAGCTCTTCAGGGTTAACTGAAGAGGCAGACGCCTTGATTCATGCTCCAGGAAACGCAGTGCAATGTAGTGGCTGACACCCATCCAAATGTGTCATTCCTGGCATAACAGAGCGAGAGGAGGGACAGCATCGAGAGCCTGTGGTGTTTTTCCAATGAGAACTAACATAAGCATGCTTTTGAATGGAGAGAAGACAAACTAAAGGTGAAGGGAGGAGCACTATTGTCATCTAATTATAGCTCTTTAAATGGGACAGTGCCAACATTGTGTAGCTCTCATTAACCAGGAGTTCAAGGTTCGAAAAGCTTGCATGTGCTTATTAACTATAGGGAGACGTCAATGGTCAAAATCTCATAAAATATGGGAGGACCTTATTTGGCAAAAGTGAAGCAAGCAATTTACATACCTGCTGTTATCGTCAAGGAGCATGTTATTATTGACATGATTCATATGAAGATTCATGGTGAAGAGTTAAAGAAGGCAGGGCAATAAGAAGTAGGTCAGTTTCTGTTGAATGTCATTGTCGTGAGATGTTGTTCTTCGTGACATTTGAAAACAATACAAAATAGACAGCGCTTGACACAGTTTTCTCCTTTACACAGTGAAATCGGATTAGCAAATGCCTTGGGGGTTTAGGAGATCATCCAAGATATTTGCTTTGAGGCATCTCCTTGAAATCAAGAATGAACATTTAAAGATTCAATCAATGATGATAATCTAATAATCTAATCTCACCAATAGCCTGTGTTATTTGGTTTAGGCTTTGTCTCATCGTTAAGTCATCGTACATGAATCATGCCTTAGCTAGGACTTCTGTTTGACCTGGTCAGTGTAGAAATATTACATATGAATGAAACAACTGCTGTTTCATTCTGTATTGCACTCTTTGATAATTGCAGTGATATGTCACACTCACATGTCAAAACACGAGCTGCACTTTCAATCGTATATATTGTTGCAGAGTTTGTGAGAATCACCTTAAATAATATACTGACAACGCCCCGAAGCCAGAGCCATCATTTCTCTAATTTCTCACTGTGCATTTAGCAATCTGTGCATTAAAGCTGTGAGGAAACGAGCAAACCGCAAGCAATATGTATTTACTACTTGGATATTTATTGCTAAATACTTTTTGTTCCATATTGTTTTGGGCCAGTCAAAGGACACTCGCTGCCACTTGACGCTAATGTAAACAAATATCAAACTCCAAGGGGAAATGTCCTAACTTTACTACAACCACAAAGTGTATTGTGTGATTAGCTGAAAGGCGGGCCCTGGTCTTCAAGCAACAGAAACATAGATCGTATTTGTCTGAGACCTTCTCTACATATGCCGATAGTTCTGAATTGAGACATCAAAATGGTACTTCAAAATATCTGAAGTTTGGATCTGAAGTTCTGGTGACTTTGTTGCTTTATTCACCTTATTCCGGAAGTTCTCTCTCATATTAGTTTACTGTGTCAAGGCAAAGGAAGCGCCGATCCGTGGCAAAAAGAGGCAAAAGTGGGCGGGGTGGCACAAGGTGAATAGCCTGGTCGGACAGCACCAGTTTCCATCGTGATGAGACTGCAGTGGTCGCCCGCCTTTTCCACCTGCACAGAGCGCCACAGTACGTCCCCGGTGGGCCCGCCGGGTAGTTGACATATGGACGTGTTGAAAATAGCAGCGCCGTGTTTGTTTCCCAGGCAAGTGCAATGAGTGGCTGAGATGCAGGTCAGGTGAGTCACCCTCCGTTGCTCAGGTTAACACTTCAATGGAAAGACACACACATGCACACACGATTCAGGTTCGTGTGTCTGGTGTGGACTTGGCATAGACTTGTATTGTTTTTCTGGAGTCAGTCTATGACAGGGGTAGGCAACGTCAGGCCCGTGGGCCAAATCCGGCCCTCCAGCACAGAAACTCTGGCCCTTCTAAACATGCAAGACATAGTGTCAGTATTTTAAAAATGGTCCTACAGTATGTAACGTAAAACAGTGATTCTCAACTGGTGGGTCGGGACCCAAAAGTGGGTCGCGGAACCTTTTTCAGTGGGTCGCGAGTCCATGGGGAACTTTTTTTTCAATATTTTCCAGCTGAAACTGAATGTTCATATCTACTGCTTGTTCAATAAAAACTTGTGTGGGAAAACTTTTATTTTGTACAATATATGACAAACAAAGGTTTAATTTGGGTTATCCGAGGGTAACGTTGGGTGGTGACTTGGGAACCACTGATGTACAACTTTGGCATTTGCGGAAAAAAAGTTATTTACTTTAGGCTACAATGTTGAGGATTTGGCCCATGACACAAACTTGCTTACCCCTGGTCTATGAGATAACTTACTAGGGCTGCACAATGGATTGCAAGCAAATTGAAATCGCAGTTCTAATGGGTGCTATTGGAAAATCATAACGACTTTTTTCCAATTGTTCATTTGGAAGTTGTGTATTTTTTGTAAACAATAAAATATCCTGTCTCAACATTTCCATCTCTGGATGAGCTTTGGATGAGCTGGCTGAGGTGACTCTGGGTTTCTTTCTGGGGCTGTGAGCTTGTTCATGTGGAAAAAGGCCAGAAGCACAGAGACATTTAATTTGCTAATGCACTTTTCTCTCAATGGATAGCACACTGTTCTTGACACATATGCATTGCTTAACCTCTTAACTCCCACCTGAACGGATCCCATTTCCTCCAGTTTGGCTTTACCCTAATCAAAAAGCTTCTTGGGAAAAAAGCACCAAAATAGCCACAAAAAATGAGAAGAAAACACGGATGTAAACGCAACAAAAATGTGACAAAAATTCAACCAAAGAGTGACAAAAATTCAACAAAAATGTGACAAAAATTCAACCAAAGAGTGACAAAAATTCAACAAAAATGTGACAAAAATTCAACAAAGATGTGACAAAAATGTGACAAAAACTCAACCAAAGAGTGACAAAAATTCAACAAAAATGTGTCAAAAATTCTACAAAAATGTGACAAAAATTCAACAAAAAATCAAAACAAAATTCAACAAAAATGTGACAAAAATTCAACAAAAATTTGACAGAAAATGGACAAAAAATGGACAAAATTTTGACAAAAAATGGACAAAAAATGGACAAAAAATGGACAAAAATTCAACAAAAAGTGACAATACTCAACAAAAAAGTGACAAAAATTCAACAAAAATGTCACAAAAATGGAAAAAAAGAAAGAAAGAAAAAACATACAAAAGGTGACACAACACAGCAACAACGCGAGGGAAAAGATCAGTTTTGTGGGTCTTAGCTTTCAAATGAGGTGTTACATAGGCCTAGATAATAGCCAAAGAGGACAGAATGCATTTGGTTTAGGCGGGTGGTAAGAGGTTAAGCGGTAAATGGTCTTATATAGTGCTTTTCTACCTAGGCCCAAACCGCTTGACAGCAAGGAACCAGTCTCAACGGGAGAATGAAGTATTGGTGTCCATGGGGGGAAAAAAACCCAGAGAACATATATTTAACATGCACAATGAGTTAAATCAATTTGCAAATCTAACACACTAGCAAACGTCAGTACATCACGTCCAATCTACACCTCGACTCTTCGCTCACTGAGCATTTTCTCAACATCACGTTTTGAAAAAAGCACACAAACATCGAGAGACTGAGTCCATGGAGCTATAAAAAGACAGCAGTGTTTAACCCGTCCTTGAAGCTGAGCAGACGTCCACAGACACCGTTTATATTACACACTGTATGTTTAGACATGACGACTGGGTTAAACTGCCCTGCGCCCCATGTGAGCGGCGAGGACAAATACAGCACGTCCCGCAGAAATGAGCACTCAGCCCTAACCAGCCTCCTGAAAGAACCAGGGGTAATTCCCGTGTTACGGTTTTAGGACGTCCCGCCAACACATAACAAGAGGCCAGAGCTATATGTGGAGCGAAGTACTTTACGGCATTGAGAAAAGCGAAAGTTACCGCAGTGGCAGTAACGGCGGGACGGTTTGCATTCCTGTCTCACTGTAAGACGGTCCTGGGCTTTGCCTCGGGTCTGAGAGGGAGCTGCTTCTGGACACCCCCGTCTCCCACACCAGGGCTAATCCTTCAATTTCTCTTGGTCATGACGTAGCCCAAAACCTGGAAAAGGGTCCCCTCGTGCCGTGTTGCTGTTGGCTACCATTTCAGACAGGTTGCCCCCGGAGTAAATTCAGGACGGTTCCAAAATGCAGGCTTTTGTCCCAGATTTTTAATATACAGTAGCCTCAATAGTTCAGTGGTAATTGCTTGAATAAAGGCCAACACAGCCTCTGTTCTTGTCAATGGGAAAGCTCTGGTTTCCCTTGGATGATGAAGCACATGGGTCAAATGCTGAGGACGTCTTCCATGGAGGCAATGAAGCGAGGTTGGTGTGACTCATGTTGGAATGTTGAAATGTTTAATAAAATGATGACTTTTTGCCATAATACTAATCATTTGAAAATCCTGACACTCCGGGATCAAAGTCTATTTCAGATTTTTGGGGGTTCTGGTAAGTTTTCTGGATGGAATGTATATGTGACTGATCAGAACCCCTAAAGGCCCTTTGCTTTTCGTTCTGGTAGCCCTTATGACAATCCCAGATCAATTTTATTTCAGATTCTTGGGGTTCTGGTAGGTTTTCTGGATGGAATGTATATGTGACCTATCAGAACCCCTAAAGGCCCCTTTGCTTTCCATTCTGGTGGCCCTTATGACAATCCCAGATCAATTTTATTTCAGATTTTTGGGGGTGCTAGTAGGTTTTCTGGATGGAATGTATTTGTGACTTATCAGAACCCCTAAAGGCCCCTTTGCTTTTCGTTCTGGTGGCCCTTATGACAATCCCAGATCAATTTTATTTCAGATTTTTGGGGGTGCTAGTAGGTTTTCTGGATGGAATGTATATGTGACCTATCAGAACCCCTAAAGGCCCCTTTGCTTTCCATTCTGGTGGCCTATATGACAATCCCAGATCCATTTTATTTCACATTTTTGGGGTTTTCGGTTGGTTTTCTGGATGGAATGTATATGTGACCGATCAGAACCCCTAAAGGCCCCTTTGCTTTCCATTCTGGTGGCCCTTATGACAATCCCAGATCAATTTTATTTCAGATTTTTGGGGGTGCTAGTAGGTTTTCTGGATGGAATGTATATGTGACCGATCAGAACCCCTAAAGGCCCCTTTGCTTTCCATTCTGGTGGCCCTTATGACAATCCCAGATCCATTTTTTTTTATCAGATTTGCAGGTTTCTGGTAGGTTTTCTGGTTGGGATGTACTGTATATGTATCCATGGACACAGTTCCATCCGAAGTGAAAACCTAGCAGAAACCATACAAAAAAACCTGATATAAACGTGATTCTGGAGCGTCATAGAGGCCACCTGGATGGAAGGCGCCAAGCTAACCACCCATACAGCCCCAGGGTCACTGTAAGGTCAAATACGCACTCAACTCAACTCAACTCAACACTCAACAGGCAATTTTGGGGAAATGTTTACATATAATTGGCAGAACCTTGGTTAAAGTGTTTATAGCATGTAACTTTTGTGTCTGTTGCTCTATGGGATATGACAAACGATACACATGTCTGCTATCTGTTTCCACCCAAGAGCCGATCCTCTTCAGACGGCCTTCAGCACTTCATCCATCAAACCTCAAACTAGTCTAATTCAGGCCAGTCTCCATGCTGTGTCCCTGAGGGGGAGCAACCTGTTCCTGACCCAGAAGATCGTCTCTGTGTCAGTTCTGTTAGGTTGGGTGGGTTCATGTGAAGTTATATCATTTTAAAGAGTCCATAGTTTTAAAATGTAGTTATGGAGCATCAATATTGCCCATTCAAACCATAATGTATACCATATAATAAAATAGGCTTCTTCTACTCTGGATTTTGACTGTCCAGGTTACTGTGTCCCTCTGAAGGAACTATTTTAGGAGCAGTCTGTGCTTCTCCAGACGATCCACTTTGGCTGGGATTATAATTCAGGCCTGACTCCATGCTGCGTCTGTCCGATGGATCCATTCCAGAGTGAAACATTCAACAGGCTTTCTCCTTATGGGCAGACAGAGAGCATGTTCTTGAAGTGCCATGAGATCATCTCAACATGTGTCACTGCTTGTACGCCCTCTGATCTCTGACCCCCGTGGGTTCAGTGGAGGCATTCCAATATTGCCAACCTGCTGCTCGGGTATGTATAGTTTTGCTAGTGTTGAGGTTGCAGATTGTTTTCCGTTCTCAAATGCAACAAAGAGAGACGGTAGGATTTTATTGCTGTGCTGAGTGGCAACTCCCAGCACATCAAGACGTACATCCAAGTTTGCAATACATAGAAGAAAATGCAAGACTGTCTCATATTTCACAAATTACTGCTTTTATAATGGACTACAAGTCAAGCTCAGGGTCTTCAATGATTCTTGACATTTTGCATTGTAAACAAAGAGCAATGACATTCAGGACTTACTTTAAGTGTTCTTGGGTTGTTGGACAGTGTTGGCAACTGACTTTCAACACATCTGTTAGCATTTAGACAGAAAATACTGCAGTCATGTTTTTTGTTGTTGTTTTTGTATTCGAAAGATGACACAAAATGGGGTGATGTTCAACAAATTACTGTAGGTGTTCGCGCAGCACATAGTAATTCAAATCATTCATACCACTACATTTCCATGCTACTGATAAGAGCTGCCTGAGCTCACCCCCAATCCCTTCATTTGCATGCCGAATGAGGAAGGTGCCAAAACCACAGACGTCATTAGTGGTATTTGTCGATCTTAATTCACTCATTGAAAGTGCATGTTATTGATGAGTTTAAGGTGATGCTAGCGCTAAGGTACTCAGAGTTACTTCATGTGCTGTGTACATGTGTAAGCTGTTTATGTGTTTAGTGCATAGTTCAGTTTGCATGATCCCTGCAGGCTGTAGATCATCTCCAGCCTCCTCCGGTAAATCTTCAATCCAGATGGGCCTCCTCTGCATTCCATCACACCAGCACATGTACGAGTCACTGTTTACAACAACATGCTGTGTGTGGGAGTTTGCAATCATGTAAATATAATAAAAAATATAGTATGACCTGGACCTGGAGATGATCGTCGTCAGCATGAGGCCTAGGTATCTACCGAGGGAGTTTTCACACATGGTGGTGTTGTGCTTGTATATCCCCCCCTCGGCCGACGCCGCCGCAGCCTGTGAGCGCATCCACAGTACCGTGACCCAGACCCAGATGCGTCACCCCCGCGCCCTGCTGCTCATCACCGGTGACTTTAATCACGCCTCTCTTTCTGCCACTATCCCCACACTCACGCAGTATGTTAAGTGCCACACAAGGAACAATAAGACCCTGGACCTTCTGTATGCTAACGTGAAGGGCGCTTACACCTCTGCCCCCCTCCCCCCGCTCGGACGCTCAGACCACAATCTCGTCCTACTGCGGCCGGATTACACACCCAAGGTGCGAAGAGAGCCAGCACAGAAGAGGTCTGTGAAAGTGTGGAGTGAAGAGGCTGAAGAGAGACTTAGGGACTGTTTCCAGACCACAGACTGGAACATGATCTGCAGCTCTCATGGAGATGACATCGACAGCCTGACCCACTGCATCACAGACTACATCAACTTCTGTGTGGAAAACACTGTACCAACCCGGAAGGTACGGTGTTTCTCCAACAACCACCCCTGGGTGACCCCTGAACTTAAAGCCCTCCTGAACCAAAAGAAAAGGGCTTTCAACTCAGGGGACAGAGAGGAGCAGAGGAGAGTCCAGCACGAACTCCAGTGGAGGATCAGGAAGGCCAAGAAGGACTATGGCGAGAAGCTGGAGCAGAAGCTGGCGCAGGGCAACGCACGGGACGTGTGGAGGGGACTGAAGAACATCTCCGGTTTTGGACAGAGTGCCAGAGGGACAGCTGATGGAGACCAGCGCGGGGCGGATGAATTCAACCAACATTTCAACCGGTTTGATTCTCCCCCCACTCCCTCCTCTTCACGCGTCTCCAGCCCAGTGGACACTGCCCCCCTCCCCGACCACCTTCACCTGCCTCCAGCCCCCCTGCACCCACGTCTCCAGCCCCCATCATACGGACTTCCTCTAGCACCTGCCCCACCCCCGGCAGTCCACCCCCACACCGGTCCCCCCCTCACTCCCCCCTCTCCATCACACCGGACCAGGTGAGGAGGGAGCTGAGGCGACTGAAGCGGGGGAAAGCTGCAGGACCAGATGGCATCAGTCCCAGGCTGCTGAGGACCTGCGCAGACCAGCTCTCCGGGGTCCTCTGCCACATCTACAACCTGAGCCTCAGCCTGGAGAAGGTCCCCGTCCTGTGGAAGACCTCCTGTCTGATTCCAGTTCCTAAAACAGCGCACGCCAGGGAACCGGCCCACTACAGACCAGTCGCCCTGACCTCCCACCTGATGAAGACGATGGAGCGGCTCATCCTCACCCACCTCCGCTCTGTGGTAAGCCCCACCCTTGACCCGCTGCAGTTTGCTTACAGACCCAACATCGGAGTGGAGGATGCTGTCATCTACCTGTCGGAGCGGGCGCTCACGCACCTGGAGCACGCCGGGAACGCTGTGAGGGTCATGTTCTTTGACTTCTCCAGTGCCTTCAACACCATCAGGCCGGCGCTGCTGCGGGGGAAGCTGGAGGACGCGGGAGTGGATGAACATCTCACCGCATGGACCATCGACTACCTCACGGACCGACCACAGTATGTGCGGCTGCGCAGCTGTGAGTCTGAGGTGGTCGTCTGCAGCACCGGGGCCCCTCAGGGCACCGTCCTCTCACCGTTTCTCTTCACCATCTATACATCGGACTTCACATACAACACGGACAGTTGTCATCTCCAGAAGTTCTCCGACGACTCCGCCATCGTGGGCTGTGTGTCTAAGGGGAACGACCTGGAGTACCGGTCAGTCATCATAGACTTTGTGGACTGGTGTGAGCGCAACCACCTGTGCTTGAACACCAGTAAGACGAAGGAGATGGTGATCGACTTCACGAGGAAGCCACTGCCGTACACACCGCTGAACATCCAGGGGGAGGACATTGAGGAGGTGGACAGTTTCAAGTACCTGGGTGTTCACCTCAACAATAAACTGGACTGGTCCCACAACACCAACACCCTGTACAAGAAGGGCCAAAGTCGCCTCCACCTTCTGAGGAGACTGAGGTCGTTCGGAGTGAGCAGGCCTCTGCTCAGGACTTTTTATGACTCTGTGGTGGCCTCTGCTCTCCACTACGCTGCAATGTGCTGGGCCCCGGGCAGCACAGAGCGGGACAAGAACAGACTGAACAAGCTGGTCAGGAGGGCCAGCTCCGTCCTGGGCTGCCCCCTGGACTCTGTGGAGGAGGTGAGGGACAGGAGGGTGTTAGCCAAGCTCACCTCCATCATGGACAACACCTCCCACCCACTGCACGGGACTGTAGAAGAGCTGAGCAGCTCTCTCAGTGGCAGACTGAGACACCCTCAGTGCAGGACGGAGCGCTACCGCAAAGCCTTCATCCCCACTGCTGTCAGACTGTACAATAAGACTGTGAAGTAACGCCGACTGTAACAAGTGAATTTCTCCTTTGTGAGATGAATAAAGGTTTATCTTATCTTATCTTATCTTATGATTTTACACACTACTTTAAGTGAGCTATGGTTGTCATATATCACTTGCCTTTCTTCAGCATAAAACAGATGATGGCGTTCCAAAACACCCAGCAGCAGCTTTGTACTAGCTACTAATCCACTTTATATTCATTAAAACAGATTCAAAATAAATTATGTAAAAACCTATAACCTATAAAAACATAATCCAGTCAAACTGATCCCTATAACATATACTGTAAATAGAGGTGTGACAGTCACATCAATTACCTCCTTAAACGTGAAGTGGTGCAGGAAGAATCATGGTGTGGGGCTGTTTTGTTGCCTCAGGGCCTGGACCACATGCTATCATCAACAGGAAAAAAAAGTTCAAAGATATTTTGCAGAAAGACCTGAGACATTCACAACAGGTGGAATAAGTAAGTTAACCGTTGTATTAATCTTTTGCAGCAATAACTGCTTTTCTGTAGTTGCTGTATAGGCGGTGTACTTACTTATTCCACTCTCTCCTGTGAATGTTAACATGTTATGGCCAATAACAATATGATCAAATGTAAATGTTTAGGTGTTGTTAGTTTATTCTTATGATTTTGATGAAGATCAGACCACATGTAGTGACCAATATTGGCAGAAATGTGAGAAATTCCAAATGGTGTACTTCCTTTCTCTTCCCACTGTATATAGGGCTGGGGACCGTTAAACAATACCAGTGTCCAGGGACAGTATTAAAGGAACTTACTTGGTCGTTTCACCTCAAATAGATAATACCAATTTAAAACAAATTGTCTTTAAAGGAATACAGGAACATTACTGTTCTGTTCTATAGAAGGCAAATATTTTAGTATAGGTATCGAAAATTTCAGGTATTGATATCGTAAACCAAGTATTGTTAAAGTACCGTTATCGAAAAATACACATTTGAAAGACAGATATTTCTACTCAATTTCATTTCTGAAACAGGCTCCAAAGTAAAACGGTAATTTATAATAATGCAGACTCTATGAACAGCAGGTGGCGCTGTGCAGATGTCACTGACTCACAAGTTTGTCCATATCAACGTTGCCGTACAGGAGGTCAATTTGGGGACAAATGGACAAATTGGGGACAATGCTTCACATTGTACATTCAACTTTCAATACTTACAAAAATATTTTACAACAAAAACTTCAGTACTTTCACTACGACAGGGCTACACATGTTGGAGTAACTGGAGCTGACCTGTAGAATCTGCACTTTAACTCAAATCAAGCACTTTGAACGCCACTGCCAGTTTCCTCCATCAACCTCAAACATCCCACCAGCTCGATGATCCTGACCACAGACCAATCGCTCAAGATGTGGAGATGCAAGGCTGCTGCGCATATGGCGGAGCACTGTTCTGTCCCCCGGGGTTTGAGTCCCAGGTCCATGGGTTTGCTGGATGTCTCTCCCCTCTCATCACCCTCTTTCAAACTGGGCTGTCCCGTCAGAAAAAGTATATTCAAACAGTGTGGGCATCTAGCTCATGTATACAGTAGTTACACAAGGCAACCTGTAATACTAACAGGTATCTTCAACTTTAATAGAACGTTTTTTTATTTTTTTTATTTTTATTACAACTTTAAAGTAGAAACGTTGTGCGCAAAGGCATTGACGGCTGGGTTCATGAATATTAAAACATAACATCAAAGATCAGCCTCTTATCAATGTCCCATAATTTGTTTTTAAAACAGTCCAAAGTAGGACGGTCCCACAGTTCTGGAATTTTGTTTAGTAACTTTGTTGCAAATAGAAATGGAGATTGGTCCAGTGCTCGACTCGTGGGGAACTCTATGCCCAGATGGACAAGTGTTTCAATAGGATTTCTTTTAATGGTTGGACACAGGAACAGGAGAGCCTTTGGAAAAAATCCCCGTAACAGCTTGTAGCCATAGCACATAACTGCAAAGTTTCTCCTGTGTTTTAGAGGAGCCAGTTTGAGTTCTTCATAGTCATCATCTGTAACTGGTTGCATGTAGGAGTAATGTAGTATGATCCTAATGGCTCGGCGTTGGAGTTTTTCCAAGCGGTTAGTTTGTGTGACATTTAAAGCGGCCCAGACAGGTGATGCATATTCAAAATGAGGTAGAATATAACATTTATACAGTCTTGTTAATAGATTCTTGTCATTAACAGAGAGGGAGAGTCTACGAAGGAGGAACATTTGAGATGCCGCCTTTCGGCAGGCGTAGTCCACTTGTTTGTCAAATTTGAGGTCGTTTGTAATCCAAAATCCTAGATGGAGATGTTCATTAACCATTTCGACTGGACAGCCCATGAATTTAATGTCGATGTTTGCATTTTGCATTTTGGAGAGAAACATTGCTTTGGTTTTGCTTGGATTAAATTGCATACCCCTAGTCTCAGCCCACTGGGCAATGTCCAGGAGATCTGTACTTTTATAACTGGCCTATCTAAAATACCAATGTGTGACTCTGTGTCTTGGTCTGTACATATTGCAGATTGTTATTCTGTGTAAATCTACAGTATTTCAAACTTCGCTTTAATAGATGTTTCTTTGGTGTCCTAAACTGGCCTGTGTTTAGACTTTTATCCGCTCTTCACTGTGTATTTCATAAGTGCCTGGCATATTTTCTCCAGCTCATTTTTTAAAGACAAACCCATTGTTAGCGCACAGGCCTGAAGAATGACTTCTCCTCCTGCTGCTGTCATCGGCGCAAATACTTATCCGTCGTCACACGCTGTCCTCCTCAAGTGTCCCAGCTCAGAGCCTCAGAGCTGGAGAGGCCAGTGGAAAAATAAAGTGGAAAAGAGCTCCCGGACGCGGAGCCTGACAGACAGCGGGAGCATCAGTCCTCACGTGGGACGTCCCAAACTGACACGAACCCCTGATTTATCCTGAGCGTTTAGTCGGCACCCTCCATCTCGCAACGTCCAGGTTTCCATGCACTTCCATTCATCAATTTCAGAGCAAAGTAGGACATCGAGCGGATCCAGAACAAAATGTTACAGTACCTTCCACGCCAGAAAGAACTGCAAAAAGTGGATTTTTGACAGGGGATGTTAATTTATTCATTTTTCAAACACTGATGAAATGCTATATGCCATTGACAGCACCAAGCGGCCAGCTGTCTGGATTACACTAAGGACATCAAGTTTTAGGAAAGATTTATAAGAGCAGTTTGGTGTAAACCTTGTGCTCGTGCTTTGATACTACATTATACTGAATCCTTATCTAACCATAAACCACTGAAAGCTTTGAAGATCCGCCAGTCGAAGTAGGGAGTTTCTGCAGGTGGCATTGATATTAAATTATGGGTTTGCCGAAGGACTTCTGACCACGTATCCCTGCTCTTTCAAGTGCCCCTTACTCCCCTTCCTGCCCTTGTAGATAGGAACCTCACTGTACGATAAGGAAAACGCTAATTATAGAAATGTGGGCCATCGGAGCCAAGGCCGTGAGCCATATTAAACACTCAATGCTGTGGCACTGAGCTGAGGCCGCCGCTCTGTGTGACAGGAGCCAAGCTTAAAGCCTCTGTTGTGATGAGGCTCTCCACTGGAAGGCGTCACTGCAGATATCAGGCTTTAGATTGTTAGTGCTAGTTTAATACCAGCAGGGGATCTACACTGGTAAACGGAAAACAAAGAGTGACCATGCTCCTAGTACTCCTAGTGCATTACAAATGAATTGAAAAACAAAGTGTCTGGAAGTGGTCTTGGACCTTATATCTGGCTATACCTGTCGTCAAAGCAAAGCAGCAACATCTCTACAAAGCTGGTCTGAGCACAGTCAAGTTTAAGGAGAATGAAGTTCAAATAAACAGCCATTCATTTGCATGAGTTTTATTAGTTTGAACTAAATGTGGCTTTGAGGTCTACACTGCATTAACAATTATTGTTCAAAAATTCAGTTACATTAATGAATGGTGTTGTGTCTCAGGGCTCTTTGAATCACTGACATCAATCTTGGATACCTGTGATAATTAGTTGTCAGGTAAACTCAGTTCAGGGAAAAACTACTGAAAAAGGGCCCACTGCAGTTTTTGCTCGTGAACATTCAGTGAAGAGTTTAGGGGAGGCCGGATAGAAGATTTATGCACAATCCTCTGGAGGGTCCTACACCTTGAAGTTCGGGAGACTCCAGAGGCACCAGCAGCTTCAAATACCTGTTTGCTGCTTTGTTGTAGCTGTTCTCTTAATCTGATGTATTTGTCTGGCAGAAACCGTCCTCATTGGCCTGTTATCTGCACAAACCCGTGTGTGCTCTGAATCAGCCACAAATCTCTTAACAGTACGATGATTGTGCTTAATCTATTTCACACTTTTCATCAGCAAAGAGATCCTTTTTCTGTCCCATATTGCTTGAAAATGGTGGTCTGCTTAATAATGGTTAACACCCTTTTTCAGTAGTTTTTTCCCTTAACTGGGCTTACCTGACAACTAATCATTGATGTCAGTGATTCAAAGAGCCCTGAGACACAATACCATCCATGAGTTTAATTGAAAAACTTTTTTTCTTATTTTTTTTTACCTTCATGACACTAAAATACAATTTGCAGAATAATTGTTAACGCAGTGTACATTTGTTCCTATAGGAAAATGAGTCCTGTGCGTTTGACCCAGTTTTCAACATCTTGATTTTGTACTATAGCTTCCAGGACATTTTCGCCTCAATTCTTGATGTGTCAGGGAGAAAGCACAAGAAGCGAGAGAGGAGGTTGATAGCGAGAGTTTAAAGCTGCTGGACATAATAGCTGTGCCCAAGCCTTCCCGATTTAGACTGACAACAATGTGATGTGATTGTGCAACAGGTGACCTCCTCAACTTTCAGACCCAACCCATAATAGTAGCATTCAATGAAGAAAATACATGGTTCTGGAGCGGACTGAAATAGATGGCGAAGCATACTTCCTTTATATGCCACGCTCGTCCAGGTCTTTGGGGTTTACGGCCATTTTGACAGGCATAAAGTTGACGGACGACAGAGGGCACAAGCCTGGGATAACAATAGTACAAACTGGGCTGTAACATAGCACACTGACAGGTACAAGTGCCAATAAACGGTCGGTCAGTAGAGGGCATGCAGATTATGTCACAGCATGGCAAATTAGGTCAAAATAGTGTTTTCACCATCATTGTAGTTGTCATGTTTTTGGCTTCAATGTCAGAATCCTGAACTCCAGTCATTTTAACTTTTGCAGTATACTCAAAGCAGAAGTGAGAAACGTCCTCAACTCACACAACCCAGTTCAGTTGACAGCTGTGTGGACAAACTCGGGCATAGCGGGGTTGTTAATTTGTTATTTTTGTATAGAAATTTACGAGAGAAAATAGCACCAATTGGTCACATGCTAATATGTGTGTAGGTTTTGTAGGATTTGTGCTTGAAATAATGTCGTTTTTTTCCTATATTAATGTTGTGGCACGTGTCTGTTTCTGAAATTATAGACCAGCTAAGCACCTTTTTCCATGCGCTAACTGTCTGAGAGCTTTGGGATGCTCCACTCTGGCATCCGGACCATCCACAGACCTGGCACACACCTATTTCCATACCTCCACCCCGCTCTGTCAAAGAAACACGAGCCGCTAAGTCACCTCTCATTCATCTCAATTAAATATAGTCGACTATTTCAGTAAACAGTGTGCCAGTACCAGTCCAAGCAGCTTATGGAGGAAAGTGATACTGCACTTTCTCTAAAGTAGATCACCACAGTTTACAGGGACAGTCCTTGTATTGCATAGTCTTTTATTATTGCACGTTTTTAGTATTAAGTCCCGTCCTTCTTCAAGCAAATAATTCAAAAGGACACTTTAAATTAGACAATGGGCTTGTGCAATTTGAGGCCAAAGTTAAACAGGTGCACCCACAGGGCTGTATGTGGAATATGGAAAGGGTCAAATATACCACACATTTCTTCTCTTTGTACTTGTTCATAAACAGGCACATGCTCTAACTGTGTGTATGCCTGGCTATGACAATACATTGTATATAAAACTTGCATTGTTTAGGGCCTGGAAAACCCAGGAAATATTAATGAAATGTAAACTGTATGAGTACGAGTAGACTTTAAAACAGCTCTGCTTGTGTACAAGTCTTTTCATGGTTTAGCTCCAAAGTACATCTCTGACATGTTACAGCCGTATGAACCATCTCGGGCCCTGAGAACTTCAGGAAGGGGTCTCCTGGTGGTTCCCAGAGTCAATAATAAACAAGGTGAGGCTGCGTTTCAGTTTCATGCGGCTAAAATCTGGAACAGTCTTCATGAGGATGTGAGACAGGCCTCAACTCTGACAATGTTCAAATCCAGGCTGAAAACAGTTCTTTTTGCCCATGCATATGACTGAAAGTGTTTTATCTGCACTCTTGCCTTTTACTGTAATTGATTAATTTTATGTTGATGTTTTTGTTGATTCTATTTGCTTTCTTGTAATTATGCAACTGTGAAGCACTTTGAATTGCCTTGTGTATGAATAGTGCTCTACAAATAAACTTGCCTTGCCTTGCCTTACGAGACTATACTATACTATACTATACTATACTATAGTATACTATACTATACTATACTATACTATACTATACTATACTATACTATACTACAGTATTAATTAACCTCATTGGGGAAAGCTTGCAGCTGTACAAATGTGCTACAGTCATGTAAATTCTCAGTGCTGTGAATGCCTTTTAAGGATTCTTTTCCTCAAATGATGATTATCATTGATGATTATTCTGGAATTAATGATAAAAGTGGGGTATTATGCAAAATCGACTTTTTCAAGCTTTACATCATGTTATTATGTCATTTCCTCATTAAAAACATGCCTGAAGTGTTGCCTTGGCACATTCACGTATTTTTGAGTAATCTGTAAAAACTCTGATGGCAGCCATTTTAGGGACAGCTTTGCCTGAGTCCTCCTAGGAACGCCCCCACCTCCTGGAGACGCCTCCGAGCTTTCGTCACCAGCCGAGTAACCAACCACTGCTCCTCAACAGAACCCGCTCCCCACTGATGCCACAGACAGCGTGTGGAGGGGGCGTGTCGGAAAGAGTCAGAGGTTCTTAAAGAGACAGAGGCCTATTTCAAGACATTCACTACAGCCATTTTGAGGAGCAATTTTATACAAGGCAGTTATTCTAATTTACTGCATTTACAGACCAACAGAAGGTTGCGTCATCATTGTAGTGTGCTATAGACTGGTGCTATGTGATTGAAAAAAGCATAATATCCCCTCTTTAATGTGCACATTAACATTATGGGGTATGGGGTAGGCTAGCTTTCTTGCTTCGGCCTCCTCCTTTTGAGTTTTGATTACTGTAATGAAATAATGTGTGATTTTGTTGTAAAACAAAAAATAAAAATGTAAATGTAAATTGCTCAAATGAACTACTACTACTACTACTACTACTACTACTAATCCTACTACTATTATTAATGCTACTACTACTACTAAAAAGTTACATGGCATTTTTCTCTAAGAAGCTTGTTCAGCTCTGATTTGTGCTGGTTTAAAAACTGGAATCTACACCCAACTCACTGTAGAGCATTGCAGGGTCATTGTGTAACAGTAACTAGCATTAATCTTAGACAGCGCTTTTTCCGATGCTCAAAGTTGATTTATAATTTTGTGCAATGTTGTGCCACCAGCCCCTGCGAACGCCACCAAATCAATTATTCTCCTTTTCACGCAGGCTTATTCCTTCATGGTCTCCAGCTCAAACCCTGTTAAGCTTCGAAGATCAGACTAAATCGTACTTTGTCAAGGCGGTATAGTATATTTCAAAGTCAATTCAAAGCGATTTCCAATTATCAAATTCTATATATCCTTTCTAAAGATTTTACAAATCATTTACAACAGGATCACGTGTTTGTGGCCTGTAATGTCTGAATTATACAATGTGTTTTTCAGTACAATGCTTTGTCACTTCTTCTAAATGCAAACAGCACCTGATAATTACAGCGTTCTTCCTTCAAACAAAGACAATCTCACTTTTCCAGTTTGTTTGACAGATCAGATTGTGGACTGTCACCTTCAGCGCTTTGAAACACATTAGAAGGAAAGAGCGCACCTGCATTCATGGGATAGCTCTGTACTGCTGGGGGTGTGTGTGAAGTGTTAAAGCTGTGTGTTTAACCAGTAGCTGTCTGCGTTTGGGACATTCCATGGGGGTAAAGGCGGGGGGTGGGGGGGGGTTGAGTGTCTGTGGTGGCCCTGTCCCGATGTGACTGGCCGGCCGTTAGGAGCGTGAAACAACATGAGGCTGTCGTCGCCCCGGAGCAGTGCAGTGCGCGGCGGGGACAGTGCAGTCAGCAAAAGGATCCGCCGCCCCATAGGAGACCCCGCACTCTCCAAAACGCGGTGCACTCACGCTAAGCACATTCGACTATCATCAAAATGAACTGCGGTCGCAAGGAAGGAAACAGACATCACCGCTCTCATGAATATCAGGCCTCACTCATGTTGCCAGGCCATGGAGGGCACCGCAGTATCACCGCCTGCATGAATAAGTCCAATTTTCCATCTCCGTTTTGTTCCACCCGCTCCCTCTTTATCACATCGTCTGTCTGTTGCGGCCTCGTCCATATTCAATGCCGGTGTTAGACTCCAGGTGGCGCTGAATATTGGATAAGCAGCTGCCGCGTCATGGAGGGCTCCGGGTCACGTCAAGCTAGATCCGACTGACCCCGTTTTAAACTCTCATGATGAAGCTTATAAGGATTAAGACTGTGCTGCACGATAAGTTCGGTGACTCCATTAGTTAGGTTAATCATCTGAGCTAAATGGATTTTTTTTCAGCATTGTGCGCAGTTGCGGTGTCTTGGTTTGTAATTTAATCACTGAGATGATTAAAAAACCATGAGACGAAGCCCTGACGAACATCCTTTTTTATCATTATACTGTCTTTGTTCTTGATTTTACTACTCATTACGCATTATGGCCCCGCTTCCTCTTGCTACTTTTAATCATGAGACTTTCTGATTGGACAATGGGCTTAAGAACTAAAAGAGGAAATGTAAACATAAACAACCTACTGTGTAAAACGTTTTTTTTTATATTCTGTAAGAATAATATGACATTGCAATTAACCTCTTACCACCCGCCTAAACCAAATGCATTCTGTCCTCTTTGGCTATTATATAGGCCTGTGTAACACCTCATTTGAAAGCTAAGACCCACAAAACTGATCTTTTTCCTTGCGTTGTTGCTGTGTTGGGTCACCTTTTGTAGGTTTTTTTGTTTTCTTTTCTTTTTTTTTCCATTTTTGTGACATTTTTGTTGAGTTTTTGTCATTTTTTTGTCACATTTTTGTTGAATTTTTGTTGAATTTGTGTCACTTTTTGGTTGAGTTTTTTTGTCTTTTTTTTTTTAGTTTTTGTCACATTTTTGTTGAATTTTTGTCACTTTTTGGTTGAGTTTTTTGTCTTTTTTTTTGTCAAATTTTTGTTGAATTTTTGTCACATTTTTGTTGAATTTTTGTCACATTTTTGTTAAATTTTTGTCACTTTTTGGTTGAGTTTTTTTGTCTTTTTTTTTAGTTTTTGTCAAATATTTGTCAAATTTTTGTTGAATTTTTGTCACATTTTTGTTGAATTTTTGTCACATTTTTGTTGAATTTTTGTCACATTTTTGTTGAATTTTTGTCACATTTTTGTTGCGTTAACATCCTTGTTTTCTTCTCATTTTTTGTGGCTATTTTGGTGCTTTTTTCCCCAAGAAGCTTTTTGATTAGGGTAAAGCCAAACTGGAGAAAATAGGATCCGTTCAGGTGGGAGTTAAGAGGTTAAAGGTGCTACATGCAAGTTAGTGATTTTTATACTCACTACTGCCACCTCAGGTCTTACGCGTCGCTGCAGCTTCTATATTAAGCTTGTGCATGACGGCACTTTTTAGAGGCAGTTGTGGTGAACAGGTCTGAGCTCATTAGGACATGGCTGGAACATGTAGTGTTCTACTGCTTAGGGTAAACCGCACCCTTTACCCCGCAGTAACTATTGTCACTATCTTCAATAAATTCCCCAATATGTGAGAGACTGTGACTTCCTAACCTTTTGAAATAGGCATTCCAAGTAACAAGCGTCTGAAGGGCTGCATGACTCATATTAACTGATGCGTAACACATGTTATTTTCATAAACTGTTTCATTTTGACAACGGGGGAACAAACTGTCAAAATCTCTCATGACTGTTGTCGTCTTCTTTTAATTGTTTACCCAATGGATTACACGTTCAGTAGACAGGTACAGTAGGAGCTGACCATGCATGGATCTCTGGTTAGATTTTAACCAACTCAGTTAACTATGTAAAAGCCAATACAGGCCAATGCACACCCAAGTATAGATATGAGCCATGGACTTTCAACTCACGGCTACTTTATAGACCTGGAGACAAAGAGTCACTTATAGCTCTGCAATTTAATAGCATAGCCCACTGTCTATTCTATAACATTGAATCCTATTACCAAGGCCTTTTGTGGCTCGATGGTTGAATGAGTTTGTCCAACACCTGCTGTATATTTGCACAGTGGTCCTTATCGACTGGCTTTACTCTTATCGGCTGTCCTACATAGCACTGCGTCATATGACAAGTTCAAGGTGTGAGTGTCTGGGGAAAGGAAATGACCCACATAGGGTTAATATGAGTTACTTATTTTGCTTATCAGTACATTTTGTTGGCTGATGTCAGGATTATGGGGTTGTGTCCACTGGGGAAAAAACAAGTTATTTTATTGCAATACACATGCAATTCATACCAACTAAGACTGCCATACTAATCGCAATGGACCTTTATGAACATGTTCTGACGTACATGAGATCCTGGTGTTAGTTTAGCGGTTCACATTTGAGTCTGTCTGCTGGACGTGTTAAAGGAACAGGCCACCCTTTTTACATACAAGTCGCTTCTAACTTCACCACGTTTGGAGCTATAGGAACATACGGGGAGAGGCCAAATGCTAGCAACATCTTTGGTCTTTTTGTGTGATTGAGGGCACACAGTTCTTCCATACTGTCATATGTTCTTACCTGAGCTTAGACGAGTTGATACGTACCTGTCTGGTCTGTCTTCTGTCTGTCTTCTAACTTCACTCCCGTTTGGAGCTATAGGAATACACTGTGAGGGGCCAAATGCTAACTGACTGACTGAGGGCACACACAAAGACCAGACAGGTACACATCAACTCGTCTAAGCTCAGGCACGAACATATCTCAGTATGTAAAAATGGCGGCCTGTTCCTTTAAGAACTGGTGCTGTGGATCGCAAAACATAAACTGCAAATCAAAGATCAAAGTGTTACATAATTTGCAACATTTGGAAACCATTTGCCAGACTTTGCATAAATTACAGCAATATCTTTTTGTCTCCATAATGAGTCAAAACATGCAAGACCACACGAAATCAAAAAATGTTCAAATGTAACCAAGGTGTTTGGTTTTGGCCCAACTAGGATGAGTTGTATCACTGTTCAGTGTATCTTTGTTTAAATTTCTATTTGGCCGTTACAAAGGTCACTCATTATCTCTGTTTGTTTTTGAATTGCTTTATTGGCGACACACACTAAAATGTGACTACAGCGTCTGACCATTTTGACATTAGGTAATCAAAATACGATCTACGTTCAGCCTTCCCTTGAGCAGAGTCATGTGTATCCATAAAGCTCATCTGGCCAAATAAAGATTAATGTTCATGTTTTTTATCATTATTTTGAAAATACAAACGAAGAAGTTGAATCGTCATTGATAAATACATCGATTGTCTTCAAAAGAAATGTTGCACGAGTTTGAATATACCCTGGAAGCCCTTTCTGATGGTGACACAGAGATTACAATGTTCGTTATCATTTTTTGTGTTTGGTTCAGTCATTTACACAGTTTTATATGTGATGTGGGATTGTACATTTCCACCCATGTGTGACACGATAGAAATGTATATAAAATAATATACTTAACCCCTTAACTCCCACCTGAAGCGAGTACATTTTCTCTAGTTTGGCTTTACCCCAGTCCAAAAGCTTCTGGAAAAAAGCTGTGAAAATAGCAACAAAACTGAAACGAAAACAATGATGGAAATGTGACAAAAAAGTGAGAAAACATTGACAAAAAAGTGACGAAAAATGGATGAAAAAGTGGCAAAAATGTCACAAATATGTCACAAGAAATTGACAAAAAATGGACAAAAAAATGACAAAAAATATGACAAAAAAAATGACAAAAAAATGACCAAAATGTGACAGAAATGTGACAAAAAAATGGCAAAAATGTGACAAAAATGTGACAAAAAAATTACCAAAAAAATGGCAAAAATGTGACAAAAATGTGACAAAAAAATTACCAAAAAAATGGCAAAAATGTGACAAAAATGTGACAAAAAAATTACCAAAAAAATGACAAAAATGTGACAAAAATGTGATAAAAATTTGACCAAAAAAAATTACAAAAAAAATTACAAAAAATTGACAATAAATGACAAAAATGTGACAAAAATGTGACAAAAAAAAAGGCAAAAATGTGACAAAAATGTGACAAAAATGTGACAAAAAAATGACAAAAATGTGACAAAATGTGACAAAAAATGGAAAAAAAAGGCAAAAATGTGATAAAAAGTTGACCAAAAAAATTACAAAAAATTGACAAAAAAATGACAAAAATGTGACAAAAAATGGACGAAAAAATGACAAAAAAGTTACAAAAATGAGTTGAATACCCAACCAAAAAATTATGGAAAAAAAATCTGATTACGTGAGGAAAAAGATCCTCTCTGTTCAGGCGGGAGTTAAGAGGTTAATAGATTTTCATATGAGGGGATGCCTCTTAGAACACACCTATTTATTCAAGGTTTGCAATTTTTATGCAACTTGTGCTGGGCGATAATAAGTAAGAGAAGACTATTCCCCTCTCACATACAGAGCGCTGAATGAGGTAATGCTGTTTATCAAAAACTCATAAACTGATTCAACGTCAAGAAAGAAGCAATCACAACAGGGAGGGTCCAGTTTCTGTAAACAACACAGCGCACCAGGTATTTCGTCAGACGCTTTGAAAAGAAGTAATTTCATCCCCAGACGGTCACAGAGGCAGGTAGCTGCGCAGATTAACAGCTGGCTTCTGCGCTGAATAGCAAACCTCGCATAACCTCTTCACTCCGAGCAAGAGACTACCTACAAAATGCATGACTAGCTGGATATCTACCTGCTTTGACTCCACACTCAAAGGGTTTTGTCCCAGTGGGCATCTGCATTCATGGGTACAGTCGCTACATTGTTTAGTTTGGCACACCCAAAAATTGACATTACGAAGAAAATCCTATTCTTGTCTAATAATACATAATAATATTAATAATCAGGGGCGGACTGGGACTGAAAAACAGGCCTGGACTCAGACCAGCCCGGCCCAAATAAGAGTAAATGTGCTACTTACCACCCGCCTTAACGGAGCGCATTTTCTCCAGTTCGGCTTTACCCAAATGTAAAAGCGTCTCGACTGAAGAGCAACAATGTAACGCCTCATTTGAAAGCTGAGACCTACAAAAGTGATAGCAAGTTTTTGTCAAGTCGCCGCATTTTTTGTCATATTTTTTGTTTTTTCGTGACTTTTTTTGTGGCTTTTTGTTGTGTTTTTGTCATGATTTTTCTATTATTTTTTGTTGCTTTTCTCGTTGCTTTGTTGTCGTGTTTTTGTTGACTTTTCATCACATTTTTGTCACTTTTTTTGTTGCTTTTCCGGCACATTTTTGCTTTGTTTTCATCCTCTTTTTTGTTGCTATGTTTGATGCTTTTCTTTTTAACTTTTAGATTTGGGTAAAGCTCGGTTAAGGCGGGACTGGTGGCCCTTCTGTGCTCTTCCAGAATGGACATATGGCCAGTCCGCCCCTGATAATAATAATACATAATGCATAAAAGCAATCTGCAATCTTTTTCACATCATATCTCATAGCTTCTTAGTATTGGTTTTGGCACCACTGAAATATTCCATAAACTCGACCAAAGGGCATTATCTGTCCACATTGCTCTAGACTTTATTAAATATTTTAGTTGACAAAATGAACACTGCTGGTTGTGCCACACAAATACCAGGGGCAGCCATACCAGCTCACAGCAGTTTCCCCCCAGGCTCTGTATGAACAACAATTAAAGTCACTCTCAACCAATGATGAGATAATGAGACTCAATATTAGGAATATTGAAAAGTAAAAATCACAAAAGAGTCATCATCCATCGCATAGACATTTGCGGAAGTTAGAGCAATCTTACTGATATCACCTGAGATTACAACAAAATCACATTTTCACATTTAAATGGGACAGAGTGATGGATAAGAATAGCATGATGTGAGGAATGATATAACTGTGACACCCAAGTTTTGTGCAATTTACACATATTTAATGAATTCAATTGAGTCTCTTGAATGAAGGCCACATTTACATCAAAATTTCAAAGTACTTGGTGATTTTTTTAGATTTTTCCCAAGCCTCCGACACTGCAAATTTAATTCTAGTGCCTGCAAAGTTAATCTTAGAGTAAATTTACTACAATCAGGTAAAGGAGCAGCCATAAACATGTGAACCCAAAGCGCTTTGTGGCCATGTTTCTGAAAAACACTATATCAATAAAGTCATTTCCTTAGCTTCCTATTCTTAAGTTCTTTAGTCACAGTATGTTTATGTAATACTATGATACTTTATCTCAGTTCGCTTGAACACTGGTACATGTGGCATCCGGCTTTTCATTTCTTTAGTTTGAAGCTACTTCTTTATAGATTTGAGATTTATTTGAGTGAGTTATGTTTTCATATTTTCTGATACTATAAATGACTCCTGTTCGCTGTCTCCATCATCGGGGCATAACATCAACTTCAGTTCAGAAGCTGATGAACCAAACCCCAGGACTCTTTGTTGGTTCAGCGAGGACTTGAACTTGAACCTGTTTGTTGACTCTTGAACCATGTAAAACACAGCTTCATGTTGATTTCCTTCTATACGCCCGTCAAGCTCATCCTGTACAAAGGAAAAGTACATTTATGAGATACAGGGCAAAGCTTTTACTGATGTAAGATTGGTAAAGTATGAAGACTTGTCAGGGCTTCACCTTTATTTCTTTCGCATAAACTTCTGTGTCATTTTTGCAGACCGCTGCAAACGTTTTACCACCATGGCGAGCATGCAGTGTCACAGCCCTACCAGAGCGTGGATTTGGGTTCAAATCTTTGTAAAACGTAATGTGCAGTTTATATTCTACAAAACAACAAAACAGATACAGAACAATAAATACATTGGAAGTATTTCTTAAATTTGAGGCAACATGATTGAACATTTTATTATGCCTACCTGAGCACTGATGTCCTTCAGTGAGTTCTTTCAGATCAAACTTAGCCTCAGTCTCATTAAAAATCAAAAAATTGCGGTTAGGACACCGGATAAAACGCTGCAACGTCTTTGAGTATTCGAATGAGTCAGCATCTGTCAAAAGATAAACCAGAGGATATTTTTAATTAATGTCACATCATCACTTCAATCTAATATCTATTGTATGCACAGTCGGCTTTTGGCTTACCCACGTCATCATGAGCAAAATCGTCTACACAAAAAAAGAGGATGCATTATTGATAAATGATTCAGGTGAGTTAGTCAGAATGTATTTATAGGCTTACCTACAAAACAGAAAGCACCACCGTCTAATCCCACTAATGTAAGACCAGAGCAGACACCAGCCATTAGTTAAAACTCTGTAAAAAAAAAAACCCAAAAAACCCATTACATTCTGAATTGATTTGTTTCCTGCAAATTTAGCGTGTCAACATAAAGCTGCAAGTAACTATTGGGGTAGAGACTGTTATATCCAAGGTCCCGTCAGACCTCGGAAGCTAAGTAGGGAAGGGTCTGGTCGCTTCTTGGATGGGAGACCGTTCCTGGCGAATGTAGAGTGTGAGTGAGTGGTTGGTGGTGGCCGGAGGGGCCGATAGCGCAGACTGGTTGCCTCTCTTAGTCTACTGCAGGACGCCTGTGGCTACAATAGCTAAAAGAGGGGGTATTATGCTTTTTTCAATCACATAGCACCAGTCTATATAACACTACAATGATGATGAAACCTTCTGTTGGTCTGTAAATGCAGTAAATTAGAATAACTGCCTTGTATAAAATTGCTCTCTCAAAATGGCTGCAGCGAATGTCTTGAAATAGGCCTCTGTCTCTTTAAGAACCTCTGACCCTTTTCCGACACGCCCCCTCCACACACTGTCTGTGGCATCAGTAGGGAGGGGGTTCTGCTGAGGAGCAGTGGTTGGTTACTTGGCTGGTGACGAAAGCTCGGAGGCGTCTCCAGGAGGTGGGGGCGTTCCTAGGAGGACTCAGGCAAAGCTATCCCTAAAATGGCTGCCATCAGAGTTTTTACAGATTACTCAAAAATACGTGAATGTGCCAAGGCAAGACTTCAGGCATGTTTTTAATGAGGGAATGACGTAATAACATGATGTAACGCTTGAAAAAGTCGATTTTGCATAATACTAGTAGCTTTAATAGTAGCTTACTACTACCAAGTATGGAGTGAATGAATAAGGCAGTCAAAGCGTCTTAGAGTGTCCAGAAAGGTGCTATATAAAACCGATGCATTATTATTATTTAAGCCAACCCAAACTCACAACCCTGGGAAAGTACCACGGCCTGCTTCAACATCTGGAAACAATCAGTGGCGTCTAATATTTTTTAATTTCATGTTCCAAATAGACTAAGCTTGTCCATTTGTAGATAGGCTAAATTATGACAATTCATTTTTTTAATTCCATTAACTGACATTAACTTTCCCTTCTCTAAACACTTTACATTAGGGAACTGTCCTGATCCGTATTTCCAAATGCCAATCATTTAAGCGAAATCTTTCCAGCAGGATTAAGCTCGCTTTACACCACACACACAGCCTCGCCAAGTATGACAACAGTACTCTTGATTGATAAGGACATGGACGAATGATTCGCAAAAGTTAAAGCGTCTGACTATAATTCTGACTGTATTTTAGCTTTATGATATTCGCATTTGTATCTAGGATTGAGAGAATAGCCGACGGCAAACACGGTTGGGCCGGGCCTGCTGTTTTCCTGCTTAACAAATCAAGGCCGGTTAAAGTACAACTCCAATAAAGCAAGACTATAGACACCCGAAGGATCGCAGAAGAAAACAAGGTCCAATCCGCGTTTAAAGACCTCAATAAGAACGTGTGGATGGCTAGTACTTTGATAAGACGCTATAGGATACAACCTTTTCTTCAGGGTTCCCGTGCTGGTTGGCTTGGCTCAATAGATGCAAAGAAATGATGAAGTGGCAGCATGCGGATGAACACCTTCCGGACAAACAGGAAGTGAAACCCGAGAAGTTGATGTGGGATTTTTTTTTTCTTTTTTTTCTTGAACAAACAAATGAATATGGAACCTCAAATGAAAGGGCAAATCTTTTAATAACTCTGTAGTGGTGGGCAGAGTTCAAAATGACAGCAACTGAGAATGATGATATGTCCACAGCTTCAATAATTAGGCTATTCAACAAAGGAAACAGACAAACAAAAAACAAAGCAGACAATTTGTGGGGAAACATATCCTTCATCTTCCTTTTCTTATGAAGTTTTTTCTTTCTTTTTTTGTTTAAAGGAATAGGCCACCGTTTTTACATAGTGAGATTATGTTCTTGCCTCAGCTTAGACGAGTTAATTTGTACCCGTCTGGTTTTCACGCGTGCCCTCAGTCACATAAACACAGCAAAATGTTAAATTTTGTGTAATTATAGGATCGTGTAACACTTCATGTAACCATATTTATATAAGGAAAACGTGGAAGAGCTCGGTAGCTTCTATCTAACGGTGTCTGCGCTGTGTTTACGTGACTGAGGGCACGCGTGAAGACCAGACAGGTATTAATGAACTCGTCTAAACAGTGGCCTATTCCTTTAACCTCTTAACTCCCACCTGAACCGAGCACATTTTCTCCAGTTTGGCTTTACCCCAGTCCAAAAGCTTCTGGAAAAAAGCTGTGAAAATAGGAACAAAACTGAGACGAAAACAATGATGGAAATGTGAAAAAAAAGTGAGAAAACATTGACAAAAAAGTGACGAAAAATTGATGAAAAAGTGGAAAAAATGTCACAAAAATGTCACAGGAAATTGACAAAAAAGTGACAAAAAATTTACAAAAAAAATGACAAAAAAGTGACGAAATATTGGTGAAAAATATGAGAAAATGTGACAAAAAAATTACAAAAATGTGATAAAAAAAATTATGAAAAAATGAAAAAAATTACAAAAATGTGATAAAAATGTTATGAAAAAATGAAAAAAATGTCACAAAAAAATGAAAAAAATGTGATAAGAATTTGACCAAAAAAATTACAAAAAAATGATAAAAAATTGACGGAAAAATGACAAAAAAGTTACAAAAATAAGTTGAATACCCAACAAAAAAATGATGGGGAAAAAATCTGATGACGTGAGGAAAAAGATCCTCTCGGTTCAGGCGGCAGTTAAGAGGTTAATCATCTGTAAATTAAAACTGTTACTCGCCGAGTATTTCGACAGAGCCGTACTGAATAGAAGCTATTCTGTGCCAATGGTCTGCCCGAGTACTGCCAGTCTCTCAGATGATGGAGGCGGGGTGAGGAAATGTGTTTTCCATGGACACAACAACATCAGGCAACACCAGACTACAGGACATAGATATTGACCAAACAACACGGCTCATACAGAAATTGATATGTTCTCCCTTACAAAAAGAACATGCTCTGACCCCAACCTGACATCCAGATAACATCTTTTATTCCACCCTCCAGGATTTCTGTCCCAGCGGGCCTGTGTAGTTGTGGTTACTGTCACAATAATAGATGAAGTCCACCTCGAGGGGGACATGAGGTGAGAGCCACATCTGCACTTCGAGGCTCATTTCTCCTGTACTTTGTCACGGAGCATCTTTTGATTCGAAGCGGCGGTGTCTGGAGACAGCTGCCCTCACTCAAGTGCGATGTTTGCCTTTTTTTTCCTTTTCTCTATCTTGATCTCTACGGAAAATTTGATCTGTTTTGCTTTGTGCGGCAACTGGCTTTTGACGTAAGTGTAATCAAAGCCCGCTGTATGGAGATATTAGAGAGCACCTTTATGGATATTATTAACCTTTATCAACCTATTTCCCTTTGGAATCAAATGTGGCAGAAAGTAATAATAACTACTTTGCATAATCAGCCATGTGGTCTCAATGTCACGATTGTTTTGTTCTGTACCAGGAAGTTCTATGTTAGAAAACGCCTACAATACAATATTTCTATTAAAGGTTAAACCTGGCCTCATATTAGACGGATAAACTGTCCAATTCCAACTGTCCGGAATTATGATACAGTATCAAAGCAGTATCGATTTACCTAAATGTGTACGAAACATTATAACAAATCTGTCGAAATACATCCTGTTATTAACAGGTTGATGTTTAACCCTATTTCCTTCTCATATAAAAGCCGCAACTCCCCGGTGTTCTTCTTGTTCTCTTCCTGTGTGGATGTTTCCAATTACCATAAACCCGTCTCCCCCTTACACCATCTTCATCTGCACCTCCTCTTTGAATGAGTCACAGTCACCAATCATTATCTGCATTTTTATATTTACTCCAGTTTCTGAGAAGAGCTGAAAAAAGCTATATCTACAGCACTGCAGCATTCACAGTAAAGTGTTTTGTAGCTTCTTACCATAATAGGTGAATGGAAGACTGAAAGTAATTCATCTGGGTGAAAGAAGTACATTGAGAATTATGACACAGACTCACAGGGCCGAACAGAAATGATCTCAACTTATATACAGTAGTGCTTTTACCTTCATCAGGCCCAAACACAGCAAGTAACCAGTCACCCATTCACTCTCTCATTCATACACCAATGTACAAACACTGGAGGCAAGGTGGGTGAAGTGCATTGCCCAAAGACAATGTGGGAGCTGGGATTTGAACCCCTGACCTTCCGATCATGAAACGACCTGCTCTACCAACTGTGCCACTGTCAGTGACAGCCTGGATGGCAGATCTAAAAGGATGGCTTTAGTTCTACCATCCTTTCTCTTCTATTTGGTATGGGCATTCTTCAAAGGAATTATTTAATAAATTGATCACATTTTAGTTTTTTTTGAGTACTTTAACAAGTTTTAATCACCATTGGGTGTAATTATTATACTGTATACTGAGTCTATGCTGCAGGGCCAGATTTGGCCTCCGGGCGCTGCATTGCCTACCCCAGCACCAGATTATCAGCGGCACATTCATCCATAAGTACTGAGTATAAAAATACCTGGACCATCTGGGGTGTTGGATTTTTGGAATAGGACTATAGGATTCCCCTACGAGAGAGAGAGATTGTCTCAGTGAGAGTTTTCTAGTTAAATAAAGGCCAAATGTTGGCACAAAGAGGACTGAAGCATCTTAATTAAAGCTAAAAAACAATCAAACAATAGCCAATTATTATACTTTGTGGCCCTGCTGTGGTCACCATGTGATGTTTGCATGCCTCCAATCAGCACAAACTCTTGTAAAGCAGAAATGTGACTAAAATGTTACTTACATTCATTACTCATCCATGTAAACATGAAATTACATAACTGTGAGGGTGTTTTTTTTTCCTTCAGGAGAGAACAGCATCATCAACAAGTCAACTTAGTGAGAAATCATACTTTTACGTAATACATAGGTTTCAACATGTTGTTTCCAAAAAGCAACATTTCTAAAGAGCTAATTGTCTCCATGCACCTTCTATGTTCCAAGCGTTCACTTCTGAGAAGAGATGAAAGCCCTCGTTCTGTTGAACCATGACACAGCGGGTTGCCGTATTCTCATATGAGTCAGAGCTGAAGGGGTTAAACGCGCTGTCAGTCCCTCCAGGGTTTCACATGTAAATGAGAGGCATGCAAACATCACATGGCGACCACAGCGGTGCCACAAAGTATAATAATAATAGCAGAAATAGGTCAAGTTTTAACTGGACAACAGTGGAGGGCAGGAAATGTCATTAGGAGGTGAAACTGTATTAGATTAGTGAGTCAGTAGAGCTGCAAACTTATGACACTCATGTTACTTTTAACCTTTTAACAAACACAGTATGGAGACATTTGAACAGAATACCGATGATGGCTGTTTCTTAATAGTTCATTTACTTGTAAAGAAACATAATGAGTTGATCAAAACTGGATTGAAACAGAGACAAACCAGGTTTAGGGCCAGGGCTAAAGAGATCAGGAGGAAAACCCGTGGGTCCCAATCCTGTTTTCACTGGTTTGAGTGTTTTTGTTTATACTCATATGTGTGGGTGTGTGTTTTTTTTCTTCTTTTTTTAGACTATATCAAGCATTTCACAGGCCTACTTTAACCTCTTAACTCCCGCCTGAACCGAGAGATCTTTTTCCTCACGTCATCAAATTTTTTCCATCATATTTTTGTTGGGTATTCAACTCATTTTTGTAACTTTTTCTTCAATTTTTTTTGGCATTTTTTGGTCCATTTTTTATCACATTTTTGTCATTTTTTTGGTCATTTTTTTGTCCATTTTTTTGTAATTTTCTTGTCAAATTTTTATCACATTTTTGTCATTTTTTTTGTCACATTTTGTCAAATTTGTGTCATTTTTTCGTCACATTTTTGTCAATTTCTTGTGACATTCTTGTGACATTTTCATCATTGTTTTCGTCTCAGTTTTGTCGCTATTTTCCACACTTTTTTCCAGAAGCTTTTGGATTGGGGTAAAGCCAAACTGGGGAAAATGTGCTCGATTCAGGTGGGAGTTAAGGGGTTAAAATACGAAGCCCCTGCTTTAATAAATGGGTTCATTATGTAAGAGTCGTGGCGGCTACACACACAGTCCCTGCTCACACAAAGATAAATGTCTCTGTAACACGCTCACTCATTAGTGGGCAGGCTGCCAACTTCCCCGCAGATTCCAGAGTCACACAAGGCAAGACGGATCTACTACACTGACGTTTGAATCATTCGCTTTGCATCGCGTAGTAGCAACTAAACCACTGAACCATTACTGTTTAAAACCCTCCATCTTTGTCTATTGTAACCCAGACCAAAGGTGCAGCAAGACAATGCCAGGCTTCCCTCACCACACAGCCTTGTAGGGAGGGGAATCCCAAATCCTGAGATGTCCCCAGGTCAGCTCAGAGATAGCTTTAGGACAATACTGTCCGGCGTTCTTCAGATCTTGGGGTTCTCCTGGGACACACCCAGACCATTTTTGGGAAAAATCCTCCAGTTTGAGCGTGTGGTGGCCGTTCAAGTGTTTTAGTTTTAATATGTTCGACGTGGAGTTTTTCCACTGTTGAGAATGTCTTGTTTCTTGCACATAAGCAACTTCAGACTGCGATAGTTTCTCGTAATATAATCTTTACTCCCCTCCTGGAACCGCCGCCTTAATGTGGTGGGGGGGTTTGAGCACTCGAATGATCCTGGGAGCTCTGTTGTCGGTGGCTTCGTGCCCCTGGTAGGGTCTCCCATGGCAAACAGGTCCTGGGTGACGGGTCAGACAAAGAGCGGTTCAGAAGCCCCTTATGAGAGAGGCCGGTTAGAACCATGAGGCCGTCCTTCCGTGGACCCACCACCTGCAGAAGGAGCTACAAGGGGATGGTGCAATGTGATTTGGGCAGCTCCACCAGCTGCCCCCACGACCCGGCAACGGACAAGTGGAAGAAAATGGATGGACGGATGGACAATCTTTACTTTGGACTCAAAAACTCTAAAGCTAAACTCAAAATAATGTCCATATTTTCAGCCAGACTTTGGACTTCATTGGCGTTTTTCTTTTTCTACATTTCTGACATTTTCAGAAGAAGAAGAAGTCCTGGCGCTCTGGTTTTACATTACATCACCGTCTGTGACCTGTCCTCCCATCCGACAGATCAGGTTGGATCAGATGGAAGGTGAAAAGTCAGAGGCTAACACGTTGACCTGATGGTGACCGGTGATTCAGTGTGAATGTCTCTGAACACATATGACTTCACTTTGACAGACATCCATCTCCGTTACACAACGATGCGGAAGGAAGTGGCTCTGTGTCCAAAGGCAACTTGCATAAAATAGAAACATCTCAAGGCACTGAAAGAGTCTCATGACGAACACCAGGATCAGCTGCTGACAATGCACATACATAACTAAGTGTATGATTGTCTTTGTTTGGTTTGACAGCCTAATAAGTGCTAATGGTGTTTATGTCTAGACACTGGTAGTAAACAGCTACTCTGGTTTATGATCGCCCGAAGACACGAGATCAAATTGAATGCTGCGTGGGAAGTTGTCACATGCAGTTCAATTCATAATGGGTTTGAATTTGGTTTCTTGATATTAAAATCTCACTGTTCAGACCTTCAGAAACAAAACATGAGAAACAACATCCATTTTGGTGGTTAAACGAGATATTCGAGGACAACAAATCAAATACATTAAAACATCGATTCATTGTTATTACATCAATCATGTTTGGAGACCCTTTTTCCAGAAATCCAAAGTTGTTGATGTTTTAAAGTAAAAGCCGCATGTTTGCTCTGTGCCCAATCAAAAGCATGTGATTCAGCTCCTCCAAATTGTAAACTAAAAAAGTCTCATTAGCTAAAATGCTTATTACTGCGTGCATAATTTGTCCGATCACAGAGTCCCTTGTGGGCTGCCGTGATTAAATTTCGATTCGACTTAAAAATGATTGGATACAAACTTTCGTGTCCAGGGGCAACTGTCGGATAACACGAGACAAAGCAAACAGGAAGTGTGTCTGTGCCTGTGTGTCTGTACACCCTGAGGTCTTTCTCCATAGTGAACACAAGCATAAAGCAGGCGATATAAAAGACTTGGAAGGGAGGAGGGCTCAGGGGACGAGGCGTTACGGAGGGAGAAATGGGACGGTCGTGAAGTACGTCAGCATTACATGTGATGGGGATCTCTCGCAAGAGCCACGCGAGCCACTGCTTTTCTAGATATATTTACTTCCACACCAAAAGTGGCATCCCCTCTTCGGGTCGGTGGGGAGTCATTGCCTCAACTGGAGGAGTTCAAGTATCTCGAGGTCTTGGAGCGTGAGATCGATAGACGGATCGGTGCGGCGTCTGCAGTGATGTGGTTGCTGTATCGGACTGTTGTGGTGAAGAAGGAGCTGAGTCTGGGGACGAAGCTCTCGAATTACCGATCAATCTACGTTCCCACGGAGCCAGCTGAGGTGGCTAGGGCCTCCTGGTCGGCAACTTTGGGAGGTGTTCCAGGCCTCGGGAGGTGTCCTAATAGGACAAGGCCTATTAGGACAAGGCCTCGTGGAAGACCCAGGACACTCTGGTGGGACTATGTCTCCGAGCTGGCCTGGTGTGACCTCGGGGTCCCCCCAGAACAGCTGGAGGAGGTGTGTGTGGATCGGGAAATCTGGGCATCTCTGCTGAGACTGCTGCCCCAGCGACCCGGCCCCGGATAAAGAGGAAGAAAATGGATGAATGGATGAACCAAAAGTATAAATAGAAGTCAAATGACATTGAAATTTCTTAGATATTAGATATAGGCCTAAACATTTTGAGCTCTATCAACTTTTCAACCCGAGTTCAAATAGGCAAAAAATGGATGTGAGGAATGACCCAGATGCTGCTGATTTCCAAAATATGGAACGAGTAACTGTGTTTTGACTGTTATTGAGCAAAAACAAACAAAACATAGGCTACAAAATCATTACACTGATGCTTGAAATGTAGAGGGGAAAAGTAGAACTTATTGAAATCCCAAAGTAGTTTGAGCTTTTAGAGTATGCACTTCTTGTGTACCTATGATGTAACTTTGCAATCAACAGAATCACTCAAAAAGCCAGAAAAATGGTGGTATCTCACGTAATACATGAGCTAAATCAAACCGCTTCGTGCTTAGGGACTGGCAGATTCAAGAAAGTCACAACCGTTTCCAAAACATTAGTTTTTACTTTGGCTTTTTACGGCGTTATGTAACATAAACACTCACATCTGAAATCTGCTAAATCCATTGTCCTCACTAATTTGAAAGTGTTGTATAACTGAGTCTATCAAAATGAAATATGCAAATGTAGAAGTTACGTGAGTGTTTGCTTTTGTTTGCACACACAGATTCTCCACCAGTGCAGCCACATCACAAGTATTAAATTAGTTTTATTGAGTTTCATAAAAATATCCAATTTTTCTTTCCACAACCTGTCCTTTGCTCAGTGACACAGTTCAGACAATGCCCCCACACACCGGTTCCTGGTACTAATTGAGAAACTGAGGTCAAGGCTTATTGAATAAATGTTAATCTAAGCATTGGACTTTCCCCCTGTGTTACCCTGCTCTGCATGTCTTATGATCTACGACAGGCTCATCAGATGCTTTATTCCAGGTCCCCATCACACTAAAACCTGCACAATAGGCAAATCCTCCAGCTGGATAGTCCTGACCAAACCCAGATTTTCCCGATCTGTTGTATAGGCTCAAGCAACCTACTGTAAAAAAGAATATACAAAGCAGGAGTAAATGACAATCTGCAAACCTACATGTCTAGATGTGCGACCGAAACGGCATCACCACAACAGTAAAGAAGTCAGGTTTACTTAAGTCCAGCTCTAAATTGATTCAGACTTATTCCTGGTGGAGGGATCAGCTCTGTTTATTGTTGTCTCACCGCTTGTCACAACACATCATTACGGAACATGAAGTCAAATGAACGCGGGTATTTTAAGAGGCAGAATGAGAAAACATGGTCTGCGCAATCATGTGAATTTTGAATTACGACTTGTGGTCCAGTCTGGATTGTCCTGGTCCCGTTTTTAGTACGCGAGCGCTCACTGTATTTTCACCTTTGGCAATGGCTTAACGCTTTCTTGGAATAAACCGCAGCTTTTCCCGAAGGATCCCAAACCCTGGTGTACACGTATAGTCTTTTTATTCATGCTTTGGTTTAGTCGGTATTTTCATTCATTTATTTTCTTGTTTTTTTTTTCTTTTTTGTTCAGTTCCCATTTAGAAGTAATTCAGTAAAAAGTTTAGACCAGCTTTAGTTAGTCTTGCTCAATACTCAGTTTAGTGATAGGAATTTTTTAATTCATCCAATCTTAATAATAAATGTTCTTTTAAAAGTTGATCATGCTCTTTGAGCTTCATGGACTTATATTCCAATGTGTTGACAAGTAAACTGAATGTATAGATCTTGATTTTTACATAATCAAAACTCAAAGTGTCTCTTTTCTTCTTCTGTTTCATCATTAGTTGTATTTTATGTACTTCTCTTGTCTGCCTATAAGGGGCTATGGATATGAATGTGCCTTTTAGATCTAATCCTGCATGATTGCGTCTGTTATTGCTGCTTCACTGCAGATGTCCATCTAGTGTCTTGGTTTTCCCTGGTTTAGAGTTTCTAGTCTGGGCCGAGTGAAATCCTGATTTGATTATTATTGTTAGTTTAGTCCTTATTTAGATCTGGCTCAGTTTCACATCCTATTTAATCCTGGTTTAGTCCTGATTTAGTCTTTTCCTTTATTTCTATATCTTTTCCCTTGTGTTTTACTTGGTGTGGCCCATGATATTCATTGTAATGGGTACGTTTTCTTCCTTTGCATATTCTTTGGACATTACAACACCAGCGGAGCCTAACCCCGGCCTGGTTGCGACTGTCCTGGTTTTGCCTCCACCCTGTTCTTTCTATAGACTAAAACAAACATGCTCCGTGGCTGAGAGCTGACCCACTTCCACCGCGCGTTTTCCTCCGTGCGACAAACTCCCGTGTCATTGGACTCGGACACCAATGTGGCATGACGCACCCTTAAAGAGGTTGACATGGGTGTAGTATAGGCCCGCACAAAAAGGCCATTTAGAGCATGACACAACAGCACCTTATGTGCACCAGGTCAGACCAGGACACGCAAACACAAAACCTCTTTTTTCGGAGAGCGCTTCAACTTGTGCAATGATTCTCAATTGGTGTCGTTTTTGGAACAACCTTCAGCCAATCAAGACAAGCTGTGACAAAAAATAATGGTATTAACTTGAGCTTATACTGAAAAATGAATAAATAAATGTAGTAGTTTTGCCCTATCATAGTATACAACAGTGGTTCCCAACCTTTTTTTGTCTTGCGGACCTCTTGAACCCTTCAAAGGTACTCCACGTATCCCCTACCTCAAAGGTGTTGCAGATTATATAGAAGAGATTAATAACATTACCATCAATAACATTACTCTTAACTAGCACTAAGACAATGTTGTGTATTGTGTCGCTTAACCCCTTAACTCCCACCTGAACCGAGCACATTTTCTCCAGCTTGGCTTTACCCCAGTCCAAAAGCTTCTGGAAAAAAGCTGTGAAAATAGCAACAAAACTGAGACGAAAACAATGATGGAAATGTGACAAAAAAGTGAGAAAACATTGACAAAAAAATGTGACGAAAAATTGATGAAAAAGTGGCAAAAAGTCACAAAAATGACACAAGAAATTGACCAAAAAATGACAAAAAAATGACAAAAATATGACAAAAAATTGACAAAATGTGACAAAAATGTAACAAAATGTGACAAAATGTGACAAAAAATGACAAAAATGTGACAAACATTTGATAAACATTTGACCAAAAATTTGACCCAAAAATGTGACAAAAAAATGACAAAAAATGTGACAAAAAATGACAAAAATGTGACAAAATGTGACAAAAAAATGTAAAAAATTTGATTAAAAAAATTGACGAAAAAAATGACAAAATGTGACAAAAATGTGATAAAAAAAATGACAAAAAAGTTACAAAAATGAGTTGAATACCTACCCAACAAAAAAATGATGGAAAAAAAAATCTGATGACGTGAGGAAAACGATCCTCTCGGTTCAGGCGGGAGTTAAGAGGTTAAATAGCCATTCCTTTCAATATGATGTTCTAATAGTTGTCAGTTTCATCCTCATAATTCCTCAAGTACCCCTGGTTGGGAAACACTGGTATACAATATCAAAATACTATGTTTCTGATCATTCACACATTAATCATAAGACTGACGATCAAATTCGATCAAAGCAATCGATCAATTTTGTTTCTTTTGGCAAAGTCTTCAGCCCACTGAAAACAGACCAAGAACCAACTTTTTGAGAATCACTGATCTCTAAAAACATATTTCCATACTTTATATGCTTTATTTTAAAGGTTCATTATGCAACTTTTTATGTGGGAAAAAAAAGTTGATATTTGTGCGTATTTTATCTTGTAGTGACCCTGCGGCTGTATGAGTGGTCATCATTGCGCCTTTACGTTCCATCATGGTTGTCTCTAGGACGCCCCAGGATCAATTGTGTGGAAGGTTTTCACTGCAGATGGACCCTCTCACCAGGGAACCTACAAAACACGTGATCCACACCACCATGATGGAAAGTAAAGGCGCCAACACCATCCATTGGAAAAGATTAACATCAGCCTTAAAGGGGGGTATTATGCAAAATCGACTTTTTCAAGCTTTACATCATGTTATTATGTCATTCCCTCATTAAAAACATGCCTAAAGTGTTGCCTTGGCACATTCACGTATTTTTGAGTAATCTGTAAAAACTCTGATGGCAGCCATTTTAGGGATAGGTTTGCCTGAGTCCTCCTAGGAACGCCCCCACCTCCTGGACTGCATTTACAGACCAACAGAAGGTTGCGTCATCATTGTAGTGTGCTATAGACTGGTGCTATGTGATTGAAAAAAGCACAATACCCCCTCTTTAAAGAAAATGTCTAGAAAAGAGCCGTTGTTTGTCGGGTCACTACTGATAAGTACCCACTGTTCTGTCCAAATGCTTTAATGTGAACAATATATGGGCCAGTGATCCAGGAAATCTTAGAGGTTTTGATGACACAATTAAACATTTTCCGAAAGGTTTTAGATTATGTCTTTGTTATTTCCAATGTTGGTAACGTGGTGGAACTGTTGATCTGTTGACATTGGTACAGCATATGGTAAACTCAACAGTAACATTAGCTCTGCCCAAAAGGTGTGAAACCAGCAAAACACTGGTGTCTTTAGACTGAAACTAATCAATCAGGCGTCACATCAGGAGACACAGGCCTAACATGAACATTGAAACAACCAACCATTAACTATGCACAAGGGTAAGCTTTTTCCTCACACTTTGATGATTAACTATAGTTTCAATTTGTGACTATACAAATTTAAATTCAATGATAAAAGAAGTGAATGAATGAATGAAGTCGAGGCAGAACACGACCAACTCAGTAGAGCATTCCCAGCCTCATTGTAAGGCCAGCCCTCACCCAGCCTGCTTGAGGTCCAGCTGAGTGTAGCTGTGTGTAACTGAGGTAAACTAATTGCCATGTGCCGTGATCAGCTGTGGGCCCCGAGGCATGCTGGGAGAATTCCTCTGTGGTCAGCCGACCCCGGTCTGTCCTCTCTCTCTCTCTCTCTCTCTCTCTCTCTCTCTCTCTCTCTCTTTCTCTCTCTCTGCCCCAGTCTTCCTTGCACTCTGTCCATGTATCTCCATGTATAGTATGGGTGAACTCGCTCACCCCTGCCCTGCCACTCACTGCAGTCTGTGGACAGTGGCGTATACCCTAACGCTGTCATTAAGCCGGGTGCTGAACAAGCAGAGACGACCCAAACAGGACTCGTTTGCGGCGAGGGCTGGAATAGACCCGCGTCCCACGAGATCAGGCCAGACTTTAATAATAGACCTCATCTGTTTTTATTCTGATAATTCCTATTTATCTTTTGGAGCCCAACAGTTCGGTTTACTGTGTTTTACTATAATAGATACAGAGCAGTAACAGTGGGAAATATGTGCTGCGTGCCAGATTCAACTCAATTACAGTTATGAAAGATACAAAAGTGGAGCAAAAAATTTCACAAAGTACTGCTTCAGAGAATAGTAGGTTTTTAAAACATATACAGACAATTTTTGAGAGATGAAATGGATCAAAATGGGTTCAAATCACATAAATACAACAGCAAACAGTGCTCAAAGCTGGTCAAAGTCAGGATTAAACTTAAACATAAGATCTGAACCAGACTCAAACCTTGTCTAAGAGGTTCTTTTTGAAAGACACAAGGTATAACAAAACATTTTTGTTTGAATACCAATTTAAAGGGACTATAGGGAGTTTAAAAATGTTAAAAGTATGTATTTTCCTCCCCTTACATGTTCCAGCCGTGTCCTAATGTGTAGAATGAGCTCAGACCTGTTCACTACAACTGCCTCTAAAACCCTGCACTGTCACTCAAAAAAGTGTCACTTTGGGGCCGAATTGCCGTCATGCACGAGCTTCATATAGAATATACATAATATAGAATTGAAGTTACACATATGGCCTGAGGTGGCAGTAGTGAGTATAAAATGGGCAACTTGCATCCAGCCCCTTTAAACAAAAAAAAGTCTTTCGAAATGAAACTTTTAGACATTTTTTTGAAACAAGAAGACATAATGAATGTAATCAAAGACCAGACTCAAACCTGATCTATGACAAAACTAATTCATAAAACCAAGCCTTCACCTGGTCTCAACCAGGCCAGCTTGTGCCTAAACCAAGCAAACTCAGGACTAGAGACTAGTCAAAATAATCCAGTGGTTTAGTGGCAGAACCATTTTCGGTGCGTTGCAAAGCTTTCCCCAAGAAAAAATTGGTTAAAAGAATATTTGTGATCCTTAATTCAGCCTAATGGGTTTATTCAATGCATAAATTAAGAATGATTTGTAGGAAAGTGCGGTATTTTACGGATGTTTTTTACCAGATACAAACTGAAGCTTGATGGTGAGAATCATTGGTCTAAACAGATCAAAACTGAATTACATTTTACAGTTTAAGGCCGTCTTCACAAAGAAATGTAACACATTTTTATTCCCACTCATTGCATTGCTTGTGTTACATGTGTCATATTCAAAAGCAAACTGGACATTCAGTTCAATAAACCAAGCTTACTATCTCTGTCTCCTATATTGCGTCATGACCCGCCCTTTGAGAACCGCTGGTGTAAAGTCCATACTAAGCAAAGTAAATATAGAGTAAACTGGCTCGGGCCCCAGCAGTAAGTGGCTGTTCTGTAATGTGATAGACTCACTAATGAACTTCAGAGGGCCCCAGCGCTAAAGAGGCACCTTCTTGAGTTTGTCTGCAGCATTGACCAGATATCAGTGGACAGAACGGACTGTGACTGGATGATGCTCGTTCATTTGAGACTCGTGAACCCACTTACTCTGTGAACTACTGAAAGTGGATCAAGTGGTGCAGTGGAGTCCATCAAGAATCAAGAAGTTAAATGCAAATATTTGATGCATAATCACAATATAGAAGCAGCTTTCCATATGAAAATGTAAAGAGTTAGAAGAAGGACGATTTGGATTCCTTTGAGTTCAGGACAAGGCTGAAGTTTGAGTTTATCTCGGATGTGAATGTTTTATGGTGGTCTCAGGCTGATAACAAGTATACAACTGATACTGTGCCTTCCTTTCGATAATAAAGTCGGCATCGTGTCAGTGCAATTACTGAATAAAAAATATTCCAAACCTGCTGTGCTATTTATTAGACACTCCGTAAATACAGCCATATTGTGACAATTGGCTCTGGAATTGAATGCAGTGGGTTTTTACTTTATTTGACTGTGTCCTAAACAGACCCCTGTGAAAGTCCCTGGGAAAAGGTGATATTAGATGTTTGGGTTAATGTTGAACTGGCTCGGGATGTAAACATATGGGTCGAACGAGGACACGGCGGCAGGTTGTCAGCACAGACACAAGAAGCAAGTGGAAAAGAACAGCTCGATATGATTTCAGGTCAATCGCAGTCATTTAAGTGTGGGAAATGAACAGATGATTTTGATAGAGCTTTTAAAAAATACATTTTTTTCTGCACAGTGAATGGAATAAGAAGAAATATGTGTTTTGTTCTTGCTATGACTGTTGAAGACAAAGTACCTGCTTGTCTCTTTAGGTTTAAACTAACATAATCTTCTTCCTAATGCTTTATTTTGATAGTAAAAAACTGACAAACTGATCATTATTGCTGGCATGTTTGTGAGTTTAGCTGCTCTTGTTGTGACCGAACAGTGTATAACCTGGGATGCTCCATAGTTTAGGTATCGCCGATTTGAATCCTGCACGTGGTTGCTGGACGAGACACTTCACCCCAGTTACGATGTGATATATGTGGCAGGTTTCTCAGGAATTGCATCCAGCTTCGAAATCCACCAGATCATCAGCAAAGTCCCGATGAAATAAGGAGCAAGACGACATGATTCCGGGTCGGATGTTGTACATTTAACAGTACTATTTGCTAAAAACGCCGTGGAACAACAATTACATCCAAAGTCAAGACTGGTAAACTCATCTAACACAGTCTAGTGTCCACAATACCTTTATGTGAACTCCAGTGTTGTACATTTTAAAATGGATATTGGTTTCTTAAAGGAACAGGCCACCATTTTTCCATGCTGAGATATGTTCCTACCTGAGCTTAGACGAGTTGATATGTACCTGTATGGTCTTTGTGCGTGCCCGTGGAAGAGCGTGTTGGCTTCTAACTTCACCCCCGTTTGGAGCCATAGGAATATGCTGGGAGAGGCCAAATGCTAAAAAACATCTTTGGTCTGAGGGCACGCACAAAGACCAGACAGTTACGCATCAACTCGTCTTAGCTCAGGTAAGAACATATCTCAGTATACGTAAAAACGGTGGCCTGTTCCTTTAAATGTGCCTCTGATCCCAGAATATATGATTTTTACACATATTGAATGGTTTTCAATTTTAAAGTCGCAACTCGTAACATTTCGCCGAATTACTAAAATCTATTCCAAGCATTTATTTTATTACAGATGTGTTCATTGTTGTAAAATGCCTTAAAAAAATGACCATGTGTGTTTACTCCTCAGACCTGACTGTATCTTTACTGTGAGCAGGACGTCTCCAGCTCGTCTCCATGGAGATGTAGAGTAAAAGTAGTGAAGAATGAGATTTAAATAAGCTAGATGCTCATCCAAATCCATTCTTTGGTTACCCATTTCCTGTGTCTCGCTGGTCATCAGAAGCATGCTTTGTAACAAATGGCAAAAGCATAATCCAAAATGTTACGCAGTGTCCCTTTAAGCTATAGCCTGTCCATCTCATTGCAAGATGGAAACAGACTTAGCAGAGGCCTAACACTGTCCAAACTGATCAACCTGAGGCCCATTTCACAGGACCAAGTCTGTGAAATATGTGTCACTTTACACTCGAGCATCCGTGTAAGACAAGGACAGAGCGCGGCCTGTCCAAACTTGCGCCGCGGCTCCGATTCCCGCCGGTCGGGTTGTCAGTGCGCGGTTGAGCGGGAGATTAGCAGCTGTCAGGCTAAAAACACAGGCCTCGCTGCAATGTGGCTGAAGAGTGGCACGAAGGAATCCACGCAGCCAGCCGACCTCTGACCGCCGCGACCTCTTGCGCACACGCGGCTGGTCCTTCCCCACCTGCCGAGACGGGACGGTAACAGGACACCCCCTCCAATCACTCCCCCCCCCAAACGTCAGTTGTGTCCCAAATGCAGACAGAGAGCATGCACTTCGATGTCAACGTGGGTAAATAAAATAAAATCCAGCCTTGCCTATCTGGCCTTTTCCGACAGTGGTCACACAGGAACAAGTTTCTTCAGCTTGGCCAGACAGACTACACAGTTTTCCAACATATATTTTGTTCTGAATGATAAGCAATTTGGGAGTCTTCCATATTTGAGTGCTGCGTAAACTTTTATAAACCATACTAAACTATTATATTCATTATTTTTGAACAGAAAGCACGTGAGTTTTGCTGGCCAGGCTACTGTATATTGCCAGTTCAATTAGCGCCATTACTACTTACTTTGTTTTTTTGGTCTTTTACAATTCTAGGCCTGAAACATCCCTGTGAGAAAAAAAAAAGTTTTGCCTTGTGGTTGACCACGTCCAGCTGTTGTTTGTCGTCTTGAATATAGCCTTGTTTACCTGGGCCACTACCATGGCTGTCAAGTGTCCCGTTTTTGGCCGGGAAACTACCGTATTTTACCCAGTCTTGGAGCTTGGTGGTGGTGATGGGGCGGCTCGCAGTGGGTGCCGGAAAATGTAACTTATTTTCAAATCCAAAACTTGTATGGCTACAACTACTACTACTACTACTACTACTACTACTTAAAAAACACTTAGTCTAGCTACAAATACTCCACAAATGTGCTATGATTTAAGAGCGTGTTTATTGCATTTCTTATGTGATCCCAATGTTGTCGACAGACTGGCTGTGGCTCTGCAGAAGAAAGCTTCTTCCTCATCTTCTTCCTCTTCTTCCTCTTCTTCTTCCTCTTCTTCTTTTTCCTCTCCTTCTTCCTCTCCTTTTTCTCTTCTTCCTCCTCTTTTTCTTCCTCCACTTCTTCCTCCTCCTCTTCTTCCTCCTCTTTTTCTTCCTCCACTTTCTCCTCCTCTTCCTCTTCTTCCTCCTCTTCTTCCTCTTCTCTCCTCCTCTTCCTCCACTTTTCTTCCTCTTCTTATTCCTCATCTTCTTCTTCCTCTCCTTCTTCCTCCTTTTCTTTTTCTCTTCTTCGTCTTCTTCCTCCTCTTCTTCCTCCTCTTCTTCTCTCCTCCTCTTCCTCCACTTCTTCCTCTTCTTATTCCTCATCTTCTTCTTCCTCCTTTTCTTTTTCTCTTCTTCCTCCTCTTCCTCTTCTTCCTCTTCTTTTTCCTCTCCTTTTTCCTCCTCTTCTTCTTCTTCCGCTTCTTTTTCTCTTCTTCCTCCTGTTCTTCTTCCTCTTCTTTGTCATCTTCTTCCTCCTCTTCTTCCTCCTCTTCTTCTTCTTCCGCTTCTTTTTCTCTTCTTCTTCCTCCTCCTCTTCCTCCTTCACCTCCTCTCGGTTTTGGCGGGTGGTAGAGGTTAAACTGACTATGACTCCAGCTGGTCACATTGTGTACAAAACTAGACAACAACAACGTAATCTGGGATCAAATCAGATCTTCAAATCAAACTACTTTAAAACCGTTTAAAAGCAAAATCGACTCTTTTTTTTTTCTTTTTTTGGAATGAGCCGCATAAATCTCTGTTTGTGTCTGTCTCGGGCCGGAGGACTTGAGGCCATTGGCACAGGTGGAGGAGGAAAACCACAAAGACCAAACACATACATTCCCCTTTCACTCTCGAACAGACCAAACCCAACTGAAATAAACTGAACGCACGATGTTTATGACTGATACAGCGACTGAAGACTCGTTTATACAGGCTCCCGGTCTTACTAAACACTTCAAACGGAAGAGGCCAGATACCACTTCTTTAACCAGCAACTATTTTTGTTTAGGAGATCACACATCAACTTATATGAACAATAGACACAAACAAAGCAGTAGAGGTTGTGAAAAAACTCTCTATTAATCTCCTATTTAACTTTACCCACACACTGTCGTGCCTAACCCCGTCAACCTGAGTTCATTCGGTGCCAGGAGCGGTCCCCGGGAGTAAAGGAAGTTTTGAAAGCAGCGTAGACCTTTTCTTGTCGGGACAATGTAGGGCTTGCGGGCCGAGATGGAGTGATACGGGAATGAAATATGATCGAAAGCGCAGAGGATCTAGTTTTTTAGGGAGAGCCATGTGTTTCCCTGGCTGATGCTGATGCGGCAGATAAAGCCTGAATGGAGGTGGTGTGCTTTTCTCCCAGGACCCTGAATGCATCGTGACGTGATGGAGAGAGAGAGAGAGAGGGATATCCACAATGTGAAACAACATGTGATATTTCCCATGGTGCTCTGGGAGAAAAGAAAGGCCTTTTTGAGGATGTCCATGGCGGAAGTTTGGGATGATTTTATTCATGTTTTATTCTTTTAGGAGTTCATCTGTGTTGATAACTACTTTATTTATAGTTTCGTCATTAAAAGACCTATTTAAGCCCGATATACACTTGAATATTCCTGTTAAATACCTGGATCTGGTAATGCTCTGAATGTCAAATATTTCCTTAGTGCCACTTGGTATGAAAAGTTTAAGAAATCACTGTAATAAAGTATCAAGTTGTCTAATGGCATTGTCTAAAGAGGCCTCCAGGCTCCCTCCTGTTTGGATAAGTTTAGTTGTGGCTTAGGCCCTGTCCATACAAAGTCAAGCTGAGGACCAAACGCAGAGATGTTTTATCAATCCAGTGTATCGTCCATACAAGCCTGGCGTTTTGGGGGTCTGTAAACAAACATTTTCCAAATTAGATCCCAGAGTGGAAAGATCTCAAAATGCCGTTTACGTGGCGTCATTGTTACAACGTCGTCGCAACTTTTACTAAAACAATGACATCACAGCACTAGAGTGGTGTTATCCATGATCTACTGACCTTATAATGATGGTTTTACTTTACTTCTTTGCTCCACTGCAGTCCACAAGCCACAGGTGACAAGTAGAAAAACATGGCCGAGTCAGTCTGTGTTTTTAGACTGACAGGCAAAGTCCGGTCACTGACAGGTTTTTCTGATTTAGTCCCATTACGTCAAACTCGCCTCCTCATCTCATCTGTAGATCTTAAATCCTTGAATCAGTTTAATTTTCACGGTTTACGTTCCTCCAAAGTTTACTGCACATGTGCCCTCAACATCTTGTTCTATTATCTGTGTTAGCGTCACAGCGCCTCACACAGGCCTGGAAGATGAATGTCAATCCATGTGGATGCACACATTTACTAAGCTTCGTGCTTACAATGAAAATACAGTATAAGCGTTTTGTCTTTGTGTGGATACAACCTAAAACTTGTGTTTTTCCCACTATGTAAATGAGCTGCTGTGGTCCTTGGCTGAGGTTGGTGGATTGTGATTGTGATTGGTGGGGCGGCTCTACACCTGGGGGACCTAGTTAAAGTCACCTGTGCCAGCCACTCCTATAAAAGAACCACAGTTTGGATCATTCGAGGCTGCTGGCCTTTGTGGCCTGTGTGCCGTCTGTTCTGTGTCTCTTCGGTGAACATTAACTTTTGTATTCAGAGACACTTGTTTTCCTGTTCTGTGTCACTTGTTTTATAGGCCTATGTGTGTTTTCAGAATCTTGTTAGTTTGTGTTCATGTTTTGTTTAGCTGTGGTAACTTGGTTTTGTACAACTTCTGTTTTGTCTGGATTTAGTGTAAGTTTTATTAACCCTTGTAAATATTGTACATAGCTTTAGTTTGGTTATTTGTGGTTACCCCTTTGTTAACTTTACCTTTACATTACCTTTTATTAAATACGACTTTGTTTGTCCATTTTCACATCTTACAACCGAGCTGAGCCGGGTTGTAACATCCGTCATGGTGGGATAGTTATTCGTACTCTTACCTCACACCAAAGATGACCTGGATTAGGATTTCAGGACAGGATGGGCCTGTCTGAGAGAAGATCACATCTTCTTCCCATGGGGCTTGAATGTATACTCTAAAAGTAAACATTTATTGGCTAGGTTGAACATGGTGATGATTTCAGTGTTAGCATGAGTATCCATATAAACCTTCACCATTTCACTTTCTTTTGCTCATGTTAATGTAATTTAATTTCAATCATTCACACGTCTTAGATAAACATCATGATCTTACTCTAAAGTTTGGCTCAAGGCCCCAAAGTCTCAAACATCTCTCCCTCCCTTTTCCCCCCCGAGGCTTCTGCATGTGCAGGAACCTCCGGGCCGTCCCATTAGACAGAGTGTGTTTGTATGCTCCCACTCGCTCCGCTCAGGTCTGCTTTTCACATCACTAAATACTGTACATTCCTCCAAAGAGTAAACAACTCTGGCACTTGAAATACGGCTATGTTTTCTGTGCGAGACATAAATTTGGTGACTCACGGGGGGCTGATGAGATAACAGCGGAGTAGGCGTGGTGTAAATGAGTGCGTGTGCGGCTGTGTCATTAGCTCCAAACTGCGTGTTAGCCACTTGAACAGCTGTAAGGAACATCTGCCAGGCGCGTCACTCCGGCCCCTGTCTCTGCTCTGTCTGTCACTGAAGAGGGCTGCAGACCTGGAGCACTCGGGCCCCCAGAAGCCTGTCTCCTATTCAAATAGGGTCATGGCAGGTAACTGTGAAGTTGAGCTGCTGTGTGATCAGAAAGTGGATCTTTGGTTCAATTTTTATCATCTATAAATAGTGAAGTTATAGATTCTATGTCGGTATAATAACTGTGGTTCCCAAGTCGATCTTTGGCACAGCTTCAGTCGATCCCAGCCTGGAGTAAATGTCAGTGGACTTCGTGCTTATTTTTACCCATTTTTGATATAATACAGGGCAAGCTCAACCTATTTGCGTTGGTTGAGCTTGCTCTTCTTTTGGGCTAAGCTGCTGTAGGTGATCTTTTGGCTGAAAGGGGCTGGTGACCACTGATCCAAGTCAACATAAGAAAAGCCAAATGCAGTCCTTTATGCAGTGAAGTACAAGTGTACCTGCTACACAAAAATATTAAAAAACATCCGTAAGATATAAAGAACTACAATTCTATACAAGAGAAAAGTGGAGGTTATTCATCAGGCAAAATCAGACAGTAGCACAGTGATTTGGGACAGATGTAAATACTGTCATTGGAGTAAACAACGTGTGTTATGTGTTCCAAAGGAAGCATGAACAACTTGTAATTTGAAAAAAACAATAATTATTTATGTCCGAATATACACTCCTGTACCCTTTGTTGGGAACCACTGACTTGAAAAGCAAGAATTACGATTCCAAAATACATTATTATGAGTATTATGATTATATATCCACTAATTTAAATCTCATATTTGGCTGTCATTAGTTAAAATAAATGCTAGTGTATTATTGGGTGAAATGTTATGCAGTGTGGCTTTAAGTACAGGGGGAAAATGGATGAGATAATGGTGGTGTTGGTCAAGCATTTACCTGAAGCCCCTTATGAGAGAACAGGCCCATGGATGGATGGATGGATGGATGGATGGATGGATGGATGGATGGATGTCCAGCAAGGGAATAAAAAGTCATCCATTTCTAATTTTTGCCACATATACTGTACTTTGGACAATATGGGTAAAGCTTCTTGCCTCAGCTACGACAACAGCATGTAAAGAAGGTTTGAACCATCAATCCAGTGGTTGTAGGTAAATGCTTGACCAACACCACCATTATCTCATCCATTTTTACCCCGTACTTAAAGCCACACTGCATAACATTTCACCCAATAAAATATAAGCATTTATTTGAATTAATGACAGCCAAATATGAGATTTAAATTACTTAAGTCTTCACCCAAATCCATTCTTTGATTACCAAATTACCTTTTTTTTTGTCTCATAATTCAAAATGTTCATGTGTCCAAGTAACCATCCCCCATATTATGAAATATTGATCTAGACAGCACAAACATATACTGTTTTCGTTACAGATTAACTTTAAATACATCTGTGGTGTGACCTGTGTTGAGTTGCATCAGCCTTTGCCGATCACATGTCCCTCTCCCATAATGTACACTGCGTCATGTGTCTGTTTGCTCTCAGCTAAGTCAATATTACACTGTGGGCCTATCAAACACAACCATAATGAAGGGAATGGAACCAGCACCTCAAACACAGAACGCACAAACGCTCTGATCCAGAATATGTAGGTCACTATGACCTGACACAGGAGAAACGTAACCGGGTTAGCTTCGATTTTGTGAGATTACGCCACGACCATTTTCTGTCGTCAAGGAGGTCGAGACTTGAATGAAATGTTTCAGATGTGGCCCATGTGTGAAACTGCTCTGGGTTGGCCGCTGTTGTGGGTGAGATCGGGGGTGAAACAAAAGAGTTCAGTCTGAGCAATTGTCAAAAGCGCTGATGATTTACAGCAGGGGTAGGCAGGCCCGGGGTCCAAATTCGGCCCTCCAGCATAAAACCTTTGGCCCCCAAGAGAATTTTGAAGAAACATTTATTCATAAATCAGAGACCAAATACATGAAACGGACTTTAAAATATGGAAAATACGGTCAGTATTTTCACATTTCCCAGCAAAACACCCCATTAGGTCATATATCATGAGCAAAACCTATATTTGTAGAGAAAAAGTGCATTACTTTGGGCTAAAATTGTGAGTTTCGGTCCTTGGTGTTTTGGAAATGAAGAAAATCAGCCCTCCATGACACAAACTTGCCTACTCCTGATATATAGCATAACTTTCGTTGGGACAAAACAGGACCGTGATTACTTCCAACTCATCTCGTCCGGACTCAGCATAAAATTTCTCATCCTCAGCTCAATAAGTTCCTGCATTGGCGGCGCATAAACATTAATTTACTCCTCGATAAGATGCTGATCGAGCAAAACTTGGTGTATTTTTACAGAGAGGACATCCTTTGTTCGCTGAAAACATTAGAAGTCCTTCATTGCAGCAAGGATATCCAGACATAATCTATCAGTGGGGTGAAGGTTACATTTCACTTGATAAAATCTTATTATGCTGAATCAACCCTGAGCTTGTAGTCATGTTTCCCTCATGTGTTTTCTTTCAGCTATTGCTCTAACTTATGCAAAGCAGGCAACCGTTTTGTGCAAACTGATTCTGTAAATGATTTATTTTTCTTCTTACCACAATGGTCAACATCTCCTTCGGCGCACAGACAGGGGACGGCCACCTCCCTGATACTGTATCTTTACAATCTGCGGACACACAGCGCTCTATTTATTGATGCTGCGACGTGACGGCTTTGTAATATATTATTCCTGGACGGCACACAAACGCCCCATGCTGCGTCGCTCGCGTGTAAGCAAAATAAAGCTGTCAAATATTCAAACCCACTCAGATGTATCAAATGCAGCCGAGATAACACACGGGAGACGGGATATTTGGGTCATTTGGACGGTGTTTTGAATAGTTTTGAATATCAAATGATGGGATTTCAAACATTCGGTCTCCCTTTTTTTGCACAATGAGCCTGTTTTTTTTCGAGGCTGCAACACGGCCAGCCCCTGTGTCATGAGTTACAGTAGACTCTCTACTTCTAACTTTCCTTTCACTTTCTCCTTGTATGCACGGTAAGGGACACAAACGCAGCTTGATTTAGGTTGATGGGGGAAATTGGAGAACATGGAACCTTCTTGCTGTGGGGCTGTTTTTTGGATGCAAAGTTTTATGAGAAAATCAACAGATTCTGCTTCTGGGCTGAGGTGCTTTATAATTAGGCTCAGGGAATTGAGATTTGTTTGGAAAGTTGACTACCAACATCATACAGCTGAAACAAAATCTGATTGTCTAGCTTTTGTGTTATACTCAAGCTTCAATGCAGATCTCAAACAAAGTCTCGCTGTGCTGTGAATCCAAACCCTCCAGTGACTCTTAAAAGAATACCAAGCACTCATTTTGGCACCGAACCTCCTTAGTCGCGGAAAAGTGTGTTGCATTTGTCACACATTATTACCGCTCGTCCCAGGGACCACCTTAATGCTAACATGGACCGAACATCTCTATGCACTGACTTGTGTTTCATTTGGTGCAGAATCTGACACATGCAAATCCACCCCATGCGTTTACAGTGGGTACACTCTACGCTTTTTGGCCCCGGTTATGGCAGAGCCTTTTCCACCTCTTCCTCCTCTCTCACTACATCCACACACACACAACCGCTGCTGCTGCTGCTGCTGCTACTGCTGGTGTAGACCAACAAGCTCTCCTCTTCTGGAAGTACTTTTTATGAGTGAGAAAAACACACACAGATCTGAGCCTCAGCACTGGAAAGTACGGTTATGGATATGAATTTGCTGCTGAAATGTTTGACAAGGCATTAATGCAGGGCCCGGAGTTACTCAAACATGTCCAAATGAATGACTTACAGAGAGAGCTCTACTTTGGGTATCCATATAGCAGAAGTGAGTGCCGTGGTCAAAAAATTCTTAGTAAGAGTATTTGTTATAGATGGTATTAAGTAAAATGTAAAAGTAAAATGTGTGTATAGAAATATTCAAGTAAAGATATGGTTTGTAAAGAAACTACTCAGCAACTTTTTGAATGTAATCATAAGGATTGGTGGTGTGATAAGACAAATTTGTGTTTCCTTTTTACACTACTAAACCTGCACATATTGGGAAGATATTTGAGCTACTTCAATGAAGTACAACTGCAGAAGTACTTAAAGGAATAGGCCACCGTTTTTCCATTCTGAGATATGTTCTTACCTGAGCTTAGACGAGTTGATACGTATACCTGTCTGGTCTTTGTGCCTTGGTCGCTTCTAACTTCACCCCTGTTTGGAGCTATAGGAATACACTGGGAGAGGCCAAATGCTAACAGCATCTTTGGTCGTTTTGCGTGACTGAGGGCATGCACAAAGACCAGACAGGTACGCATCAACTCGTCTAAGCTCAGGTAAGAACATATCTCAGAATGTAAAAACGGTGGCCTGTTCCTTTAAACCATACCACCTTGTGAATGCCCAGTCTCTTCAGATCTCAGAAGTTAAGCAGGATCAGGCATGGTTAGCCTGAATGCTAGAGCTGAAATGCACTATACAAATAAAATCCCCTTTCCCTGTCAAATGATTGCTAAAGTACACAGAGGGAGTTTGCATGTTCTTCTCATGTCTGGATGGGTGTCCTCCTGTTGTAGGTAGATTTTCAAGTCTTTGGCTCAAGTTCTGGAGGCTGGTCCACGGGCTGAGAAGATGTAGACCATTCACTGTAAATGGAGGGGTCCAATACAAAGAATGAATTCCCCCAAAAGTTAATTCGCTTATAACTTTATTTCCCTGCTGCCTCATCTCTTGTGACACTGTGTGACCCTGCAGAGGAGGTCATTGGGGGTTGTGGCCCAAACCGTCCCGCTGTGTAACCATGGCTTGACAGGCTGCACTCGCAGTGGGAGACAGCTCAGACCTCTCATTTCCGCCGCAGGTTTAGGGCTTTGCAGAGGGATATGACGCAGGCTTGACCATAATCTTTGATGGACCCGTTTACGATGGACAGAACGAAGCCAATTCATACCATTAAACGTGCCATTAGCAGCAAATATACAGCTGGGTATTTCAAGGGGGATATGGTTTAGAAAACATATAGGTAACAATATGTTACCTATATGTAACATAAGTTATAAATAACTTAGCAATCAGTGCTTACGCCTCAGTGCAAGGTCCTGGGTTCAATCCCTTTGTTGAGTAGGGATTTTCTTTGTGAAGTTAGTACAGTACAATAGTCAGGATGCATGAATGTGTGTGTGAGCGCGATTACAGGACAACGGATGTAAACTGGCCTACAGCAGAGGCTCATGAATATAAAATGTATACTGATATAATGTATTCTATTTATTGCCCATGACAAGAAGACCAACTGAGATTATTAATGGTTCGATGAGATGCTTGTTACTGCAGAGCTCAACAGGGTCAGAGAGTTTCCCCAGCAGCCACTCTTGGAAACAGGAGTTGCATAAGCGCGGGCCTAAGGTAAACACGGTGCATTGTGCAGTTCCCAAACGCACACTTGGTAATGAAAGGGCAGATTGTGATGTGATTTAGGTCAAGTCGTCTAAAGGCTGCGGGGCTAATGAGTCACCATCTGTCATTGCCTTCATTATTATTGACACTGGTTTGTGTTTCCACATGCACCATTCAGCGTGATCCGACCTGTTGATCAGGTGAGACGCGGCGCTGACCCCGGGCGCGTGCACAGCCTGATCGCGCTGCAGGGAAAGCAGGCGGAAAAACCACACAAGTTTCAATCAATCAAGAGTGGATTAGTTCTGTTGTTCTGTCAGTTTGATGATGTGATTGATGAGAAGCCACTGGCGCAGAACAGGACTTTTAAAATATTTCACCTTCCTGGTTGACTTTACACACCTCACCTCATATTATGTAGCCTGCACACATATCTAGTTGATGAATTATTCAATGCAACTCACTCATTTCTTTGTGTCTGCGTGTCAAGAAAGTTCAGCCAATTTATTGAATTATTGGGTCGTCAGTGCCTTTTATTCTCCAATTTATCGCTATGACGTAAACGTGAACTTTCATCTCTGCGTGCTCCACTTCCCTCGGAGTGATTTCAATTAGCGTGATGTAGTATCGTAGCAACAGTAAATCCATTTACCCACCTCTGAAAAAAAGGGGGCATTCTTCTGTGATTAGCAACACCCTCTCTCCTGTTATGCTTGGATTGGGCTGATTCTGGACACTCGGTTTAAAAGATGAGTCAACTTTTTAAATGGGAGCGTATGTAGGTTTCAGCGTATTAGCCGTGCGTGTCTGTGTCCAACACAAATAAACTCTGCATGGGCTGGGTTCGGAGCAGGCAGGTTCTGATTCATCTTTCAGAAATCTCAATATGTTACGATGAAATGACCCACTGACAAAATATTTCAGGTTAAACTTGCGGGGGGAAGTTCATTTTCTTGGTTCTTTACTGACATATTTTATAGACATGTTGTCATGTGAAGAAGTCAGGGATAAAAGAGTGAAAAACAAATACGCTCACATTGGGGAGAAGATAACAGATAATATTATTTTTCTTTATGTCTCAATCTGGGGTGCCCTAGTGGGGACAAATTTGGCCAATTCAGTCAATTCATTTGAACAATTCAGTTGGCCAGCCAGAGAATTACCTACTTTTGTGGCTGCGTATGGTTAATACTAACTCTCTTAGCTTTTCCCATTCATTCTCAATGGTAAGCCCTTAAAGTTTAGATGCAGTACACTTTTTGGCCACCAGTGTCAAATTAGGGGCGCTGTTTCGCTCCTCCCGCAGACACTGTGGTGCACGGTGTTTATTAATCACAGAACTTTCCCAGTTTTCCAACTTTTATTGCAAAAGTTGTTCAGACATCAAAAGTATGTGTTTTGCTGTTGTGGAAAGTAACACAAACAACAGTCCAAGTAAAACTACAAAGTTCGGTAGCACTTCCATCTGTGACCTTTAGTGTCATGACCCTCAACAAGTCCAGACTCAGAGCTAAACTTGACTGACTCACACCTTGATGACATACGAGCCAGCTGCAACCGACACATTAATAGGCTTATAATGTCCAGCTCCATATCTCTCACTAGTATAAGCAGTTTGTACTGTTAAAGATGCAAGTTGTTTTGAACGATATTGCTGCCATTTTGTGGCTGCAATTGTTGATTCTGTTCTACTTACACTAGGCATTTGCCATAGTTAACATTTGTTTTAAAGGAATAGGCCACCGTTTTTACATACTAAGATATGTTCTTACCTCACTTTAGACGTGTTAATATATCCCCGTCTGGTCTTTGTCCGTGCGCTATGTCACGCAAACGGAGCACATACGCAGCCTCTCCCACATGTCATATAGCTCCAAAAAAGCTCACGATAGAAGCTACCAAGCTCTTCCACGTGTTCCCTATTTAAATAAAGTTACGTGAAGTGTTTTCATGCGAAGTATATTTACACAGAAATGTAACATGTCGATTTTATAAGCAAATAAAAAGGGGGACTATATTGTGAGGCGTAATGATACGAGGAGCACAGCGTCCGCGTAGTAACTCCTAAAGACTTCCCCCGCTCACTTCCGTCAATAACCTTTAGGAGTTACTGCGCGGACGTTTTACTCCTCGTATCATTACGCCTCACAATATAGTCCCCCTTTTTATTTGCTTATAAAATCGACATGCTACATTTCTGTGTAAATATACTTCGCATGAAAACACTTCACGTAACTTTATTTAAATAGGAAACACGTGGAAGAGCTTGGTAGCTTCTATCGTGAGCTTTTTCGGAGCTATGTGACATGTGGGAGAGGCTGCGTATGTGCTCCGTTTGCGTGACAGAGCGCGCGGACAAAGACCAGACGGGGATATATTAACTCGACTAAAGTGAGGTAAGAACATATTTTAGTATGTAAAAACGGTGGCCTATTCCTTTAATGTAGCATGTTGTTTGCACAGATGGAATAAAATGCAACTGTATACACACACAGAAAAACTACTACTATTTGCAGTTATATGTGTTTCACGCTTCGCTGTGTTTGGCCCACGACCCACAGACTCATTTTCATTTAGGCTCTCGGAGACCACAAGTTTAGGCACCCCTGGTCTAAATGATTTCATGTTAGACGCACTGTACCCAATGTTTTCTGCTGTGTGACAGAGGGATCTATTAAGTCATTCTTACTGGTCAGAACTCTTTTCTAATACATTCCTAACCATTCTAGGTTCTTCACAGGGATAAGTTTGTAGCGCTCTCAACTTTCAAGGAGCAAAGCAGTGCTGTATCGATATGCACTAACAACTTATTGTGCAAATTGAGTGCATGCAGCGGTCTCCTTTTTCCTGAAATCTCCATGAACACAATATACTGCAAAATGGATGTCACGATTGTAAAAATATTACCAATTCTACTGGTTTGTTCACAATAAGATAGTCCTGTCTTCGATTCCTGGGCCATGTGAGGCCTGTTCTCCTCTTGTCTGTGTGGGTGTCATCCAGCCGGCCCAGTTTCCTCCAACAATCCAAAACATTCACAATTAAGTCTCAAGATAAAGTACAGAGATCCTGGATCAAGATCTGGAGATGGGTCCCTGGATGGATCAAATGCTGATGACAAATTCCCTAAGTGGTCAATAGATTTCTATGCAATACAAAAAAAAAAGAGCAGGCTAAGTGGAAACTGTAATGTTTTTGCTTATTATTTTTCTCACCAGATGCTCTTCTTGCCGCCATCATCCACATCATGCGCCCTGTCAATACAGAAGGGGAGGAGAGTTGAAACACAAACGCACAATTGTACTAATAACCTACTATTTTTAGCACAACTCTAAAAATCTATATTATCATAAACTTTCACCTGAGTACACGCAACACATTTTTAACCGCACAGCATCCACACGCAGAGCTCCTCTGTCCCGGCCGCACGTAAATGACCAGTCTGAGGATAATCATTCAAACATAAACACGTTTCTGTTGATAAAATAAATCAGGGTTTATTGATGGTAAACAGGTGTAGATTCACAGATGCACATGTGAAGTGTTTGGTGGGCAGAGTGTGCACATACACGTGGTTTTTTTGGGGGTCAGGAGCATGAATGAAAGTCCAGAGAGAGCGGGATAAGGCTGGTCTGTGCGGCAGCCTGCTCCACTGACCTTAAAGAGGCCATTGATGAGAAAGGACCAGACTTCAACATCCAGTTTATGGGACATTAACATGGGACAGGGGAGAGTGAAGAGAGAGGGGGAGAGTAGGGGGAGTGGGGGTCTTCAGGCTGCGTACCAAAAGAACTTTTGAAGGCTTTTCTATTGAATACATATATTTACAAATGAAATATTGTCATCCTGAGCATATACACAGTCATTGAGTCACAGATTTGTGTTTTATTCTACTCTCCCAAACACTGCTACATGTTAAGGTGCCACAGGCTTTGTCCTTAATCAAATGGGGAGATGTTTTACTTTCAGAATAAAAAAAAACATGACCTTGGCCAGTGCTTGTGCTTCTGCATGTGGTACCCAAGGTCATCTGCAATTGTAGACTTTATTCATCTCATTACAGATAATTTCATTTGCGCTTCAGTCATCAGTCAAATTTGGTATTTTCCCTGATTTTGACATGGTTTACCCTCATTTTTTATATTATTTAGTCCAGATCCAAGTCTGTTTTAAGCCCTTTTTAGACCTGTTTAGTCCTGATTTTATCTCGGTGTCGGCCAGGTGGTACGCGGAAGGTCAAAGTTTTATAAGGCGCTGTGAAAGCATTGAGAAGCACTCACCACTGAGGCCAACCGTATTTCCTAAACACCACAGGGTAAGGGTGAGAGCTGTCAGCAAACTGTGTAGTCCAATGTCCAAAACTACTAATGCTTTATACTTTAATAACCCTCATTATGACCAATAACCAAATTGTATGTGCTACATAGCTTTTGACTTGAAGATCCCTTAAGTAATCTCTTATTGAAAAGGGTGTAGAATGATTGAAGAAACTAAAACAACATGTATTTAATAAGAAGAGATCAAACATTGGCGAGAAGTTAATGTTTTTTCATTGTTTCATGGTTGCCTTGGTTTATATTAAAAGGAAAATAATACAAAAATGTGAATGAAGGGCCTGTTCCTTATTTTAAAAAGGGGGTCACATCGCTTTCCTTCACAACAGATTAAATACAAACCTGTTGTATTTGTCCAAAGTGCAGGAATCGAGTCGTCTTTGTTGTCTGCGGCATGGAAATCATTTACCTCCTGACCATTTGTGACCAATGGGCTAAAAATGATTTCTGTTTATTTCAAAGACGGATCAATCACAGTGTTATTTACAAACCGATCAGACCACAATAGAGACACAAACTTCACTGTGATATCCGAGTGGCTTCCTCATTGGCGTCGCTTTAAAGCAATCCCTCTTCCTCGCTCCAAATCCAGCGCAAAGGAGACCGACAGGCAGACTACAATACAATGCGTCTTCACATGAACAATGGCCCACTCACCCACATGCGCTCATACTTCGTCATGGTTAAACACCGGCGTGGTCCAACCTGAAATAACTTCACGAGAAGATGGATGGATGGATGGATGGATGGATGGATGGATGGATGGATGGATGGATGGATGGATGGATGGATGGATGGATAGATAGATACTGTAAATATCGCTAAAGTGGCGCTAGCCCGCCGTTAGCTTTGCCCGTTAGCCTGTTAGCTTCTTCTTCGTGATTCTATGAGTGTGTATTGTGCCTCAGGCTCGGAGCAGGCAAAGTTGCAAGCGTGGTTTTCTGGCCAGAGACACCATGAGATCCCATCAACACTTGTGTTACCCCCAGAGGGACTACGGACAGTATTTATTAAGGTAAACAAGTGACTTTGTTACGCATTCCGAATTACATCAAGACAAAATTGGATCCTTGTGAAGGTTTTGACACAGCAAACTATCGGTTAGCATGAAGCTAGCAGTTAGTATGAAGCTAACATAAGAATCATGTTAGAATTCTCTATTTTTAATGTATTAAAGGGCAGTTTGAACCCCCTTGTTCCTCTCCACATCTCTGCAGCTTTATTTCGAAGAAAATATGTTAATGATTTAGCCATTTAGACTCTGGCAGCTTCAAACATGATCATCTATGGGTGATTCCAGAGATTCTGTTTGTATCTGTACTGCTGTTCCCTTGTCAAAAGCATAGCCAGAGTTTAGTATATACCTTCATTCAGGCACTGTGGAGTAAATTTCTTCCTCTAGTGCTGAATTGCTTCCCTGGACTGGATTGCGTAGAAGGAACACAAGACTAACCTCCTCATAATCCACTGCTTTTCTCTGTTTCGAAGGCACCCAAAATATTGTTTTCAATGTCCATGTTCAGGGAAAACAAACAGTCAAGAAACAGTCATTGTAGAGGTCTAAGCTGCAGGGTTACTAGATTCTCTTTTCTTTTTTGCATAAGAAGACACTATTGAGACAAAGCACCGATGAATATTTAGTCCTATGCAGAAGACGTATTCCCTGTACTTGCAACCAGTCCAGTTTCATTTCTCCATCCATCCATCCATTTTCTTCCGCTTTATCCGGGGCCGGGTCGCGGGGGCAGCAGTCTCAGCAGAGATGCCCAAACTTCCCGATCCACACACACCTCCTCCAGCTGTTCTGGGGGGACCCCGAGGCGACACCAGGCCAGCTCGGAGACATAGTCCCACCACCGTGTCCTGGGTCTTCCACGAGGCCTTGTCCCACTAGGACATGCCTGGAACACCTCCCGCGGGAGGCGACCAGGAGGCATCCGGAACAGATGCCCGAGCCACCTCAGCTGGCTCCTTTCGACGTGAAGGAGCAGCGACTCTACTCCGAGCTCCTCCCGGGTAGCTGAGCTCCTCACCCGATCTCGGAGGGTGCGCCCAGCCACCCTGCGAAGGAAACTCATTTCGGCCGCTTGTATTCGCGATCTTGTCCTTTCGGTCATTACCCAAATCTCATGACCATAGGTGAGGGTGGGAACGTAGATCGATCGGTAAATCGAGAGCTTTGCCCTCCGACTCAGCTCCCTCTTCACCACGACAGACCGATACAGCGACCGCATCACTGCTGACGCCGCACCGATCCGTCTGTCGATCTCACGCTCCATCCGTCCCTCACTCGTGAACAAGATCCCGAGATACTTGAACTCCTCCACTTGAGGCAAGGACTCCCCACCGACCTGAAGAGGGGAAGCCACCTTTTTCCGGTGGAGAACCATGGCCTCGGATTTGGAGGTGCTGATTCTCATCCCGGCCGCTACACACTCGGCTGCAAACCGCCCCAGAGCGTGCTGGAGGTCCTGGTTCGTTGAAGCCATCAGAACAACATCGTCCGCAAACAGCAGAGATGAGACTCTGAGGCTCCCAAACCGGACACCCTCCGGCCCCTGGCTGCGCCTAGAAATTCTGTCCATAAAAGTAATGAACAGAACCGGTGACAAAGGGCAGCCCTGGCGGAGACCAACACGCAGTTTCATTTCTGTTCAAAGATAAAGAAGCTTTTTGGATTATTTGGCCCGTACATGTGGCAGTGTTGACAAATGTTAGACAGCCGATGGAAAAACTGTATCACACTATAAAGCCAATAGAAGGATCATTAGCCGCACACAAACATTGGTTTCCTCCGGCCGCTTGGCAGATTGTATCAACACACGGCGTTTGTTTGAAAGCCTCGGTTATGAAATATGGTCGTGCAACAGCAGCAGCGGGCAGGAACAAAGCTGCAGTACGCTGTTACTGTAGTGGCACGTATATGTGAATATGTTTATTCAAGCTCATGTGTTACAAGAAGTAGATACTGTTTTCCCTGAGATTAGGCATCAGAACTTTTTGGCACACTTCATTCTGAGGTTTTGAGTGCAACACGAATAAGTTATAAGGTCAAAATAAGTTGAACAAAATCAGAACTTCCTGAAATTGACTGTGCATCACTTTAAATCATAACAATGCCGCCCAAGTTATGACTTCCTGTTTCGATCCAGCACTCTAAAATAAAAGCACACAGCTCGTCTCATTGATTAGTTCAGCAGGTTCTTGGAACATTGCAAGAATATATTTAAATACACACATTTCAAGTGTTTTGTCTGTTAATAGTAAGGCAGAAAGAAAGTTGAACTAATGAACTAATGAATAAGACGGTGCTTTTATTTTGGTGTGCTGGATTGAAGCAGGAAGTCACTTCTTGGGCGGCGTTGTTTGAAGTTATGCACAGATTCCATTTTAACCAGACCCGACTTTAAGCACAAGTTATATTGCAATAGGCAACATTAAGTGTAAGGTCAAATTAAACTAAATAAAACTAAATAAATTTTAAGATTTAGTCTCAAGTCTCAAGCAGTCCACAGGCTGCTGATAATTTCCAGTTTTGTGTTTGAATTGAATACTCCCCCAGACACATCCAGAACTGACGCTCCAGTACAATGGAATAACAACAACACTAGCCCAGTGGTGGCTACACGACAGTCGGAGACAGTAGAGGGCAGGTAAGGCGGTAAAGGGCTCTCTTTACACAGCTAAATGCAGGGATGCTTTACCCCACCTCACCACACACAAGTTAGTTTTGCACATTTTGGAGATGCAGAAGTTAACCACGGCTACATCCGGACGGCGTGACCCAAAGACCCCAGTAACTCCCCTCCAGATGCAGGTCAAACCTCAAAGAAGACCTAGACCTGACTTTTAAACCTGAGGCCCACGCTGCTTTAATTCATCACGACATGAGTGCTAATGAGCCTTCACTGCTGCGGCTGTGCTGCATATGGTCGCAGGAACATAACAAGGGAGTTAACGCGCTGTTTTATCACTATCCCACCAACTAAAACTGAAAACTAGCAGAAGTACAAGTTCTAAGCTTGTAATTCCACTATGACGAGATACAAAGCTTTTATTAAGTTCATATAAATGTCCTAGTGTAAGCCATTTAGATAGCAATCTGGCACTTCTGGAAGCTTTTCCAAAATCTCTGGCCTATTCAGTGTTTTTCCTATAGTCGGTTGCATTACCATCAGAAAATATAGAAAATAAATTTTGTTAAAGTGGCCTTTGAGGCAAATGCTAATTCATTCTTTTGTTTATGTAGACTCTCAGTCATCCAGGAATGATCCATTGTTTTAATCAACCCAAACCAGGGGGTTGATTCAGTAGTACTGCATTGTGCGGTCTGCTGAAAAGGTGATTGGCTGAAGACTCCCACCGCTTGAGGACCTGTTCACCTCCTGGACCTGGAGACATGTAGGTGGGATCACAGCTGACCCATCTCACCCAGGACACGAACTATTCACCCCATCCCCTCAGGCAGGAGGCTACGGTCCACTCAGACCCACACCTCCCGCCACAAGAACGAAAACAAGACCCAACAACTCTGTATCAGACTCATGTTTCCACTAAGTATGCCACACTCATATCTGCTGCAAACAGTTAATGCACCTGTACATCTGTAAATACACTCACGCTGTTGTTCTGCGTCAAATTGTTGTTGCCTTTATCATATTTTATTTTAATCTGCAGCACAGACGGCTTCTATGGCTTCTATGGTCTTGAAGTAAGTTTGAAATGGGGCCTATTTGGGATGCTACAAATGAAAATCTCTCTTGACTGCAGCTCTCGTGTGATGATTCTGATCTGATAACCCGGCAAGAACCAGATTGACATTACAGTGCCACTAACATTTGTTCTGACATCAATCTGGAACCGCGCCGGCTTCAATTGTCCTGGTAGGGGCCACACGTTTGGAGCAGCATTCGGGGCCGATTCGATCAAGAACACCGCAAATCCATTCAGTGCTTAGTTTAGAAAAAAAGCTATGCATGTTTGTGTTATGTGTTGCAGCAAACCTTTTTTGTGCTCGCCACGTTGTTAATTTGTGTCTTTTTGGTTCTGTTCCGAACGGTGAAGGCGGGAGTGGTTCAAGATGGCTCCTCACAAATACCGTGAGAATTCAGCTTGCTGGCGAGGTGAACTGACAGAGGCACTGGCTGGAGAATGGGTGACGAGGAGAGGACAAGTTTGACGATATAAAATATACTCCATCGCTGTGTGGAGCGACATTAGCAACAACCCAGCGAGATATTTTAGCAAGATATTCTGTTCGGAGAAAGAACAAAGCAAGATCAAAGGGGCAAAGAGGACCGTGATGGATCTGCAGCATTAAAAATCGGACAGTACCAAATGTTCACCCATCGGCGAAAATATGGTTTATATGTTCTTAGACAGCGATTTGGATGTTCCGCATGTGGGCCGCGAGATCTGGAGTCAAGATGTTCACTGCATATGCTTCAGAACTAGGACTTTTCCGTTTAGACGCTGCCACAAATGAACCGCTTTAGAAGTGAAGATGAGCTTGATTGGGTCGCCGGATCATAACAATGTGTCAAAGTTAATAAATGTTGCATAAAAAAAAGTCATAATTTCATGTCTGTTTGTAATGCTGCAGACCCAAATTAGGTTCCATCCATCCCTCGGGGCTTATGAAAACACAGTGAAAAGCTCGTCCAGTTAGGAAATATTATGCTTTAATGGAGAAAACAATTAAGATATTTGACTCAGGAAATGAGAAATTGCTCGGTGATTAGAAGGAAATCCAACGTTTATTACGCAATGACTTTTGTATACAGTTCAAGTATGCATCACAAAAGGGGGACTCTGGCCTAATTAGCGCTTGGCAAACGCTGCAGTGAGTCAGTGTTAGGAGGGGCTTTCGGAATTACCAGTGAGACTAAAGCGTCTCTCTGTCGCCCTAGAATCTTCCATTGTTTTTCAAAGTCATCAGCAATACCGGGTTGTTTGAAGTAAGGACTTTTCGCCGTTCTTTCGTAGAGGCTTCTTGATGACAATCAGATCAAACGTGGTTAAGCTGGGGTCGAGCACTATGAGATATTTGTAAATGAGTGTATGTGCATCACTGATGGTACACAAGAGCCCTCATGGTTAGATGTTTAGAGAAGCATAAGCAATATTGTAAAATGAGAACCAATGCAATTGTGATTGATTTTATTTTTTATTCTATGTTTTGAATGACGAAAAACATCCCTAAGATGGCTCCCAACATGGGAAAAGGCCACATGACTCAAACCCACTTGTAGGTTCATTGTTGTGTAACGGATTTCACGTGAAATAATTAAATTCCCTCATGTCTTGATTAAAAAAAACATTGAGTGCTTGGACCGGATTTAGCTCTAGTTTAGACCTGATTTATTGTAGCCTATCCCAGTTTTAGCCTGTGGATTTAGTCTTTGTTACCATGTGGAGTCGACCCTTCAGCTGTTCTGCTCCACAGATCTGGAACTCTCTTCATCCTGACTAATGCAAACATTTCATCATCTGATTTGCCAAGTCTACGCACGCCGGCCCAAATTGTACTGCCCTTTTTAACTGTAAACAGTTGTAACTATCGTACATGTCCGACTCATGTAAGTGTCTCTGGTTGAAAGTAGTTTTATAACCTTTCATCCATTTTGTAAAGTTCTGGTTGAGTCCAATATTCATCCTGGATCAGCCTTAAGCTTATGTGGTTTTGGTTTACTTAAGTTTAGACCCATTATAGCAGAGAGGCTTCTTGGAAATCCAAACATTGAGACTCTCATTGGTAGGAAATGCTTATGTATTATAAACTGAACAACTTTTAACATAATAGATCCATATAATCATGTGAGAGCCTTGTTGATGTGGGAAGCTTACGGTTAGGTTTAGGGAAAGTTTAGATTAGTTTAGCTGGACAGCTAGCCAGTCAGAGGCCGGGCTTCCCCTGCCATCCTGCATAAGGCTAGTACCAGAATGGCAGACCGTGAAGGAACAGGTGACCTGGAATGCAATTGTTGTCGGTGATCAGAGGGTCTGATGGTGCAAATTGGCCACATGTCTATCAGTCAGTCTATCCTGAGGCAGCTGTGGCAATGTAGCACCCATCCTTTCCATGTGCGTGCCATTGAGTGCTAATGTTTTCTTACGTGACCGTTTTAGTGTTGACTTTGTGCCCAGTTAATCGCTAAGAGGCCGTTTCCCTTCACATCAGCTACGCCTGATCCACATAACCACTCTCTCAACATACTTATGCTATTTGTACAGTATAAAGATTGATATAATTAAACGTAATTACACAGTGTATGGACAATGAGTCACCCAACCCAAACTGCCCTCTAAGCTCGAGCTAGGACAGGAGTCTGAAAATGGGACGTGCACTTGGCCAAATCAAATAGACCTAATCAAATGAATACCATATGCTGTCATGCCAGCTATATAACATGTAATTGACCTTTCGCAAGAGCCCCATCCCCTTCCCAAATGTTAGCTAGCTCTGTCAAGAATTGGAGTATAATAATGTAATTAAGGGGTAGGAGTGTGTGTTAGTGACTCTTTTGTGTAGTACCAACACAATATCCCTCCAGATCGAAGCAAATTGTGTTGCAATGCGCAGTGATACAAATATATAGGTGAAAAGCAGGTGAAAAGCTGACGGTATCAGCTCACACACAAAGCTGCATTCCCACTTGGGACGTGTCTGTCTCTGTCTCTCTCTCTCTGTCTGTCAATCACGTGTCTGTGCAGGCCCCGCCCCTGTAAAGCCTGCACAAAAGTGGACAGGGGCTGCTACATTTTACATGTGCATCTCTCCGGGTAACACAGCCGGTCAGATCGGACCCACGTCACTGTCACCTCTCTCTCACTCGCGCTGCTGCGGCCTGGAAAGAAAAAGAACACGGGGCATGTTCAGACTGAGGAGGATTTTACAAGAGCGGAAGGCTTTCGTTGAACACGGACAGACGTAAAAGTAAAAATAATTGAGACACTTTTAGGGTAGCTCTACAGGTTTTTTTGACTGGCAAATATACAGTATTAATTCCCTCATAGACATACTTCTACACATGGCCTTGATAGCTGTAATAATTTGTATGCAATGGAAATGAACAGTGCTTGGTAGTTTCAAAGATGAGCTAATATCATTTAGTCCTGAATTTCCATAACTTGCATTTTGTGTCGCTGAGTTAAAAGGCAGGACAAAGAAGAAGAAAAAATACAGTAAAATAAAAATGCCCAATACAAATGTTGCTTTAAACCTGACATTGAATTAAACTGCAGTGAGTCTGTGCTTCTTTTGTTCAACGTAAGACATAAAGACGGGCGCGCTACTGTGCTTTATATTTAGCTTCACACTGAGATCACGTGACCTCTTAAATTCAACAGGTTAGTGTGTGTGTGGCTTATTAACCGCAGTGAAACTTCCTCCCACACTCTCAGTCAGCTCCACCACATGCGCTCCAAACTCCAATCTGAGCACATCCCCAAACAGAGAGGACCGGGCCCTCGAGGCTATTTACCCCCTCTCTCAGCATTGTTTACATTCGCAGCGTAAAGAAAACACGTTTTATGAGAATGTTCCGACCGCGCAGAGACGAGAAGAGCGCCTCGTATAGAAGCAGGAGTGAGTCAGGTGCCTCTCTTCATCTGTTATAAGAAGCGTTCACATGGGCAGAAGTGAGGCTTGCGAGCTGACTGCTGGCATCTGCTGCTGATTCATGCAGAGGTCGGGTCCGGAGCAGAGCTGTTTGTAAACTGTGGACGAGCCAAAGGGAAGTGCTTCATCCCCGGCTCACTGATCGGGAGCATCTGTGCGCAGCCACACATACACATGTCCGAGCTTTCGGCCGTTTGAATGATCGAGATGGCTTTGTTTTCTTTTGCTCGTGTTTTCTTAGGCGGGATACGAACCAGTGACCCGACTGTTCCCAAACAGATGCCAGATGCCATCAGCACCACCCCCCCCTTGCTTATTATGTCTCATGAACTCCATATACACTTGAATCAAGATCATGTATGGGACAGCACATGGCAGAAATACAAATGTAGTCATTATGAAAATCATGATTATTTACATATATTTTTTTTCATCATTCATCAAAGCTACACTGCAGAACATTCCCAGATACATGTTGTTTAGTCAAAAAAAATCAAATGAACATAAACAAGCATGCCAGCTATACATGCTTTTAAAGGAACAGGCCACCATTTTTCCATACTGAGATATGTTCTTCCCTGAGCTTAGACGAGTTGATACGTGCCTGTCTGGTTTTTGTGCGTGCCCGTGGAAGAGCTTGGTCGCTTCCAACTTCACCCCCGTTTGGAGCTATAAGAATACATTGGGAGAGGCCAAATGCTAACAACATCTCTGGTCGTTTTGCATGATTGAGGGCACACAGTTCTTCCATACTGTGATATGTTCTTCCCTGAGCTTAGACGAGTTGATACGTACCTGTCTGGTGTTTGTGCGTGCCCGTGGAAGAGCGTGCTTGCTTCCAACTTCACCCCCGTTTGGAGCTATAGGAATACATTGGGAGAGGCCAAATGCTAGCAACATATTTGGTCGTTTTGCATGATTGAGGGCACGCACAAAGACCAGACAAGTACGAATCAACTCGTCTAAGCTCAGGTAAGGACGTATCTCAGTGTGGAAAAACAGTGGCCTGTTCCTTTAAATGGTCAGCTAAGACGACAGAGAGTAATCAAAAGGAGAAACCCATTTAAACCTTTTTTTTTTGCTGACCTGTAGTTAGGGCTCACAATAATTACCATATCCACTTCAATAATTGACAGATCATTAACTCATTTTTAGACAGATAGATATTTATTGTACATTTATTTGCATATGTGTCCCCATTTTTCTAATGTAATATCCTTGATACATTGTACCTGCCAAATTTAGTACAATGTAATGTGCTCTGTAACAATGGGGGTAATTTTTTAGGCACGTGCTAACGGGTGCAGTAAAATATGTTTTTTTGTAAGCATGTTGCACCAAATTTACCGTAGCATTAGGGCCCCAAATCTGATTTGTAAATAAAACAATGTTGTGAGAGTAATAAATGTTCAAATTATTTTGCTGATGATCCACTGTGTGTAATAACTGGTACCTATGCTTTACGTACACAGTGGAATAACATGTATTTGTAGTTCGGAGCAGTCGTTAGTTTGAACTGGGTTTATTTTGTGAGTTTTTATTTTCGAAAAAGCTTTATCATAATGTTAAAATCTTTAGAGTTAGATTATGTGGCATTAAAAGTGTTCAACAATGGTTCCTGCCTCAACAAAACAAACTTTTAACTCCATATAGCTCTCGTGACAGGCCAATACCTGTAGTCAGGGCCAAAGCCAAAGCAGCGCCATCTCCATGGAAACGGGCCATGTCCCACTTCCAGCAAAGTTACAGGTCAGGTCTGGGGAGAGGTGAGTTTATACTTTTAATTACCTCTTTATTCAAAATATTCCTGTATTTATTCTTCTTAATGGATGAAATTAAATGGATGAGTGGAAAATGAATGAATAGTGACCTGTTATCTCTTTCCGACTGTACCTGGCCAAACATTTCTAGCCATAAAAGCCAAGTCTATGCCACTGAAACGTCATCCCTTGGAACTGTTTTAAATACTTTCGTAATGATCCTGAACTCCTAATTTAACAAAACGTCCAAAGAAGAGTAAATCTCCGGATCTTCACATATCTGTCCACATACTTCCTGCTCGCACACGGAGGAGCGGCCCGTAAACACTCGCCTCTCACAAGACGCTCGGTAAATATTTACTGGGGCGTGCGTCGAAGTCAGCGGGACACGGCGGTCCAGAACGAGAGCGGGACGAGCCAAAAAATGCATCCGGGACACTCCCCACGAACGCTATAATCCCCCCCACCACGGTTGGGACGGTCGTCTCACCGGAGATAATTTGACCACACAAACTGACTTCTTTCAGGCTGACCTCACCTTACCTCAGACCCCTCTGCCCGGGCCAGGGGACACTTCTGTTTAAGGCAAAATGAGGTTCACTGAAATAAATAGCACTGGTACATACAGCATAGGAGCTAATGGGACACTCATAGAAAGTATAAACTAATATTAGCCAAACGTTGTTCCGATCTCAGTGCTGTGGGTTCAAGTCCCGACGACGACAATTTACTGAATGTAGCTCATCTTCTACACCGAACTGTCCAATCCAATAACTCCTACGGGCAAAAAAATCTCTTAATCCTCCCCTGAACCAAGCACATTTGTCTGGCTTTACCCAAATCTAAAAGCTTGCCAAAAAAAAGCATCGAAACAGTGACGGAAACGAGGATGAAAACGCCGCAAAAATGTTACAAAAATACGACAAAAAAAGAGACGAAAACACAACAAAAACGCTTCAAAAATGTGACATGAACGCGGCGACAACGTGAGAAAAAAAGGTACGGTCACTTTTGTTGATCTTAGCTTTCAAATGAGGCTGCCCTTCAGTCAATAAGCTTTTAGATTTGGGTAAAGCTGAGCTGGAGAAAAGGTGCTTGGTTTCAGGTGCGGGGAAAGGGGTTGATGATAGTAAAATATGTACTTACTTAGTATTAAAGTGCTTTCCAAGCTCATTTTTGATGCCATTATTGTTGTTATTATCCATCCATCCATCCATCCATCCATCTTCTCCCACTTTTCCGTTTCCGGGTAGCTGCTGGAGCTGCCCAAATCACATTGCACCAGCCCCTTATGGCTCCTCTTGCTGGTGGTGGGTCCACAGAAGGACGGCCTCACGATTAACCGGGCCTGTTGGTCTCTCATAAGGGGCTTCTGAACCGTTCTTTTTCTGACCCGTCACCTAGGACCTGTTTGCCATGGGAGACCCTACCAGAGGCACGAAGCCCCCGACAACAGAGCTCCCAGGATCGTTCGGGTGCTCAAACCCCTCCACCACGTTAAGGTGGCGGTTCCAGGAGGGTATTATTATTATTATTATTATCATTATCACTATTATTTTTATTATTATTATCATTATTATTATGTCCTGGTCCATAAAGCTGCCATGTCATCAAACACAATGGGGCTAAACTTCCTCGATTTCTCCCAAACAGGACGTGCGTGTGTTGTTGCAGTGGGAGGGTTCAGACGGAGCACATTTGGCAGCGAGCAGAGTCAGTGATCAAACCTGATAAGTGCACCGTACACAAACTGGAGGTCCATTAGGCAAATAAGTCACATACCAGCTCGCACTGTCTCTAAGTGCTGCAAAAAAAAAGGATTGCATGTGTACTTCATTGTCCTCATAGGGAAACGTGTGCTCCCATCCACAGATCGTCAGCTAAAGGTTTGTGTGTGGAGTTTGCATGTTCTCTCACCGTCTAGGTTTCCTCCATGGTGCTTCAGCTTAGCCCCGCTAACCCAAAAACATGCACAATAGGTCAACCCTCTTGCCTGAAATTGTCCCAAGTCTGAGAACCACATCTCTGCGTCTCAGAGCCACAAGGTCGACTTGGATTGCTTGAACATGTAGAGCAGGGGTAGGCAATGTCAGGCTCGAGGGCCATATCCGGCCCGCCAGCACAGAGCCCCTGGCCCTCAAGATGAATTTTTGAAAAATTATTATGCCAGTAAGAGATAAAATACCTGTTTAAAGAGCGGGTATTATGCTTTTTTCAATCACATAGCACCAGTCTATAGCACACTACAACGATGACCAAACCTTCTGTTGGTCTGTAAATGCAGTAAATGAAAATAACTTGTATAAAATTGCTCTCTCAAAATGGCTGTAGCGAATGTCTTGAAATAGGCCTCTGTCTCTTTAAGACGCCCCCGACTCTTTCCAACACGCCCCCTCCACACACTGTCTGTGGCATCAGTGGGGAGGGGGTTCTGCTGAGGAGCAGTGGTTGGTTACTCGGCTGGTGACGAAAGGTCGGAGGCGTCTCCAGGAGGTGGGGGCGTTCCTAGGAGGACTCAGGCAAGCCTATCCCTAAAATGGCTGCCATCAGAGTTTTTACAAATTACTCAAAAATACGTGAATGTGCCAAGGCAACACTTCAGGCATGTTTTTAATGAGGGAATGACATAATAACATGATGTAAAGCTTGAAAAAGTCGATTTTGCATATTACCCCCTCTTTAAGTAGTAAAATGTGAGGAATAGTGTCAGTATTGAAACATTTCCAGGCAGAACATGCCACTAGGTCATATACATAATATAATATAAAACAGTAATTCTCAACTGGTGGGTCGACTCGAGACCCAAAAGTGGGTCGCAAGCTGAAACTGTATGGAAACACACGGGAGTCTGTTAAAATGAATGTTATCGGGTTGTTTTGATCTCTTAAAAGCATATCTACTGCTTGTGCAATAAAAATGATATATGGCAAATTAGAGTTTTATTTGGGTCGCGGCTTGTCATCCTGGGGTAATGGCGGGTCCGGAAGCCAGACCACTTGAGAACCACAGATGTGAGACATTGTGTTGGCATTTGCAGAAAAAAAAGTTATTTACTTTAAGCTATGGTGTATAGGCAATGATGAAAATCGTCCCTCCACAACGCAAACTTGCCTACCCCTGATGTAGGGGAGGTTTGGCAAACCTGTCGTATTCTGTTCACTAAAATATGACAAATATTCCGATTTCTGAGCCATTTAAACTCAGCTCTTCCTCTTTGTGGAGTGAGAGCTGTGTGTCTTGGCCTCTTTCCAACATCACATGCCAGAGTTTGTCATCTCTACCACTGTTAAATGCACACGGCCTAAGACAACTGCGGGTCCTATTACTGACCTATAGTGTAGTACATAGAGTGCATTACTTTGAGGCGTGAGAGCGTGTTAAACATTGTCACGTATTCTTTGATAACATTGTAATGGAAGGGCGCAGGAGTCATCAACTAATACCAGGGGTTTAAGCGTCTATACTGTATTTCGAGCTTTCTCCCATTTCAAGTCAATGATTGCGATTGGGAGACACCTGAGCAAGTGACCCCCGCTCTTCTGTGCGGGTCCACAGAAATCTTTAAAGTTGTGCGGCGCATTGTGAAAAGTGTGCTACATGAGGCCGGCGTGTTTGTGCGCACGGGGCACGGGGGGGGCTCTCTGGTTAATGCGTCTGGGCCGGTCACAATGAGAGGAAACGTCCCGAGTTGTGATTAGGACAGGAAGACGCCACCCTCTTCCACCTCTTCTCTGTCCCGCTGCCTTTCCTGCTCCTTCAGTTTCCCCTGTCCTCTTTAAGTCCCGCCGGCCCCGCAAAGAGAAGTTACTATTTGTGCCGTGGCCGGGGGAAGCCGCGCTCGTCCGTGTATTGTTGTGGCATGGTCGACCCGGGCCTGGGGGTCAAGCTGTTTAAGTGCACACTGTGGAGGCCTTGTTTTGGATGATTCAGTGAAAGCAAACTCCACTTGTTAATCATTTTTTGCTCTTAGTTAAAGTTTAATAAGATCACTGCCTCCCATTTGATCAAACCTGTTGTGAAATGTAGCTCCAAAGTGAATGAAAGTGAGCTCATTGTTCTAATATTAAACATCTAATATTCTAGTGTGTAATAACAAATGCATCCTTATGAACTGCCCTTTTTTGCCCTCCTTTAAAGCCTGCACATAGCCACACTTGTTTGCTTTCCCATATTCCCACAGCCCTGTATCATGCAGCTCTGTCTCGGGGCTGAGTGCATTGTGCCTCTGATAAACACTTCATTATGAAATCCTGAACACACAGTAAATATTTGCAGCCGCTCTTATCTGGGCTCTTATCTCAGCGTCAACTCCTCGCTCCACATGACTCACAGCGCCTTGGTTTTTTTTTTTTTTTTTTTCCAATGCTTTAGCTGCTCCTGATAATTCGCCAAGACGACTGAGCTGAGGAGGTTACCAGAGGGAAGAATGTGGGGCTTATTATGCCAGGATAACACAGCGGGGAATACAGTGTAACAATGAGTCAAACACATACAAGGTCATTGAAGTATCAGTAGTATAGTAAATTAATTATCAATACAATATCTCTAATATTGTAGTTACAGAGATGGGGATAGTGGCACAGGTCATGTCAAGTTCTGTACAATCGTGTAATGTCATTTTTTTCACAAAAAAGTTGGAAAAAAGAGAATGAAATAAATTAAAGCTGGAGTGCCGGATTTTTCCTGCACAAACTGTAACACTGTCTTTGGCCCAAACTCGTTTTTAGCTCTAACAATCCTACCTGTGCATGTCAGAATTGTTTGTATGCACGTTTCAAGCCCATGTACGGCTCGGAGCGGTGGCAAAGTGAGGGTGGCAAAAGGGGGGGACCGCTCCCAATATAAATGTCACTAATTTAGATTCTACTTCTATCTTCTGTCACACAATAAAAAAAATAGGTGAAGACAATGCAACAAGGTCTGTTATTTGCTGTGTTTACAACTTACTCTGTGGTGGTAAAAACACATTCGCTTCACAACAACAAAAAGTTAGGTACCCCAGAAGAGTCGTTTCTCCAAAGGGGACCCTATTGTACATGTTAAACGAACAGGCCACCGTTTTTCCATACTGAGATATGTTCTTACCTGAGCTTAGATGAGTTGATACGTACCTGTCTGGTCTGTGTGTGCGCCCGTGGAAGAGCGTGGTAGCTTCCAACTTCACCCCTGTTTGGAGCTATAGGAATACATTGGGAGAGGCCAAATGCTAACAACATCTTTGGTCTTTTTGCGTGACTGAGGGCACACAGTTCTTCCATGCTGTGATATGTTCTTACCTGAGCTTAGACGAGTTGATACGTACCTGTCTGGTCTTTGTGCGTGCCCATGGAAGAGCATGGTCACCCTAACTTCTAACTTCAACCCCGTTTGGAGCTATAGGAATGCATTGGGAGAGGCCAAATGCTAACAACATCTTTGGTCTTTTTGCATGACTGAGGGCACGCACAAAGACCAGACATGTACGTATCAACTCGTCTAAGCTCAGGTAAGAACATATTTCAGTATGTATAAACAGTGGCCTGCTCCTTTAAGGGTAAGGTGTACTTTATTGTCCCCATAGCGAAATTTGCCCTATCTGACTATAGGCAGACAGTTTACATGGGTATAGATTTTCATTATTGTACAGTGTATTTATTCCTGTATGACTATAAATTATCTCATGGGACATTTTGTACAATCATAAACGAAAAGTTGTGTGCTTTGCTATTTATATGACTTCAAATTGTGTTTGTCTTTTCCCTTTTGATTGTTCGACCATAAACGATTGATGATAATGTACAAGGATGTGGCGTTTGCAGGAGGATATGCTGAAGGTTTGTCTATGTGGTCGAGTTGATAATAAGTTCATATAAATTCTTTTCTTTAGTTTTCCGACACCTTTTGAGCACAATTGTATTGTTTTGTTCTTCTGTAAAAAGCGACTATGCTGCTCAGATGAATAACAAAATGATGTTTTTATTGGAAACAGGAGAAAATCTACACAGACACTGGGAGAACATGCACTTCACAAACAAAGGCCCCACATGGTGTTCTTGCTGCACCACCTCCACATTTCTTAAGTTATTACTATTCATATTGGAGGGACCATACAGAAAACATTTTGATCCAGGTGTCTTAGTAAGAGGTTGTAAAAGTTGTAAAAAGTAGTAGTAGTAGCACAACAAAACCCATTTTTCTATTGCCAAAACTAGAACAGAAGTTTATATCGGGCGTGTTAATCATTCAGCTCATATAGGGCCTTCAGTTAAGGATTAAGTGTCACGGCGGTGCACTGAAATTGTTAATATAAGGTTACATACACATTTACTAAAGGCACGGGGACACAGTGGAACATCTGAAACATGCCCGGCCTCATTGTGCAGATGGAGCACACAGATCTGTCAATGCTGCGTTCATAGTATGTACGTTATGCAACTATAGAGCGGGAGACACCATTCACGCGCTGTGAACGGAGGAATGAAGTACTGCTGGTTTGACTTACTGTACATATCGCCCCTATAGCAACAATGACATACTGAAAATATATACAAGTAGGCTCAAATTACGCAGGAAAAACTGTACATCTGATCATTTTGCACAATTTTAGAGGGGATACGATCACACATGTCCTGCCATGAGAAACTGTACTGAGCACAATGCAAAGGTCAGCAAACTGCAACTCATGATCTACTTGAACATTCTTCAGTACTTTTGAGCATAATATTTAGGCCAATATAGGAAAGTATAAAGAGGAAACTGATGTTTTTGTTTTTCATTTGGATGAAGCAGCTTATCATCGGCGCGACTAACTGCCTGTGTCATATTAAGACATATTATGACTTAACCTCTTAACCCCCACCTGAACTGACCACATTTTCTCCAGTTTGGCTTTACCCAAATCTAAAAGCTTCTTGAAAAAAAGTGGCAAAGCCAGACAAAGATAAAAACGCAACAAATGAAGATGAAATGGTGTCAAGATAGTGTCAAGAATGTGTCAAAAAAGTGACAAAAATGTAACAATAAAGTGACTTAAGAGCCACAAATGACCAACAAAAAAGTGACAAGAAAAGAAATGAAAAAGTGACAAAAACAAGACAAAAATGTGGAAAAAAAAGTGATGAGAAGGTGGCAAGAAAGTGTCAAAAAAGTGATGAGAAGGTGGCAAGAAAGTGTTAAAAAAGTGACAAAAATTTGACAAAATTGCAACGATAAAGTGACTAAAGAGCAACAACAACACCAAAAATGTGACAATAAATGATAAAAAAGCAAAAAAAAGAGTCACAACACAATCTATGAAAAAGCGACAAAAATGTGACAAAAAGGCAAAAAAATTATGACGTAAAAGTGATGATGAAAAAAGTCCAATATGTTAGGCCAGTTTGGATACATTTTTTAGCTTTCAAATGAGGCGAGCCCAGCCAAGAAGCTTTTTTAGATTCAGGTAAAGCCGGACTGGAGGTTAAAATAATAATATTTGTGTATATTTGACCTTGTAGTGACTTAGTGACTTTATGGGTGCAGCACGGCACCTTCGCTTTCCCTCACAGTGGCGTCTATGATGCTCCAGAATCAACTGTTTTGGGGTTCTGGACAGTTTCTGGTACAAACCCATTAAAACAACTGATCCTTGAGCGTCATAAAGTGCATAGTGCACCTTTAAACAATGAGCCACATGTCTAGTACAACAAAACATCAGGTATTTGACTTTATATGGTCAATCCTGACAGAATAACACCACAGGAAACATGGATTAATGACCAGGATGTACAGTAGTATAGTTCTAGGCCTTACCAAGTACTTTTCCATGTGGTTAGAGCCACTGTGGGCCATTGTGACTTTAATAAACACAATGTTGCAAACAAATACAGTAGAGAAAGCTGGTCTGGTTCTGCTTTAGAATCATGCGTGTGTTGAGCTGGTTACAGAAGTGAAAATTGAAATAAGAACACATTATGAATCAGCCGGAGAACATCTGTCTTGTATAGCGGTAGTTTCTCTGATATAAACAACACTTAATTTTTGTAATCCACCCTTTCCCCATTTGGGCTGTGTCACTGCCCTCTAGACGTTTCTGAACTGGCAGAGACTAAACTGCGGGAACAGAGGCTAGAACAGACCTTGGTCATCTCAAAAGGTAACCGTGTTTCTGCTGAGTGAATAGAGAGCAGCTTGAAACAGTCGCACGAATGAAACAAAGTGAAACATTACAGCGAGTGGCCTCCAACATTATCTGAGTTTTAACAAGTTACAATGAAAGGCTGGAACTTTCCCATGGAGTCGCCACCGCTGCTTTTCTACTACTAGCAGAAAACTCTTAATAACTTTGTGAATGTGTGTCCAGTGAAATACTTCATGGGACGCTCCAGTACTTTTCTAGAACAGGGGAGGGAAAGGCTCTCCTCGGCTTTGTCCCAGTCCCGCTCATGCCTCCTCTGTTCACTGTACTGACAGGAGCAGGAGGAGTGTTCGCTGCGCATAAAGGCTCAAAGGCACGGAGCCAAGTGGGGTCTAAGGTCAGCGGGGGGGGGGGCTCCCTCCTTCCTCCGGCCTTAAGGCTTTTTCCACCGCTCTCTGTTTATATGCGAGCAGGTTTTCACATCTGCACGTCACACCTCGGCACTGGACAAGACCAAAGGATCTGCAGCAACAAAGTGCAACTCTGATAAAGCAATGTTGTCTGACTGTTGGAATGGCTTGTTTGTGCTGGTTACATGTTTGTGCAAGGCTCTCAGTCGTCCGGGGACTTTTCCATTGTGGTGGATGTTTACAAATGGGTTGGGTCCTGTACTCAGTCAACCCACTTTACATACGTTGACAGTTGGATATGATACGCAAACTAACTGGGATAACCACCAACAGCAACAGAAGGTGGACAGTAGTAGTTTTTATTTATTTAAAGCCACACCGCGTAGAATTTTTACCCAATGAATAAAATTGAAATACAAGCGTTTATTTTATGGCAGCTGTTTTCACCATTGAAAAATACTTCATGAATGAGGCTCACCTCTCCTAAGATATGACTGTAAATTTGACTGGGAGTGGGTACGTCTCCAGCTCGTTTCCATGGAGATGTGACTAAAGTCAGTAGAATTTGAGATTTAAACAGGTTAGTTTCTCATCCAAAACCATTCTGTGATTACCCAGTGCAGTAGCAGCATTTTCTGTGTTGAGCTGGTCATTAGGAGCATGCCTTGTTTTGCCGGCAACAGTATAGTCCAAAATGTTACGCAGTGTACCTTTAACGGCACACTCCAAAATGTTACGCAGTGTACCTTTAAAGGCACACTGCGTAACATTTTGAACTATACTGTTGCCATTAGTACAAAACATGCTCCTAATGACCAGCTCAGTGGGTAATCAGACAAGGTGTTCTCACTTGTGTCCTTAATAAAGATTGAAGATTGAATGAATGAAAAAAAAAATGAATGAATGGATTTGGATGAGAACCTATTCTGTTTAAAGCTCAAATCTTGCTGCCTTGAGTCGACATCTCCATGGAAACGAGCGGGAGACGTACCCACTCCTGGTAAAGCTACAGTCATATCTTAGGAGAGCTGAGCCGCTCCCAGCAAAGGCAAATAATAGTTTTTTTTAATGATGAAAATATCTGTCATAAAAATAAAGCTGGTATTTCAATTTTATTTATTGGGTAAAATTGTATGCGGTGTTGCTTTAAGTAAATAACTGTTTTTCGGATGGGTATAAGACCCTCTTTAACCTCTATAAGCTTATGAAGAATAATTCCACAGGAAAATGAACCATTAGAAAGAAAACTATTATCAACCAAATCCCAAAACAGACTTCATACACAAGAAACTGCAGGAACATTTTCAAAATATTTTTTTTTTTATTGGGAGAACTACAAAAAATGTACAGTACAAAGTTAACAGTCTCACACTCAATTTGTAGTGAACTGACTCCCCCAAAAAAGATCACAACTCTCGTTGTCTGTTTGTCCGTTTGTGTTACATTCAAAAAGCTTTACTTCTGATAAAGTAGTCAAAAGTACATAGTGCGCATCCCCCTGTACCTACTATGTACAACCAATGTGTTCAACCACGTCCCTCGCCAGCGAAACCTCTCCAAAAACTAGATTCAACAAAGAAAATAAAGATATAATAATAATAGAAGGAATGGGGGGGGTTTAGAAAAGTTACGGTTGTTTGAGTGGCAACAACCTTACATTGTCTACATTCAGTTGGAGCTGTGTATAAAAGATGTAGGAAAATACTTTATTTGGTTAATCTTAGATATAAGGCATGTCCAGGATGGTGAACCCCATAGGCACTACATGAGAATAACACTGGAGCACAACGGATGCTACATTCTTTAGCACGTGGCTGGAATCACAGTGACACCTCGTGCAAACAGAAATACTTTTTGGTTAATTTTAAATTGACTTGGGTTGTTTTGACGCTGATCTGACGAAACAAACAAGCAAAAAAAAAAAAAAAAAAAAAAGAACGGTTTGGACGGTCTGTACAACCACATCGTTTATACATTCTACAAAAAATGTCTAAATAAAACGGGAAAAGCCTTCTACACACTGACACGACCTCCCTAGCAAACAACAATCACGCAAACTTTAATAACCGTAAACAAAGGAAACAAAATTAATGAAATAAATATCACATACGTTCTCTTAAATTAAGTTTTTTTTTTACTCATTTACAATAAAAAATAACCAAGTGAAGTTACAAAAGGAGAAAAAAAACAAAAACAAATATATATATTACTGTGAAAAGGACATACACTCCACTTTATGCAGATTAATAATGGCGATCATAATTTAAACATAAAAGAATATAGATCTATTGCTTCATCATACTTGATAAATACAGTATGGACACAAATTACCAATGTAGCCTATACTTTTTCACAAGATAATAAATAAGTTAAATAGTCCATAGCCAGTTATGCACCGCTATGTAAATCACTCAACAAAAAAAAAGAAAAAAAAAACAGCTAAAAAAATATATATTCAACCATCAGCAGTGATTTCCCCACACAAACCCCACTCAAGAGCACTTTTCAACCAAGCAACAAGCCAGAGAAACCGAACAGCCACTGGGTGGCGCTGGGAGAAGACAGACTGGAATGGAAGTAGAAGCTTTAGAAGGAGAAGGAGTTTGTTACTTTGAGTCAAGGCATATTCTTGGCAGGATGGAGGAAATCTGACACCGCTATAGTCTCTTCTTTTAGTCAAGTCATGTTACACATCTAATCCCAGGAAAAGTGTGGCCTGCCTGAAAGAGCCGAAGGAGGGGCTGCTCTGAGCCCTTGGGCAAGGCACTGGTGGAATGCCTTCTGTTACTATCTAACTTTAATACAGCTATATTACATACAAGAAATACTAGACTAATGCCAGGTCAAGGACACTTATGACTGTTCATTGATCCCACGTGGGGCGCTGCTCTGCCCCCCTCCAGGGAGGTCAGAGCAGGCTCAGCCCCGAGAGCTGCTGCTGGGGGACTAATGTCTTGCTCAAAGGCACTTCAGCTGGTGTCTGCCGCTGAAATGTAGTGGAGGGCCCGGGGCCAGGGATCGAATCACTGCGTGATACGGGCCAGTCTGAGTCCTCCACTCCCCTTTAGGCCATCCGTAATCCGTTTGAAAACAAAAACAACACCAAACAAAGTTCAGTCATCGGAAATCGACAGCCTGCTGAAGATTGGCAAACGCCTCCCCGCGTCCAGACTCGGGGACTCGGAGCCGCTGAGGCTGCCGGAAGAGCTGAGGGACCCGCTCGCATAGCTTTCCCGGTCAGAGAGCGAGTCTGGTGGGCTGGGAGGGGGGTCGAACACCGGGGACTCGTTGAGGCGGCGCAGCGCCTGCAGGTGGCTCATGTTGTAGGAGGGAGGCGGGGAGGGCATGTTCCCGTAGTAGGCACCACTGGAGCTGTAGCCGCTGGAGGTGTGCACCGCCAGTGGGGCCAGTAAGGCTTTAAGATCCTGGCCAGGGAAGTTGAAAGCGCTGTTTATGCAGGAGCTTGGGGACAGCGCCTCCTCGTAGAAGCTGGAGACCGAGGAGGAGGCGGTGTTCTGCGGGGGAGGAGTGCGGGACGTGGGGCTGTCGAGCAGGGGCGACTCGAGCCCGTGGTGGGTGGAGAAGCCGGAGAAGCTTAGGCTGTGGTGAAGCTTTGGTCTGTCCCGCTGCGTAAAGAGCTGCTGGGGAGGCAGCATGTCCCTCTGGCCATACCCACAGCGGGGCTCTCCGGGCTGGGCGTTGGCGTTACTGGCGGGGGCAGGTCGCCTCTCGTCCGCGTTGTGGATAAAGTGACAGCGGGGGCCGTAGGGGCAGAAGCCGATGGTGTGGAAAGTGCGGCACGGCTCTGTTTTGTACTTGGGGTGGCGGGACAGGCTTCTCAGCTCGTGGTAACCATGCGCGAACTGACATTTCTCCCCGTACTTACAGGAGCCGTTCTCCTCAAAGGGCCGACACAGCTCTGTCTTGTAGCGGGTGGAGTTGATCTGTGAGCCGGCCTTGGGCTGCAGCACGCCCCGCTCTGCGCTCTCACTGAAAGCGCGGTCACGGAACTTGTTCTCCTTGTTCATGAGGGCCGTGGCGCTGCTGTTACTGGTCGGGGTGTTCTCTTTCAAACTGTTGTAGGAGCCCAGTGGGTATTTGTTGCCGTTGTTCATTGCCTCCAAGTTACTGGTCGAGTTCCTGCGGAAAAATCCAGGCGTGAAAGAGCCGCCGGAGCCTGGAGTCGTGACCGGCGCGCCCACCGCTTTCTTATCCAACATGCTGTTAATGTGCAGGGCGTTCATGTTCATGCTTTTGTCCTGTGGAGATGGAGAGAGAGAGGGGACACATTAGTGAGCTGCAGACACCACGTTAGAGCCTACTTCACAACTGACTATATTTAACCAACGCAAGTTTGAGACCACTTGTTGCTCCGGCTGAATGACTAACTTTACGCATGCCCGGGCAGACAGCTCCAACACAGTTCCCCGCCTCAATCTTACCTTGTAAAGCAGGTCCATGTCGTAGAAAGCTGACAATACAGTCGCAGACATCTCTTTTCCCCAAATTTGCTGCCGCACTCCCTCTTTCATGGAGAACCGAGCAGTTGTTTACGCAAAGGCGCGTTTGTGCCACGACTGATTTTGTTTCTTGGGAAAAGTCTCTCGGAAAAGTTGCTCCCCAAAAGGCTGTTAATCCGAAGTTAGGTAGGAGAAGGGGGGCTGGAGTCGTGTTGTGGTAGCTTGTGTATGTCCTCCCCTGTTGAAGCGCTGAGCTGCGTGCTTCGCTGTGAACCAAGATCGTGCGCCCCGTATATAAATTGGAGCAGCATGGCCGGGGGAGGAGCTTAGCGCAGTCGGCGCAAACTTCTGCAAAAGAGCCGTCCTCCTGCGCTTTGGAAAAAAACAACTTCCATTCACCGGTTGGATGTCTGTGCCCGAACACCACGCCTTGAAATTCTAGCCCTGCTCCCCTCGTCTCAACCCCCTTACTCCCCCGGCAATCCTTCACACAGCACTCCGAGCTCCTTCCCCCCCCCCCTACTTTTAATCACACAACCAATTTTGTGGAAGTTGGTTTTGCTTCTTGGGTTGGCTCTCGCTGAGAAAGAATGTACGGGAAGTCTAGCTGAGATTTTACGCACACTCCAGTCACTCCAATCAGATGTTTACCAATACTTGTAAGCTGTACTTAACTTTTGGGGATGTTCACAATGAGTGGGTGTACTTTGTCAAACAATATTAGAAGTGTAGGGTGGCAAAATACACGCATGTTTTGGACATAGCCTTTAGTTATGAGGCAATAGTGAAGAAATCTCCCTTTTGATTTGACCCATTAATGTGTGCGTAAAAGACGAAAAAAAAAAAGGCGCATCGTTCCATTCATTTACTTTACTCTTTATATATAAAATAAAACAAAGTATTGTATTGATATGCGTAGTACAATAGTGATATAGTGATATGGAGTCTTCTGGTGTAGTTTGATCTGTACAGGCCATAAGGTTAAACGCGCGAAAACACTTGTCTCCCTCCAACAAACGCCTGTCATCTTTTTTTTTTTTTTTTTTTTTAAAGCAGAAGGGACCTTCCACTGACAAGGCCACCCCAGCCGTGTGTGTGTCCAGCGGGCGAGCGAGCCAAGCAGCCTCCCCCCTTCTTTCTCTCTCCCTGGTCTGTGGAAGCTGACACATGTATTTGTAATGGAAGGAAACGCTCCGCTCCCCCACCCCTCGGCTGCTCCCTGTGGACGGGGTGAGACCGCAAGTATGAGCGCGGCGGAGAGGAGCACGGTTTTTTAGCCTCCGCGACTTGTTGCATAATCTCCCCCCCCCAAACACTCTCAGCGACGCGAACGCCGAGCCTATTCCCGTCCTCCACTACTACACACAGAAAATAGCCCATTGGTACGTTCTGAACCATGACCTAGTTTTAGTTACTCCAAAACAACGGGATCTGTGAGGCACAAACTTGACCCAAAACAAATGTAAAGTCGTGCCACGTCACGTATAGGCTGCAATATGTCAAGTCACCATCCATGCAGACACACTGAGCTGATTCTGCTTTCTCCCTTTCTTACAGGCCCGCCTCACTCTCTGACTTGTTTTTCTCAGAGCCCGAGCTGCAGCAGCACTGAAGGAATGTGGCTTTTTCTTGTGGTTTCCTCCGCGGTGCAACAGTGCCCCCTGTGGAGCAACGCGGGAACTGGCGCTCAGGAAAAGGCCGACGCGCCACCTGCTGTCGGAAAGGGAAAGGAGGATTAAGAAGTGCATTAGTGTAATTAGGGATTATCCTGTTATTACAAGGCTGTGTTGCACAATACAGATAGATATCACACCATAAGGACAGCTGCGTTCACTTTCAGGTAAAAGAAAGGGGGAAAAAAGTGCTTCATATATAAAGAATAAAAACAAGCTTACTCTCAATCAATGACAATGTGATGTCAAGTGTATGTAATGCAATGCGAAATGAATGGTGTGAGGGGAATGACATAAACTATAGGATGGTGTAAGTCAGTGGTCAGTTCATTTACACTCCGAGTGCCCTCTGCCTTGAGAAATCTGTGAAGTGATCCACTAAACCAGGGGTCGGCAAGTTTGCTCAGTGGAGGGCTGGTTTTCGTCATCGTCAAAAGACCAAGGGCCGGACCCTCCAATTGAAGCGATTGACGTAAAGCATCACTTTCTACATATGCCAGTGTTGTACATCATATATACTGGGAAAATTTCCATCTTAAATAAGATAAATTACTTAAAATCGCTTGAAATTTTTATTTTTTTTATGTTAAATGTGAGTAAATTTAAGATGAGATAAAAACGCTAATGACAATCGAACAAATAGAAATCCCACTGGAAATCAGACAAATTCATTTTTACTGTAAAAAACATTTATTTTTCACTTGAAATTATACAAAATAATCTGAATTAAGAAGAAGCTTAAACAACTTGTGCTTGTTCCATTGGCCAGAATAGGTTTTATCTGCTCTAAGGCCAGACCAAATCTACTCAAACTTTAGATTTAATCTCTGAATTCAAGTAGATTTAAGTCATTTCTTCCTTTAGATGATTATTTTTTTAGGATTATGGCCTTAAAGGGTGCTCTGCTAAGACAAGACAAGGAATTGACAGTATTTTTCACATTTCTAGAGTACTTTAACAGGCATTCGATCTCTGATTTGGGTCATAATATTTCTCAAAATCATCTCGAGGGCCAGAGTTTGATGATGGAGGGCCTGACGTTGCGGCTGCGCGGATTTCAAACTACTCCTGGTATTATTACGCCTTACAATATAGTTCCCCCTTTTATCCGCTTAGAAAATCCACATTGTTTAATTTTGTGTAATAATACTTTGTAGTGTAACACTTCACGTAACCATATTTAAATAGGGAAAACGTGGAAGAGCTTGGTAGCTTCTATCTTGACCAGTTTTGGAGCTATAGTGGAGAGAGGGAGAGGCTAAATGCTAACGCCGTCTGCGCTGTGTTTACATGACTGAAGGCACGGGTGAAGACCAGACAGGTCCTAAAGAACTCGTCAAAGCTAAGGTAAGAACATATCTCAGTATGTAAAAACGGTGGCCTATTCCTTTAAGAGATATTTTACAATGAGGAAAATAGCTGTCATAAAATAAATGCTTGAATTTCAATTATTGATTGGGCAAAATTTTACACGGTGAGGCTTCAAATGGTCTTTCCTTTTGAAAATAAATGAAATTCTCAGTTTTACCTGCTTTACTTAATTTGAAGTGTTTGTTGGGACACACAGGTGTTAGTCTTTGCTTTCAAATCAGTGGATTGAAAAGTTGATATTAGATGTTAAAAATGATCCAGCACCATTTTTAAATATTGCCATGACGGACACAATAATCATTTTTGAATTAAACGATGTTCACAGACAATACTTATTTATTGGAGTTGGTAGCCCTTTTTTATTTTGCTTTGGCTCTGGGTGTCTAACATTCACTAGCATAGAATCATTCTAATATTTATGTGTAACACGTAAAAGTCATGTACTGCCATTACAGACCCCACTGACCTAAAGTAAACCGAAAACAACGAGGATGCAATACTGCCTGAACATACTGTACATTTTATTAGTTTGTCATGTTTTGGTTGTTCCCTCCAAACCCGTTTCCTGTCTCTGGCCTCCTAACAGAGTGTCCACAGTCTCCCCTTTGTCGACAGCGCACAGTGTGGTTACAAATTGCACTGAGCTGCCCCTGTCCCGGCATGATGTAACCTTCCCAGGATGGCAGGACATCCACACCAAATGTCAAACTATCCCAGAAGAAACCCGCTGGAGTTGGGTCAAGATTTTAAAAACCTCAGGGTGGAAAGACTGCAAAGTTGGCCGCGAGACTCGGGGCTCTGTATCAAAGCAGGTATTTTAGTCCGGAGGGTGTAAAAATGTAGTGCGGCGCGTGTCGTCAGAAATGACTAGTTTGTGCAACACTCGTGTGGTAAGTGTTTTTTCAGATAGGCTGGAAAACAAGGTGTTGGAACAAATGCTTTCAATGATAATTCTTAAATGGCATATGAAAGGACATAAGGTGGCACAGTGGTACAGCGGTTCCCCTACCACTAAAAACATGTGCAATAGGCCAGAATGAATGTAGTGTGTGAGTAGTTGGTGGTGGTCAGAGGGGCTGATGGCACAGACTGGTTGCCTTGCTTCAGTCAATCTACCCCAAGGGCAGCTGTGGCTACAATAGTAGCTTACCACCATACAGTGTGGCATGAATGAATAATGACTACAGTGTGGCGCTTTGAGAAACTTGGTAATACAGGCTTGTAAAGCAAAATACGAGTTAATATTATGATCAAGTATTATTTATTATACTTATTGAGCAACTGTCACTGTGCAACTATACTGTCACTTACGTTTACATAATAATTGTACATTTACTCAACTTTCCTTCTGGTAGAATTGGTCATTCACTTGTGTAGAATTATGACTGATACTGACCACAGGCATTGCCCGTCAAATTGAGTCATACATACAAAAACATCAATACTCTGCCATCCTGTGTAAAGCCAGTTACAGACTTTTGGACCTGGAAAAGAGATTTGGATGAATCTCAAATCGTCTAAATCAAATTGTGTCTAGATTGATCGGACTCTGCTTATAAAAATTCTAAAACACTGTTACATCCAAACACATCATTTTGAGAGAAGTTGAGAAGCAAGGCATGAGAAAATGCTGTCTGACATGTACAGCATTTCTTAAGCCTCAAATAGTTTCATTACCAAACAGTGATGTGGGTCCCCAAGTTACACTGTTACAACTTGTACCTTTAAGAATCTGGCATTATCTTTAATTTAAGGAACTCATCATTTAGAAGTAATGTATAGTTGTATTACTTGTGACAGTATATGTTGTGCACTGGGTTTAAAAGCTTTATGTTGTTGAAATGTGTGATTTATGCATGAAAATGGCATTCCCTGACAAAATTTTACATCATTTCATAAATATTATTATTAACGTCACTTAATGTTTTTTAAATCACTACTTTCGACTGTTTATTCTGAAGCAACAAGCCTCTTTCCTTGAGAACAATTTTCTGGCTGCCCTCCACCTTTGGGCTAATAAGATGTTCTCGAAAAGTGGAGAAAATAGCAACAGCGGCTTGGAATCTTACTACAACCAACCCTAAAATTAGTCTGCCCGGGGCCCTGGGACTTATTTGCGCCGCACTGTTTTTGATAAATAGTCCTAATGTGAAGGACAGACAGCGTGAGTCTCCTGAGAAAATCCCTTGAACACGTCCTTGTCCAGAGAAACCGCGCTCCCATCTCTCGCCTCTGTTTTTACAGGGGGGGGTTTGTAGCTTCGTTCCAAAACATTACATCAGCTTTACAGTAACAGGGAGAGAGCGTGGCCGCCACAGCAGCGCACACTCGAACACATGTAACCAACAGGCCATACACACACACAAACACACACACATACAGAAAACAGGACAGTGGGCCATTGTGCCTGGCGTCTTAATTACATAACCAGCGAAACTAGGGGGAAGCGTAAAAAAGCGCAGCCCGACGGGAACGCTTCTGCCGTAAATTAAATATCACAGGAAAAACAGCACCTCGTATAAACATGCAGTGGAGGCCCGAGCTTACGCGAAAAACACAACTGCGGTGACGTGTCAGAGAAAATACTCCGCGCGTCCACATGCTGCGCTCACGACACCTCGCCGCACAAACGAGCCATTCAGGTCGCAGGGCTTCGGGCGACCGGGTGTTTTGTCCTGACTTTAAATCCCCAAGTAGGATGTCCTAAGAGGAGAGAGGCAAAACACTCAACGCAAGGGAAGAAAAAGTTGCAGATTAGGCCTCTGTAAACATGTTTTGAAATGCATGTTTTATTTGTTCAATTTGTCCAACATTTGTTCAGCTTCACTTACTACGAGTGCTCCCTTTAAAGGTGCATTATGCAACTTTTTATGTGGAAAAATAAGTTGATATTTGACTTTGTAGTGACCCAATGGCTGTATGAGTGGTCAGCATGGCGCCTTTACTTTTGATCACGGTGGCCTTTACAACGCTCCAGGATCACTTATTTTGTAGGTTTTCTGGTGAGAGGGTCCGTCAGCAGTGAAAACATTCCAAACAATTGGTCCTGGAGCGTCCAAGAGACCACTGTGATGGAAAGTAAAGGCGCCATGCTGACCACTCATACAGCCACTGGGTCACTACAAGGTCACAACAAATATCAACTTTTTTTTTTCCACGTAAAAAGTTGCATAATGCAGCTTTAATGCATGGACATTTGGACACTACAGTGAGTTAGATGATCCATGGCTCTTTTCTCCACTTTTTATATTGTTTTTAGCTAATATTAGTCAAAGGACAACCCAGAAACATGGCAGATTTCCATGGTAACAGTAAATTTATGACATTCCACGCAAAGCCATTGCTGGTCCAACGCTAATGAACTCCTTTAGCCAGTCTCAATCCCGGATGAATTAAGAGGGAAGAGACAGAAGCACACTGTATGCTTCAGCAATTACAGTTTACAGAAACAAACACACAATCAAAACATGTAGAACTGTTTTTGACATTTTAATGAAACTTACAAAAAAATATTTCACATCAATTAAAAACTTAAAATTGACCAAAAAATTGTTTGATACAGAAATTACAGTAATTCCCTCATTGTAAGTGTAAAGATCTCTTTTGTATCTTTTCAGTTTGTGGAATAAAATGTTCAATCTAAAATGTTTAACTTTGACCTTAAAAGCCTTATATTCGAAGTATGACAGACTCTAAAAAACAATATATTCCGGCTGCTTTCACTGCTACTCCCAGTGTTGCCAGAGGGTTCAACATTGATAACAAGCTGATTTAGAATATTGTGTACAATGAGTTCATCGACCAGCTCCTTCTCTGTAGCTTATAGTAGGCTGTTTAGTTTGTGCAGCACCTCTAAAGCCAGCTCAGCCCGATCGCGTTTCAGGGCGAGTCTTGCGTGCTCCATGGGGCAGATGAACTGGGGCAGAGCGGGCAGTGACGCCAGCGCCTTCTGGGCACTGCGACTCTGGGCTCGAGCCTGGTCCGAAAGGGCGCTGACTCGGGACGGGTCCAGACCGGGAGATTCAGGGTCCAGGGGATGAGCCAATGTCTGAACGAGAGATCTGAGGTGCCTGTGGAGGAGCAGCACCCACTGCACCGGCTCCGCCCACAAGTTCAGATCGCCTTTCTCAAACAGGAAGTCCTCGTCGTCCTATGGAGAGATGCAGGGTATTGTTGGGATCAGTGATACACACAGGAACTATACCATTAAGCATTAACAAAGCATCAAAATAATAGAAGAACATATCTCAGCATGGCTATAATTCATACAGAGACAGTGATCTGCCACAAATCCAGCTTTATTGTTTCAGTACTGAAGTAGTATTTGAACTGACAGCACACTCAAGGGCTGTATTTCTCGGAGTTGAACCTGACTGTCAGCTGCCTAACAGTACCAGAGTGTGATGTGTGATCTCTGACCCCACTGTTGACATATTAAACCCTAAATGACCCACTTAGAAGCAGCAGAATTCTGTGTAGACTTTACAGAAACAATGTTTACATGCACACTGACTAGACGGGTCATCAAAACTGTATTATGTGTATATTTCAACTAGGTCACAAGTCGGTAGTAACTGGAGCAGAGGTTATCAACTGGGAGACGGTCAGGACTCACCATAATTCAAGGGTTCCAAGCAGCGACCCAAATAAGAATTGAATTTCTTATATTATAAGATGAATAATACAATATTTTCCTTATAAATCTATATTGAAATAAACATATGTAAAAAAAAAAAAAAAAAATTCAGCTGAAATTATGACTAAAACAAGATATAACTTCTACAGATTCAGATGTTTCTAGACTTTTTGAAGATAAATACGGAAAGAAATGCACTGGAAAAGGTTCGCAACCCACTGAAAATAGATCCGCGACCCACTTTAGGGTCCCATTTGAGTATGATTTTGCAGTAATTGTACTAATGTAATGGTACTTTTAACTTCTACTTGAGTAATATTATAATAAAGTATTGGTCGTCTTAAAAAAATAGCTACTCTTTCCGGTGAGAGTAAATATTTATGTTGCAAAATATAACATAAGACACAAAAAACTGATGTAGTTTGTGTTTTATCTACTTCTGTTTTTCTGGTACTCAGTACTCAAGTAATATTTTCCCAAGGTACTTTTTAAATCTTACTTTAGTGATTATTTTGATCACTACAATTTACTTCTTGAGTAAAAGTAAAGCTACTCTTACTTGAATAAATATTTTAGCTTCTGCCATGTAGATCGGGGGGTTTCCAAAGTTCTCAGACCGCAACCCCAAAAATGAATATGCAAACAATCTGGAACCCCCACTGTTGTTTAGAATAAAAATCAAGCAGAATAAATAAATAAAACATAGCTAAATAATCTGTATTTGTGACCTCAATTCACAAGTACTGTGTATGCGTTCATATGTTAAAGATTTAATAGTAAATACAGTACATTTTTAGTTTTTGATATCTTGAAGTCATCTTGGGACCCTCAGTTCAGTGCCTCATGTCCCCTGGTCACAATCCAAATGTGATATATGTATATCTGTTACAGCTTGGATGATGTAAAGCCATACTATATGGCTTTCTCCCAAATGCGTCATTGTAGCATTGCTGGTGTCTGGCTGAGCATTACGGGCATGTTTGACATCGCAGACATGGCTGTTTAAGTTTTCAGTTTAGTTTCTCTTATGGAATAGCAACACATAACCTGGATTGTTCCGCAGCTTGGCTTTAAAGGGATATTTCAGGATTTTTCGACACAGAGATTTATATCGTTCGTCTGGAGTTATAAGTGATTTGCCTCAGATGCACTGTGGAATGTGTCAGACTGTTTTTAATGCAGGCTCGCTGATACCGTAGAAATGCGCTAGCCTAGCACTAGCCTAGCGCCATGAAACTCTTCAAATATAAGAACTGCATGAATTCCAAAAGAAAATATCTCCAGAAATCGGCAACACTCTGGATAACTAGGAAATGAGGCCTTATGTCAAAAATCCTGAAGTATCCCTTTAAGTCAGATTTACAGGACAAACCTGGCTTACGTATGTTAGTAACAATGACATACCACACTGGACTCGTCTCCTGCCTCGTCCTCTTCCTGCTTCACTTCCTCACTCCCCAGGAGCCACTCTGTCAGAGCCAGGACCCCCTCTGGGACTGCTCCCCACAGCTTGAGAAGCCGACACAGGATCCCCACGGCAGAGTCCAGGGCGAGGGGCGGACAGACTGACGAAGTGGACACATCTGCGGACCATCATAAACACATATCGCTCAGTCACGACACGTTCAAACCCCATAAATCAAAAGGTTTAGAATATGACAAGCTCCTCTCTGACTCAAGCTGCGCACAAAGCACGGCGCACTTTTAAACGAGGGGGGAAAAACATTACTGGAAGTGTTGGTGGAGTGCCGTGCCCATGTATACACAAAATAATTAACTCAAGTCTGCAGCTCAAAGCGAAATGAGTGATTATAAATAAGCCAGTTTCCACGGCTGAACAGAAGGAGGTTTGTGCGATTTAACGGAAACTACGTGGCCGACTTCATCGATGGCTCAAGCTTTAAAAAATCCACTTAGTCAACCAAATATGAAATTATAAAACAGGTGCGGTTAGAAAAATGTTAAGTGAGCACTGAGTGACGACCTGCAGGTAAGTCATTTACTTTGCCGTGCCACCTGGATCTGGAGTTGCGTGGCGCTATGTGCCCAAAGAATGAGGTCAGCCGACTGCTAAGAACCAGGTTATTCCATCAATGGATATTTTTAAAAATCCGTAACGGCGCAGGCATAACCCAAGATGACAATGCTCTGAGTCACTGAGACGTGATTTTAAAGAGTGGTTCAGCAGTGGTTCAGCAGTGGTTCAGGGCTGGACTGGACATCGGGAGCACCAGGAGTTTTCCCGGTGGGCCAATAAACCTTTGGGCCATTCAGAACAGATGACTTAAAAGGCCCGTATTGCACCACACTGGCCCACTATAGAAACTGAAATATATAACCAACATGAAGTCCATTATTTGAATACAATTGCACAACTCATCCACCAGGCCTATCAGGTGCCTTTCATACCCCTCCATTGGCATGTTTTCTTCAGTTATGGTTCCCAGATAATCTTGTATATAATGAGCAATGGGCCACGAAGATATAACATTTCAACCTGAAAAGACCTGAAGAGACACAATGCGTTAGGAAGGTTTTATTGAAGGTGAATCATGATTGGGGCTGAGACCCTGGCGGAAGATTGCAGGAATGATATGGAATACATAGCGTTGATGGATGATAGCCAGCATCTTCCCCTGGAGCCTGGACACTGGTGGTGGTAGGACGAGACCCGGGGCAGCCAGTTAATGACGATGACAAGCCAAGGAGAGGCCAGGCGGAGGAGGGGCAGAGGAGGGTTGCAAGCACAGCTGGGAAACCGCTGTGCTTGGAAACAGGGAGCTTAAAGGGACTATAGGGAGTTTAAAAATGTTAAAATTAAGTATCTTTCTCCCCCCACATGTTCCAGCCATGTCCTAATGTGTAGAATGAGCCTAGACCTGTTCACCACAACTGCCTCTAAAATCCTGCACTGTCACTCAAAAAGGTGTTACTTCGGGTCCGAAGTGCCGTCATGCACGAGCTTAATATAGAAGGTGCAGTTACACATATGGCCTGAGGTGGCAGTAGTGAATATAAAATGGCCAACTTGCATCCAGCCCCTTTAAGAAGGGGATCCTGGGGATGAATGGCTGAAGCAGGAAAAAGGAGCTGCGATGATTGGCTGATGCGAAGGTGCGGCTTGAGCTGGGGCCGTGATTGGCTGATTGGTAAAGGCTTCGGTTGAGGTGATGAATGATGGCTGCAGGTACGTCTTCCAAGTTGAATTTGCGCTGAAGCTTCATTACTCATGCCCTGCTGTCATATTTGCCAACATAAGTGAAGATTGTTAATTACAACATCCTCCAGGACCCACAGAACCTCAGATCACTTTTTTTTTTTTACATTTTAGACACACATATGCAAAGAAGTGCATGTTGGAAGTTGCCAGGTGACTCGTACTCCCGCCCCTCGTCGTCAGTGCATGCCGTTTGGAATGCCATTGAAAGGTTTTACAATATTTTTGCCTTTTTCGGACTTCACTCCACACCTCCCTAACGCTGTGGTGAGTTGACCATTTCATTACCTAAATCAAGTGTGATAATTTGGCTTGACTTCAGCAGAAACAACATTCAGCTACTGTCCTCTGTTTTGTAGCTTACACTGATTTTGCGCAAGGGCTTATTTTATTACTAATGGACTCGACTTTTGCAATGAAAATTATTTTTTAGAAGGCCGGTCTTGACCTAAAACTTGACCTAAAATTTGAGAATCTTTGTGCTGAGGAAGGCTTTGCTGTGGTCTGACTCTATCATCAATAACACAAGATAATGGGGAAAAGCGAATAAGTTTTGGTTCTTTCATTTTCTAGGTTCAAAGATTAAAGGCTCTTTGCTAAAAAACACAACTTGTTGATAACGGACTGGAACCAACAAAGTGTCACATTCAAAAACTCCCATCTCTGGATTATGATGAAGGCGCTACCATTTTAAGCAATACAAAATAAATATAGTTGATAAAACAAAGTTAACACAAGCGTACAAGCAAACAGGCTAAATGCACAACTACAATTTGTGACTGTTTACAGCTAATAAATGTCTTTCATGTGGCCGACAACAAGGCTTGAACATTGAAGTGTGAAATCACTCAGAGCCTTGAGAGGTTGTGTTGACGAACAGCTGACAGGAGTTTGATGCCTGACAGACACTGACTGAGCGCCTTTGGGCAAGACTTTGTGTGAGGGTCCACTGTCGCTGCTGTGTGATCCAGGCTCTTTAAGTTATCAGCTCTGTGTCTGCCTTTGATCTAGCAATCCCTATCAGCTTTACTGGACAAGACAGCAATCTGGTACAACATGTATTAGACTACAGTGGAACTTCACACACATTATAAGAAAGGAGCCGGATTTGGCCACTGGTATGGTCATAAAAACTAGGCTGTGTCTCAATGTCCATCCTTTACAATGGCGGTTTGTACACGTCGCATTTTCTCCGTTGTGAGATCAGTAAAGGATTATCGTATCTTATCTTGTCGTGCACTACATCTACTATGAGTTTGCTAAAATCCGGTGACAATGGATTTCTGCAATACCTGTGAAGCCCGACCAAATTCAAGAGACAGTTTCATTTATGGATAATGAACTGTAAACATAGGATTTTATCTGAATGGAAAAAAATAAAATAACGGCCTGGATAATTGCCTTTTAGCCTGAGAGGGAAACAATGGATAATTAAACCTCTTTAATAATATACCTCTCTAATCTAAAAGCTTCTTGAAAAAAAGCATCAAAATAGCAACGAAAAAGCCACAAAAATGTGACAAAAGGGCTACCGAAAAATGACAAGAAAGCAATGGAAAAAGTGGCAAAACTGTGACAAAAAAGTGATCAAACAAAGTGGTAAAATTGTGACGAAAAAAGAACACAAAAAAGTGACGCCAAAACGGCAACAATGCAAGGAGAAAGATCTGTTAAGATCAGTTTTGTTGGTCTAAGCTTTCAAATGAGACGTTACCCTGGCCTATAGCTCTCCAGTCAAAAAACTTTTAGATTTGGGTAAGGTCAGCCCAAATGGAGAAAATGTGCTCTGTTCATGTGGGGGTTAAGAGGTTAACAGCTCAAGCTAAAGGTAAGCAGCCAACATTTGCCAATTTTCATCGTAACAATTTACATTTAAAGGGATATTTCAGAATTTTTGACATAGGGCCTCATTTCCTGGTTATCCAGAGTGTTGTTGATTTCTGGAGATATTTTTTTCTGTAATTCATGCAGTTCTTATATTTGAAGGGTTTCGTGGCGCTAGGCTAGTGCAAGGCTAGCACATTTCTATGGTATCAGCTAGCCTGCATTAAAAACAGTCTGACCCGCTCCACAGTGCACCTGAGGAAAACCACTTATAACGCCAGACTAACCATGTGTCTGTGTCGATAGAATAATTTTGCATTTACAATAACTTATATTTGAGCAGCATTAGCTTCGTGGTTGTATAAGCTACGTGGCGGCGGAGTGATCTGCTTGAAAATAGTCCCTCAAAATGCGGTCATTCATGTTCAAGGTCAGTTATATTCCAAAAATTATTCTATCAACAGACATTTATATGGTTAGTCTGGTGTTATAAGTGATTTGCCTCAGGTGCACTGTGGATTGAGTAAGACTGTTTTTAATGCAGTGTAGCTGATACCATAGAAATGTATTAGCCTTGCACTAGCCTAGCGCCACGAAACTCTTCAAATATAAGAACTGCATGAATTACAAAAAAAAATATCTCCAGAAATCAACAACACTCTGGATAACTAGGAAATGAGGCCCTGTGTCAAAGATCCTGAAATATCCCTTTAAGTGGTTCATTCATGAAAAAGATGCAACAGCGATTGAAAAATGGCGTATAAAATGGCACAAACACGATACAGTGCACTATATAGGGAATTGCATGGACATTCGGACTTTAGTTGCCATTTACAATTAGATTTATAATTAATTAGAGAGGGTCGTGAGGAGGGGATGAAGATAGACCAAGATCCGACTTCCTTCACTCCTACATGTCCCAAGTAGCTGCTGTCCCACCTCGACCATCCCCTGCAGCTGACACCAGGATACCAGCACGCACTTCAAAAGGCCTGACGAGCCCCCAGTCAAAACAACAGCAAACAATACCACTATGGGAAAACCAGGGAGGGGTCGGGAGCAGCGACCCAAACACGCATTTACAGCCATATGCTAAACTTTAACCAAACACAGGCAAATATCAAGGCAAGATCAGGCGGAATAAATGTGGAAGCCTCTCATTCCGCAAGTCAAAACCGGGGGATAAATATGGATTATCATCACCCACAAGGAGGCCATTCAGGAAACAGAACTAAGCTAACTAAACTAAACAGGACAGAATCTGTACAAATTAAACAAAAAAATACACAAGGATTCCACAGTACCACTTTGTGATGCTCTAACCACAATCTGAGAACCTTTACGCACATAAAAAAAACAGCCGGATTGTTTTTCGCTTCAGAGAGAGGCGTGAAATCGGGCGAGGGGAACATTATAGCGCGGCGATTGTCCCGTATTAGAGGAGAATTAGGAGTTTAGGAGCTTGAGTGACAAATTCTTTTCACAAGAACCAGCACTCCCTTGATGTCAGGCCTTTTTACAGTCGGACCCCTCCTTCCCCAAACCCGGCATTAAGGCGCATAATAGGAAACTTTAGCCGCGTTCGATTTATCTGCTTCTTCGAAAACATTTCACACATCACTAAACGGCGATTTCGCAGCGTTTCTCAAGGGGATAGTCTTTCACACACTTACCGGCATGAGTGCGGAGGCGAGGCGCTCTTATTGAGAGAGTGCGCTGGCATGTGGTTGTATTGTGCTAGTCGTGTCGGAGGGGGCATTTTTCTGCATTTGATCACATCTGCTGGTGCTTACTGGAATTTAGCAGGGCAAGATGTGAGAGGAAGATTAACTACAACAGCTTCGAATTACCCAATCCACTTTATTTGTGAAGCTCGTTTTATAGACGGAGACGTTTCCAAAATGCTGCACAGAGAGTCAAGCAAAAACAAGCTTTAGCTCCGTAAGTCTTGAATCAAGATAATCCAAAACAGTCAAAAACAAATAAAATAATAAACTAAATTCACACATCTCACTGTGTTTTAAAAAAGCCAGAAAATAAAAGTGATGGGACCTAAATCACTCCACTGTGGGGTCTATTTGGATGGGTCTATAGGCCATGGACATCGGTGTGTGCACTTTACATGTACATTTGTATGAGGTCCGTGACTTACTGCAGGACTAGTTCCATTCAAAACTTTAAAGTGGGGGCATTATTCTTTTTGCAGGTCTTTGGCAATCATCTTTTTTTCACTATCTAACACTTTGTTGGTGAGAAAATACTGGATACAAAATATCCAGTCTTTTCACTTCCTGTTCCTCTTCGCGAGTTACCCATAAGCCCCTCCCATTAGCTTATAATGTGTTTACCTTGCAATGAGAGGATTAAGCGCAGAGGCGGGTACTACTCACTTACATGAACAGTAACTTTTTAAAGAAATTGTACTTCTTACAGTAGTTTTATCATATGGTACGTTTTACTTCTACTTGAGTAAAATTACAATGAGTTACTGTAGCTGTGTTCTTACTTGAGTAAAAATAATCAGTACTTTTTCCACTATGAGTAAGAGGCAAATGCTTCATTTTGATCAATAAAATAGATGTAGGTCATCTCGTGCACCTTATTCTTTCTAATTATTTTTTTTTTTCAGTAACTTTATGCCATTTTCTTGGAATTTTCTTTGTAAATATCACAATTTCCACATGATTTTATGTTTTGTTTCACACATTTTATGGCGTCACTGAAAATAAATCTGATTTTTTTGCTCAAACATTTACTCAGTTACTCCCAGTACTCAAGTACTTTTTTTTTTACCTGAGTCATTATTTGGGTCACTACTACTACCACTACTAACAATCCATCCATCCACGCATCCATTTTCTTCCACTTGTCCGTTTCCGGGTCGAGGGGGCAGCTGTTGGAGCTGCCCAAATCACACTGCACCAGCCCCTTATGGCTCCTCCTGCAGGTGGTGGGTCCAAAGGAGGACGGCCTCATGGTTCTAACCGGCCTGTTGGTCTCTCATAAGGGGCTTCTGAACTGCTCTTTGTCTGACCCGTCACCAAGGACCTGTTTGCCATGGGAGACGCTACCAGGGGCACGAAGCCCCCGACAACAGAGCTCCCAGGATCATTCAGCTGATCAAACCCCTCCACCACGTTAAGGTGGCGGTTCCAGGAGGGTACTAATAATAATAATACATTTTATTAATATTGCATTACATTTTAAAGAAAGCTCAAAGTGCTACAACAGGTGAATACTGTACTTGTACTTGAGTAAAATTTGTTCAAAGTAACGTTACTCTTACTTGAGTAAATATATTGGCTACTCTACACCTCTGATTAGGTGAGAGGTGTTTCCTGGATACGTAGGGGCTCAGGAGGAGCTTCTTGGGAGAAGATTCAAAAATTACTCCAAAATATGGGAGTGGCTCAAAACAGAATTTCAGTTATGTTTTTGATGAGAAAACAACATTGGATCATAGTAAAAAAAAAAAAAAAAGATCTAAAAAGTCATTTTAACATATACACCAACTACAAATACAAACATTTTAAAGTCACTTTTATTTATTGATATAAGTCTTCTAAGATGGAAAACCTCAATGATTTGTATCACCTAATATTGCAAAAACAATAATTTGCTGATATTTTGTTCAGCCCTAAACAGGATCTTGTGTAAAAATAAAATGAACCCAACATTCACATATGGTTGCAATAGTAAGTTCTCTCTCCCTCTCCTCCCATTAGCATGTAGTGTTTACAGTCAGAAAATCCACTCATGAAAGTATGTGATTCAGTACACTAACAACTAATGTTCTCTGGCGCAAAACAAGGAGGAAAATTGTACTTAATGTCACACCGCAAAGTAACTACTCAAAGTGTTGGGGGGAAAAAAATGATGTTGAAACTGTGTTGATATTTCCCTTAAAAGCAAAAAGGTGTGGCTGTTGTAACCTCAGCTGACGTGCCCATATTTCCAGGCCATTCTCAGTGAAGCATTATAAGCACCGGAGTGGTGGAGTAACCTAGTTTGCTTACAGTATAGCCTGAAGTACACAACATGTCATGTGTCACAGAGAGAGAAGGGGGTGATGGGGAGAAGAGAGGATGTACAGGAAAGTGCTTCACCTGCATCAATCTCTTCCTTCACTTCCTAGATCGCGTTTCTCCTGGGTGCTACTATTTCCTCTACCACTAAAACATGCACAATAGGGTCCCATCTGAGGCCTGGATGAATGAAAGCGTTTTTGTGAGTGCGGGAGAACGGAAGGAAATGAGCTCATGGCCACAATCGGGCGTGGCGTGTTTACACGCGCTGCCAAAACCTAGATTGGTGTAAGTGACTCAAATTCACTTTCATTTCATTGTGAGATGTTTTGACGAGTTAAGATTGATTTGGGTATTTGATTTATAACTACACTGTGTTTATTTTTGGTTTTATTTAGCATTCCCATATTAGACTATTAGAGATACTCTTTATTTTAATACCAGTTCATGTTTCCTAGCACAAGTTCATCGAAAATATAATAGTTTCCTATTGTACAACTGCCAATGGGACAGGTAAAATGTCCTATTGGCGTAGCAGCAAGAAGGTCCCGGGTTTGATTCCCACCTGGATGGGGCCTTTCTGTTTAGAGTTTGCATGTTCTCCTCATGTCCATGTAGGTTTTGGTGGCAGTCAGGGGGACTGTTGGCACATATGTGTGCAGTCGCGACTGTCGGTCTACTCGAGGTGAAACTGAAGCTGCAGACGTAGCTTACCGCCACCGTGTGTGGAGTGAATCAGAACAAATCTCTGACACTACTGTACTGTAATCTAAGTGAGCGGTTATTCATTAAAAAAAAATAAAAAAAAATCATAGTGTTGTTGCCATAGCTGTGATGTATCTATTTTAATTTCAGTTTTCCGTGTTTTGTCTGGGTTTTGAGATGTGTGGCATGGGGGTGGGGGGGTGGGGGGCGAACAGGTTGGAGGGAACGGGTGAAAAAGGGGGAAAAAAAGCAAAAACATGTTGTGTGTAGACCATATGACTTGCAACATAAATATTTCTTCCTGACATGAGCACAAAAAACTATTTAAAAAAAAAACACTACTGTACGTGTTGTGCTTTGGGACTTGTGTCATGTGAAAAGCACTATACAAATAAACTCCCTTTCCATTCCTTCCCTACTTCAAGTAACCAGTCAGAAATGTCATGAAACAAGATAAAGTCAGATTCAGCAAATGGAAAGAAGGGGGGGAAAAAAACAACATCTGTCCTTCTTGGGAACATAGTAAACCCATTAATTTTTTAGAAACAATATATATGAAAAGGCCGACAGCTGAGGCCAGTGTCCCCTGTAGTACAAAGCTAATGGTTTTTGATCAAAGGCCCCTTCAGTCTGGCCCCCTGTGGAGTCACCCGTTTGTATTTGACCCGCTCCGAGCCAACCTCTGCCTGTGCTTTACATGCTGCATGGGCCCAGACTTCCACTGTCATCTGCAGCCATCATTTTAATGCTAATGCGCCGAGTTCCCTGACATTTTGGGCTATTATTTCAATGGTAATGCGGCAGTAAAACGGTCGCATGGGCAATTACATCGTTTCCTTGAGTAAAAGCGCCCTGAAAAGATTGACTCCCGGCAGAAAATCAATGGTGAATCTTTGCATTGTTGCGTCCACATGGAGCTTGAGGAAGAGGCTGTAGTTGTAATACGTGGTTGCTTCCTGTTTTAAGTTGTTCTGAGCTTGTTTTTGGTCTCATCAGAGGAAGTCAAGGCTGTAAAAAATATTTTTGTTTGGCGCCTCCATCTCGCACCTATCCACGATGCTTCCTGAAGTCTGGCCTAAACAGCAGCATCTTGTTTCTCTAAGGCTCAGGGATACACTTGCTCTTATTGATAATCCATTTAATTTATAAAAGGAGTGAACAGTTTATCAAGTAAGATCTACTGTATAAACCTTTCCTTTCTGGAGTCCTATTACTTGTTTGTTTATAGATTGTAAATACATGTAGCTGATTCATGAACTTGGACAGACCTTCAATACAAACCTAAGCTCAAACAAACCCAAATGTTTTCCTCCAGTATCATCTAACAAACAAAAATCTCGTCCAAACTCCAAAACTAGGAGCTGTTTCTGCCAGACATTTCCATCCGTTGTCACACACTCACACTCTCAAACATACTCTCATTCATCCCGGTCTATTGTACATGTTTTTAGTGGTGGTGGGGGAAAATTCTGAGAAATTCTTTGCTGGTTGTATTGATTTCGGTACTTTAATGCTAAAAATGAGAAATGTTAAGCAGTGTTTATTTCGTCGACTAAAATATTTAGTCTTAATTTTAGTCAAAGTGATATGTTTGACGACTAAAATTGGACTAAAACTAAATTAAAAGTTTTTCATGAGACTAAAACTATGACTAAAAGATATTTTAGTCGACTAAAATAAGACTAAATAAAAATGAAAGGGAGAGACTAAAATCATCCAAGCTTCTATTGACCGTCTGAAAGATCCTCAGATCATGTAAATCCTCTGCCAAAGGATCAGCTCTGAGCTTTGTTCATGTGGAAGCAGCTCCATGAAGCAGAGGAACAAGATTAAATATGATTAGAATGAATATTATAAATGCAGTCGACTAAATTAGTCTTAAATTTAGTCGACTAAATTGACATGCAATTTTAGTCGACTAAAACTAGACTAAAATTGAAAACATTTTTTCTACTAAATCTCGACTAAAATTACATTACATTTTAGTCAAAAGACTAAGACTAAAACTAAAATAAAATGTGTTGTCAAAATTAACACTGATGTTAAGTGGGGACCCTACAGAGTTGAATGAATCCTGCTCATATTGTGTCATATTGTCCGAGCTACAGTGAAAACAGCGTGATCTCGTCCTCTTCCTTCAGTATTTGATGAGGCAGAACAGACCGTGGAAAACAGCAGTACAGTTATGTGTGCTGTGGTGGTCAGTGTTTATAGGATTTCTCTTATTTCACTCAGGGACATCCCGCCGAAATGTCCCCACACACACACACACCCTTCTTCTGTTGACGGGACATCTGACACCCCCCAGCTGCACTGCGCCACGGTTTACCCAACTGTCAAGGTCTCTGCCTAATCCACTGCTGGTAATGGCACACAGTTAGAGGGGGGACATTTCAACAATATACTAATTAGTGTAACGTGCAATAAGAAGGTCCTGTGCTATGTGTTCTGGGCATAACTAGTCCCCTCTAGTCTATAGGACATTCGGCACAAATTGAATGGTTGCAATGAGCAGATGGCAAAGACTGCAGTAATTTGACAATATCCTTTGCAAAAGAACAAATAAAATAAAGAGTTGTTGAGAACATCCACTTCAGACCTTAATCCTGGGTCTGAATTTCTGCTTCAAGTGCACTACATTAAAGAAAAGCAACACACATTTGAATTATAGGCAAGTTTGCAATGCTTATACATTCCACATTTCAAAATTGGGTGTGAATAGTAACACATTCAACATATTTTTTCTAGTATGACCAATGAGTAAATGTCTGTAAACACCTGCTTATTTGTGCTGCCTCCCCTTGAGTTTCCACAGTCTCCAAATCTTTCTCAGCTTGTTTGGGAAAACAGCTTTGAGCTGACCCACAAAAACTAATAACAGAAAAGCGATGCAGTGTAAACTGGGAGGTCACTAGGTTGGGGTGTGTAACTGTAATTGTGCACGTAAGCTTGTGTTTGGAACGATAAAGCCACAGCGCTTAGCATTTCACCCAATACATGAAATAAAACACAAGCTTTTATTCTATAAACCAGCTCGTCTCCATGGAGATGTCGACTAAAGGCGGCCAAATATGAGATCCAAATAGGTATGGTCCTCATCCAAATCCATTCTTTGATTACTCACAGCATACATAGCATTTTCACTGTCTCTGGTCATTAGAAGCCTGTTTTGTATTAGTATAGTCGAAAATGTTATGCAGTGTGCCTTTAAAGCGTGGAACTTTCTTTTTGTTTTGTATTGTTTTTAAATATAGAAACAGCAAAGATGACAGCAAACATATTAACAAAAGAAAAAAGCAACCACCCCCCTCTCCGCGTCAGGCTGAATGAATATGGCACAAAAACAGGGGTCAAACGCCTTCAATTTCCAATATGTTTCCAATTTAAATCTGCACATATAACCCCATCCATCTCAATGACAGTGAGTGTAATCCCTGCTTCCTATAGGACGCTCGGCCCTGATCCTCAGAGCCCAGTGCTGCAGCAGCGGGAGTTAGCTGGAGTTTGATTTCAGACCCTGTTAGTCCTGTGGTATTCGGGGGGACGGTGAGATGCCGCTTGTTGGTTGAAGAGGGGTCAAGTTAAATTAGATTTTCTCTTCCTGCTTGGGACAATGGCTCCACTGATGGCCACGGCTACGGGAAGAGGAGCCTTAACTACAGTAAAGGCTATTTCCCCATCACCGCATTGGTTTGAACAGGTTATCAGCCACAAATCAGTATTTTTACTCTATGTACCATTTGGGGAAACCTGGAATAGAAGCAACTAATATACATTGCTATAGTAAGTTAATTACAAGCTACTTTTGGATTGAGAGGTGTTGAAACTACTTTCTTAGGCACTCAAACAGCTATAAAAAGCTTGCATTTAAAGGTCTGGGTGTCTTGGATTCATTTTCAACATACATGTCTTTAGCTGATGTGTGCCTTCAGTATCAGTCACACGTGGTCATTACACCACTGAAGAAAATATTTGACTTTTTGAGTAAAACTAAAAAGGGTCTCCAGACTGAACTTGACTAGACGTACACTTGGGATAAAATTCAACAGGTCTAAAATAAGGAATTCAACAAGTTCAAGCTTGAACTAAACCAGTGTGAAAGTTTGATTTCATCCAGGACTTGAAACACGAAATTCAACCTGGTCTGAAGGAGGTCTAAACTCGATCTCAGTCCAAACTGAGCCAAGTCTAAACAAGCAGAAAGCCTTCACTGCTCCAGACCCATTCATTTGTTTCACGGTACATTGTTGCCCTTGAGCCGAGATCTATAAAAGTGAAAATGAAACTCACTTTCTGAAGTCCCTTAAACAGAGTATACTGTGTAGAGTGCATCTATAAATCCAAGTTTAGCATTTTAAAGAGTCTGGAGGCTAAAAATGGAGCGAGAGGCGCTCAGAGAAAGATCACAGTCAAACAGAGCAGCAACCCAGGCTTTTAAGAGATTTAAACAGGATTTAGAACAGAAATATTCATCAACAAACTCAAATATAAGAAGGCAGCATGTGTACTTGAAAGAAATATACTAATCCTATATGAAAATTGTGGCATTTAGACCAGTCAGAGTAGCTTCATCACAAAGTCTTCAACTCGACAATCTCCTGCATTTTCCAACATAAGCATATGTCCAAACATTCATAAGAACTCGACTTTGGGTGTGCTAAATAAGTACTGTTTAATCATGCGCCCCGAATGCGAACCAAAACTGTAAACTCTCCACGTCATCCTGAGAAGCGGTGGTCCCACTGTAGTGCCGTCGTATAAGGGCAGCGTTGTGTGTTTTTCTTTCGTATGTGACAGCGGCTTGTGTCTCTGTTCCCACATCTCTCTGGCTCCATATCAAAGGGCCAGAGCTCGTCACCTCCGTCTGAAGCAGCTCACACCTCTCCCTCTCTCTGCGCTCTGAAGCGATAGGGCCGTAAACAACAGCCGCCGAGCCCTGACGGCAGACTGCACGACTGTGGCCTTACAGGGAAACACAGGGAGGCTGAGAGAGGCTGCATATGAAGAGGCAAGAAGACAATAACAAGCAGGATATGTGAGGGGAGCTGAATTATAGACCTGCATCCCCACGTGTTGTTGAGAAGTATTAGAACTTTCAAGCAGATAAACAACCACCTCAGTTTTAAAGTCATTATTTAGTTTAGGCAGAGCACACTTAAAATAGGCACAGGAACCAAATCCATTCAAAAATACGAGCAAAAACAAACCTCCATACATAATCTTTAACTTCTTAACCACCACCTGAGCAGAGCACATGTTCTCCAGTCTGGCTTTAATCAAATCTAAAACCTTCTTGAAAAAAAAAGGAGACTTAAATGATGAAAACACGACCAAAATGCAACAAAAAACATTCAAAAATGTGATGAAAAAGTGCCAAAAATGCTGCAAAAAAGTGACAAAAAAATGACGAAAAAGTGACAAAAATGTGATGAAAATGTGATTAAAAAAGTGACAAAAATGTGACGAAAAAGTGACGAAAAAATTTAGAAAAAGTGACAGAAATGTGGCAAACCACAAAAACTAAATATCAAGCATGGGTTTAAATCACTAGAATTGATAATAATATTTTTGTTTTGTGTGATTTTCACTCATTTAAACCTTTTTCCTGATCGGACCAAGATTACTTTGCTTGTTTGATGACATTTCAGACTGGTTCTAAGGTAAGTTAGAGTGAAATAAGAAAGTAAAACTGTCACTCCATTGGCAGACAAATCAACCTGAAATAAAGTAAAACAATTATTGAATCAGAAACATCTCAGAACTAGTGAAATAATCTTTTCATCAATGGTGAAACTGCATCTGGTTGTTTGCTCTTTGAAAGTTAGGAGTGAGTTTGGAACTATGTATGCAAATGTACGCAAAAAAAAACAAGTATAGGGCCTTTAACCAGAGGAAATCATTAAACCAGTCCAAGTCCAAAATCCAGTCTAATCTAATCTACTTTTAGAAACTACCAAATAATATGCATTTTCAAACTGCTTAAGGCTCTGCAAATGTGAATGCACCACCAACAGTGACCTCCAGGCCTAGTTTATACTGTCTCCATTGTTTTGAGCTACATATAAGGAAGCTAAGACGAGGAAAGCCAGGATACGTGTTTAAACTAGCCTTCACTTTTATATGCAGGAGCGGGCTAATCTCCCAAACGCTTCTTATGCAGGGGACAGTCCCAGCATGGTGACACTACGGTGGCCCTGGAGGGAAACAAACGAGTGATCTTTGCCTTTTATCCCGCCATTGTTGAGCAGACGACAGAGGGCTTACACCTTTGTAACGTTTGCCGAAGGCCATTAAGAGCGGCGTGTGACTATCCGCATCATTTGCATATTGACTCGGCGGGAGGGAGAAAGTTTACAGTTGAAAAGTGTAAGGCAAATTTAGTTAAGATAAGCTCATGAAGATAATGGGGCTCTGTGTAGCGCCTCAAAGTCTAGAGGCGGTGAAGCGGGACGAGTCAAATACAGTGGGAACCAGATGTTTACATACTCTTTTTTTAATACACTTTATAAAAGACACATTTGCATTTGTTTTTCCTCACTGTCTAACATGAAACCAGAATGAACTTTTACTTTTTCCTGTCAATTAGAATTTTAAAGTTAACATACATGCTATTTTAGCCATTCCAAAGTTAAGTATAGGCATTTATATGATATATTGTACTTCTACCACTATGGAGCACTCATAAATATATGTGATAAATATAAGTGTTTTCTGGAGGTATTAGATAATAGATTTAACCTGTAAATCTCTAAAGGGTTTTCCTCCTTTTCCCGCCTGTCAGTCCCTTAAAGGAACAGGCCACCGTTTTTACATACTGAGATATGTTCTTGCCTGAGCTTAGACGAGTTGATGTGTACCTGTCTGATCTTTGTGTGTGCCCTCAGTCACGCAAAATGACCAAAGATGTTGTTAGCATTTGGCCTCTCCCAGCCATAGAACTATATATTCCTATCGCTCCAAACGGGGTGAAGTTAGAAGCGACCAAGCTCTTCCACGGGCACGCACACAGACCAGACAGGTACGCATCAACTTGTCGAAGCTCAGGTAAGAACATATCTCAGTATGGAAAAACGGTGGCCTGTTTCTTTAAATAGATGAGGCGGTCATGTAACACTCCACCTGGTTAGCTCAGCTTAGCTTAGCACATGAGGTTTGCGGGATCGAGGACCACGTTTGTCTTCAATCAAATAACATTCATGCAGCGCAATTAATGCTGCATTATTTGTGAACAGTGGCATTCAAATGTTTTAGCAGTAATACATTGATACTTTACTTGCCATTAATAAAAGTGATATTACCAACTTATTTCTGTATAAAGGCATCTGTCATTTATTATAATTATATTTCCATTCTGGAATTAAGTAATAAAAATTGTATGTACAAAAGTGTATGACTCAGAAGGTTGGGTTCCATCAGGAACATGATCTTGTACAGAACTGGATAATTTTTTGGGCGTACGAGTCCTCCAGACTGTTCTTAGGATTTGTTCTTTGAGATAGGGCTGCAGCTAACGATTATTTTGATAATCAATTTATCTACCGATTATTTTCAAGATTAATCGATTGGCTGTGAAAGGTGCATGGAAATTGTATTTTTTCAATTTTTTGACCACATAGAGCTAAAGTGGCAGCGCTTGAGGACAGGTTGATGGAGTAAACATAAAGTAAACATTTGTAGGAGGCTCTTTGTGCTAATTCAGCTTTCTGATTGGACGAGACAAAGACAGATATTTATGAAATTTACAATGTACAAAACACTGCAGACCCTCACTTTAAAAATAAAGTAGTTTTTCATCCAAAATACATAATTGTCATGTCATTTTTGCTCTATTTTAGTCTGTGTTCACTAGAAAATGATTAATCGATTACTGAAATAGTTGACATTTAAGTTATCGATTAGTTGTCGATTAATCGATTAGTTGTTTCAGCCCTACTTTGAGAGGAATGTTTTCAGCTAAGAACAACTTTTGTGAATGCCAAAAACATTCTTAAGAAGGCCTTAAGAAGAAATTTCTGAGTAAGAACGTGTAGTGAACATCCATGAATAAGGTCCATTGCCTTTGCCTCTGCAGACACACAACTGTGACATGTGTTAAAAAGAATGACTACACTTATGTTTGTGAAGGCTCTCATTCGTTCAGAAAGTTTTCATCGTAGTGAAGCTAAAGCGTCGACCGGACTGGGTTGGTTGAGGTGAGGACGTTTCGCTTCTACTCACTGAAGCTTCTGTCCTCAACTACGGTAACCAAACCCAGTCCAGTCGACGATTTAGCTTCACTATATGATACTTCATTTATAATGTATCATTTGGAGCACAAGGATTATTCTTCTACAACTACCCCAATACTATTACTACTACTGTACACGTTATAGGACAAAAAGAATATGTGCAATAATGATGAACAGTTCACCAAAACACAGAGCCCCAAACTATGCTAAGATATGTTTCTTTATCAGAGATGTCTTCCCGTTTACCAATGCCTGGCCTAAATGTTTGCAGTGCAAGATTGTTGTATTTCAAAAACATAGCCTTGAGTCTAGGCTGTACACATAACTCAAATATTCGGTCCAAAAATGTATATATAAAAACAAAGTACCAGCAATACATGTCGGAGCATCACTTAAAACGTCTAAATCATTTTGAGCATTCACAGCCCACACCACTCACATTCTTGTAACATCATTCAAAAAAAGTCTCGTATATGGGTTTACAGCCCTGGTGACACTCAATCGGATAAACACATGCAGTGAGTACAGTATGTAATAACTCCAGCCTAAATGAAGTTTGGGTAAAGCTAACCATGGCCCTGTGAGGCTTTAATTACAGAACAGGGCTGCGTCTGAGGAGCGATGACATATTTCTTGAAGTGAAGTTTGTTATTTTTACAGTCAGCAGGGTGTAATGTCCTCAGGGTTTCCTGGTTGTTTTTCATGAACGGGAGAGATTGGGGCTTTTCCTGGCAGAGATCATTCATTCACATATGAGATTACAGAATTACCATCCAAGTGCCCCATTCACTGCTATATTCCCACCGGGAGGGCAACAAAAATCTGCTGCAGAGCTGTGCTTGTTTTGGCAGCTTGTTTTAAACGCATTAGTGCAGAAGGAGGCAGGTGATTTTCTCTGGAGATACTGAAAAAGCCAAAAGTAAATGTCAAAAATGTGAAAAGTTTACTTCATTTGGATCAAAATATCTGGCATTTATCTTGGAGGTGTTTGTTTTTATTCTAATAAGTACTTACTACCCGGGTGAGGTTAATTTGTAGTGGGTCACTCACATGTTGAAGGTATTTCAGAGCGAACATTGTTTCTCGAAATGTTTCAGTCTTCTGTGAGCTTTTTTTTGGGCTTTATTCATTTCCTGGTACTTCCATAAGCCGACATGTTTGGTAAAGACTGACTGTGTTTGGTAAAGACTGCGGGAATGGCTGGCCAGGGAGAAATTATGTAGGTGGCGAAGTTATATTCAGGAAGAAAAATATCACAATCAACGATATTATAGACTTTAAAGGCACACTGCGTCACATTTTGGACTATCCTGTTGCCATCAATGCAAAACCTGACCAGCTCGACACAGAAAATGCTCTTTTTGCAGTGGGTAGCCAAAGAATGGATTTGGATGAGGACCTAACCTGTTTAAATCTCAAATTATGCTTCAATCAACGTGTCCATGGAGACGAGGTGGAGACGTCCCGATAAAGTTACAGTCATGTCTTATGCCTGGTGTATACTGAGCGTTTTTTTTGTGTTATACGATTTTTAGATGTCACATTGCACGGCGTGGGGATGGTAAAATTGTGAGCTGCACTCTTCTCCACCTTGTGATCGTTCAAATGACAATCGTAGCTACGGCCAAAGTTGTAGCAGTTTCAGGAAATGTTTATTTCCTCGGAAAAGTGCAGGGAAAGTCCTGTAAAATGCAGAGTCGGACCCGCTCGTGCCCGGCTTATGTTGCTTGTGACTCTGGCGGCTTGCGGTGTGCGCTGATGTGTTGACGGGACACAGACAGAGATCCTCTCTGCAGCGAGAGGAGGCTCACTCTACGACTATAGAAAAAAAGACCAAAGATCCGCACAGACTGCGCTCACCAGTTTATTTGGGACCACAAGTGTAACGTTTTGGACGTTTAGCCCTTCATCATTCACTCTACGACTAGCCTTCTAAAATATCAGACACTGCCTGATGTCGTTGCTCATCTTTGGTCTATTTTAAATCTTTGTCCCTGTTTCACTGTATGATCTAAGACCTCCGATTTTCAGCTACGACCTAAGATTTTTCCCACGACTAGGGCTGTCACGATAATTACTATATCAACTTATCGCTCAATAAATAACAGATAAACGACATAATTTTGGGCTCGATATTCATAGTCTGTACATTTATTCGCATTTCCCCCCTATTTTTTCTTTGTAAAACTGATTTCTAACAGAAGCAAATTGAGTTGCATTATATTTCATGTTTATTGCTGATTGTGTGGTATTTGATATGATAATGCACTTTTAGAACTGTCATTTTTTTTATGCCTGAGAGTTGACTGTATCCAGTATCGTTAGAGTCAATAATATCGTTAATCATTTTGAGCCCAAAATGTATTGTTTATCTGTTTATCTTTGTTGAACGATACGTCGATATATAAATGATCATAGGACAACCCTAGCATAGTCTTTATAAAACAGACCAAAAATGTGCTAAATGTGTCTGTTGGCTTCCCCACAATCAGGTCACCGGTTATAAAAAAAGAAAAAGACATGTAACCACTTCATGTTTTGTAATTGCTGTTTTCCTCTTTCCCAGATTGCGATTTATTCCAAGATTTTGGGCAATAAGTGAATAACAGATAATAGTTTTTTTTGAACAGTTGTCACTATGGTAAGTATCACCACCCACAGCACGAACAGCGATGTCTAACTATATCCACATTTGTCCTCTTTTGTCCGTGCCGCACACAGGGACACCCACTTCGCAATTATGCCTATTGTGCTCCTTTCCTGCTCCCTTGAATGCCCTCTACATGTGAGTCGTGTATTTAGCCCCTATCTGATATTGGACTGACATCTTATCTCAATCTGTCTGCGCCAATGTACATAAACACGTATAGAGCACAAACCCTCCAAATCCCACAATCAAAACATTACAGGGAATTCTAAATGCATTTCCTGAGTCCTTACATCAGCTTTCAAAACTTTTTTTTTTTTTCTTCATCGCTCCCTGTCAACTCTGGAGGTAGACAAATAAACGTAAAGTGTCACTATAAAAGAACAATAAACAAATTAGCCGGGGTGAGTTGAGTCTTCCCCCATGACTCAGTGTTGGAGGTGTTTTTTTCGGGCTCGTGTTGTGTTTGCAGATAGCATCAGCGGCGCTGACAGACACAATAAGGGAGGCTCCTGCAAGGAAGCTGAGAAAAATACAGGAAGTGTGTGTGAGAGGGGTTCACGATTGTTGCCAGCTGTTACGGTACTGAAGGAGCTGTGGCTCTATTCAGGTAATATTGTCTTTTAATAAAAAAAAGCCTGTTGTCATTTATGTCATGAAGTTTAGATGCCAAAATATATTCGAAATCTGTAGTTTATAATACAAACGCTCTAAATGAGGAGGAGGAGGATAAACTTTATTGTCCCATAGGGAAATTTGTCTTGGACGTGCCATGCTGTGGTTCATACAATAACAATATATGACAGTGTATTAATCAAGGCAATGAATTGATCATAAAAACACCCAAACACAAAGTGCAATCTGCGCTTGTTAAGAAGAGCAGCCGATACAGGAATAAAACAGTTTGTATCGGTTGCATGTGTCTCTTATAGCCCAATATCGTTTCCCCCGATGGTAAAAGCTCATATTCATTAAAGAGCACACAAGAACGTTCTTTGAGAATGTTTTTTGCCAGGGCCGAGGATTCAAAGAGTGTCTGTAAAGAAGCAAACTCTTTCCTGCAATAATCTTCATGGCAGTACGGAACAGTTTCTCTATTTTGGTTTTACACAGGACAGTAAGAGGGCCAAACCAGGCAACCATGCCGTATCTGATAGGCTTGAATATTGCAATAAAAATGGTTATACTACTATTGAAACTAAATTCGTAAACAATTTGTTTTTCTGTCAAAATAAAATAAATAAATAAATATCAAAACATGAAATCTAATGGATTTAATAAAAAAAAATCCCTTTAAAACAGAATTTCTGCTTTTTTTGCCTGTGTGAATCTCAGAGAGATTTTGTGATATATTGTGTCACCTAATATTGTGCAGATAATAATTGGTGCTATATTGTGTGCAGCCCTATATTATATTAATTATAGTGTAGTATATTCAATTATATAGGTTGATCTGTAGATTTAAGTCATAGATTTAGTCCACATTTTATAAAACTTTAGTCAAATTTCAGTCAGTAAAAATATTACTTTGATTAAAATCAAGACAGGAAAATTGTTAATGAAATGAACACTGGCACACTGTGGGCAAAAGGCGGTTCATAGAGAAAAAAAGCACTAAAATACAATAACTTTCCAGAAAACATTTAGAGGATTATTTACAAACATGACTCTTTAAACTCAGATCATTAACTAGTTCTCCGTCTCACGTCTGTGCCTGCCTTGAGTCGTCAATCTCGGAACACATTCAAAACTACTACTAAGTGTTTGGGCTGGTTGGTCTTTAAGGCACTCCTGGGACAGTGTTGTAAAAAAAAAATCTCCAGCAAACAAACCTCAACCATTCTCAAAACAATGACACGGAACCACACACTTGCTCTTATAAACACACACTTTTCACTGCAGCGTCTCCTCTGCCAAACTCAAATTAGCGCTCTTTGTTCCAGGAATGCTCCCCAACTCTTAGCACGAAATTATGTCATCCGCCCCTTTTAACGCGACCACGTGTTTGCTGCGGTCTGCGTGGCCCTGTGTCTGTTTATGCCATTGACTTCCCTGTAGATCCACACGGAGCTATTTTGATTAATGCCAAAATTGTAATTATATAGTCCGGGGATGTGTTTGCTTCGAAGGTCGTCACGTTTAGCGCTGTCCCGAGAGTCGAAACCATTGTGCTGTTTTGGACACAGTTGTTTTCTGTGTAAACAGTAGACTGACATAAAATTGGCTTGAGTGTCAGACTCACAAAACTAGGTCGAGCACATACTGCATTGTTACTGTATGGTTAGCTGTATGTCCTATAAGCACTTAACTTTGTAGTAATTGTTTTAATCACAGAGTAAGTTATGGTCATTTATTCATCAGTAAAAATGACAACATAGCAATATTGCGGAGAGTAGGAGTGTCTTATACTTGTCCAAGAACAACTGACACTTAAATCGATACTTCTTAACAACAGGATGATACTAAAAAAAGCAGGGTGTGTCACACTTACAAAGACATAAGACATGTTTTATCCTCTTAACCCTCACCTGAAGCTTCTTGAAAAAAGCATCAATAGCAACAAAAGACAAGATAACATCGAGGATGAAAGTGCAACGAAAAGACATAAAAAAGGTGATAAAAATATGACAAAAACACAACAAAAAAGTGGCAAAAATGAGACAAAAATGCAACAAGAAAGCCACAAAAGACCAATGAAAAAGTGACACAAAAGTGATGGAAAAGTGGCAAAAATTTGACAAAATAAAAGTCAAAACAGTGACAACAACTTGGCAACAACGCAAGGAAAACGATCCATTTAGATCACTTTTGTTGGTCTTAGCTTTCAAATGAGGCGTTACCCTGGCCTATAGCTCTCCAGTCAAAAAACGTTTAGATTTGGGTAACACCAGCTGAACCGGAGAAAAACAATACGGAGTTTAAAATTTTAAATTAAATTTTAAATTTTAAAATTATGCATTTTCCTCCCCCTACATGTTCCAGCCATGTCCTAATGTGCCTCTAAAATCCTGCACTGTAACTGAAAAAGGTGTTAACTTGGGTCCGAAGTGCCGTCATGCACGAGCTCAATATAGAAGGTGCAGTTACACGTATGACCTGAGGTGGCAGTAGTGAGTATAAAATGGCCAACTTGCATCTAGCCCCTTTAAAAGAAATATTGCATCAATTTTCACAGAAGTGGTTTGTCGCTATGCTACGTTTTGACACTCAGTTGTGATTGGCTAAAACAAGGGGCACTTCATCTAATCAGAAATTCTCTTCAATTCAAATTTAAAGCTTTTTAATGCCATCTTACAGCCCAAATATGATGTTTTAATACCACAAAGGCAGAAAAAGATTTGCAAACGTTTCATCAAACAGAGAAAAGAGAATTGGACAAAACGGGCAACTCTTGAGCAAAAACATTTGATCAATTTCAGCCAACACTGCGATCATAATTCCACACACAGTACCTGAACTGAGCAGAGCCGCTGGAACAAAGCAGATAAAGTCAGCAGCAGCGTCGCGGACTTCCTGGTCTTCATCCTGCAGCAGCGTGACCAGGCTCCTCCAGAGGGACACTGTGGCGGCCAGACCTGAAATAAGCCACCAAATATTGCAAAATAATATGTAAAACAGATACTGGATTGATGCAATAATCTTACGTAATTTGCAAATCACTAAGGTACCGAGATGTGACATTACATGCATACTCGATTGCTAAAATATACGGATCGAGGACATACCCAGGGGCAGATGGGGGCTGGTGAGGACCGGAGCTGTACATTTGACCAGGACTTCGGAGACCATCATCTTCACCTCCGCAGGCTGGTCCTCGCTGCAGCAGGAGCACACCAGAGAGGCCCATTCGGAGAAACAGGACGCTGCACTGGCATCCTAATGGGAAAGAGCATAAAAATAAAAGGTCTAGAGTAACATGAGCAAATTTACAATGGGGAGAGAGACTTAAATGAAGAGTAAAATCCATGCTCCTTTGTCTCCTGTCTAAGTAAGTATCCATGTAAGTTGTTAACATTACTTTTCTGCTGAACGTACTAAATCAGATAGTGCTGCTTCTCCCAATGGAGCTTCAGGTCAACTGCGACACCCCCTCGATTTGACTGGAGAAGAAAAAACTCAAACTAAACTGGTTTACAAAGAAAAGTTTACCTGAGGTGCAGGTGTCACGAGCTGAGCCACCAGCTGAGAGAGGAGAGTGAGGGCAGCACAGTGGAGCTCCACACTGAAAGCACAAATGCACAAAAAAAGGAATGTTATTTCCAGAATATTTATATTGCGCTGATGTATTGTTATATCTTACAGCTGAAATACCCATGTCCTTCAGTTTTCAAGCTGTCAAAGTGGTAGGTAGTTGTGCTTAATGTCCTGACTTATTTCTAGCTCTCACAATACCTCCCACACATCCTAATTGTTCACGCAATGTAATTATATGCAAGTGTTAGGTGCGTGTACAGCTTTGTACGAGAAGAAGTAGAAGAACATTGCAATGATCTAGTTAGTGGTGGATAAAAATGTGCTATATTTATATTTATTTAACCAGGAAAGTCCCATTGAGATTGAAAACCTCTTTTTCAAGGAAGCCCTGGACAAGAGGCAGCAAACAACACAGAATTGGAATTACAATACACGCTATACATATTATGAAAAACAGTTACAATGAAAAAAGGTCGACTCAATATATATAAGTAAGGGGTATGGTCTGTTTGTTCCCAGATAAATGCTATGTTTATAATATAGGACTCGAGGGGCAAGAGAAATGTACTCTAATAATATAGGATTATATAATTTTATGAGATTCAGAATAGTTTTGCAGTTAATAACTATTAATACAGTACAGCTTATAAATAGAATAACCTAGGCTCACACAGAGTTTTATGAAATTTGGACAAAGATGGAAATAAATTCTTTTTTTCATCAATTTCTAAAGTAAAAAAAATGTGTTAATATAAAAATTTGTGTGATTTTGTGAAACATTGTGGCATAAATATATTTCTTCACCTAAATAACAGTAGTTTGGAGATACATTGTGTAGCTCTACTTATTAACTACTGGAAATATTAAGTAAAATTAGATTTAATGACTCATTCTATGTTTGTTTTTTAATGCAATGCACCAATAAAGTACAAAAATGTGCAACTGAAAACTCCCATTCATGCACAAAACTCGTGTAGACTTACAAACCACAAAAAAGAAGCGTGCTGCTCCTCGCCACTGCACTGCACAGAACAATAGCCGCAGGCGCAGGCAGCGACTCAATCTCACCCCAAAAACTGGCTCTAATCATCACCCTCGCCTCGCTCCGAAAGGGAAAGAGGATCCTCACCACCAGAGATTGTGGCCGGGACGAGGCTTTGCGCCGCTGAAAGCTCTCTGAAACCCTATCCTGATCCCGGGACGTTTGCCGTTGTTCAGGGGTGAGAAAGGTGCAGCAGTGGCCCGTCAGAGAGGTGTGTGTCTGTCAGTGCGAGTCGAAGGGCGGACAGTGGGAGAGTGCTCATAAATACAGGAGTGTAAGGTGTACTGTGAGCTGAGTCAGTCTGTGGTTTCATATGGGCCCGGTGCTCTACAATAGAGAGCGTTGGATCAAACAGGTGTGAGGGGAATAACGGGGATTATGTTACTGTAGGTCGATGTTTACAGTAAATATGTTTAAAATGCACTGTATTAGTTTGAGTTTCACTGTGGATTGAGAATCTTTTGGATGTGCTGGACAAGACTTTGTGCAGTGGTCACTCTCTCCCATCATCAATACAAGAGCTGGGGGAAAAAGTTAATGCAAGACTGGAGCTTTTGCCATTATAGAAACGTATTGAAACCATGCCAAAGCTAATGCCTGCTTTAATAATCTCTTAACTCCCATTTTAACCAAGCACATTTTCTCCAGTTCAGCTTTACTCAAATCTAAAAGCTTCTTGAGCTTACAGCCTTATTGACTTTAAAAACTGATCTAAGACTTTTCTTTGCATTGTCGTCACTTTTTTGGTCATATTTCTGGTGTTTTTGTAGCTTTTTTGATGTTTCTTTGCTGATTTCTCATTCTTTTTTATCATCCTTTATTTGGTCGCCTGTTTTGTTACGTTTTTATCACTTTTTGTACTTTTTGTTGCTCCTTTGTTGCCTGTTTTTGCTGCTTTTTCACCCTCATTTACTTCTAGTTTTTTGCTATTCTGTCGCTTTTTTTTAAAGAAGCTTTTAGACTTGGGTCAAATCAAACTGGAGAAAAAGTGCTTGGTTAAAGTGACTAGATGCAAGTTAGCCATTTTATACTCACTACTGCCACCTCAGGTCATACGTGTAACTGCACCCTCTATATGAAGCTCATGCATGACGGCACTTCAGACCCGAAGTAACACCTTTTTGAGTGACAGTGCAGGATTTTAGAGGCAGTTGTGGTGAACAGGTCTGAGCTCCAACAGGACATTGTTGTAACATGTAGGGGGAGGAAAATACTGAATTTTAACATTTTTAAACTCTGTATAGTCCCTTTAAAGTGGGGGTTAAGAGATTAATCAAAGCTAAAGGTGGTCCAACAAAATAGTTCTTTTTAGGTCAGGCAGTGGATTCCATTGGGTTTCTTGCTGTGAACAATTTGAGAACCACTCCCCTAAGGTATAGCACAAAACTGTACAATGTAATGTCTGAACAGAGCCAAACATTGACTGATGATCGCTTGGCAGGTGTAAGTTAAATCGTATGTGTGATTTAAAACATGCTAAAGTCGTATATAGAGTCAGAAACTTCATCAATCTTCACACGTGTTCATAAAAGTTTTCATGTTGAGGTCATGGATTTACCAGACTGAGCTTACATTACATTTCCTTACGACTAGGTTTCGGTAAAACTATTCTCGTGTCACTGGTCGATGGAAACAGTGACCCGCGTTTGAGAAAAAAAAAAAAAAAAAGTTAGGCCCAGGTGCAGCCACTGACCCGAGGAGTCCTACTGCATGGACTGTGGACCTGAATGAGGGGCTGACAGTGTGTTCCGACCCATCCATCACAGAGGAGGGAGAAAGAGTCAGGTAAAGGGGGTGAGAGGGAGATGTTTGGACTGCAGGTGAGGGGACAGGGTATAGTGCAGGTAACAGCAGCAGGAGTTGGATTTCTACTACAGGCTTCTATTCATGTTTGGAAGTTACAGCAGTGGGTACGTGTAGCAAACAACTGATTATCTAACAGATTTCAGTAGTGTATTCATGCATGCAACAATAGATAATGCATTTCTTAATTCTAGAAAACACCGAGAAGTTAAAGAGGGGGTATTATGTTTTTTTCAATCACATAGCACCAGTCTATAGCACACTACGTCTTTGAACGTGCCCAGATCCCGTTTAAAGACGCGAGGAGATCGAGCGTTTAGTGTGGCTGCTCCAAAACTCTGGAACAGTCTCCCCCTAAATGTCAGAGCTGCTCCGACCATAGAAACCTTTAAGACTGCCCTTAAAACACATCTGTTTGCGTTGGCGTTCAGTTCAAGTTGAGCTGTATTATGACTCTATTGTGTGTGCTTGTCTTGTTGCTTTGTACTGTTATTTTATATTGTGTACCTGTATGTGAAGCACTTTGGGCACCTAGTGTTGTTGTAAACGTGCTATACAAATAAAGTTGACATTGACATTGACATACAATGATGACGAAACCTTCTGTTGGTCTGTAAATGCAGTAAATTAGAATAACTGCCTTGTATAAAATTGCTTTCTCAAAATGACTGTAGCGAATGTCTTGAAATAGGCCTCTTTAAGAACCTCTGACCCTTTCCGACACGCCCCTCCACATGCTGTCTGTGGCATCAGTGGGGAGGGGGTTCTGCTGAGGAGCAGTGGTTGGTTACTCGGCTGGTGACGAAAGCTCGGAGGCGTCTCCAGGAGATGGGGGCATTCCTAGGAGGACTCAGGCAAACCTATCCCTAAAATGGCCGCCATCAGAGTTTTTACAGATTACTCAAAAATACGTGAATGTGCCAAGGCAACACTTCAGGCATGTTTTTAATGAGGGAATGACATAATAACATGATGTAAAGCTTGAAAAAGTTGATTTTGCATAATACCAACCCTTTAATTTCACTAAACCTTTCTAAAATTGAGAAGTCATATTGCTATTGAAACCGGTGTGTTATGTAACAGTGGCCACTGAGGATGATGTCAGGTCATCTCTGCTCGTGCAGTGTTCTGGTCTCGTGTCTGACCTGTGCGCTGAGGTTTGGGCGAGCGAGAGCAGGCGCCGCAGGACCTCCTCTCGGGACAGGCGTCGATCCCCGTCCCGCCACAGAACGGGCCCCGAGGAGCCGAGCGCGCACAGCACCTCCAGGACCTGCGCACACGGGACGTACAGAGAACATACAGAGGACATGTGAACTCTCGTCTGTCAGTGGGGCTTTGGTGTCCTCTCGGCAGCTGCCAACGTCCTGAGTATTTTTACACCGGTCGGATCCTCCCATCGCACGCCCCAAAAACCACGGGCGCACAGCTGCCCGGCGGCTCACACACAGATAAAGTTTACATCCTACTGCATTAGAGACTCTGTGTTCAAACGGAAACTGCTGAATAATCAAGTTATGAATGATATAGAAAATGCTTTTTGTGTTGTGTCCAGAATGAGGATATATAAGCACCAACCCTTAGGAAACTTACGCAGACTCAATGTCAGAAAACCAAGAATGAAGAAAGAAGAGCTGGTGGGAGAAAATGCCAAACAAAACAATTACTTTAGTCAATTCTCATTTGGTACAACACTTTATAAGACGTTTACAGGCACATTTTTGAGAGTTGCTTGACAAGTGTTTTTTAACCTCTTACAATGCGCCTGAACTGAGCGCATTTTTTCCCGGTTCGGCTTTACCCAAATCTAAAAGCTTCTCGACTGGAGAGCATCAGTGTAATGCCTCAATTGACAACTAAGACCTACAAAAGTGATCAGAACTTGTTCATCACGTTGTCACCGTGTTTTTGTCCTGCTTTTGTTACTTTGGTAACACTTTATTTTACAGTACCCTAGATACTCTGTAACAGTCTGTAATAACCTGTACTAGATACACAATGAAATAATATGTATTTGTAGTTTGTAGGTACATAATGTAATAAGACATAACTCTAACCCTAACCTTAAGCCCTAACTATAAGGGTCTTGTATCCTATTACATTATATGCCTACAATTACTTACAAAGTACAATGTATCAAGAGTAGTGTAAAATAAAGTGATACCGTTACTTTTTTGTTTGTTTTTCCAGCACTTTTTTGTCACGCCTTTGTCACTTTTTCTGTTACTTTTTTGTTGTGTTTTGTCGCTTTTTTGTTACGTTTTCATCCTCGTTTTCGTCTCCATTTTGACACTTTTTCCAAGAAGCTTTCAGATGTGGGCAAAGCCAAACTTGAGAAAATGTGCTTGGTTCAGGTTCAACTGGTTAAGAAAGTACAGAAGTATATAGAGTCGTAGTACGTAGTAGTTAGCGCTCTTCTGTCGCAAAAAGAAGGTCTGGGGGTTCGATTCCCGGACTGTGTGAGTCTTTATGAAGTTGGCATGTTCGCTCTGCGTCTGTGTCTCCTTTGGGTGCTCCGGTGTCTCCCATCAGCACAAAATGCACAATATGTCAATCCTGCAGGTGGGTGGTTGGGACCATTAGATGGGTTTTACTGCATGGAAGGATGGGTCTAAAGCAGGGGACAGTATATCAGTCACTTTTCCCTCTGTGTTTACTCCCTGACACACTGGCAGCTGACTGACTGCGCGCCGGGGAGTAACCCTCGTGTAGTGCATTCGTTTTAAAACACATATCCAGCCGTGAACACATGTTGACATTCCTGCAGCGCATCTCACTGATTATTATTTCTTTCTCGGCCTCAACCTGTTATTAGAGCGTTAAAATAAGGCTGGCTTTATGGGAGGGGTGAAGGAGGGAGCGGGGCGAGCGACTACATGCAGAGTGTAAACAGTGGTGTGTGTGCGTGACTGTATATTTGACCTGGGGAGCTGTAAAAAGAGGAGGGCTAGAAAAGGTAAGACCCCTCCAGTGTCCCGTGTGTGGACAGTGTGACTCCGTTAAACCAAATACAATAATCTGCGGTTTAGCTGCGGCCTGTAAAACTGGAGCAAGAAAACATTTCGTTCAAACAGAAAAAAGAACACATACGCACTAGCGGCTACTCGGTTTTGTAGATTTCACTCTTTTTAAGTCAGTACAATAAATATTTAATAAGCCCTATTAAAAATTTCAAGGATTTCCTCAAGATCGGGAATAGTAGAATCCTTTATTCCTGTGAAATAAAATTGTTCTCACACTTTTACGATTGAACTACAAATTGAAAAAATAATAAACTCATTATGAGGTCGGTCAGGTCTGGAAAGGGTCACTGCTTCTTGTATTTTTGCATTTTGACCCATAGGCAAATCTGTCCTCTGTATTTGACCCATTCTTAATCCAGTTCGTCGCCACAACCTTCTTGAGCATCTCGCTGTAGGATTAGCCTAATGTGCATTTTGAGAAGAATGCATTAGTAGGTTTTTCTCATGAAGTGTGATACAATATCATAAAACACATCATTTCTGCTTCGTTCCAAACTGGAGGTGGGCTGGGCTGTCTTTAACGCTGCAGACAAGTGCACACTTTCAATGATACAGCCTCAGCCGCTCGTAACACGGTTTAAATGGGACTTTGCGGTGTGGACACTTTTACAATGGCTTCTCTCTGTTCTCCATCAATCACTCCAGGTGCCATGCCAGGCTCGTGTCACCGCCCGGTTAGCATCTCTGAATACGAGTATGAATTCTGTCATACTTTTCACACACGGAGCCACCACTGAAAATGGGCGGTGTTCATAGTACCTTTGTTATTAAGGTCATCTGCAAACAAAGGTCTCCAAAGGGTCTAGCACCTGCTAACCTGCTGGTTCTCAACTGGTGGGTACAGAGTCAGAACCCAAAAGCAGGTCGTGGAATCATTTTCATTGGGTAACAAGCATTTCCATTGAGACTTTGAGAGAGACATATAAGCTCTGTTGTACTTGTGTATAATGACAAATAAAGCATTCTCTTCTCTTTTCTTCCACTCTCGTCTCTTCTCTTCTCTTCTCTTCTCGTCTCTTCTCTTCGATTCTTTTCTCTTCGACTCTCTTCTCTTCTCGTCTCTTCTCTTCTCGTCTCTTCTCTTCGACTCTTTTCTCTTCGACTCTTTTCTCTTCGACTCTTTTCTCTTCGACTCTTTTCTCTTCGACTCTCTTCTCTTCGACTCTCTTCTCTTCTATTCTACTCTCTTCTCCTATCTTGTCTTCTGCTCTCTTCTCTTCTCTTCTCTTCTACACTCTTCTCTTCTCTTGCATTCCATTCCCAGCAAGATATTTTTTTCAATATTTATGTACTGAGACAGCAAAAATACACGCACATCACTAGGCACAAAGCTACTGCGGTTTATTTTATTTCATTTATTTGACAGGGACATGTATAGGAGCATTAATCAGCTCTTGGAGCTAATTTCCATCTGCAGACCCCCCTGATTAACTGTGAATAAAGAAAAAGCCTGCACACTTACTCCAAAAGGACTGCATTTATTAAGACAACGTTTCGATCCTATATAACCTCTACCCACTATAGGCTCATCCACCAGTGTGGAGTTGGATAAACACATCAATACATGGAAATAATCAATGGTACATCCATTGCAACCTTTACAAAAAATTTATGTCAAAAGCTATTTATATATAATATAAATATGTATGTACTACAAAATTAGACTATGTTTATTCTATTTAAATGACTGGTGAAGAGTTGTTTCACGTAATTTCAGTATTATGGCTTATTTCTGGCTTTAATCAACAATAAGCTGTGGAAAATTAAATTATAAATGATTGAATGTACAAATAATAATAATAAATAATAGATTCAATTATGCTTTGGGTCGCGGTGATGTTTCACAACGCTATAAACGGTTGAGGGGTCAGTTCAGTAGGCTCTCAAATGTTAATGTAATGGATCTGCATTTTGAAAATGTTAATGTAAGATTGCAATCAGAAGGATCACAATAGGATATTTTACCGTAATTGTTTAAGCCCTGCTACTAAACATGGACTGAGCCTTAAATGAGGAACAATAAAAAGCCCGTAACTTCCCAGGCATGTTCTTTTTTTTTTTCTTTTCTTCCCTCGACCCACATCGTTTTCTGACACAGCTGGTCTGAGTGCCTCTGCTGACTCCTGACTTTTTACAACGCGTTTTAATGAGCCGCCGTCCCGTGACACTCCGGCCTGCCCGCATACCCAAATATACAGGAAAACATGCCAAGTCAGGCGTGGACGCGTACACAAGGGCCGCGCTGTGACATGCAAATAAACGTGACGCCCACCCAGAACGAAAGCACACACCGCAGGTACAAACAAAACAAATGTAAAAGTCGCACTCCGGCTCAGTCCTCAGGGGCCGTGGGTCCTGCTGAGAGCCAATGGTATTTACAGGAGTGAGGGCTGCAGCGGCTTTCGAGTTAAAATAGAGGAGTAGAAATATGTTGGAAGAGAATAGAAGAGCATATTATTACTGAAGGTTAAAGGGACTATACAGAGTTCAAAAATGTTAAAATTATGTATTTTCCTCCCCCTACATGTTCCAACAATGTCCTAATGTGTAGAATGAGCTCAGACCTGTTCACCACGACTGCCTCTAAAATCCTGCACTGTCACTCAAAAAGGTGTTAATTCGGGTCCGAAGTGCCGTCCAGCACGAGCTTAATATAGAAGGTGCAGTTACATGTATGACCTGAGGTGGCAGTAGTGAGTATAAAATGGCAAACTTGCATCTAGCCCCTTTAAAGGTTATTAAAGCAATGTGCGAGAACTAGATTCCACCTGTCTGCGCTTGAGAAAGAAATAGACTCAGCAGATTGAATTTCTGTATTATTTCTTGCTTCATGTAACTAGGCAAAAGTAAAGCCAATATTGTATTTTATGACATGCTTTTTTATCTTATTAAAATTACTTCCTAGACCAAGCTTTGCTGATTCACCAGGGAAATTACTTTGAAGCTTAATGTGATCACAAGGACAAAGAAGGATCATAATATGGATTTTAATCTAACCCACTTTAACCCAGTGCATTTCCTGCAGTTTGGCTTTACTCAAACTAAAAGCCTCTAGGCCAGTGTAGCACCTCATTTGAATGCTAAGGCCTATACAAAACAGATCTACACTTCTTTTGTCACATTGTCACCACATTTATGACATGTTTTTGTTGCATTTTCATTTTGCGTTTTGTTGCTTTTCCGTTATTGTCATATTTATGTCACTTTTCTTTCACAGATGTTCTTGTCTGTTTTTTGTGGTGTCTTCGTTTACAGCCAATAGGCCTGTGCAATGACCCATTTGAAAGCTAAGACCTTGTATTTTCTGAAAATATGTGTGGGATCTGTGTGAGTAAAACACAAGCCGGTGGATGGCAGGTAACAGGTTAAGTATATTCAACAAATGTCATCTTGCACTGATTAAGACCCAATTGTTCCGAGTTGTTTTTTCCATTTTTTGTGCAAAATCTTCACCTAATCGTAAGTACTCAAATAACAATGGAAAAATCAACATAAGATTAACACTGTTGCTGTAGGTCATTTTTAGTTTTGCGTCATGTTTCCTATATTTTACATCCCTAGTTTCTGTCCACAGAGTCCTGTTCCCCTCCTAAACTCGTTAGCGCCGCAGTCGTCCAGAGCTCTTATGTGTGAGTTTAACAGAGTGAGGGAACCAGCGCAGTGCCAGTGAGTTTGGCGTTCCCCACACTGGCCGATTACGCTCTCACGCAAGTCTCGGCAAGATGGAGGATTCATCAATTAGTGGTTCAAGGAAACAAGGAAAACAGATACAAATGCGTCCGTAAATCTCGGTCCGATGTACTGTATAAATATGCGCGCTCACCACTTTCTCCTGACGTGCATGCTTGACAATTTCCTGATTCAAGCCCAGAAATGGTGGTAATTCAAAAATGCAAATACGATCTCATTTCTGCCAATGAATTTTTGGGTTTATCCTTGCCGTGAATAAGGGTCTGAGGACAGGGTTGGCCCCAGGGCAACTATCCATCTTGAATGTTCATTTGGACATCGTTAATGGCAGAGGCATGTTTAGGTTTTGTGTTTATGTGTTACCATTGGTATTAGAGTAACTGTATTATGTGCCATCTTTGGTCATAGTGTCACAGCATCCAGCCCACGAGATGATTTAATCCGGCCCCTGCCCTCTAGCCCATTCCTGTGCGGAGTTTTTTAAAGAATAAACAAAATGTTAATTCCAGCCACTAGGGGCAATAAATAAAAAAAAAAGGAAAGAGTTCCACATGTGTCCAGCAGAGGGCACTGATATAATAAGAGATAATGATATAAACAACACATTATAGCCACGTGGTAAATGGACAGTCTGTGCCATAACTGCATATCACCACTGAGTGACGAGTCAATGAATAATTACTACTATGTAGCACTTTGAGAAACTTGTTACACAGGCTTGTAAAGTGCAATACAAGTGCAAGCCGTTATTGATTAGGCTACAGTCAAGTTGGGGTTTTGACCAAATCACAGCTCATTAGTATTCATTTATTGGAAAAATGTTCTCAATAGTATTTTCCTGTTTACATTATATGCGGCCCGCGACCCGCTGTGGGAGCTGAATTTCGGCCCACGCCCCAAAATGAGTTCGACACCCCTGGCTTAAATCCTTTCAGTCAGGCATCATTTAGCACTTATTAATACTTAAAATACATGTATTCTTATTGTATAATGCACAAGATCATTGTAAATCTGTGACATGTGTTGTAAATGTTTATAATGACCGAAGAAATAAACGACTACAACCACTACTACATTATATTTGGTTTGCAGTTTGATGGACAGTATGTGTCTTGATTTTGAAACTGTTGCCGTTTGTAAATCAGTAATATTTGTGATGTGAGGCGACTGCTGTTGGATTATTAGGTTCCACAAAAACAAGCTAAAACATTTGAACAAAATCTATATACAGAAATATAGTCTTACAGTCACACAGTATTTTTTAAAACCATCTCTTGGCGTTGTTTTACTTGATAATTGGAACATTTCTTCGCATTTGCACATAATGGTTTGATATTTATACCTTTGAAATCTTCAATGCCTTTATCTCCCTAGAAGAGGCTACAAGTTAAACAAAACCTCATCTTCTCTTTCACTCTGTGCTTTCCCAAATAAACAAATGGAAACTCTGAGACTGGCTAATGTTTGATGTCGCCTTAAGCTGGAGTTTACTTCTCACAGGTGTAAGTAAACATATAAGGCCTCATGTATTTGGTGAAGCAACGTTTTTGTTTGACGTCCCGTGTAAGAACAAGGCACTACCTATCTGTAAAGCAAGCAGACAAACAGATAAACAGATGCTTCATGTGGGTCAGAGTGTGTGGTCCCACCTTGGCCAGACAATGGGGGTGTGTCTCGTGAAGGGCCAGTCCCGTCAGGTGACTGAGTACGGTCTGCTCCTGCCACTCTGCGCTCCTTTGGCTATCGCCCCGTTGCAGCATCTTCAGGACAGTGTCTAGAACCAGCGCCCGCACCTACGGATGGTATGGTAGAGCACTTTCATTTCATGGGGTCAAACATCAAACGATTCTTTTTATCCATTCCCAACCTCATAACAGGGGCTGCTCAGGAGATGCTGTAAAATCTGGGGGGCGAGCTGGGGGTCCCAAAGCTCCGGGTTTTCCACACCGGCGCTGAGAGCCACGCGGGACAGGCTGAGCAGGTACTGGGTGGTGCCTGGAACATGTGCTGCAGCGGAGGGGCTCGAGACGAGCAGCTCTGAAGCCAAGAGGAGGGACAGCACTTCCCCTCGTAACTCTCTCACCTCACCATCTGAGGGACAGACATGAAAACATCAGGAGTGATTGAATTTATAAGAAAGGCTCAAACTGTTTTAACAGCATGATGTGGAGAATACAACATAAGAATAATTAACCATTAACATTAAAGTTATACTGGGATTTGTCACTAACTCAATAAAGTGAAGTATTTTGGAATTTAGACAGCTTTCTTTGTTCTGTAGGTCAAATATGTAGGGCAGGGTAATCACTATCTCAAAGGCCACATGTGGTGCTTTTGAGCTTTGATAGAAAAACATTAAGGGGGTCATTTATCACGACAAACAGCGACAAAAAAAAGGAAAATAAAACACACCATTTTGTTGCCTTGTTGTGGCGATTCAACATTTGAAAATAACAGTATTAAAAGTGCGATAAATCTGATACAGAATGTTATTAACTGAGCAGCTGATCCACTTTTTTTTTAAGGGCGACAGTGGTGCAGATGGTAGAGCAGGGTCGTCTCATGATCGGAAGGTTGGGGGTTCGAATCCCGCCTCCTGAAGGTGCACATTGTTGTTAAGTCCTTGGGCAAGACACTACACCCACCTTGCATCCAGCATCTGAGTACATTGGTGTATTAATGAGAGCGTGAATGGATGAGCGGATCCTTGCTGTAAAGCTCTTAGAGTGCCTAATGTAGGCGGCACTCACTAAAGCACTATATAAATTGATACCATTTACCATTTTGCTCGTGCTGAGCGTTTTGCACTTGAGCAAACGCTTAATGACCTCCTCAGCGTTTTTGAGAAATCAGTTCCTGTAAATAACCTTTATTCTCAGTCCCACTGAGATTTGAAATCTCATTTCCAGGGGAGTCCTGGCCCCAGAAAGGAGCATATTGTACACATTTTTAAGTACAATAGGTGAAAGCAGTGACAAATGATTAGTTATCTCAACAATTTGTCATTTTTGCATTTTTGTTGATACTTGCAACACTTTTCTGGCTCTTTACAACTTTAATTTGGTCTGAAACAGGACAACGAGGGTCACAGACACTTATTTCAGTATTTAAGTCTGTTTGCTATGAAGGTTATAGTGCTCTATGATTTTCTATAAACAGAACTAATATTACTATGGCAATTACTACTATTTGAACAACACTTACTGATCATTTTGGATGTTCTCTGGGTTGTATTACTCAGAGTGCTGTGTTTTGGCTCTGATTAGACCTCATTGTGTACTGGTTTAGCCTCATTTTAGTCTTGGATTAGAACAGTGTGTAGATCATTGAGACCTGATTTAATGCTTTGTTTTGACATTGTATAGACCTGTTTCCTTTCAAGTTAAGCCCTGATTACTACTGGCTCAGTGTTGAAATTGTTCTACTTAATTCCACAAGACTTAAGTTTGTCCTGATGTGGCCTGGTTTAGTTCTGGTGTGAAAAGTTCTCCCTCGAAAGCTACTCCACCTCTTTACTGTATAGTCAGATCTAGATCCAGCTTTGACAGCCAACTCAATTAGCTTTACAAGTAGAAGTACATACACACACACACGCTCATCGGGGCTTATGAAACTCGATCTGGCCCCAAACTTGACAAAAGAGCGGGATACACTGCATTCCTCCAGAGATGGGCCGAGTTACTGCGGAACCCGATCCTCAAAGGGGGGTCCGCGGGCCAAATAAGCATGGCATAATGGTTATAATAGGGGGCAGAGGAACAGTAATGACACCGCGATGAGGGGAGGGGAAGGGGGCGTCTCGAGCAGGAGAAAGGGAGCGTGTCAAACTCAAAACGGCTGCCTGTCATGGTGCACTGGAGATGAACAACCCCATGCTGTGTGAAAAATGTTTACGTCTTTCCGAGAGACTTTTTTTTTGGGGGGGGGACAGCGTGCTTTGATTATCCTATGAAGTACATGCTAAAGCTGTGTTACGGGCATGCGGAAAGACAGAAGAGAAGCGAGTGAAATCAAACAAAATGCATGAGTAATAGGTTAATAGTTCGAGCTTTTTCAAGTTGGGATAATATTATAACCGCAAGCAGACCACAAGCGTTCAACCTATGTTTTTCTTCCTTTTTATTAACTGGAGCCAATGGTTAGTTCAAGAGACTGTGAGAGTTTTACAGGACTTTGAGTTAAGAATCAGAAACCACTAAATAACAAAGACATCAATGAACACAAACAATAAAATGTCATTAGGTTGAGTAATGTCATTCATTTTGCCGAAATGGACCATGGAGTATTTGGAAATAATACTGTGTAACCCAATTAAAAACGCAGGAGAGAACCGCAAGAAAGTAGCATTTATTCGAGGTCCATTATTCTCTCCATTACGATGACCTCAAAGTCAATCATTCAAAAGTGCGTGCCATAGAACAATATTGACTGCATGTCTTGTAGCATTGTGTAGTACTGATAATTTTATAGTGGTAAAATTTCACTTCTGTAGAAAAAAATATAGTTTACAACAGTGTAGCAGAAAACAGACAAAAAGAAATAATCAATAATTATCAGTATCACCAATGTGTTTAACAGATATTCTTGTGAAAAGATGGTGAGTGTATAAACCATACATTTTAGCATGTTGTGTTTTGTTTGCTTTGTGTTGAAACTAGGGATGCACCGTACCGGTTATCAGAGCCGAGAGCAGAAAAAAATATGATATCGGGTATCGGCTACAAATATCCGATACTGAACCAATACCAGTTTTGGCTCTCGCCGCTTTGTATGCTAAAGGTAGCAGCAACATGCTTAAGCTAATGTCAACTAATCAAGACTGGGACAGAAACTATGATTTGATCACCTTAAGTAGCCTAATAAAATAAAATCAGTGTTTGTATTTTACTGAAATTCAATGGAATGATGTAAAGGAATAACAGATCTAACATACTTGTTTTGCACAAATTGTAACGATCAGATCAATCTCTCTGAGTTGTTCATCTTAACCTAACCTAAATAGCCGGTCATATCTTAACCTCTTACCACCCACCTAAACCAAATGCATTCTGTCCTCTTTTGGCTGTGTAACACCTCAATTTGAAAGCTAAGACCCACAAAACTGATCTTTTTCCTCGCATTGTTGCTGTGTTGTGTCACCTTTTGTATGTTTTTTTTTCTTCATTTTAGTCACATTTTTGTTGAGTTTTTGTGACATTTTTGTTGATTTTTTGTCACTTTTCGGTTGAGTTTTTTGTCACTTTTTGTTGAATTTTTGTTGATTTTTTGTCACTCTTTGGTTGAGTTTTTGTCACATTTTTGTCACATTTTTGTCACATTTTTGTTGCGTTTACATCCTTGTTTTCTTCTCATTTTTTTGTGGCTATTTTGGTGCTTTTTTCCCAACAAGCTTTTTGATTAGGGTAAAGCCAAACTGGAGAAAATGGGATCCGTTCAGGTGGAAGTTAAGAGGTTAATGTAGAAAAGTCCAATTATTTTTGGTTAATGATTTTCCATTACCATTCAGATAGCCTATAATAAGATATAAAATATAATAGATAATATAAGATAGCCTTGTTTTCAATGTATTACTTTTTAAGAAAGTCTCTTGGCATTGGTTAATATTGGATATCATACTCAAACCCCCAAGTATTGGTATTGGTGTCAGAAGAAAAAAATGGATCGGTGCATTTCTAGTTGAAACCAATCTGGCATTTGTCTTTAGTGAGTAAAGTAATCGAGCCAAACATCCAGGTACTTGCAATGATAAACAAGCTGAATCTCTTTTAAACGGACTATCAGTCTGTGGGAGATTTCTGTTGGAAACCATACATTATGTTTTACTTGTGTTTAGAAGGAGATCAGCTAATGCATGGTGTAGTAAAGTGAAGCGGTGCAATATTCAGGACAAAGCAGTCAACGGCCATCATTACACAACAAGAGGTATGGGCTCCAATGCAAAACAGAAACGAGAACTGGTGTGAATGTGTTTATAATGAGGAGAGTAGTTAGTGCAGCCTCAGTAAATGTAAATGTTCTTGTTAAAACCATGTCTGAGATTCTGAGGTCCGATCACAAACAGCCATTGTGCCCCACAGCTGTGTTTATTTAAATCGCTTTAACATGAACGCTCTCATGTGCAAACCTGCTGCTGGACACACTCCAGGCTCCATTAAAAACTGCTCTAAATGAGGTTTGTGGCTGGATTAGAGCGGGACTGAAGACCTTGGATTGCTCAAACACAGGTGTATGACACATGCAGCAGATCACACAAGCTGCAATTCACTGAGTAAGGATTAAAACGATGGATCGCTGCTTTGAACAGGTTTTGAGTTCACAAAAGGCTTTGGATTTGATCTCTAAAGATGATTGACTTGTGTAATATTCCAGAGACTGATGAAAGAAATATTGATGTCTTAGAATAGAAAGTGGCTCTATGGAATGCTTTTAACCTTTTTTTGGCTCCCAATGAGAAGACGAACAAATATGTGTCTAAAAAGCAGTGTGAATTCAATGAAAGGCTTACCTGCTGCTATTGGCATTTGTACCACCAACTACTTGACATGAGACCCACATTTTCACTGAGTTCATAACTGTTATTTACCTGCATCAACATAAATACGTACATTCATAAATACCACACTCTAAAAGTTAGAAAAGTTAAACATGCTTCTCACTGTCACTGATAGGAATGAATTGTATATGTGGCACAGTGATGCAGTAGCAAGCGCACATGCCTCACAGCAAGAATGTCCCGGGATCAAACCGACACTTGCCTTGGCCAAGTACAGTAACACAGTATATTCAAAAATGAACAGCACTTTTCCATACCATTGTATTTCGCCTAAAGGTTTATGTAGCATCGCGAACTGGGCAGTGTTATCATTCCTGCGCAGTGAGAGGCTTTGACAGTTTGACAGGGCAGTTCTGACGGGGCATAATGTTAGTCCATGGTCCATAAAGTGATCCGACTCATGTGCGGGTCATCTGTGAGGGACAGACAGGAGAAACTGACTGTTTGACCGCACGTCAAATATTTAAAGTGAACAGCGCTACAACACCTGGTTCGTATAAACCTGTGCGAACATGTGACCGAAGGGGGCTTCAGGTCGAGATGGGACTCGAAGGTCCAAACTTAAACTGTGAACTTTGGACAGACTTGGGTGGACTCTGTGGAAGATACCAAACTGGTTCAACAGTTTAGTGGAAATATTTATCTCTGACATGTACAAGGGCTCAGATACTTAGTTTGAATGGCTGAAATCATATTTTGAAAGCCCATTATAATAATTTACAATAGCTAAAAGCCAGAGAAGTGCCACTTTCTATAAAGTTAAGCGGCAGTTCGATGGCGCTGTGGCTAGTAGAGAGCAATAGGTTCAAACCCCTGTGTGGCCAGGACTCTGGAAGAGAGACTCTGAATGTCAGTGGGACTTTCCTGCTTTAATAATGGTCAAAGCTTTTCACAAATTGGCTGCAATACATGAGATATAATTTGTCTAAACAATTCAGTTACTAAATCGGACAATTTCATACCGACACATCACACAGAGGACGCAGCACATTAGAGAGACAGGCACGTCCCAAAACGAATCGTGAGCGTAAAAGGTTCTGAAGGCATCTGGACTAGGTTTCAGGGTTAAAAGTCTTCAGTTTTAAAATAATCTCTGGTGACTTTTCCCGAAACAATTTCAGAATGTATTGGTTGTAATTGGATGTTTTGCAAAATGGTAGGTCCTGATCCTGCTCTGTTTAAAAGGTAGGGTTTCATTGTAATGATAGTTAATGTCAGATACAACGGTCATAAGGTTAAACAGCCCCAGTCTCTAGACGGCGCAGTGTCAGATGGTGACTGCAGATGAGTGAGTAGGGGGCAGAAGCTTTGACCGAACTCTCAAAACGGAATATGGGGATGTTCATGTATTTCAAGTAAATCAACATTGACGAGGAGAGCAAACTGTGGCTCGTGAGCTCAACATATATTTGCTTTTCAGCTTGTTCATTTAAACATATTGGTCTAAAAGGTCTTCTATGCATTATATAACGGACTTCATAGACAGCGTTGTCATTCTGTTGTTTGGTTTGTGTCTCAAAGCTGACATATAATACATGATGTTTTGGTGGTACAACAGCGTTGGAATTATGAGTTTTAACATTTTAAAGGGACTATACAGAGTTTAAAAATGTTACAATTATGTATTTCCCTCCCCCTACATGTTATATCCTAATGTGTAGAATGAGGCCAGACCTTTTCACCACAACTGCCTCTAAAATCCTGCACTGTCACTCAAAAAGTTTTACTTCGGGTCCGAAGTGCCGTCATGCACAAGCTTAATATAGAAGCTGCCGTTACACATATGACCTGAGGTGGCAGTAGTGAGTATAAAATGGCAAACTTGCATCTAGCCCCTTTATATAATCCCTATGTATGCTGGCCTTGAGTGCCCTCTGTGGGAAATGACATGCAATAAAAGTGAAAATAAGCTTCCACTTTCAGCTCACGGCATGCAGCAGAACTGATGGTACTATGAGGAACACACTATGAACACAGAACTGCTCAATTTTGTGTTCCCATACAATAAAACCCAGGAAATACAGATCAGCAGTAGAAAAAGAAATGACCAGAGAGAACAGGATTACTCAAAATTGTGTTCATGGTTAAAAGCTCAAAAGGATAGCTAACATTATCTCCTTTACAAATTACAAAAAGGAGGCTCTGAATGAGTAGCTCTAGACTCGCTACAAACCAACTCTATAGGTAATCTTACATCTAAGACTTGGGGAAATGGGGGCTGCCTCCAACATGAGGAAGAAATTGCCATGCAGTTTAATCTAGGCTATAACTTGGCCAATATTTCAAAGGGTTTCTGCCGACTTGTACCCATACTTCATGCTTTAAACCAGCCAAAGACAACTATCCTCAAAGCTCATTTACACCGTTTGCTGCGTCAAGCCACAAGTCCAGACTCTGCACGTGCGCTCACACTTTCTCTCTCTCTCTCTTTTTCTGTGCACAGCTGGATTTCACATCAGCGTCATTACCCAAACTGTGAACAACACGCCCCAGACAGAGTTTGTGTGCGAGACATGCCCCTCTCCCCCTTCTGTCTTTACTGTGCAGCCTGGCCCTCCCTCTCATTAGGCTAAACGACTGCGCGCTGTCCTCTGATATTAACGACAGCCACCGCCTTGTCTGTTCACTTGTGCTAAAAGCAGTTATGGTTTATGGCTAATAATACAATGGCTTTAAAAAGATTAGCCGCAGTACAGGCAGTGCCAGTTTTACACCATATGGTAATAAAAGGCTGGGTGACATGGCAAAACAAACAGAAAACTGTACATTGGGGATTTGTATTTTAAATCTAAGCCTCGCCATATGTAAGTGCTCACATTTGTACGGCACATTTTCACCTCCATAAGACGCTCTTCTCTCATTCACAAGCTTAAACACGAGTGTACACAGTCACTGAAAGTAAGACAGGCGGCAGTGCCTGTAGGATTCAAACATAGGGCTGTGGCATTAGCAAGCATTGCAATCAATCTGCGACCAATTTGTTCATGGTAGTGCATAACTATACTTAAAGCAAATGCAAGTTGGTCATTTTATACTCACTACTGCCACCTCAGGTCTTACGCATGACGGCAGCTTTTATATTAAGCTTTTTGAGTGACAGTGCAGGATTTTAGAGGCAGTTGTGATTAATAGGTCTGGGCTCAGTCTACACATTATGACATTGCTGGAACATGCAGGGGAAGGAAAATACTTAATTTTAACATTTTTAAACTCTGTATAGTGCCTTTAACTACAAAGTTTAGTTGCTATACTTTTTCAACAAGCTAAGGTTATATCATTTTCTCCTAATGGTGATCGAACATTTTCCAAAGACACTGACATCATTCAGTTTTACAGTTAAAGTAAAGGAGAGAAAAAAGAAAGCTTAATGAGAAAAGAAAGAGATTTCTAAAGTTATCAATCCCTCGCTCCCTCCTCCTGGTTAGACCTGAAAGCCTCTCCTAGTTTGCAAAATGAGGAGGGAGAGACAGGGATATTACCCCTTCTCTCCTGATTGGACCTGACAGGCCTGTTCACAGGAAAGCTTGTCTCATTGGTTACAGTGATGGCACCGGGGATTTTAATTAGTTGCTGAGATCCGCAAAGGGAGGGACTTAGAGAAAATATGATTATTTGACATTACTTTTTAACATCAAACTGCAGACCCAGGAGGTCAACTATACACATTTTCTTTAATTTGTAAAACATTTAAACTTACAAACTCACAAAAGATCTCTTTAATATAAAAATAAATAACGATCGTGTTGCACATTTTTCGTTTAGCATTCCTGCACTTTTAATTTCTTAATCTCTATCAACATGTCGATATCCAAATCCAATGGTAATAAATGGAAGAATAAAATAGAAACTGTCTCTTTCCTCAGACCATGACACCTGCTGATGTCATAAGGTGGTGCCCCTATTAGTTATAAAAGATTAGACACGCCTCATTAGACTTCGTCACGATATACTTGCACTACAAGTGATTTCTCCATATACGATGTCAGCAGATGTTTTAAGCTTTATCCCAACTGCATCACTTCTCTCTGTTCTACCACCACAAGAGAATGAGAGTATTTTGCATCCACCATCTAATATGTACACAATATACCATGTTTGGTCCTAAAGTAATTGAAAACAGCCTGCTAAAGCAAAATATAGGACTTTCAAAAGAGAAACGCAACTCTTGGGCGACGGAAGAGAAAATATAGTGAGGACATACAGACGCCACACATAGGAACTTGTTTCATGTTTCAGAAGAAGAAGAAGCGTTCCATAATTAATGGCCATAATGAAAACGCTCGTCATATCAAAGGAGGTGTCTGTCTGTTGAGGCACTCAGTGAATATTTATGGCACACACATCTTAATTTGAGAAGGGTGCGAGCCTCTGTATTTAGAAGAGTCGGGTTTACCAAACTGTCAGACACAAGCAGCAATCTTGTGAATTAAAGTCACTCAAATCTAATTCGGTCACATGCCTTTTCTACATTTCTGAAACACAACAGAGACGGGAATCTGGAAGTTTTGTATTTTGGTTAACATTGTTTTTATATAGTCTATGGAGACGGTGGCTTAGTGGATCGGGCACTGATGGTCATTTGTTCAAACCTGGCACAAAAATACATTATTGCTTGAGTCCTTGGGCAAGACACCAACCATATATAATGCAGACCCCAAAGAGTTCCCGCAGTGGATAAGGTAAGGTTATTTCATTGGTTGACTTTATAGTACTCATGTATGTGGCTCCTTTAGGGATCAAATGCACTTTTATCTTCCTAAATTTTAGTCAGAAGTTTTGAGGTGCACCTTTTCAAGGATAGCCACTACAAACCACATGAGCACTTTTGTCCTTGGTTTTCTTGCAACTCCATAAAGTAGGAATTTTAAGTGGATTTTTGGCTTGTGCAAAGTGCAAATTTTGCTCTGGTCACTGCAAAAGGAAAAAGGTTAACAGGATGCTGAATTTCTGTAAAGGTTGGCCCAAATCACACATTTGGTCCTATTTTACGAAGAAAGTCCAACAGATATTTCAGAATCTCTTTCAGGTGAGTTTTAGCCCAAGGTGGGACCCTATAGTGCATGTTTTGAAATCAGAGCACTCCGGAAAGGAAACTTACACAGACATGGGAAGAACATGCAAACTCCACAAACTCCGCTAATACACACACAGTTGCTTTTCCCTGGCATGGAAAAACAAAATAGGTGTAAACTATTAATAAACATCAAACGCAGCAGATTTCCATTTACACCGTGCACACAGAGACAGAAAAGAAAGGAAAGATAAAACCGCGTCCAGCAGAGGGGCACTTTTATGGTCCACGTGCTTCTAATGGAGAAACACATCCACTGCCAGGTACCAACCACTCTGCCGCTGTTAATGGAACAGACCTACGTGAACCAGGCCCTGTTAAAACCGGAGGTTATCATGTAAAAGTCAACTTCACAGATCTAAATTACTGAAAGTCATTTACGACTATTTAAACCTGTTTACTCCGTGAGGGACCTGTGGCTTTGAAGGTCGGATTATCTGCTTGGTCTTACAGACGGCTCCGAAAATTTAAGAGACCACAGCATTTCGGTTTTAATCACCCCCTCTGAGAGTAGACTTACATGTGTCCCAGGTCAATGTCTGGTAAATTCTTTCACACACCTACCTCTGCTTTATGGGCTCCCAGACGCAAAAAATACCACAAGAAAGAGGGGTATAAAACTACAAGAAAGGCTGCAAAATTCATATCGCGATCAAATCAAAAGCGCAATATAATGACTGCTCAGATTGTCATTATTTAGTTAAGCACTAAACAACCTGTCTCCTACATAACCGGCTAACCTCCAAACATGACCTGAAAAGCATGTAATTGTTAGTTTTCCAGTAAATGGGACTGTAATGTGTGCGCAGCAAACTGAATCGAGGTCATTTAAAAAATAATCGTATTTAGGGTCAAAAGATAAGATAAGATCTTTATTGATCTCACAATGGAGAAATTAACTTGTTACAATACTTGTGAATAAATAAGAGTACATTTTCTGTTTTTAGGTGTTTTAGGGCCAAAGCACAACATTGCTCCAAATGCATGTGAGCCGCCATGTTTGTTTTTATACAGGAAACATCTGGTGGTTTCTCCACCTGTCAATCTTTCACTCGTCGCCCGTCGGGGATCGTAGATAGGTTTGGGCCTTGGGTAGTTAACGTTCTCCTATACTGCACAAGGAAATGCTTTTTTTATAATGAAAAAAAAGTGACTGAGTTGGAAGTCCTTCCTAATCATTTTAACACAAGTATATTTTATATCTTTATAACATTTATACTATTCACTATTATACTATTGGGCGCACAAATAAGAATTGTGCCCGCCCCTTTTCTCCAATCAGTTAACATAGTACTGGAGAAGCCCAGATAAAATGAGTTACTACACGAAAACAAAGCTGTTTTTAGGCCGTGCAGAGAAACGGTGCAGCGTTGACTTGTTGGTGCAAATAAACATTGGACATTTTACACAAATCAATCTACTAAACATCAGATTTTAGCGGCAAAATGTCTCCCTAGTTCTTGACAAGGCAAAAAAAGGCAAAAGTGGGCGGAATAAACGGAATTAACTTTTCAAAACCAACAGTTTATTTTAATACATTTATTTGTCGACCTTATACCTTTTAATGTTTCACTGAATGGTTTCTAATTTCGATCTCTTGTAATTTTGCATTCTATTATGTCTTTTATACCTGTACCTGTGACCTTGAGATGTATTGAGAGGCACCTATGAAAAAACATGCATTGTTTTTAAGTCACACACACAAAACCTTTTTCCCAAAATTGCAAAAAATGAGTAAAAACTAAAAGGGATAAAAGTGAAGAAACGAAAAGATTTTCAGTTGTGTCTAGCTTAACTTTATATCTCAGAACGTAGCCTGAGTGGCAAAGAAAGCTGCAAAGGTAAATTAAACAACGGCTGAGGTGTGCGGGTTAAAAGAAGAGCCACTTGTTTGGTTATGTAAGGGGCCGGCTTGTTTTGAGAAATCCTCGGTATTTCCACTGTCAAGAAAGAGCGGCATATGCGCAGCACATGGCCTGGGCTGAAAACACAGGCACCTCCTCCTCTGCTCCTCTCTCTCCACCTTTTCCCCCCTCTCCCTCTCTACAGTTGGGTCTTTCCTTCTCTTCCTCTGCTCCATGAAGTGGGTCAGAGGCGCGATCCTACCATCTGTCAAACACATCCAGGGTCTCGCATTCCTCCAGACACTCGAATGCACACGCTCCAAGTGAAGTGTCCGAGACTTCTGTCAACAATTGGGCTAAAAGCAGGCGGGCGCTGGTGGACAAACGGCGTGCAGTCTGTTGTGCACCGCTCAAAGTCTCGTTCAGAGCAAATGGAGGAGAGACAGTTGGTGGCAAAGAGCTGACATCAGCAAAAAGAGAAACAAGAGGAGGAGAGGACGGCAGGTGATGAAGGACAAACGGCAGTCTTTGTCTTATCCATGGGTTTCAAATGTGGTCAAATTAACCGTAGCAATAGCAAGAAACATTTCTAAACCGTGTCATTCAAAAGGTCAAAACTGTTGTTGTCCATAACAGAAAAAGTACTATGTTTGAAAGAAATGTTTTCCATGAAAAATTTAAAGAAGAACTAAGTAACTTGTTTACCTTAAAGGGGTTATACGGAGTTTAAAAATGTTGAAACTAATTGCTCCAGCAATGACCTAATGTGTAGAATGAGCTCAGACCTATTCACCACAACTGCCTCTAAAATCCTGCACTGTCACTCAAAAGGTTGTTACTTCGGGTCCGAAGTGCCGTCATGCACGAGTTTAACAGAGACTGCAGTTACGTGTAAGACCTGAGGTGGCAGTAGCGAGCACTAAATGACCAACTCTCATCTAGTCTCTTTAATAAATCCTTTCCGAAGTCCCTCTGGGGGTAATACAAGTGTTAATGGGATGATTGGGGGTCTTTCATCTCCCCCAGTGTCTCTGGCCAGAAAACCACCCTTGCAACTTCACTGCCACCGAAGCGGAAGCCCCAATACACACTAATGGAATCACGAGGAAGAAGCTAACAGGCTAACGGGCAAAGCTAGATGCAGGCTAGCGCCACTTAAACAGTATACAGCCAAGTTTGAGTGAAAAAAAATATCTCCATTGTGTAATTGGATGTACAATATCTCTCTCTCCCTTTGTCTTTTATGCCAGCGTAGTTTTTAATCTCATGGACAGTTAATGAGTAAAAAACTGCAACATGCTACAACACCTGCTGTGGCGCTTATGGCCTCGAGGGGCATGAGTTACTTAGTAGTGCTTTAAAACTGCTCCAAACCTTTTTTGTATTGCCAGATTTTGATTAGAAAAATAATAATTCTGACAAAAAGTACATCTTTAGTAAAGACTCATGACAAAAAGGCTCCTAGAAGGGCAGACTGTCATGGTGTCCTCGAGCAAAGCACGTCCTCCCCTTGCCTGAGTGATTATAGTGAGTGAATAATGTTGGCAGTGGGGTCGATGGAGCAGACTGACAACCTCACCTCCATCAGCCTACCCCAGGGAGGCTGTGGTTACAATGGTAACTTTCCACCACCGAGTATGTGGTACTATAACAACCTGTGACTGAATTGGAAAGCGGTTTGAGAGAGTTCAAGAGACTTTGAGGACTTTCACATATGACAGACAATCAAAGGTCACACTAGGTTTACCACAAAATTATCCATTGAGAACAAAGTGTTGAGCATCTTTTTACAGCAGCCGTTGGCATTTTTATTGAAGCACATAGATCATGTTGCAATAAAAAAATAAACGGTGGAAAAGTCAGCACTCACCTTCCAACAAGCTGATATTTGGTCCACACAGACTGACCAGGACGTCCAGAAACGCTCCTCTGGTCACGAGACAGCGGTTCTGCCTGAAGACAAAACTTAGCTGTGGTTATTTGTATTTGAAACAGGTATTGAACTGGATTAAGATTGTCTAAAAATATCTATAACTTATTGAGTTCTTTCAAAATTTATGGGCTAAGTAATTTATGCCTAATTTCAGACCAAAGGGGAGAGAAGCCTTTTATTGAAAATCTATGAATGCAACGCTTTCAGATATATGACGTGGGAGACATCGCCTAATCTGCGGTGATGATCTGCCTTACTTTCAAAATGATTAAATTCACATCAAGCGCAATCCCGTGTCTTCACCACAGAATATTAGTTCATTGCCTAAATTGCACTCAATGGCTCTTCTTCTGAGGTCTGATGGAATAAATGTGATCTCTATGACGTGGTTTGGAGTCCTCTGATCACCACACCACTGTTCTCACTGCAGCGAATTTTGGAGATTTAGGAGAAGGGCCGCTTATTAGAAGACTTTTATTTTTTTCTTGGAGCTTTTCAGAAAATTCGAAAAATAACACAGCACACGAGATTGATATCAAGTATTGCACTTGCTTACTGTATACAGGTGAAACTGTGAAACTAATATATGATAGACTCATTATATGCAAAGTGAGATATGTATAGACTTTATTTGTTAGAATTTTGATTATCATGGCTCAGCTTGTAAAACCCCAAAATAAAAATCTCATAAACAAATAAAGGCTTGACATATGTCACTTTTCATGTAATCAGTCTATATCATACATTAGTTAAAAAAAAGGAAACAACAACCTAAACACACAGCACAATATTCTCCAGCCCTTGGTGATTTCGGTTGTGCACTGCTCCTTGTCATAGAAGGCAGAGTTGAATGAAGAAGACTAACTTCCTTCACGACAAAGGGAAAATCGTCCGAAATTGAATCACTTCCACAATAAAAATACAAATTTACACTAAATAATTATAAGCCCTTTGACAGAAAGTCCTGGCTTCAAATACTTCCACGTTTGCTTTGCCCGATTCGGTTAGATCTCAGAAGGTTGTATCACTTTCTGTGTGAAGTTTGCAAATTTTCGTGGTGCCTGTGTAGGTTTCCGCCCAGTGTCGTGGTTTCCTCACTACTAAAAACTGTACAACAGGCGAGGATCAATGAGAGTGTGTTTGAGAATATGAGTGTGGGACAATGGATGCAAATCAGCCCATGGCTACAATTTGGTGTGATGTGTTCACACCACAGACATATTATTAATAGACCATCATTCAAAAAGGGCATAAGGGCGGGATCTTCGTTAGTGCAGCTCCAATGCAAACAGTCCGGCCCTCATTAGTACGAGATTTCTAAAATAAAAAAAAAAAACAGCCTGGTTTCATTAACTGTAACTAACATATATATATAGCTGTAGAAAGTTTAGGAAAATTTAAAGTTGTTTTTAACATGTCTAAAGTGCAATGCATTCCAATGGGTGCTAGCGGCTATATGGAGGTAATACAGCAATGGCAGCCCTAGTGTTGTCAGCAGCCAGCGGCCATTGGTTCACCCGCACAAACATGCACTTTTTTTAAGTTCAGGAGCCCTTGAAAAAGAGATGGTTCTTCTCCAGGGGACTATCCGTGAAACAAATTGAATTGAATGGGTGAAATAAGAAATTCTAGTGATTATTCTACTTTCCTATGATTCAGTTCATGGTGCATTTTTTAGACAAATCCAGGAGCATTAGAAGGACACAATGAAATATTTATGACTAAACTATTACATGGATCACAAGCACATCAGAATAAGACGAGTAGATCTCAACTACAGCATTGACATATTATGTAACTTGCTGATTGTGATCAAACTTGCTGTCCTAGTTAACCTTACTATTTCTATGGCATCTGACACAAAACAAACCTAAACTGCTGTACTGGATCATCTGCTGAGGGGACGAGATGTGAGTGGGGTGTGTGTGTTTTGGTTCGTGCAAGGCACTTTGAAGCTGAGAATATGGGACGTTCACATGAGGCGCCCACAGCTGCGTCTGAGCGGAGCACAAGGGCCGAACAGAGGAGGGCCTGTGCACATCACCGTTACAACGCTTTCTACAAATACTACTGAGGTGCGTGTTTAATTAATAGGAAACTGTAAAAGTATTGCGGAGTTACTTTCAATAAGGATAAGACACATGTTTGTTTATTTGTCTATATTGCAACTGTTGTCTTGCATTCTTACTCACAAACCCATTGTTATTCATGCACCGGTGTGCAAGGACACAAAGACGACGTGCACTGGTCAGAGCTGGGATTAAACAGTCAACCTTTTCGATCCGCGGATGAATGCTCCATCCACACTGAGGCTTTCACGCACCAATCTCAAAGCAATTGGTTCCTCATTTGGACACTAGTCAGGCCAGACCTTCCGTAGCGTCTGAGATAAGATAAGATCGAGCTTTCTCAATGTAGTATGGCTGCGTAATGTGTTAATGATAATGATAAACTGTATCTTGTATTGGCTTTGAAACAAAAGAGATAACTGCCTGGAGTCAAGCTCAACATTACAGGAAATCATCATGCTTTTAAATCAAAAACACTTCCTATAACTGCCTGACAAGAACCAGGAAATACGACCATATTAGTCCAGTGCTTCGGTCTCTGCACTGGCTTCCTGACACTCAAAGAATAGAATTTAAAACAGCTCTGCTTGTGTACAAGTCTTTTCATGGTTTAGCGCCAAAGTACATCTCTGACATGTTAGAGCCGTAAGAACCATCTCGGGCCCTGAGAACTTCAGGGAGGGGCCTCCTGGTGGTTCCCAGAGCCAATAATAAACACGGTGAGGCTGCGTCTCAGTTTCATGCAGCTAAAATCTGGAAGAGTCTTCATGAGGATGTGAGACAGGCCTCAACCCTGACAATGTTCAAATCCAGGCTGAAAACAGTTCTATTTGCCCGCGCATATGACTGAAAGTATTTTATCTGCACTCTTGCCTTTTACTGTAATTGATTAATTTTATGTTGATGTTTTCATTGATTTTATCTATTTTCTTGTAATTCTCTTTTCAACTGTGAAGCACTTCGAATTGCCTTGTGTATGAATAGTGCTCTACAAACGAACTCGCCTTGCCTTCCTTAAGCTAGAGGTAATTTGAAAAAGTATGGACTGCGATTGAAAGTTTCTCTGCCAACAGATGTCGTGCAAATGAGGAAAAATACAAATTGCCCAAAAGGTCTGTGTTGATGACGCTGTGGTAAATCCCCCCCCCCTCCAAGATAAATAAAGAGACAGTGAAAGTATTAACAATGTCAAAAGTTGGTCGAATCACAAGCTGCTTTCACAGCTTTACAGAGCAGCTGCCAGCTCTTAAAACATCTCCCTTACATTGCTTTGGATTATGACCTAATGATCTGCCAGCATTAGCTCACATCCACACCACCCCCCATCCGGAATATCTCCCCTTTAACCGCACGCAGTCACAGCGAGAGTCTCCTGGCTACCATCCAACTTCCTCAATTTGTAATCTAATCAAGACGCACACGACTTTTTTATTTATTCACTAATCGGGGGATCATTGACCAGCTGACCTCCAAAATAATAATCACTGTCACCGCATTAGGTCGATAGTAAGAATTTGAAACACATCTTCACAGTGTGTGTATGGACTTTGTGCGTGTAATTTTTAATATGGTGGTGATGAAAGGATGACGTCAGGGCTGCACACTGTCCCCCTTGTTCTCCGCTGCTCTTGTGGCTTCTGGCTGCACTGCGGTCGTACCCTTGATTGAGCGCACACATAAACTCAACACTTGCCACACACGCTGCTCAGGCCTCGCTGCACGGCTGGAGGCTTAAAGGGATTAGACGGGCTATTTTTAATTTTATATATTGAACAACATTATGGAATAGCATTACATTGAGTGCCAAAACAGACCATAGCAGCTCCTGAAGGGTTTGGTAAAAGATGTAAAACAGAAGTGGCTCAGAGGCAGAACATCTGTCGGCAAAAATATAGAGGTCGGCGGTTAGCGAGAGCAGACTGCTGTTGTGTCCCTGGGCAAGACACGCCACCTTCACTTCACTGTCTGTGTACACTGGTGTGTGACTGAGAGTGCTTATGAGTGTGATTGCAAGACAAAGGATGATGCAAGTTATCCTCAATATTGCTACTTCCTTCAAATACCTACACTCATTATCAAACTACATACCAAAGCGACTTGTCGTGTCATGCAGGAGACAGAATGTGCAACCCTGGAGGCTGCGCAAATCCATACAATAAACACGACATGCACATCAGGGTTATGAAAATTCACCTGTCGCTCCATAAAACCAGCAGCCTTGGCGGGACGAGGGTGTTAATTCCCAACACTGGGTTGAAGTCATGAAGTCACAAGTTCAAATTGGCAAAATACTAAAGGATTCATAATTCCGCAGTTTAGTAATGAATTTACAAACAATTTTCCAGGAGAACGACGGTTCTTAAGTAAGCTTCATCAATATAGAGCTTTCCACAGAGCTTGCAGTTATTTAGGTCATAACATTATCTCTCCATTGGGTGGTGTTATATATAGATTAGAACCTGCTAACACTGCAGTTTAGAAAGTTTATAAGGCAAGTAAAAAGGGCTATGTGTCACCAGCAGTCCCCAAACCTCAGACTGAGAACCACTGCTTTACTCTGTCCTCTGACCTGCCTTAGATCTCGGGACGTCCTGGTCAGTGATCAAACAGAGCGGCTGCAGATTCGGTCGGGCGGGCAAGAATCCGCCTCGTCATGTTAATAAAAGCTCATCAGTGCGATCGAGCGGACTGCGTTATCTGCTTAGGCACCAAATTTGACCTCCCACCGGCGGCGGGGGGCCTGAGCGCTAATCTGCGCCCGATCTTGAGGCCTGGGTCCTGGGGTGAGAGGTGCTAGAGGTGGGGGGGGGGGGGGGGGGGGGGGGAGGTGTGGAGCAGTGGGGGGCTGGCAGATGGGGCAGCGGGCGGTCTCTTTGAAACAGGAGCCAGCGCGGGACATGGAACGGACATGGCCAAGGAGGGTTTGTACATCGGGACAAGGGGCTGTATTCTTCCACTTATCTGTGTGCGGGGCTTAAGTTACTGTGGAGAGAGACACGTGCACCGACGGATGGAGGGCTGTGCTCATACAGGCCGCCTTTTGAAGCTGATATGACAAGTTATCAGCAGGGAGCTTGGGGCAGTATCTCAACATCTGACCGAGAGGGAAAATTTAGCGTCGCTCAAAGCTCAGGGGGAAGTGTACAAAATGGCCTATTCATTCGTGACTAACATTTTATTCTACATTTAAACATCTTTGTATTTGATTCTGATTCGGACACATAAGCCGACTGAGTTATATTTGATTTCTCTCTCTCTGCTAAACAACTCAGCTATATCAAGTCAAGTTTATAGATGCATCTCCATTTTGTGCATCAAATGATTGAGTTGAAACCAATCGATCAATATTTCTGTAAAAATAATAAAGTAAAGAGTAAGCGAAGTAATTACCAAAATAAAAAATCACCATCTGGATTTAACTAAATATTAGAGTGTGTGACCTTTGCCGACTTTTTTTTGGGTCAGACCGTGTATAGTGTTTCAAATTAAGCGTGGCTGTGCACCACAATTGCTTTGCTCTGCACTCTTAAAACCAAAGTTTACTTTTTGTTTGTTTTTTAATGCATTTGATCTAACCGTCAAAGATGCTGGGACAAGCTGTCTTCTTCATTCTTCAGATCTGAGCCAGGACCCCGGTCAGGAGGAGATTAGTCTATTGTACCCACAGTGTGTGCTCATTGATGGTGGAAACATGAGTAACCAGGGGAAACACCACAGGGAGAACATGCAAACTTCACACAGCGAGCCCTGCTTGTATAGGGATCGATTCTACGACTTTTTGGTGTGACTGCCAACAATTAAGAACCAGCATTTGATGATGTGAAAGCCATTTGTATACACCAAAGAAATAAGGCAACCATTTTGTTACTTCTCTTTGATTATTTTATGTACTTGTGTCCATCTAAACATACCGTGAAGCGATCCAAATGCGCTGACGTAGACCGGAGCCAATGCCGTTTGCAGATGGGAGGGGTCTGTGAGAGTCCGACTGGAAGGAACGCAGCAGAAACAGCACCTGCAAACGCAACAAAAATACATCATTCATACAGGCAGGTCCAACTTCTGTATAACCAAATGCTGCAGGTAAGAAATACAGAATCAAAGTAACATGACAAGAGTCAGATTAGGTGTCACCAAAAATAGTCGAGTGGTATTTTTGGTGCATCACTGAACTAAGTTGAGGTAAATCAATTGCAATTGCAAATGCTATAGACACCAGACCTATAGTGAGATGACTCTTGTTGTGATATTGGGCCCTACAAAACCAAATCACATTGGATAGTTTAAGTTAAGGTGTACAAGTAGCATGGACATCAATGGGGATCAGGATCCCCCCATGGAGTCGGGAGCCCTGGTTGGGATCAATGGGCGAGGAATGCACTTGTCTTTGGTCCTCAAACCAGGAGCTGACATCACTGCAATACCACCCCCTGGTGGCCAGGGCAACTCCAAAAGACACTTATTAAAAAGGATTCCAATGGAGTCTTTGCACCTCCCAAACACCGCTTAAGAGTCTGGCTCCAAGGACCCACGTGACAATGTTGGGCAGGGTATCATATTTTGAACCACGCTGGTTTTTGACCTTTAGAATATAAAAGCTTAAGCCTTACACTTTGAGAGGCTCTGAAGCACAGTGGAGGCTTATAGCTACACAGCCCGCCTCACGGGGCAGAGTTTCCCTCCTTTTTGTCCTTTTTAGGAACAAAAGGAGTAATTGATGTAAATGGAGAGGAATGAGCACAAGAGGTCAATCAATATCAAGTCCATGGGTGAGATTCCAAGATGATTTCACAATGAAAAAAAGATGCCATTGTATTTTTGTTTTGTTTTTGAAACAGTTTATTTTGATAATTGTAAAATCCAGTCAAATATCAAAATAAACGGTTTGAAAATATGTTACAAACTCAATTCAAATGTTTTGCTGTCCTAAAGTAACATACTTTGGTGCATGGAGTAGTGGATGACCACAGTGCAGCCCTGGGGATCCGTCTCCATACTTTGAGCTAGGTGCATTCATGGCCAGGAGAACGTAGCAGGCGGAAAAGCACACTGTGCGTATATTAGGGGCAATTAAGGTGAAGTGTCGAAATAGGTAAGTGGTAATCTAAACTCCACAAACAGTAGCTTCAAAGGGTCAAAACATGTGCTTCAAATTCCTCATGGGACAACTTGTAGTAATGTAGATAGTGTTTCACCGCCTACATTAGAGGCATGCGCGGAGATGCCAGGCTGTGACTCATGTACTGTCTAAAAGTGTCTTGGATGCTCCACAAACAGACTGAAGTCATGGCAGTGGGACCATGGGTGGAGATCAGGAGCCTTGGAGCCAACTTCACAGTGGCCTGAAGCTACAAGGTCGTGGGTTCAGATAGGGGCTTGTTTTCTTTGCGTGTGTGGATTTCCATTGAATGACCCAGTTTCCTTTCACGACCAGAAACATCCACTTTTGGTAAAACTGACGCGCCGAGGATGGAAGTATATTGTACAGCTTGTCTATATGTTTGGAGTTTGTGGTCAGTGTTGATTTGCCCGCAGAGAGATGTCTGGCTCTAAACTCCTCCAAGATGTTGTTGGGAATTAGTGTTTCAGGAAATCCTCAAAGCCTTACTCTTTATACTTCAAAGACCAATTACAGTACCAGGGCGAATATGAACATTAAATGAATACACGCAAAAACAAAAATAAACTTCTCTTTGTGAAGCAAGTTTTGAGATTGTGTTGACACTACCCTTTGCGATTAAAACAGCAATAAAAAATAGGATACTTATCGTTAAAAGATTAAAACCAAAGGGTACAGGACAAATAAAATAGAAAGTAAATTAAAATAAATTCAGCTGCCATATAAATTTGCTTCTAGCCTGGTTTTAAAGGGCCTATATCATGCAAGATCAACTTTTTGGAGCTTTTAGCCATGTTGTTATGCTATTTCCTTATCAAAAACACCCCCAGAGTGATTTTTGGCTTCATTCACGCAGTTCTCAGCAATCCTCCTGAATCCTGCTCTCTGAGCAGCTGCTCCACCCTCTGCTGGAAAACCACTGAGTTGTGACACTCTGACGTTTTTGACGTCATAGTGTCAAACAGGAAGAGCACAACTTCTGTAATGTAATGCCTTACGCTCTTTCTAAACTATTCTGGACACGACTGTTCTTTTTTCTTACCTAAAGATAATGTCACGGAGAAAAGCGTTTGGTGCAGGACTTTTTTCAACCTTCCTAAAGAAGAGGCCACTCGCCAGAAGTTGGCATTTCTTTCCTGGATTCAGCGACTATCACCACAATAGTGTTTTTCTGTGACTGTCTCCTGATGGATGATGTGAATCTTCTCAAAGTGGGTTAACTTTTATAACCAACGCGAGTCTCCGATCTGATGCAGAGGCCAGGACAGAGCGATGGTGAGTCAAAACTCGTGTTAGCTTGTGTGTTAGCCATTTATGAAGCTGTGTTGCAGATGTCAACCCCACTTATTGCTTTGATATTTATATTTATTTTACTGCTAATAATGCATGGGCAGATCCGCTCGGAGAGAGGGGGCGGAGTTAACTGAATCGAAGCATCTTGTCTTCCGGGTTTGCAAAATACCCCCAGAAAATACTTATATTTCTCACAAAAAATAGTTCTACATAGTGGAAGAGGTACAATATATCCTATAAATGCCTATACTTTACTTTGGGATGGCTAAATAGCATGATACAGATCCTTTAAACATTACTGGATGCTTGCTTCACAAATTCAGACAGACTGTTCCAGACTGAAACGTAGCCTCACATTGCCTTATCCCAACTCTGGGAACCAGCAGGAGGCCACTTCCTGAGGTTCCCAGAGCCCGAGACAATGACACAACTACACGCTTGTGTATGTTCTCAGTCATTCAAGAATTTTCCATCGTAGTAAAAGTTTTCAAATAGGATTGAGTGGACAGGACATGATTTTTGCATATTTGTGTTATAGTGTAAAAGGTGAAGAGTTCAACATTGCCTGTGCATGTATTTTTTTACACCCAAAAGGTTTTGCAGCAAGACATTTAAGGTTTGACCATTGCAGAAACATGATTAAATGTGTTATTTCAATGAATCCATCTTAAAGACAGCTTAACATTGATAAATAACTACAATCCCATGCCCAGAGCTTGTTATTGACTTTCCTTGTCTTTTCCACATTCTAAATACCCTTTTTTAAATCGTAAAAACAATGCTTCGTGCCTCTTAGCTACAGCTTTCGCACAGGAGAAGTGTTGCCAATTGTGCGCAGCAGCCAGCGAGGATCACACAGGGCTGCAGACAGGATAGCCCCGAGGCACTGATCACATCATCCAAACCTCAGCGCACTATAGCACTTATGTTTGACCAGAGAAAGTGACTGACGACTCGGGAGAAGCAACTCATTCAACTAAATTATACTTTTGAAATGAACTGAAAGGATCCGTGCACTTGAAGGTTTGTTAGATGTGTTTTTAACTTCGCTCCATAAACTACACTTACCTCAGAGGAACAAAGTGTCTCCCTTAAGCCACGTTTTCACAGCGTAGTACTCTCACAACACTTTAGCTACTACTGGGACAGCCATGTAATGTCTAACAATAGAACAGTGGCTTCTAAATGAGCGCAAAAATATATTCAAAGAGAAGAGTTGAGCTTTATACGCAACAGACTGAAACCAGAACATAATAGTTCAATCTTTCTGAACAAACACCATTTAAAATATCAATGCTTTTTTGCACAGCTGCACTTTCAATACATTTAAAATTACCTGAAGTCACTATGTTCACACAGAAAGCCTTGAACAAACAAAGCTGTCCCTGTTCAACGCCTTAAATGCTATGCTTTAAAAAACAAAACAAAAACTATTATGGTAGAATTCTTCAGCTATTAAATGGTTTATAAATCCTTCATTTTTTCTAAAAGCCTTTCTCAAATACCTGCAGTTACAGGTACATGACTGTAGCTACACGTCTAAAGATTTATTCTTTCGAAGTCCCTCCTACTGTTGACCGGGAGAATTATTTTTGAGAGAGTGTGTGAGCGAGTGGCCGTAGCAGGTGGATGGTGGCTGGGAGTGTCCAAAAAGCTCCGGCAGAACGGCTGCATGACTGGGGTGTGTATTCTGGGCCTTGGTAAGTATACTCTTTAAGCTGGGCCTATAGCCACAGACCAGGAGGAAGCCATTCATTACGCCGTACAGAGAAGGCAACGTGGGGAAAAACCAGCCCGACCACGTAGCACCAAGCCTGGCCACTGAGCCCTGGGCCTGTCCCTGGTCCCTCCTGGTCCCTCCTGCAGACTCCACGCCCAAACAACACCCGCCGACCGGAAAACAGCCCCTGCAGTGGCAAAGCTGGCACCCGCGCTGGTCAGAGACACCTACAGGCAGCAGGCGGCAGAGTGAATATACATATAAATATTTTAAATCCTGCATATCATTTAGGAAGACAACAATATTTAAAACAAATGTCTGGCAGACTCCAAACCAATGCACCTGTCACTCACAATCGCCACAGAAAGTAACTCTAAAGCTTAACAATGACGGTCAAGCTAAGTTCGAAAAGCACTTAATCTTAAAATATCCCACAATGATCCTCAAATACAATGAGACACAACTTACTTTGGGTAGAAAATAATATATTACATTTAAAAAATGAGGCAAAAATGCTAATAAATCTTTGACGATAAATACTGAGCCTGCAATTTAGTGCAAATAAGAAAATAGATAAACTTTCTAAAAACGTCAGTGCGGCGCCTCTACAGGCGAAATCTCTGTACTGCATTATATTTTTCGAATGTGGTGCCACTGTTGGAGGAGGACTAAAATCTGCTGTCAGAGGCAAAATCTGATGTCATTCGCCCTGCAGCACAAACACTCCAATGAAACGCTCCCACACATGGCCCTGGCCCCGCCTCCAGCAGTGAGGAGGGAGCGGGGGAGGGAGAGGGCTGTTTACCTGTAAGGTGACCGAGGCCTGTCAATCACAGATCAATAGCGCACTCCTTTGTCCTGCAGGAACGCCTCTTTCTCCTGCTTTATTTAAAATCTCCAGCGCTCAGGCTGAGGCTCTGGAAGGGGGGGTAAGTTTCCCTTTAAGCCTCATTTTCCTTCTATTTTGCTGGTAGTGTAAATCAAAATTATGTGGTGGTGATATATATATATACCTGAGGCCCTGAAGCCGAGTTGCACTTGTGAGAGAAATGTGCTTTAAAAATAAAGTTGAGTTGAATATAAGCTTACAAGTTTACATTTTACAGTAGTTTTGTACAAGTAAAATCTATCAGGCACGTCGATAATCAATAACTGTTCTCTCTCCATCTGCCAAATCGACTCCAGACGGACATCTGCCATGAGAGGAGGAGACAGCAGGAACACTCTTGAGCTCTTACGAAATCAGATGGGTTCACCATAACAAGCCTCCGTTATTATAAGGTTGGGTTTGCAGCAGCTCCCATGATGCTTTGCTCCAGATACACCTCATGCAGCGGATTGGGAAGTCCCGTTCATGGGAGCCTCAACCGGCTCGATCCGGCATCGGCAAATATACGGCATATTTATAGTAAAGCGGCAGCCTCCCTGTTCCTCCTAAAATACTACGCTTTACCCGTGTGGGGCGGGACGGTGCCATGGAGTCATGCTATTAAGACACATTATATAACTCCAATGGGGTTATGGTCAGGTCAACAAAGCGTCAGTCTAGTCTAAAAGCTGTTGTCCTTACTATTCTGACCTGAAATAATAGGTTTTTCTTTTAATGCTTTATTTTTGACAGTTTCTGCGTCATCACTTTGCTCATTTTAGCAAAGTTAAATATTGGTTGCATTGGTTAAATCAACTTGGACTAGACACATTTTTGTTTCTGTCATCAAGGGTCTTTGATGTTTTGTTATGGGAATATTACATTATGAGCGGTTTTAGTGCAGGTTTAAATTCTTACCTCCGCTTTAACCGAGCACTTTTTCTCCAGTTCAGCTTTACCCAAATCTAAAAGCTTCAGGCCTACACTTTCTTGTCTTTTTTGTTTGTTTTTACATGTATTCGTCATGTTTCACTCTTTTCTCCCCTTTGTGTTGTATTATTGTTGCTTTTCTTGCATGCTTTTATAATTTTTTTGTCGCTTCTTTTGTCACTTTTTTGTTGCTCTTTAGTGGAACTTTTTGCGGCTCTTTCAGTGAGAGCACTCACTCTGTCACTAATAATTTACCGAAACTGTTCCAAAAATGGCTAATGCAGAGTGAGTGCTCTCCTTTTCCAGAAACAATCTTTGGATCTCATCGGATGAAAATTAGCCTGTATGGCTAACTCCGGCACATTCACATGTTGAAAAAACACATGTTGATTAATGTGCACTGTTGCTGCTCATGAGTTCCAGCTTTTATTAAGACTCACTGCGGATCATTTATTGAGAGAAAAAGTACAGAGAATTAGCACCGGATACTGTCCCCTACCGGAGCTTTTCAGTCGGTACCAAGTAGGGTAGGTAGTGTTTTTGTCACGTTTTTGTCACTTTTTTATTTTGATATTGTTGCTTAATGTTTTATTTTGACTTTTTTTTTTTTTTTCAGACGCTTTTAGACTTGCGTGAAGCCAAACTGGAGAAAACGTCCTGGGGTTAACAGGTTAAAATTGTGTCATCAAAAATAATGACCACATGGCCAAAAAAAGCTTGTGGCACAACTTCTACAGATTAGTACTTGTGTAGGTGAAATGGCTCCCTGACCTGGATTTAAACGTCAGGCAGTGACATGGCAGTGCTACCCTCTATACCACAAAAATGTACTCAAAAGCAGAATATATACGTATGAAATGTTTATGTTTCCGTAGTAAATGTACTGTAACAAGTAACTAGCACTTTTGAAGTTAAATACAACATGGTCTCGCCATACCGTATCATTCTATACATTATGCTCTGTAACACTGAATGAATGGGGCAGACAATGATAGACATGCAGTGAGCACAAAAAGGATATTAAGCATGAGCATTATTTGATTTGAGCACCTTTATCTGATCTCACGGCAAATCAAATCTACCTGCTGTACTAAAGCAGCCCCCCCACCCCTGATAGGTTTCCCCAGAAGCATTGAAGGTGGGACTAAATGCACAGGGCAAATCTGTATTGAGGAGAAGTCTGAAACTCCCTTGAGGCTTTGGCGAGACGACGTACGCACATACACACTAAAAAATCTATATTGCTATTTCTTGCCTTGTTTTGTAGTGAGGCGTAACTAACTGTGCATATGTTGCAACGGCTCTGCGTCCGCTTTTGGAGCCGGTAAAAATAGCTTTGGTGGATGTGAGGTCCCTCCAGACTCTGTTATCAGGCCACTGTCCCGCCCACTGCCGCAACCACAGGCGGCCCACACGCTCCACGCGCGGCAGAGGGCAAGTGCAAATAATGGAGTGCCGATTCGAGGCCTCGGCCAGTAGAAAAATATATAGACATAGAAAGAGAAGTAGGATTTGGCGTTCACATAAAAAAAAAAAAGAAAACAAAAAAAAGCCAAGACGGAGGTTAGGCAAAAGTGTGGACGCACCCAAGCACATAAAGGCAAGCTAAATTTAAGAAGACAAAAACTTTCACAATCAGAAGAAAGTTGAAAGGATCACATGGCGCAAAAACATTACAAAATAATTTCGAGCAAACAAACGAACAAATGTGGAAATACATGACTGTTGCGCTTAAAGCAAATTATAGTAAAAAAAAAAGTAGATACTGTATATAGATGTGTTTTTCAGCAACAACACATTTTTACAGTTCACGTCACTTACAAAAATAGCCTTAATAGCTCCTTATGTAGATGAAATACCCCCCTAAACCCCCAACAATCAGGAGCTGCCTATTCAAAAGAAAAGTCAGTTTTTCCAAATATCTATAGTATAACAACAAATATACAATTGTAGTACATGTCATCATAATCCCATTTCTTTATGTGCTTTGATGTGTGGCCAGCCTTTGGCGTCAGGACCACACAATCTAATGTGCCATTTTGTATCAGCAAGTGCGCTACTTAAAGCTGCTCTAAGCGATCCCATTTTACATTAACAATAAGCTCTTCTAGATGCGCCACCATATACGCCACACGAGCAGACTGTAGAAGACCAGCGCTGCACCTCGCACCTCCCTCACTCGTTTATTATAATAGATCCATGCCCTCACCTTACAGCACTCCCCCCAACACAGCCCTCATCCTCCTCCTTTTTTTCCTCATAAAGCAAAGCAGCACCGGAGGAGGGGCTGAGGTGTTCAAGGGTTGCGAGAAAAAGAAGTATTGCGCTGTAAACTGTGTTCTAAATGGAATTATTATGTTCCAAATGTCCCCAAAAAAGTGAGACTTTCATGAAAGTTGCAGTTTAGCAAATACATCTCAAAATATTTATTTTGAACATATCTTATTTATGCGGATGACTGTGTGTTTCACACAAGATTAATGAGATTTCCGTAGCTCATTGAATGCAAACAGAGTAGTGTGTGGCTTACAGGGGAGGGGGGAGGAGAGTAAGGGGCGTGGGCGACGGGGGAAAGCCAGGTGAGGGGAGGGGGTGATGGTGGAGCAGAGCAGAGTTCACTACTCCACCTACTGATGAAAATATTTTAAAAAGACATCGCTTAAGTCAGCTTTAAAGGTCCTATATCATGCAAAATCGACTTTTTGGTGCTTTTAGCCATGTTGTTATGCTATTTCCTCATCAAAAACACCCCCAGAGTGGTTTGTGGCTTCATTCACGCAGCTCTCAGTAATCCTCCTGAATCCTGCTCTCTGAGCAGCTGCTCCGCCCTCTCCTGGTGAACGACTGAGTGTTCAGTTGTGTTGTAACAGCGGAACGGAAGTGCTCGACGTCTGTAATGTAATGTCTTAATTCTATGCTTACGGCCTGATTTTAATTTGTAAAACAGCGTTTTCATTATTTCTGTCGTAAGAAAGAAACAAAGAGTAAAAAAAAAAAAAAAAAAAAAAAAGGATGTGCCCGAAGTGCTTCCAGGTCAGCTGTGGCCAAAACAAACACATCGCGTCTGAACAGATCAGTCATGTTTGCGCTGCAGCTGAAGATGGAGCTAGTTACCTACTCTGGACACACCTGTTCTTTATTCTTAACTAACGATAATGTCACGGAGAAAAAGAAGCGCGTTTGGCTACGAGGACGAGGAGTTTATTCAACCTTTTTCAAGAAGAGGCCACTCAGCTGTTTTTTTCTCCGGGATTCAGCGACTATCACCAAAATGGTGTTTTTCTGTGACTGTCACTGATGGATGTTTGGTGAACCTTCGCCAGAACCAAAGTGGATTAACTTTTATAACCAACGCAAGTCCCATAATGTAAACAGCGATGGACCAGAGCGGTGAGTCAATCCAAACGCGGGTTAGCTTGTGTGTTAGCATATTAGCATGTGTGTTAGCCATTTATGAAGCTGTGTTGCAGATGTCAACTCAGTATAACTGCATCGTGAAGTGACTTCACTTATTGTTGTTTATTTATATTACGGTAAAGTTGTATGCGCGGAGAGAGGGGGCGGAGTTAACTGAATCGAAGCGTTGTGTCTTCCGGGTTCGAAAAATACCTCCAGAAAACACTTATATTTATCACAAAAATGAGTGCTCCATAATGGTAGAGGTACAATATATCATATAAATGCCTATACTTAACTTTGGAATGGCTAAAATAGCATGATATAGCTCCTTTAAAGGCCCTACCCGATTTTTCAATTAAAGAGGAATCCACTACATTAACATGTTATTTGTGGTCTACATTCATTCCTAACTTTCCTACAATGTTTGTAGCATCTCAATTCTTCACAGGGAAGAATTTATAGGCAATGCAAGAAAGAAAACTAGAAAACAATTGATTGAAATGCAAATGAATGAAAATTAGATTTACAGTGTTCTAAAATATACTAAAGGAGGACGAAATTAATTTCATTCCATTACTGGGAAAAAAAATCAGGTATAGTGCCTTTAACTACTTAACACCATTCTTCCCTAGGACCACTTTTGAAAGATACTGCACAGCACGGGTACAACCTCAAACCAGAACTGAACCAGGTCTAATGCACCACTGATGGGTACTGACCACAGCAGATGCACCACAGCACGACCCAACTCTAACCCAGTCATGAGAATCTTCAGATTCGCTTTTCTATAAACCATATTCTGTAAAGAAGCCCCTGTCTATCACTGAGTCCATGTAAACATAAAATTAAATGAGGGCCTGGCTTTAAGGCTCTTCTTACTGGTGTCACCTCTTCAGGCCTAATTACAGTCTTGATAGTAAAAATAGACACTTACAAAATGCATGTCTTCATTGCCGCCTGCTGGTTGATGAGCAAAGGAAAAAAAAGTCTTCATATCGTATCAGGCTAGAGATATGAGATGGTTATCAGACAATGCATTCTTTCATAAACATCGTATGACATGTTATAAAATACAACACCAAGGTATCAACAGCTATAGCCCCTCCAGGAAACGCTATATTAAGAATATAATTTGAGGAACTTTTTCTTGGAAATTTGGTAACAGAGCGTGATTCAGCTTCACACGATAAATTTGCTTATGAATGAACCAGTAAGAGTTTTCCTGTTTTTTGTTGTTTTTTTGTGAGACATTTGGTGGATGAATGAACAGGAAAATAAGGATTCAAAATATGTTTGTATCTATGTTTGGCAGAATCTTTTACTATTAAAACATATGAGATGCTTGGAAAACTAATTTCTTTAAAATCACATTTTTATTTCTTTTAATGTTTGCAAATTTATTTCTGGCATTTCTAAAATACCTGAGTACAAATGTCTGTCTACAGTACTGTCAAACAAAACACTTTGTGATTCAAAGCTCAGACCTTTTCTCTACTGTTTTGTAAATACACAAACGGATCATTAGTCACTGAGCAGAAGTTTAAACCTGTGGCCCATTTTCAACCAGGAGCATGTGCCAAACCTGAAGTCAAGTCGTGTTAGTGCCGCTCCATCCGGGAGGCCGGTTGAGACCGGTCTGAGTTGTGTCAACATCAGAGAGGAATTATCAGACAATAGTGTTAGTCTGATCGAGCAGAAGTCTATGTATTCACCATATTCCGGAAGTTTGCCTGGGCGCCACCATGAACCGAGCCCAGCTATTCTCTCCTATTAGTTAACATGGGACTGGAGAAGTCAAGATTAAATACACAAATTTAATCTTACACGAATACACGAATACAAAGCCGATTTTAGGCCGTGCAGAAAAACGGTGCAGTGTTGACTTGTTGGAGCAAATGAACATTGAACATCTTAAACAAATCAATCGACTAAACATCAGATTTTAGCGGCGAACATTTTTCCCTCATTCTCCGCTTAATGAACAGGCTTCACGCTCTACCAGAACTATCAATACAATGGAAGTGCCGATCACACACAAAAAGAGGCACAAGTGGGCGGGGCGGAATAAGGTGAATTGAAAGCCAGTAAATATACAATATAAATGTTCTTTACTCTATATATTTGGCTTATTTATTTTTTTGGTAGGGACAGTGCACACCGGATTGTGACCTCGGGCTAATTTGCATCCATTAGCCCACACCAGCGCACTCAGACACTCATCATTCATCCTGGCCTATTGTACATGTTTTAAGTGGTACCGGAGAACCCAGAAAAAACCTACGCATACACGGGGAGAACATGCAAACTCCACACAGAAAGGCCTCATGAAGGTGGGAATCGAACCTGGGACCTTCTATCTCACAGTGTCCCACGGCACGGGGCATCGTAATGCAGCTAAAGGCACCTCAGTAAGGACCTAAATGACAACAATAGGAGATACTTACTCTAAATCTCCGTGCATTCCCATCCATACAAAACATATCTGAAAGGGAAGAGTCTGTGTCTCTTTGCTGGTCACATCGGAGTATATTCATACAAATGGGAGCGTTGTTATCATAGGAGTGAGAATGGGACACCGGTGGTACAGTCGGTGGCCATGATGTTTCCCAGCTCCACACGTTTCGCTCCATATGTTGTTCTTCAACAATAACAGAGGAAGTCGTTATGGCCGTGAGCAAACACATCTGCGACCTGTTACGCACACGCTGAAGCATATTAACCTGCTTACGCTTCCCCCGCGGCTTCACACACGGCAGTTTTAATGTTTGCATTATGACACTGACTGAGAACATGCATGCACACATACGGCAAGTGTTTGATGGTGAAAGAACTAGGGGTACGGAGTCAGAATGGGGCAAGTGTGGAACGGAAATAAAGCACAGATAAACTTTAAATTAACCATTTTAGACCAATTTTACATTTCTTAACCAACAATATGCAGGTAAGTAATTAAGATTGAAACTAAGGGGGCCGATATTTGGGAATCGATATCGGCTATCAGCCAATCTAACGCTAACAAACACCGATATCTCCGCCCACAACTTCCTAGGCCTTAAGGGGACTGAGAAACATTGCAATGAAAATCGGTCTGAAAAAAGTCAAACACAAGTTTCACTGACTAAACCTCAGTAAATATGGACATGCTATATGTCATTTTAAGCAGAGAACATAAGATAAGATAAGATAAGATAAGATAAGAGCCTTTATTGATCTCACAATGGAGAAATGTACTTGTTACATATCCTGGAGAATTCAATCACTGCAATTGTATTTTGATCACCGTGTAAAATGCAGCAGTTAGCAACGTTATGCTAAAGCTAGCTGCAGGATGCTAATGCTAGTTATAATTGATACATGATCTTTAACATCTCGTTTACAAGAAAAAATTAAGACTGTATTGATGTCACACTGGAGAAAAGAGGAACATTCACTTTTTCACTCAGAAAAAGCCAGGAGAGGAATGTTTTTAATAAACCAGCCTTATGCCCCTAATAAAACGCCTCCTGCTGTCACCGTTCAACAGATTTTACAGTTTAGAAGCTTCGTATACAGGATTAAAGACAACGGCCAATCAAAATCCCAAATAATTGGCCTTAGAATAACCCCTATCGGTCGACCTCTACTTGAAGCTGTCCCAAAATAAATGAAAGAACAAAATACTCCTTATTAAGTTATTGGTGGAGCTTAAAGTTGCCAACAGTAAAACAAGCAGCAGTGTTGATCTCTGTTATCTCACTGTCAGAGCCTCTCCTCTCCACACGTACGGGCGTCTATCAGCTCCCTATATTTAGAGCACTTCACCTGCACTTCCCAATGCAACCGTCACACTGCATCCTCCTGTAGACAAACACTATTTACAAATCTGAGAAAACATCTTTAAGTCCTCAGGCAGCGACGAATGCACAGCTCCATCTACAGAATATAGATGGAATCTGGAGACAGGTTTGCCATTTTGTCAGCACTGTGGCCCGAACAAGCACTTTAATTATAAGGTTATTATTGTAGGCCTAGAGTATCCTTATAATATGTTATCTTATTTGAATAGCTCTTTTCACAAGTCACTCAAAGTGCTTCACACGGGACAAACCTGCCTCGTACAACTAATGCAATGTAAGAAATACAAGTTGTTAACATGTGAAATCATTACTCTTTTCCCAAATGTCAGTTTAGTGTATGAAATCTGTCATAATCTGGCACTGAAAATGTTGAGATAATGTCATGAAGCAGGAGTCAGAACAGCTCGAGCCGCCTCCAGAACGTTAGGTCCTCTTCCTTCGAAAAACAAAAAAAGATACTGTATTTTTTATCAGCATAGCCCAAATACACTTCAGATGCCGGGTTTCATCACACAACCCATGGTGTATGATAAATAATAAGACTCACGTTGCTTTGCTTGTGCCATTGTAATCTGAAACATACCACTTCCTCAGTAAATCACTTTGATTCGCCACAGCTTTTAACATAAATACATTTTCCAAACGAAAAGGAGGTCTCTGGTTAAATATCCAGGGGCTATATTGAGCAAGTTCAAACGTGAAAATCTTGACAACAGGACGAGAGGAGTTTGCACCCAGATGAAATTCAAGATGCCGTAACCGATGCACTTATCATAACAGGCAAAAGTGCACACCCACACGCAGATTATAGATATAGTGAGGGTAGGGAGCCTGTCCAGACAAGGCAGTTATCGCTGAGCAAATACCAGTGTTTAGTTCTGTCATCAGGCAAAGACAAACACAACCAAACAGTCTGCTGCTAATATCAACACATGCAGAACGGAGACTGGAGAGGGAGTTTCCAAACGCAGGAGCGAGCGGAGTGTCAGGGGTTGAAGCGGGGGACGAGCGGAGAGTTTGATGAGGTTTGTGTTCTGAGTGGGCTGTTGTGGAGGCCGGCTGTCGAAGCGAGCATCATGTCGGGCGATACAGAGATATGATATCACCAGTTGTCCTGAGGGTCGACACTTCACCTCCAATGCCTTCGTCAATCACACAATCACTCAATCACGCATAACACCATGCAAGGAAAATGTGCTGTGGTGGTCACTAGTCATGAATTAATAAGGAGATTACAATGGACCTTAGCGGCCAAGAGATTAGATAGAAAGTTACTCATGTAATACTGATTTTAAATACATTTTGAGTGACGCTATGTTTAAGAACGAATGAATGCCAAGATTGAATAGAAACTAAACAAATAATAAAAAACAATGTATTGGTTTTATATAGCATTTTTCTGGACACTCAAAGACGCTTTCCATTGAATTATTATTTCACTCCACACTTAGTGGTGGTAAGCTACTGTTGTAGCCACAGCGGCCTGGGGTTGACTGACGGAAGCGAGGCAACCAGTCTGTGCCACCGGCCCCTCCAACCACCGCCAACCACTCACTCACTACATTCCCCCAGGCTTCCTGGTATTCCCACACGGTCTCCTATCCAAGTACCAACCAGGCCCTTCCATTCTGACGGGATCAGGTATAGCAAAGGCGGCCAAACTAGATATTGATTGTTGGTACAAAAATATAGCCTGAAAAATCCAGACTCACCGCTGTACCAGTGTGTGAGTCTGGCGTAACATACACAAGCAAACAGGAAGCGGAGTAAACCAATCAGCGAAGGGCAGTCAGTGGCGTTTTTAGCGGTTTTGTGCTGATATTCAAACAGAATTATGAATCACGAAACTCACCTACTGTCAATGTGTTTTTGGTCATTTACCACTGATTAGTAAAAAAAACTTGGCCCACGGGCGCCGGCCGTAGACATCTAATCCCAAGCGTGACGCTGCTCGCGAACAACACGTGACCGCAAATAAACGATTCTGATTGCACGGATCCATTTGAATTTGTCAGAAGCGGCAACAGCCAGCTCCCTGCCCAGACTGATATCCCCCGTGTATAAAATATACAGATGGGTCTCATTCTAGCTGCCAGGCTAACAAAAATAGCCTAAAACAGAAGGAACTTGAAATTCACACTTATGATTGGTAGGTAGCATCAAGATTTTCACTCAAAATGTAGGTCAGTAACTGCACATAGTACATTACACCTCCGTATGTCATACTTCAGTATAAAACTTGTATGTGAAGAGTGAAGCCTTACTTGCTCCACAATATTTTTAGAACACAAAATTCCCTACATTTATGATCGTTTCGCAGTCATCTGGAGTTACATTTGTGCATTTTCATAAGCGCTCAGACCTGGAGCAGAGTCCCGTGGATGTGGTTGTGTTGGATTTTGGGCCCGGGCTCCAGTGGAAGCTCTTGCAGTAAATCGCAGACCGTGGACGGGACTTGAGTGACCAAAACGAACGGGACGAGGGCGCGAGCTGCCATCTCTCTGGTCCGGTACACCGCCGACCGACCGCATCTGAAACACAGCACAAAGAGACATGAATGTGTAATGAAATCCATATAAAAAAGCCGCCTGGCCTGTGTATTAATGTTGTGCGAGTGTGAGCGGTTGGTGGTGGTTGAAGGTTAGCATCATCACTTCTGTATAGAGAAATAATAAAGACTAGAACTAAAAGAAACTTCTCAAGTTTGGAAAGTGCAATACAAATGTGAGCCATTATTATTAACCAGACATCACAACATTTTCAACACAAAGAAGCCATCACTGAATGCTCTTAAGATAACATTGAAATAATATTTTATTTATAACCGTGATTAACATTCAATTGTTTCTTTCCACTAAGTGAAACTAAACAGCTGTCCGACCGACAAATGACCAAAGACCCAGACTTGCATATTCCTGAACCATGACTTAACCGCTCAGGAAGTAGTCTAGCCTGTTCTGTTTGGGCCCACACATAGGGAGCGTTGAGATAGTCAGACATGGCCCTGTATCATGGTGGGATTTCCACCTCTCAACATCGAAAACATGCAAGTCTCATAGTGAACAACTGGAAATTTCTGACGAATACTTAATTTAGCATATCTGAGAACTATTTGTACATTTAATAATTACCCATTTGGCTTTACACCTACTGGTAACATCCCATAAAAAATTGCACAAAGGACTAGAGTAATTTCCGGACTATAAGCCTCTACTTTTTTCCCACGCTTTGAACCTTGCAGCTTAAACAACGATTGGGCTAATTTATATAATTTATAGATGCACTGGTGAACCGAGATCACCCCTCGTGAAGGAACGTGAGTGTGAGTGTCTGAGCGGGTCTATTAGGAGGACATGTGCCTCAGAGACATCTTCACAACCTGATCATTTACAGTAGTCAGCGCTGCAGTGTGACCGGGCGCTCACAGTGTTGGCTAAATTTACTTGTGTTTACAGCTGATAGAGTTTCCTTCTTCTGTGTCATAACAGAGACACAACGAGCGGAGGACAAGGCCAGTAGGAACCGATAACATTAAAAACAGCCAATAGCGTCAGAAATTTGGCCAGTTGTGCAATGTAATAAGCCGATAACGTAATGTCAGGCCAATAACGTAACAATTGACCTGACGATAAAGTAATAATTATTACGTTATTGGCTGGTTATTACATTATTGGTGATGGTCTGACAAGATGAAAATCGTTCACAAATGTTAGAAATAATGTATTAATACATCAGTCTGATTTGTTTAATGCATTCAATGCATTGCATCTGTGATGATCTGTTGGTTTTTCTGTGATCAACCTTCTAGTGAATCTTGTCTCGTTTTTACTTATGTCCATTAACCTGCCCGGGACGGCAGATGTGAATTAGCATTATTAATTTTTTGCATTTTGTGAACGATTGTCATCCTGTCAGGCCAATAACGTAATCATTATTACATCATTGGCTGGTCAATTATTATGCCGAGGGAGCTGCGCTGGAGGAAGAGGAAGGAGGAGGTCGAGGAGCTGACCAGTGCAGGACACCACGCTCTCAAACAAGGACAAACCCAGGTGCACCGTTCCAGAGGATCAGAGGAGACTGAAGGCAGACCTCCAAAAACATGCTGGTCAGGTTGAAAAGCACTTACTTACGTTGTGACAATATCGGCATACTACATTTTAAAAGTGGTAAAATGTATTACTTTATTGGCCATAATTACGTTATTGGTTCCTCCACAGCTGCGAGATGCGTGAGCGAAGTACCAGAAAGGGGGCATAAAGTAACTGCATGTACGGTTCAGGAAAGGAAACATTATGGAAATAGCTCAGCATGTGCAGTATTGCTTTATGGGATAATTTTTTTGTTCATTTGGCCAGGACAGTGCTATTAATTAATATACTACATGAGACTTATGCAAGTAATTGTCCTACAAACTACTGAATAATTTCATTAATGCTACTGCCACCCTATTTTATGCATCAAAATTTCTACACTATACCAACCTGAAGACAAATGTTTATGATCATATGAAATCATTTCTTCACCTCTAGACTAGGTACTCAGTCAGTGCTTTTCCGTCTGTCAACATGACTAATAACTTGAGCAAACTACGCTCTCAATAGTAACAGCCTGGAGTTCACTTGAGCAATATTTACAACCTTATTTGCAGTGCTTCACAAAGCGTTATAGACAAACAGCCATGTGTCATAAAGCAAATATAAAAGTGTCTGTACATAGAAACTGCAAGTGTCCCGACTGACTCCGGGTTCAATCCAGGCAAAGGGCTGTATATATTCTGTTGACTCTGTGTCCTGGGAATGAGCCACAGACATAAACTGTACAGAGAACCATACGTTGCACATCCAAAGCCGTAAACGCAATGGGCACGGTGAGTCACCCGGGGACAAACAGCTTCCAGGTCAAAGGTCAAAGCGGAGCATGTGCCGGTGCAGTTTATGGGCTGTGAGAAAACAGCAACTTAGCAGTGGAACAGACTGGTGCGTCAGGTCAAAGGGAAAGTATTAAAAGCATGAGAAGATACATAGGACAAGACAACATACGGGAGTCATTCTATGGACTTCGATCAAAACCCAAGAAATAATATGTTTGTCTTTTGTCAAGGAGAAAAAAGGACAGAACATTTTTCATTGATACTACTGCATATTCAGTTTATATATCTTTACACTGTAAATACATAATGATGGCTTTTCTTTTTTGGATTATTTTAGCTTTGGTATCTATCAATGACAGTAGTTTCTTACAACTTTGTTCTTTGTCCTCAAATATTGGGTTTGTTCTCTCAGTGTGAGTAAATCTATTTATAAAAAATGTGTAATATTTCTAAGAATTCATGTTTTTTGTTGTTGTTTTTTTGCAACATAAATCAGACTTTCACTCTCAAACTTTAGTACTGAAGTAAAGTCCTTTTTATTTTGCACTCATTAGGCTCACTACTTTTTCTCTTCCTTACATTTTGGCCACTCTTCCCACTTTTGTACTGAGGATTTAAATATGTTTTGAAATTCAGACACTAAAAACAGGAAGAAAATAGAAGGATTACCGCCTGAGAGGTAAATAGGACAAAGTGCATGTTTTGTTCAAACTGAGTTAAGAGAGAAATTGAGAGTCTAAATTTCATTATCCTCACAAAATGAAATATCCAAAACACCATTATCTTCTCACAAACTAAATTGAATTCCGAACCCTTTATCTAATCCTTTATATGATTCATGTCAGCCAGTCCCATCTTCACAGTGAGAGTAAATACATTACAGGAAATTACAGAAAGTGATTTACCCAAGCCTTTCCAAAGATTCACAAAGACGTTCTGCTTAATGCTTATAAATAAACTGAAATGTCACGCTATATTTATGTGAATATGACGGCGCTAATAGCAAGATAATGACATGTTTTGTAAAGGTGGCCAAAAGAAGCATGTCTCATTTATCCCACAACGCAAGATGGATATTTTTAAATATAATTGTCACCAAATGGAAAAGTCACGAATGACTCAATAAACTGATAAAAATCCAATGACGTTGTATGTATGTGGCACTTGAATGTAAGGATAAAGAATATATCAATTTAGAATATCTAAGATAGTATTAGTAAACTTTTAGAAGAAAATTTAGGTCACGAAATTATATGTCAATCATTTTTTGCATTAAAGGGGTGGTATTATGCAAAATCGACTTTTTCAAGCTTTACATCATGTTATTATGTCATTCCCCCATTAAAAACATGCCTGAAGTGTTGCCTTGGCACATTCACGTATTTTTGAGTAATTAGTAAAAACTCTGATGGCAGCCATTTTAGGGATAGGTTTGCCTGAGTCCTCCTAGGAACGCCCCCACCTCCTGGAGACGCCTCCGAGCTTTCGTCACCAGCCGAGTAACCAACCACTGCTCCTCAGCAGAACCCCCTCCCCACTGATGCCACACACAGCATGTGGAGGGGGCGTGTCGGAAAGGGTCAGAGGTTCTTAAAGAGACAGAGGCCTATTTTAAGATATTCGCTACAGCCATTTTGAGAGAGCAATTTTATACAAGGCAGTTATTCTAATTTACTGCATTTACAGACCACCAGAAGGTTTCGTCATCATTGTAGTGTGCAATAGACTGGTGCTATGTGATTGAAAAAAGCATAATACCCCCTCTTTAAAAAATATGATCAAAGTTGACCACTCAATACTGTATTTTCCCATGTAATCAAACTGTAGAAGAAAGTGAATAATACAAACTGGCTTCAAATCAAAACAATCGTAAAGCTGCCATGTTTTAGTCACAATAACTGCAAAAAAGACACTGTGACATCCTCACTTGACTCTACAGTGGAGTCTAGTGTTCTCCAAACTGCCGTCTGGCAAAACATATCCCTCCACTGTTGTCAGCATCCTAAATATAATTATACATACGTCAAAAGATATGCACAAACAGCGCAACATGTCAACTGTGGCCACATGCTGCTCCACCTGCTGCGCCCTCCCTCTACCCCCCGTCCCACACGCGCACGCCCCGACAGACAAAAGCCCCGGTATCAAAAAACCCAGACAACAGTTTGCATTCCTGAGGAGCACACGCCTCTGCACGACCAGTGGAGGTGGGCAGAGATGCAGAAGGTTGTAATGTAAAAGAGACGCTTTAATATTGATATATCACAATGACAATACTAAAAAGTAGTTATCCAAATACAATGGTTTAACCAAATGTAAGAGTGTTTGGTCAAAGGCTACTCAAGTATGTTTTAATAATGACATAGCTAAATACAGAATATGTACAAAACAACAACAATTCTGACTTTGAGCTCCAGATCGAAGTCTGCAAAGAGCTGTGTCAGGAAAGGGCATAAGGTGAATAAAGCCAAACTAAACATGCAGTAAGCCTAATTAAAAAGAATGAATAAAAAAAGTAAATACTAATTTGTGTGTGTGCTCATACGGACTCTATACAGGGTTTCTATGGCAACAGCAACTCCAATTTAATACCCAAATACTTTATTTTAAACTCTTACCACCCGCCTAAACCGAATGCATGCTGTCCTCTTTGGCTATAGGCCTGTGTAACACCTCATTTGAAAGCTAAGACAAATTTTTGTCACATTTTTGTTGAGTTTTTGTCACTTTTTGGTTGTTTTTCCTCACTTTTTTTTTTTTTTAAATTTTTGGTCACTTGTTGGTTGACTTTTTGTCACATTTTTGTTGAATTTTTGTCACATTTTTTTTAATTTTTGTCACTTTTTGGTTGAGTTTTTGTTCAGTTTTTGTCACATTTTTGTTGCATTTACATCCGTGTTTTCTTCTCATTTCTTTGTGGCTGTTTTGGTGCTATTTTCCCACGAAGCTTTTTGATTAGGGGAACGCCAAACTGGAGAAAATGTGATCCGTTCAGGTGGGAGTTAAGAGGTTAATGCCACAATTGCAAAAAATAAATCAAATGAGGAATAAAGGGAACATTTTGATATTCCAAAGCAAATTGGACACAACAAGGGCCTCTCCCAGCATATTCCTATGGCTCCAAACGGGGGTGAAGTTGGAAGCTACCACGTTCTTCCATGGGCACAAAGACCAGGTAGGTATATACTTGTCTAAGCTCAGGTAAGAACATATCACAGTATGGAAGAACTGTGTGCCCTCAGTCATGCAAAAAGACCAAAGATGTTGTTAGCATTTAGCCTCACCCAGTATATTCCTATAGCTCCAAACGAGGAAGTTAGAAGCAATCAAGCTCCTCCACGGGCACACACAAAGACCAAACAGGTACGTATCAACTCGTCTAAGCTCAGGTAAGAACATATCTCATTATGCAAAAACTGTTCCTTTAATGCTTTATAATGATTGTTAATACCTTAATTTTAGCACAATAAAATTATTCCCTAGAGGCTGCACAGCGCCTGCCCTCTGATCCTAACATGTTGGATGGGTCAAATGCAGAGGACACATTTTCCTATATGGAGACTATAGAGTGCATATCAAGGAGTATTTTTGCCTCACAATATGGATATCAAGAATAACTTATGTGGAGATTAAACTACTCTAAGCAGCATGATTTATTCAAAGGTACTCACTCACTTGTAACACAGTAAATGCATCGTAACAAGCCCCCTCTGACAGCGAACAGCATTCCTTTCTGTCCACAAACACGACAAGCCCAAATCCCTCCGCTTTCCCCCCACCCACTGCCATCTGAGGCCCATATGTTAACTATCTCTGCTAATTTGTCCCATTGAAACTCTTTTGCAAAAGGAAATGACAGTTTTGAAGGGTGTAATTTTAGAAACAGGGCAGTTCCCTGTGGGGTCAGAGGCGCAGACTCTTGTTGACTGGAGTTGGATAAAGCTCATCTGGGGCTTATTTAGGAGGAATAACTGCAATGCTGGTTTCCTCCAAAGACTGTAATAGTGTTTCAGCTACACGACAGTACGGAAGAGATAACAAATGACTATTCTCATTTTATTTGTGAGGTGCATAACATTCTAAACACATTCTAAATAAAGTTATTCTCGAAACAACAAAACTATACGCATTGTACCAACCAACGTATACTATCTAAAATATGCAGTTTTCCAAGGTCAATCATCGTTGGAATCAATAAATTTAAAAAAATTATACTGGTTGAGAATAAAGTACAAACTAGAGACTAAACAGTGGATTAACTGGTTTAAACATAAAAGTAATCTGAATGGTGGTTTAATTTTACAGGGATCTCGTTGCAGACAAGCAGCAGGTGAATCTAAAGCTGCAGTAAAGTTGTTTTAATCAGAAACATCTGAATTAAGTGAGAAAAGTGGCACTTTTAAAGGCCTATCTCACCGGCATGGAGACTAGTCCCCTGGAGATCAGGTGAGTCTCCAGGCAGTCTCAATAGAAACAAACAGGTTCGATTTAAGCAGTTGTGTTGCAAATACCATTTGTTGTCCTCAACCTGTGACACGTTTCTGTGACGTCCCTGCAATGTTTCAGAGACCTGTCGGATACCAAGGAGATCTCAAGGAGACCTCATACAACTTTGAGATCTCCCTGGTATCCGACAGGTCTCGGAGACATTGCAGGGACGTCACAGAAACGTCTCACAGGTTGAGGACGACAAATAGTGTTAATACTGCAACATTGCCACAGCTGCTTGAGACTGCGTACACCTCTCGGAGACCACTCGGAGGCCATGTGGAGACTCTGCTGAAACTGAACCTGGGGACGTCTCTGGGACATCTTCGTGACTAGCGGCAACTTAAGTCTCCAACTCGTCTCTAGGGTAGGGATAGGCTCTTTGTATGGGCGCAATCAGCGAGATAAGCCCTTTAGTCTCTTCTGTATAAAGAAGTGTGCAATTCTTTATCAAATAACGCATACATGACTCAATAGTTTTCCAAATCTGTTTACTTTTTTATTTAAAGTACATTTGAAATAGGAACATTTATGAAGATTTTTCAGCTGATGATTTGACCTAGTACATTCTTTGCTCCGGTATCTGTACTTATACTAAAATTTAAAATTTAAGTACTTCTTCCACCACTGCTCAAAAAGCTGATTGAGACAAGAAGAAGGTATTTAACAGATCTTGGATGGACTGTCAAACTCAGAGAGATTAACAGAAATCCATAGCAGTTCTGTAGCATCATTGTTTCCTCTGTAAACTACAACACATTGGCTGCATAAATCCACACAAACGGCTGTCAGAGAGGAATGTGGAGGAAAGTCAGAAACAAGTCCAATCATCTCATCTCACTCATCCATCGGGACATATGTGGACTTCAGAGGGGCTTTAGAGGAAGGGCCCGTGGTATAACTGCACATAATGGGTCATTTTGGGGCCAGAATAACACCTGATACCGGCGCTCTGATCCGTCTGTGTTGAGAGGAGAGAGGAGCGTGGAGACCATTTTGACACGAGTCCGAAAATGTAAAACAGACCAAAAAACACTGTGGAACGATATCTACCATGCAGAGATTCTTAAACTGTGGTATGTGGCTTGTTGATTACAATTAGAGATATTTTAATTTATACTTACACATTGAAAGTATTTTATGAGTCATGGTTTGTTTAGATTTAGACATACTTTAGTCCAATTTAGGCTTCTTTAAAGGGACTATACAGGGTTTAAAAATGTTAAAATTAAGTATTTTCCTCCCCCTACATGTTTCAACATAGAATGAGCTCAGACCTGTTCACCACAACTGCCTCTAAAATCCGGGATCCCGGGTTCGAAGTGCCGTCATGCACGAGCTTAATATAGAAGGTGCAGTTACACGTATGACCTGAGGTACCAGTAGTGAGTATAAAATGGGTAACTTGCATCTAGCCCCTTTAATACCTCTTTTAGACCCAATTTACCTCTGATTTGACTTTGATTTAGGCTTGGTGGTATTGTATTACTTTATTAAGTACTTGGTATAAAAAGTTTGAGACCACTGGGTACTAGGTATTTTTCCTCTTAGCTATAAATTCATCCAGTCTTCAGTAAACAGATGCCTTGTAGTTTTAGGTAATATCTAACACACCAATTCAATCCAAGTTTGTTTGCATTAAGTTAAGACTTTGTTGATTTCACAATGGAGAAATTCACTTGTCACATTCAGCTTTGAAGAAAACACTCGTGAAAAATAGACAGGAAATGTGCGACCAATGAATTCTATACCAGTGCCAGATAGATCAGACTATTTGGGTGGAAATAACTCTCCGTAGGTCTTCAACTAAAACAATGCAGAGAAAGCTCTTAATTTGTTTACCATTTGTCACTGCCACAACAAATGTGTGCCATGTGTTGAAACTAAGAACCTACTACTGTATGTAAGTAGTTCTCAATTGGTAAAACCTTGGGACCTATCATAACAAGCCACAACCAAATAAAAAATCATAAAAACATGTTGCTTACAGTGCATTGTTCAGCAGTATCTCCCCATTTGATAAACTGATTCAAAAGCTGATGCATTTGTCAGATCTTGTCAATAACATACAATAGTACACCCCTATTGTAGAAAGTACAGTTTACGGGCATTAATATAGTAGAATAAAATACTACTTGAAAGCAAAGGGGGTGAGGACAGATGTCTGGACTTGATACGGCGGTGTGTAAATCACCATCAAAGAGACACTGCCTCCAAGGAGCAGCAAAACAACCAGCAGAGATGATCTCAATCTATTATTACTGCAATAAATATGTCCTCCCGCACATCTTTTGTCTTAGTCCAAACTGTGATTGTCATTTTTCCATTAAGATGACGCACACGGGAGACATGCAACACAGGAATTTGGCAATGTCTCCAAGGAATAGGCGGACACAGCATTAAAGAAGAGCTGACAGACTTACACAGCGGTAGTTGGTTCAAAGATTATTAAGTGGAGGCCTAGTTTGGGAATTAAGTGGGTCAAAAAAATCAATTTGTCGAATAAAAGTTAAACCAGATGAATGCATTTTAAACACATGTCAACAAAATTCAACGTAAGACTCTTTTCATGTAGGGCAAGTGGCTTTTTTTTTTTCAATTTTGGAGTCAATGGCTGCTTTTAAGAATAGATGTGCCAGATCTTGACAGCAAAAATAGAAAATGTTAAATAATATACGGTAATGAAAAGAAAATACTGAACGTGGCCACAATAATCTGAAAGCAAAATGTGTGTTGCCGTGGTTACATGCGACACTGCGTCTTAAAATTGCAGCAGGTGAAAGAGTGAAACTGTCCCAGCAGCAGACTGTGTGTGTGTGTGTGTGTGTGGGGGGGGGGGGGGGGGGGGTCAAACAGCTTTGGGGCAGAGGCTTGTCCACACTCGCCCCTGGTTAAAGACGGGGCAGTAGTGACGAGGCGTGAGGATAGAAACACAGCAAGGGTTGAAGAAGCCAAGGCCTGGGCTATATTTACCACCAACACATGGGCCTTCGTTTGGAGCGTGAGCTGTGCAGACCAATCATATTATCTTAAAATTACTTTGTATGTATTATTTATTTCTCTCCCAGTAAATGGATTTGTAAAATATTTTGGGAAAATTGTATACAAGCAAGTCTTTACTAATTAGTTTGGTGCTGTGTTAGTTGATCATTGTTTCACTTTGACCTGATGTAAGTCAAGTGAGTGTGGTTTAACTATTGACCCAAATGGACTGGGTTTACAGCTTGTTCAGTGCTTCCTTTGCAACAAAAGGGACAAACAAATGTTGCTTGTTGGAGGCTAGTAGTTGGCAATTTGTGTTTGGATGCAAAGACGGCTCCATTTGCTACTTTCTCTGTGGGAAAGATGAGAGAAAACAAGATCATGCTAGTAAATTGGTCTTGAAAGTTTACTCAACACTGTCTATAATGTCAACTTTCTGTCTGTTCCGTGGATAAAAACAAAATAAAGTTTAGATCACTGGTTGCGCTCCTTCAAAAAGACAATCATTTTAACTTTGGGCATTCTTAGCGAAACCTTTGCACAGTATCTTGCGACGTCAGACATTTGCTAATGGAAATTTAAATGTGAGACATAAAGTACAATTTGAAACCACAACAAAAATGTCTTGTTCCCTCTGTATAATAAACCAAAATAAATGTTGACACGACATTCCCGCTTTAGATTCCCTCATACCCAAACACACACAGAGCTCTCCAGTGTTATCTCTGCTAGAGCATTCCTCACTCAAGGTCCTCCCTCTTTCAAAACAGTTGATGGAACAGTTCAGAAATACATATGCCTATAATAGCTAGATTTTTGTGTAAACAATTCTTGTCTATTGCCTAGGGCTGGACGATATATCGATATTTAAGATATAATGATATGTTTTTAAATGACATATGGAATTAGACCATATCGCAAATACATACAAACAAGTAATTCTCAGTCTTAAACTGAGGACATTATGTTGTTATCTCTTTATATAAATGCTGCGCTCAGAAAAAAAATTGACGTATTTTATTTTATAGGGTATTTTTATTTAAGATACTTTATGGAGCTTTGTTATACAGTGTTTATGTTTACATTTTATGGTGAGTTTTCAATAAAACTGCTCATATTTGGCTTTGACTATGGCTTAAAGGGGCTAGATGCAAGTTCGCCATTTTATACTCACTACTGTCACCTCAGGTCATATGTGTAACTGCACCTTCTATATTAAACCCGTGCATGACGGCACTTCACACCCGAAGTAACTACTTTTTGAGTGACAGTGAAGGATTTTAGAGGCAGTTGTGGTGAACAGGTCTGGGCTCATTCTATTTCATTTTTCATTTCATTTTTTTATTTATTTCATTCATTTAAAAATGCAGCACAACAGCACAACAACAGTATTCTACACATTAGGACATTGCTAGAACATGTAGGGGGATTTTTAAACTTTGTATAGTCCCTTTAACATTTCATTTCAGAGCTCTCGCTTTGCGGAAACAATATGGAGATGTATATCGTATATCGATATTCAACCTGAATCGGGATATGACTTTTGGTCCATATCGCCATTGATCAATTAGGCCTGGTTTAGTCCTAGTTCCAATTTAAAATCAATCCAGGTCTAATCCTTTTTCAGTTCTGGTGACAGGGCCTGGTCACATATCTTTTCACAGTTAGGGATGTTTTGGGAACTGTTCACCGTTTATTAAGAGTTTATTAGTTTATTTAAACAGGGACAATGTGCAAAAAACATTATTTAAAGATGCTTTGCACCAGATTTAGCGTGAGCAAGTTTCCATCTGTAGTCTCTGAGAGGTGAGATGATTTTGCTTTCCATTTTAATTTGGTTAAAACGTTCAAATACACTGACCAAACAAAAGTCGCCACAAAAAAGGTTACTCTTATATTTTGTCGGACCGCCTTTAGCTTTGATCGCAGCACACATTCGCTGTGGCATTGTTTGAATAAGCTCCTTCAAAGTCAAAAGATCCAGTGTTGCATTGTTTCTGCACCAAGATCTTGTATTGATGATGGGAGAGAATGATCACTGAGGAAAGCCTTCAATGGCACATCCCAAAGATTGTCAATGGGGTTATGATCTGGCCTCTGTGGCGGCCAATCCATGTGTGATTTACAACTTAAGCCCAATTAATTCTGGCATTGTCCTCTTGGAATATGCCCGTGTCATCAGGGAAGAAGAAATCCATTGATGGAATAACCAGGTCATTCAGGATGTTCATGTTGGCACAATGTGTTGCTGAATAGATCAACTGCAGCAACCCAGATCAGAACAGTTAGTTAGTTACTTTCTTTTTGGTCAGACAATGTATTTCTTGACCTTGCAACCCGTGAATAAAACTAAACTCAAAACCCAACACAATCCAACTGACTGTGTAGTCTATGTAGACGTCTGTACATCGCAGTACAGGAAGCTCTGTTTTGAAGGAATGCAGTGGGGAGATGAGAAGTTGACATTATCAGAAGTCTATTTTCTCTAAACACGAGAGCGAGCCGCACAGTGCATGCTCTACAGATCATATTTGTTCATTTTTCAGCCTCTGGAATGTGAACAATGTGGCCTGGAAACAGAGAGTTCCCAATTGCCTGAAAAGGTGGACTCCGTCACACACGCAAGTTCAGTCGAGAGTTTCCACATTGGGTATTTCAAGAGGTACACTACAAAGAGTTTAGTTTTAAGATTAAGATCATTTAGGTCTATAGAGCCTTGTTAAACGTTACAGTCCTGTTGTCTGTGAGGTTATTTATCTTATTTTTTAACTTTGTTGTTTTCTAGAAGAAAAAGACAAGTCACATGCAAGTTATAGAAAGTCGTGCCAAAAAAGGAACCGGCACAACCAATTATATGGCATTTCTGTTGGCCACCTGCACAAACAGCACAGGAGAGGACCCACAGGGGCGCAGTTTTGTCTGCAGGTGTTGTGTCTGGGAGATAGCAGTTATAGGTCTATTCTTGGAGGCTGTGACGGTTCAGAGAAAAGCAGCGAAGGGTTTATCACACACTGAGGAGCAGGTGGGTGACCCCTGGGATGTGATAGCATGTTCCTGAGCACATGTTTTTAAACTCGTGTGGGTAAGCGTGGGCTACCCTCATTCACAGATTGAAGCCTTGGGAGAGTCAGACATTCAAGGTATAATGGGGTGATTATTGTGTGGAACCAATGAGCACCAAGTTGAAGAATCCTTTTTTTTTCTTTTTTTCTGGAAACTTCCACTCAAAAAATGTTTCCAGTTAAAGAAGCTTAAATTGGGCTACTTTTATTACTGACAAAATTTATATAGCGCCTTTTACTTGCTTTAGGCACTCAAACCGCTTTACATCAATGAACCAGTCACCCATTCACACTCGCATTCACACACCAGTGGACACAGGCACTGGAGGCAAGGTGGGTGAAGTGTCTTGCCCAAGGACACAACAACAGCGTGCACCTGCGGGATTCGTACCGCCAATCCTCCGATCGCAAGATGACCCGTTCTACTCTCTCCGCCACCATCGCCGAGGCTGCTCAATGGCAGCAGCAGTTGTGGACTTGAGGTGGTCCCGGGTCACATTTCACTACCGCTGTCCCACAACTTTGAGCTCCTTCCTTTGGGGCAGAGATACCACCACTTCCCTGTACCAAGAAAAATGTATACAGGCATTCTTTTGTGCCCTGTGCCATCAGGGAGCTGAATAAGTTTCTCAGTCTGTTCCATTCCTTTTCTATGGATGAGGAGAATCTGCTGGTATTGTGTCTGCATTTAACTGTTTTTAAAATGGATTTTAACATGGACGTGTCATGCTAAAAATAGAAAAATAATATAAAAACCTCATTTTGGGCACCTCAACTTTAATTTATTATGTTTTTTAGTTTGAAAATATGTCTCTGTAAGAATTATATGCAGGCAAAAGAGCTGGTGAAAATCTTGACTGGGCGTGGTTAGCAGCTCCAGCAGTGTGTGATAAATACACTTTGAGCACAGAACGGGTCAGAATCGAAAAAGTTGGATTATGGGCTATAAACAATGTGGAGGACAGTTTTTGGGTTTGAACAGTGACGCAATTGGAATCAGGAAGTACAGAACGAGGTACCGACACTGTAGAAGAAGAAACAGCTAAATTTAACAGCTTTGTCTGAGAATTACTCCAAACTGCCTGAAGGTCTGTCTTTGATGAGGGAACAACAAAAGTCAATTTTTTCATGATAAGTTCCTCTTTATATGTATGATTATGTGTTTTATTATATTTCCTGGACAAATACTTGAATGTGTGAGGTGCTTAAAACGTGTGCATTATTTCTGACCAAAACACACATGACAAAGAGATCTGAATCTCTTTGGGAATTTTCTGTTCATATAAAGTATGTCATTAAAAATATGTCAGTGAATCACAGGGCTCCTGAAACAACACCAACTAGAGGTAACTAAGATTAATTTTAGTCTTATAGTGACATGATGCATGTATGCAACTGTATAAGATTCAGAGCATGGCACGCACCTGATGATAAAGGGAGTGAAGGGGGCCAGTCCCAGAGGAGAGGAAGAGCCGTCCATGGGGGAGGGATAGAGTCGGCTCAGGACCAGCAGCAGCAGGAACAGACTGGGGTGGAGCTTCACTTGACCACTGTCACTGTCAGTAAACATAAAACGGCACAAGTTCAGTTGTAATAAAGGTTAATTTATTGATATGAACTTTGCTTAAACCTGGTACTCCCACTCAGTCTCCTGGTATCCTGGTGCTAACTGAATATGGATACTGCATTTGACACATTTGAGACAGTGAGACTTTCCTAATATAAATGCCTATCATCTGCACAGCCCACGTCCTACAGTCCTTGAACCAGGCTTTTCACCTCCTGCTCTCAGATCAGATTATGGCCAAATGAGTCACTGGAAAGTGCGGGTCTCTGCCAGAGGTTTCACATTTTGGATGGGACACGCACACAGGAAGCAGACAAGATCATTCAGATGATTAGAGGCAAGAGTCAGCCTTCAGTATAAAAACAATACCCATTTAATGTGATGATGTCAAATAAAGGAAAAAAAAATTCAATCCACAAGCAAATAAGGTAAACAGGATTGTACTTGAGCAGTGAGGGACCGGGGACCCATCTCCAGATCTTAGGTTAGGTTAGGTATGATCACTGAAAGTAAACCCGTCCAGACATGAAGTGAACTGAACATGGGGAATTCATTGTGTGTGCTGGGCAGGCCACGCTACATCGATGTATAAACTACAAAAGCTACATAATATGTTGCTGACAGTTTATTAGTTTATTACCAAATTTTATTGTGATGCGCGGTTTTGATTTCTCCTTTCACAGTCACCAATCACCAAAATCTACTTTGTTCCTTCCTGAACAATAAGTTTAGAATAATGGATAATGGTGGGAAAGCCAGGTCTTGACACATGTAGCGCCTGCAGTGGATTTGAGTGAATAAAGTGTGTCTGTGTGTCATCAGTCATGAGGATCTCATCGAGCAGAAACAACAAAAAACAACTTGTGCTTTTCATTACTTTGTGAGAGGAGAGAGAGAGGAGAGAGAGGAGAGAAAGAGAGAGAGAGAGAGAGAGAGAGACACAGACAGAGAGAGAGAGAGAGAGAGAGATAAATATTGGTACGGTTGGTAAAGAAAGTCGATACAAGACTAAACCAGTACAAATGGGCCAGTTTGACAAAAAAATCTACACCAGCATTAAACTGTAAAACATATTTTTCCTGCTGATGACCTGTATGCAACAAGAAGGAATCACCTGTATTAAACAATTGACCTGTCGAAGCTTTATTTTACATTATGTACAATTTTTAAAGGGGCTAGATGCAAGTTAGCCATTTTATACTCACTACTGCCACCTCAGGTCGTACGTGTAACTGCAGCTTCTATATTAAGCTCATGCATGCATGAATTAACACCTTTTTGAGTGACAGTGCAGGATATTAGAGGCACTTGTGGTGAATATGTCTGGGCTCATTCTACACCTTAGGACATTGTTGGAACACAAACTCTGTATAGTCCCTTTAAAGATTCTTGTATATGGCACTTTAAAAAGGCTTAAAAACATTATTTTGTGTGCCTGGGCATTGATAGGGCTGCCGGGGAGTTTGCCTGGTGCTCCCCCTGCTGGCAACCGTGGGAATGAACGTGGTTAAAAAACACCTTTCATTAATGCCGTGACTAGCAACTCTGTAGCGCAGGACTGCTCAGAACAAATCCAGGGTTGGATTATGTGCTTTAAACAAGGAGTTTTCCATTTTTCCTATGACGCAAAAGAACCCGGGAAGTACGGATCGGAAAGCTAAAGCAGTACAACAAGATTACTCAGTATTGGATTATAGGATTACTCGCAACTAAAAATTATATACTGAGTATTGCCATCAACCACTACTTTGAGCAAGTCTAGCAATTCCACTCGAACGACACTGAAACCTGCAGCATGGCAACTAAAGTAGCAGAAGCACATAGGTGATTGCTTAAATAAAGACATTACCAACAGTGTTAAATTTAGCAGACTAAGGGCCCCTAAAGAACTGCAACTCTAATGCAAAACTAATGACCAGTTCTATTTAGTTGAGAGGAGTAATGTGCACGTAATAGACGAGTGTTTGGCTTGGAGCAGGAGTCGGTGGCAGATAAGGCCATGAACTGTAGCAAATCTCTGTAAAAGTAGATTCATGTGGGGCCGTCACCTGAAAGAACTGCAGAGATAAGTCTGCGGTTCAAAGATATGAATCAAACTGACGCAGAAACAAACTGCAGCCTATTAGAGCGGGTCTGGGCTTTTATTGAGGGCAATTAAACACCGAAGACAAGCGGCTTATTTAACATGGCCAACAGATATACACTTTTAATGCAGTTACAATGGGTTTGTCTATCTCACTGCAAAATTACGCACAATTAGAGTTATCAGTGAGAGACCTGGACTTCAAGGATTATTATTACAGAAGTTTTATTGGAGGATAGAACATTTTCTGGTAACACTTTATAATAATGATAAAGTGTTACCAGATATCAGAAGTTTTTAAACGCTGAGCTCACCTGCCATTCAGGGCTGTTGGCCTTTGTGGGCACTGGCCAGTATGCCTTTCTGTCTGTTTTCCTCTGTGTTAGAAACTACATTGTTTTCTAGGAACAATCGTATTTGATTTCCTTAAGATGTGTCTCCCGTTTGTGTGTTTTTGTGTCACCCGTATTTGTTTAGGCCAATATGTGATATATTTTGAGACAATTAGCTTATTTTGTCCACATTTCATTAGGTTTAGTTATCTTCGTTAAAGCTGTAAATATTGACAACTTTATTTATCCATTTTACATCTGGGTTTTTGTTACAACTTTTAATTCTAGCAGAGCCGGGTTGCAACAATTAGTTAAGTGTGACTAACACTTAATAACTTAACAATGAATGGAACCATGGAGGGGTTTGAGCACCTGAATGATCCCGGGAGCTCTGTTGTCAGGGCTTCGTGCCCCTGGTCGGGTCTCCCATGGCAAACAGGTCCTAGGTGACGGGTCAGAGAAAGAGTGGTTCAGAAGCCCCTTATGAGAGACCAACAGGCCCGGTTAGAACCATGAGGCCGTCCTCCCATGGACCCACCACCTGCATTGATGATGGTGCAATGTGATTTGGGCAGCTCCAACAGCTGCCCCCACGACGCGGCAACGGAAAAGTCGAAGAAAATGGATGGATGGATGGATGGATGGATGAATAAGTGAAGTATGTGAAGAACTACTTCATTCATTATGAATGAAGCATTAACTGTAGTAGTCAAGCAGTAATTAAGTGTTAGTCACACTTCATTAATGAATTGTATTAAGGCTAAATAAGGTGTAGTTATTACAAAAAGTCAGAAATATTGTGATAAGTTTGTGAAGTGGTTGTGTTGTGTGTGTGTTTTATAGCATGTTCAAACATCTGGCAAGGTTCCAATCATGTGTCATAAATTTGCACAGCTTTTATCAATTCTATGGACATAATGGAAACATCAAGGACAAAATGCATGCATCCATTGCCTTAATAAAACAAAGAGGCATTTCAAAAACGACTATTCAGTTTGAAGGACAAATGTGCAAACTCCCAAGGGGAAGATGGTGTGTTAAACATCAAGGCCAGTATCTAAACCAGGACTAAAATGTTTAAAATTTATGGTCTGGCTAAAAAGAAACACTAGTCCGTATTGTACTAATTTAGGAGGCAAATCTAAATGCATGCTGGTTTTTAATATGCATACCACATCTGATTTGCTATTTGAAAACTGGGCACTTCTCGATACTGTTGGTATAAAAGCCATTTGTCCCCACACACATTTTGTTTCTTTCGCCGTATTGTTTGCCTGATCAGATTACAAATGACACATCATCATGTATACAGACAGGGTTAAACAAAAGGGACACACTATACTTTGCGGAGCTTGACTTGCCCAGGTTTTGGTGCGGTTGGCCTGTTTGGGTGGCTGGGCCGATGTGGGACGTCCGACGGCCCAGAAACAAATCCGTGGGAAATTCGTGAACGTTTTAACAAGGGGTCGAGGAGGAGAGAGCGGAGATTGTGAAAGCGTCTGTATAAAAGAGCGGCTATTAATTGGATCCATATTAAGATAAGGCTGTTTTGGGAGCTGTGGGGAGAGTCTGGGGCTTTTAAGAAGGGAGAACGAACCCAACCCGGCGAGATAAGGTCAACGAACCGCAGACGACTCAACTCTCGACTGTAAACTCCTCACTCAGCTGTGCGTGCCTCAATAACAAGGCGAAGTCTGTCAAAACAAGCATGCTGTAGAACCAATTCAGTAACATTAATTTGGTGAAGAAATGACAAAATGTGATGGGGCTGATTGAGATAAAAGGTAATATTTACCATGGCTTCAACACACGCATTAATATGTTAACCTAAAACATGTCAAACTCCATCACACACTAAAACGTTCAGGTAGGTCAGCGTTTCTCAAACTGTGGCGAGTGCACTATGAGTGGCACTTCTTCAGGTGGTATTAATTTAGACCCACTTTAGACACAATTTTGGCTAATATAGTTGACTCATTGACTGCCAGCCATTTTCAAATCAGAGAGCTCCCCACTGCCAGAGGTGTTTCAGGATTTTTACAGTTTTTTCAAGACCCACAGAAAATTTAGGTCTGGGTCTATGTCAACACGAAACTCACCAAAAGAAAGATTAGACTATCTTCTTTCATCTAAAAAAAAAGTTTGTTTGTACTTCTTTCCATTCTTTAGCAATCGTCCGTAGAAAATAGGTGAAATCACCCAAAATGCTGTTTTCTGACCAAAACGCTGAGAAAACAAAAGATCAATGCTGCCACCTAGTGACTCAATAAAATAACTTGTAGTTCTTTTATTGAGTCACTAGGTGGCAGCATTAGGCAGCACAACTAAGATTTTAACACCAGACATGCTCAAGGCTTTGCTGCAGCTGTTCCCATTGAAAAACCTAATTGACTTCTATAGACGTCATTGGCAGTCAATGAGTTAATAATCTTAATCTAGAGCAGGTGGTACGTGGAAGCTCAAATATTTTATGAGGTGGTACTTGCCGGTGTGGAAGGCTTGAGAGGTAAGTAATGATAATCAACATCCTTGCACAAGATCTGTAGATAGGTCCCTGGGTGCTGCACTGTGGTCACCCACTGGTCTTGACAAAATCCCTATAATTGGGTCAGGTTTAAGCTACTCTACTTGCCTACTTGTTGTGGTAGTCTTATCATTTATGTAAAATATACTGTAAATAACAATAAAAATGTTCTAAAGGTCCGTCCTTACTGTTAGAAGGAAGTATTAACCAAGAAGTGACCCAGGTTTTACTCGGTGAGCTAAAGTACTAGTCAAATGAGTTAGCTTGAATGTAGATCTGACAGACCAGCTGTACATTTTGCAAACACAGATAGTAAAAATAAAAAGCAATCCAGGGCCTGTCTGATCTTAGCTGTTTTCTTTGTTTGCTTCCACGGGAATGTGTTTCGACAGTCTTCATCTTAGAGATGGACTGGGGAGTTGTACCATGAATGAGTGTGAACAGCGATGAACCTGAGTGTGAACCGAATATGTTTTGGATGAGCTCACCTCTCCACTGTGGCAGCGGCCTCCTCCAGCTGCGTCAGGAGGAACGGGTACAGAGCAGGGAAACGGGTGAAGAACTCCCGACCGGTCATCCTGAAGAGAGAGAAAAGACATAGTAAGAGAATGAGGCATTTCTGGTTGAATAGAGGGTACGCAGACAGGTAACATAATCATCATATTTGCTAATAAACCATTAACAAATGATGAGGAATGATTTGTAAATTAAATAAACTAAACAGACAAACATTAACTACATTTCAGAACAAAAAAGTCCATAAAAAATATGTTGGAAAAATCCTGCTGATTCACAGTGAATTTATATTTTTACTTATTTTTAAAGGTGCATCATGCAACTTTCTACGTGGAAAAAAAAGTTGATATTAATGCGTATTTGACCTTGTACCATGTTGTTTCCATTGCGATGTGTAAACAGGAAGCAACATCCCTCTCTCCTCGTACAGCTTAATTTTTTACCTTTTTCTGCGAACTGCATTTGTGGTTTCTACATTGTTTTTCTGGATACTTTTTTTTTGTTTGGAAGGTTTTCACTGCTTTATCTTTATTACGGATACTCATTAACTATTACCGCAGCAATAACAACTCTTCTTGGGTTCCACATAAAACGACGACACAAACCATATGTAAACAGAGCAGGTTAAGCTGACATTATCAGTTACAAGAAGAATTTCCCGTAACATCATAGAAATTGTGCAGCGTCACACAAATACAATTTAAAGAGAAACATGCATGACTTTGGCAAGTACTTTAAACTTTTATTTTTTAGAATAATGTCCTTCATAAGTATGGCCTTTTTTTTTTCAACTTCTTTTTAAATGTCTCCTCTTTACTGATCTGTGTCAAATACGGAGGCAGATGATTCCACACTGATAAAGCTCTATATCAAGGCAATTGTTTTGGGTATAGTGGTGGTAGTGAGTAATACATTAGAACTGCTTGTCTCGTATGGTACCCATGTGTATCTTTAGTCAGAGTCAGCTGATTGCTGACGACCCCTCTCACCAGAAAACCTACAAAACAATTGATCCTGGAGCTTTGTAGGGACCACCGTGATCGAAAGTAAAGGCGTCATGGTGACCACTCATACAGCCGCTGGGTCACTCACTACAAAGTCAAAAACGCACAAATATCAACTTAACAAATTACGAAACTGCTGCGGTCCATATACTCGTTTTACACACGCAATCATAATCCTGCCTGTAACACATTTGTTACACACACACAATTGATAATGTTATTTTACCTGCTTCTCATGTCAGTAATCATCGGCAATTGACATTTCCCGTAGTGCGTTGTGCCTGAATACAAAGTAGTCCAAATAAACTGAAACATGTGGCTTTAATGAAATGCACGGGCATGAACTGTCCAACACAAATTCATTACATAAGTCATGCAGAAAGGGGAACATTTTAATTGCTATTTTCCATGATGCAAATGGCACAAGGTTTAAACACAAAACAGAAGATTTCACAAGACTCAGGAAGTTATTTCAGTAATTATTGTAATTATTGCAACAATGATTTCAAGATTTCCACAACTGTTTGTCCTTGGCGCAGTGTTGCTGAGTGGGCAATATAATCATGCTATTTTAGGACTTCAGAAGCTGGTCTGGATTAGCCACCTCAGGGATAATTGTCACTGTGTGTGGTGCCGTATGGGAACCTGCCTACACTTTCCACAATCTGAATCATTTTCTCTTTATACACCAACACAGCGGAGTCGAGGGCAAACAATCAATATGTTATTATAGTATAGACTTTCAGCTTTAATTGAAGGAGCTACAAACAAATACGGCGTTCACGGTTTAGGATGAACGGCAGCTTTTAAACAATGTACGCCCATTGTCATAGCTTCAGACATTATTGTGTAAAAGAATGGCAGCAATTGTGGCAGTGGTAGAAAAAATAATTATAGAAATTGTGGAAACAGTTGCTATTGATAACAAACACAAAAACGTTTCTTACTACACCATAATCGAAAGCACTGATTGAACTATTTTTATCTAATTTGAAGCCACGTTTTGTCATTTTCTGATTGAGATAGTGTAGTGTAGTTTAGTTTAGTTTAGTTTATTTGTTTATTTGAGCAGTTAACATTCTGCTCAAACAAAATTCTCATATCACATCTCATATCAATAGTACAAAGGAACAAAGTACAAGAGCCTAGGAACACAGCATGCACACATACACGCAACATACCCATTTATGATTTAACTTTACCTATTGTAATTACATTATCAATCATACATTTATCAACATTATATTTCGATTTGCTTCATTGGCAAAAGAGAACAAAACTTCAAAGCGGCCTTTTTAACACAGACCACACTTACAGAGCACCGTTTGAAATGCAAGTGACAAAAGGCGATCATTAACTTTACCGAAAGGTCCATCTTCTACACTAACTTTTGCAAACTATGCAAAATCAAAACTGCATTATTTCCTGTGGTTAGGGACAGGAATGAATGCACAAACAGTTTACTCTATACGTATTACAACATAACCAATATTTATATGTTACAGTGGACATATGGATATGGATAGCAATTATATTTTATGGAATATGATTCAAAGTAATGTCCATAATATCTTTCAGTTTTGGCAAACAGTGCACATCTCTGTGACAACCACATTTTGAGTGCAGAATTGCTCAGAGCAAGTGTAGTAATGGATTATGGGCTTTAAAAATGTGGTTGACCGTTTTGTCTTTCATTTATGATGCAATATAATCCACGAAGTACAGATCACAGCACTGCAGCAGTAGAGGACGATGCATAAAAGCTCAAAAATGTCTGTTTTCAACACGTGGTCAGAGGTTGTTCGTTCTATGCCAAAAGATTGACAACATATTTTGTGGGTTGGATTTTTGAGACAAAAGGACGAGACACCGAGAGGAGAGAGAAAGCGTCAGATTGTGCGTCCGAGATAAGGATGTGGTCCAGTTGTACCAAATTGTCTCAACAAATCAATCCTTGTTTTTCCCGCTACAAACAAACAGTCCCATACAGTGCCATCACGTGCATGTGTGCTTTCCGTCTCTCATGGACGTACTGTAAACAACAATCAATGAAATGCCAAACTTTATATTTAACATCTGCGGCTCGTGGACAACATTTTCACCACTATTCAACCCCCGGGCCTGATATATGCACTATTTAAGCGTAACGTACTAAATTGAGAGTTTGCTAAAGGGAAGAGCCATGAGCTGCAGAGCACATGATCCAAAGACACAGGACACACAATCAGAATCAAATCACGGCTGACATTTAGAAGAACTAAAGCTACAAAATTAAACTAATACAGTGGATCACAACAAGGGCACCCTTTTGGCAAAATGTCAGATTGCTAGAATTGCAAATTTTCTAATAATCAAGTTAGAAAGGCCTTACTGTTAAAAACAGAGATAACAGACAACTTAATTTGCTCAGAAAACTGTCTTTATAGCTTACTGAATAGTAGGTCACTGAAGTCCTTCATTAATCGACTATGGGCCAAAAACCAGGTTCACTTTGCACAATGGGCAATCAAACAAATACAAGATTTATTTCTCTCTCTTTCCGCTGTGAGGGGGAAATACCATCAAGTCTCATTGCACTGATCAACAAGATGACAGCAGCTGGTCATTGCCTCTACTGAGCATAACAACTTCCAGGGACAATCAGCACTGAATGAGGAAGATCTCCTCCAAATGACCCAAAGTCCAAAAATAAAACCAAGAGTTTAGCTCCAAGAGACTTAATTTCCTCCTGGATGATTGTCTTGGCTTCCTGTAAGAAGAGATAAGTAACACTATAGCCCTCTGAGGAGAAAAACTTCAGAGCCAAAACGACGAGCCAGACACAGAGCAATGAAAGAATACTGAGGATAGAGGTCCAAGATGCTTCAACATCCTGCTAAGTAGTTAAGTTAAGTTAAGTAAGCTAAGACGGCTTAGGACAAAAAGACAGACCCAATATTATAACTTATTAGTGTCAATCAATACAATACAATGCAATATATACCGTACATTACAATATACTGAATAATACAAAGTCCTTGCGCACATTAACAAGGAGGAGGGGTTTAAACCAATGTACAATTCAAAATCCCTTTGTGACGTCGCTGGTCGACAGCGCCGAGTGACCGGGCCTCCCCTTGAATGAGGCCCAGCCTGGCTCAACCTGAAGGAGCGTCGTGGGGCCATCCTGCCGTGGACACACCACCAGCAGGCAGAGCCATAAGAGGATGGTGCAGAGAGATCCAAGCAGCTTGGGTTGCTGCTGTTGAGACCCTGCAAACCGGCAAAGGATGAGCAGAAAAAGATCAATGGATAATATACAATAAGCAATAAGACTGGCTTTGTTTGTGCCTATGTTTGCCACATACCTCCAGTTGATACCAGTACAATTACTGCTCAACAATAGATTAAAGAGATTCTTGTAATTAAAAAACTATTGCGGTCGTATTTTCTCATGTTGTTTTAGCCTTGCAGCACTACTGTAAGAACAAACATTGCCTGCTAGGCAACCAAACTCCTAGATTGGATCCCTCATAAGACTGAAGCAGTGCAGGGAGAGAGAGAGATAAACTAAAGCCGAGAACATTGCTGTGTTTACAATAACGTTTATCTCAACAGAGCAATCATTTCAACATCCCTGCAGCCCCGAGAGGAGCGCGAGAGCCGAGGGCAAGTATCATCTGCAAGTCAGCTATCTAGTCCTGGATCCGGTTTCCATGTAAAATACACAACTCAAAATCCCATACATAGCCTCTCAAAACAGATAAACACACGGGAATCGGCAACAGAAGATCCTTTTGGCTAGATATTGGAGTGGACAGGCTGTCGCAACGCATTTACAAAAGACAGAGATCACAACCATAAAACTGTGGACACGAAGGAGCCAGACATGGGGAAAGCGAAATTCGGCAAACGTGATGCAGATGCGATTGCGTGTTGTGCACGCATGTCGAGTCAAAAGGAACTGGCACGAGAAATTATGTTTTGAAATAATATCATATGATTCACAAAACATTATGAGAGTCCACAGACACAGTCGGGGCAGGGACACAGCAGCCGTCAGAAATGGGCTCATAGATCAGAGCATGAAAGCAATATTCAACTACAAAGAGTAAGTATCTGCAAAATGTACAGACTTCACTTATTAGATTCATAAATTTAGATATGAAATATATTAAAGAACCATGTAGGCAACCACTTATCGTATTTTAAAACCATATGCCATTTTAACAGTGGGTTTGCCAAGTTTTCGGACTTTTATTTCTATTTTATTGTGTAGCGATCTGATAAAGTCAAAGCTCTAATACATAGGTAACACACAATACCACATAACAATATATTATAAATGTTCATTCAGAAGTACAATCCAGACAAGATGAAGCAGGTCAGTTGGCAAAAGCTAGTGCTGGTTTTGATAGAAATCCGATTCCATAAAGACTTGAATACTGTTTATTTTTCAGTATATCACAGGGACACAAAATCGTTAGAAAAAGCTCAATGAACCCACTGAACTGTATTATATCAGTCAACATGTTCATTTCACAAAACCACAATCATTTACTGTAAACACAAGAATCCTCATTCAGAACAGATGTCTCTGAAAAACTGCCAGAACTTTGTCTAGTATTTCAATACGTTTAACACAGCAACAGATACCAATCATTCGAGTCAAAGTAACTGATGAAACGGACAATGGGGCCAGACACTACGACCTGCAATAACAGAAACAGCTCAAAAGGCCCTGGTTCAGTTTTCAAACACAAAATCTTCCCACAAACTTTTAAAAATAACTCAAACTTTGCAACACAAAGAAAGAAAACACAAGGCGGGAGATAAGTGAAAGAGCTGCAAAAGGCGGCGCAGACGAGAAAAAACATTGTGAAGAAGACAAACAGGACATGAGTGACCTTGGTTCCTCTAGAGGCCTTCAAAGTGTCAGTCAATGAGAACATAGGAAGCTTGAAGTATAAAACCGGCGTTAACTTGTGTCTAATTAAAGATTAAATGGGTATTATGCAATTAAGTATCACTACATTAATGTCTATATTGGTTTGGAGATCATGTATGGAATATTTGAACTGGCTAAACCTTGACAAGAATTGGAGGCGTTTATCTTTTGTAAGATTAAAAGTAGCAAAGTAGGCAAGAAAAACAAAACAAAACTCTAGCTCCTACCGATCACACAATGGGAAAAAAGAAAATGAATGAATAAGCTACTTCTTAATTTTTGATACAAGGCAGAGTAGACCGTGAACACCACTGCCTTTCTATTAGACAATCTTGAAATTATTATGCATTGAACATGTACGTATAACAAACCAATGTGAAAAGTGAGCCTGCCATTTGTTACTATTTTGCCTTGGGTTCTACACTGCCTGACTAAAAATAAGGTCGCCACTTGGATTTAACTAACTGTTATGATCTGGGGTCTAGGTTCAGCACCTTATGTTCCCAAAAAATTAGCAGACTGGCTGAACATCCTGAATGACGAGGTTATTCCGTAACTGGATTTCTTCTTCCCTGATGCAGGGGAATTTTCCAAGATGATTGTCATCTTGCCAGGATTCATCGGGCTCACATTGTGAAAGAGTGGTTCAGGAGCACGAGACATCCTGGACTGGCCACCATGGAGTCCAAATCTTAATCCCATTGAGAATCTTTGGGATGTGCTGGAGAAGGCTCGCAGTGGTCACACTCTCCCATCATCAAAACAAGATATTGGTGAACAATTAATGCAACACTGGATCTTTTGACATTAGCTTTTGACAAGCTTATTGAAACAAAGCCACAGCAAAGGCTCATTGTAATCAAAGCTAAAGGTTCAACCAAATATTAGAGCGTGTGACCTTGTTTTTGTGAGTGTGTGAGTGCAGTGTATAATCTAAAGCGGTGTCCCTGCAGAGTTATAGAGCCTCACCAAACACTCACAGGCAGTTAGATGTGAAACTGAACTCGATTTTCCAAAACAATGCCACTTTATTGTGCCTTAAAATGTTTATTAGTTGGAAGACGCATTAATGGAAAATCCTTGAGACATTTTTGCTGTATCACCATTTCTAAAAATCAACTGCTTTGGAAACTTAGAGCAGCATCCAGATTTTTAGTCTCCACCCTTTCGGCGTCTGTGTGAAAACTGTAAGATGGAAACAGCACTTGACCCACGTCTGCTATCATTTTACTTATCATGGTTTCCACACACTTGGCATTCGGAGTCTGGAATAATTTAAAACTCTCTTCAAAAATCGCACAAACACGGCTTGACAGTTGGAGAAGAAAAAAGATGGTTCAGCGGCGCAAAGAAAGTGCTTGAAACTGATAACCTGCCAGCCCAAAGGAGAAACAGCCGTAAACTCCCAGACATATTTCATTACAATGGTTTAATCCTATTTTAAACTCACTCAACCCAAAAGGAATATTCATCTAAACATGGAACAAAGTTGGATAAAACACTTCTCCGTTGACTTTTGATTGATGAGGCAGAAGCAGTCATAAACTAGGCCAATGCCAAAAGGTGTAAGCTGCCAACGACTTTTCAAACCTGATAAAGGAACGCTAAATCACCCACGACATTTTTCCAAACAAAAAATAAAAAGATCTGGAAATTCTGCCACCCTTGCAGCATAATAACCATTTCTTGTATTTACATTGGGAACAATAAAAGCCCTTAAAAATGCAAAGCAGCGCTGAACAGATGACCCTGAGAGACCACCATTCACCGCCTCAGTGATGTTACAACAGTACCTCCTTGTGGTGTCTGTGATTTCTATGAATCTGCAGACAGTGTGCATTTAAAACAGAACAAATAAAGAGAAATAAAATCAAAGCTTGTTTTCCTCTGGTGATGACAATGTAGGACAGCCATTGTTCATGTATGTTTTGTTCATGATATTCAAAAAGGTGCTATTGCAAAAGTAAATAATAGTTAAGGTTATATTCCACCCATTAAAAGAAGAAAGAGTTCAGGTAATTAAAATTTAGACTGATTATCCACAGGTAAATAGTACCATATGCAAGTAGTTCTCAAAGGTCAAAGGTTTGGAGACACTTTTTATGTATCAGCTTTTTTTTATTTTCAACATTATTTACATTGCGTGATTCTCATTGAAGACATTAAACTATGTGAATGAATGTACTCATTGAATTATGTAGGAAACAAACAAGGGTGAAATAACACAAAATATGTTTTGTATTTTAACCTCTTAACCCTCACCTGAACTGAGCACATTTTCTCCAGTTTGGCATTACCCAAATAAAAAAGTTTCTTGAAAAAAGCGTCAAAATAGCAAAAAAACGAGGATGAAATATGCACCAAAAAGTGACAAAAAAGCGATTAAAGGGACTATACAGAGTTTAAAAATGTTAAAATTATGTATTTTCCTCCCCCTACATGTCCCAGCCATGTCCTAATGTGTAGAATGAGCTCAGACCTGTTCATCACAACTGCCTCTAAAATCCTGCACTATCACTCAAAAAGGTGTTAATTCGTCATGCATGAGCTTAATATAGAAGGTGCAGTTACATGTATGACCTGAGGTGGCAGTAGTGAGTATAAAAACACAAACTTTTGTGTCGCAAACACGACACGAAAGCGTAAAAAAAAACGCTTTAAAAATGTGCTTTAAAAAGCAGCAACAACGCAACAAAAAAGATACGGTCAGTTTTGTAGATCTTAGCTTTCAAATGAGACATTACACTGGCCTATAGTCTGCAAGCTCCAGTCGAGAAGCTTTGAGATTTTGGGTAACTGATCGCCATATTAACAGTTTCTTTCCTCAAGCTGTGATCACTTTAAACAAGGCACTTTAAACAAGGCACTTCTATATTTATCTGTATGGACTTTTATTGTACAGTATTTTGCCCTTAGGCTTTTAATGTGGCATTGTTTGTTTGTTCTGTTTTTTATATTGTGTCTTTTTACGTGTTTTACATATCGCACTTCGAGCTCTTTGCACATTTTTTTCCAATGTGGTTTTTTAAACTGCAAATGGCCAATAAAATTAATCTGAATCTGAATCTGAAAGCTGCCACCCTTTATTCTTGGCATTTTCTCAGGTCGTCATCTGAGGTGTTTTTTATCAGTCCCTTGAAGTCAAAACCATTTCTGGTGACAACATCGTGAAGCTCATTGAAAAAATGCCAAAAGTGTGCAAAGTAGTAATCCAAGCAAAAAGCGTCAATTTTTAAGAATTTATGTCAACTTTTTGTTGTTTAAAACATAATTCCATATCCCTTTAATGAGAATCTACAATGTAAACAGTCTTAAAATAAAACTTTTGACCGGTACTGTAGGTAGTTGAAAGTGTAACGGTTTAGCCAGCTCTTTCTAGTGCGTCTTGTTTCCTTTAACTAATTCCCTGCTTTGAGTGGCGAACCTTTAAAGGTTAGGTATAGATTCGGTTTAGTTATTGATAGATCTCGGCTCATTTTAGTTCATTAAATGCAGTATTATGCCTGGGAGGGATGAGAACCAAAGCTTTAGAGGCAATGAACCTTTTGATTTTTGCTGGGTGTCTTTAAGCTGCATATGAAGGCAAGCAAACGTTTCGCAGTACATGCCATTACTCATTTAAAGTCCTTATTTCAGTCACTAAGCTTTAGCTAATGGAGACTGCACAGGCACAGGCAGGGCTTGAGCGGTGACAGGTTATTTCATATCCAAATACGCAAATAAGTAAAGTTTATGGAAATATTTACACAAACATCAATTGCATAACCTTCCTTTAAATGTATTTCTATGTGAAGTCTTTATAGTCAATTCTAGGTTTCAGCAGGGATTTTTCATGTGGTTTCATATTGTAAATTCTGCAGTACTGTATAATCACATTGCTGTCTTTATAGTTCCAGGCTTGCAAACATGACACCCACCTGTTCTTCTTCGAGTGCTCGTCTTTGCCTTTCTTGACCCCAAATATCCGCGTGATCAAAGTACTGAAGAGGAGAGTGGAAGAGTTCCTCACCTGGGAACAAAACCAGACCAAGACTTAGTTACAAAACCTGGCACAGCGATCAGAAACAGTGACCCAGCAGTTTCAAACGGGCTCGGAGACAGTGTGTCGTGTATATGCTTGCGTCCGCCGTGTTCCTCTGCTAAATGTAGCTAAACCTGGAGTGGAAAAGGAACATTGGAAGTCTTGTGTGAAACCTCGGTGCTGTTGGGATGGAGGACATGACGAGTCTGGGTTTTGAAGATCTTACAAGTCAGGGGCCAAAACTAATCATTTGCTCTTAGAGTAAGATGAGCTAATGTCTCTGGGCTGTATCTCAAAATCGCACATAACACTCATTCATACATTTGCGAATAAAATGTTTCCTTTCATAGTATTTAGAGCTTCATTAATTGGAAATGTGGAACTGTCACATAATTGTAACAACAAAAACATAGGACACCATGACATCTCAATGGCAGAGAAAGCCATTGTCCATGTCAGTGGTTTCATTTTGATTTGAACTTGATCTAAGCCAGGTGGAAGGTAGAAGTCAAGTATGTACTGCTAGTTTCCCTAATCCTTGGCTACACACAGTGAGGTGTGTCAGCAAACATGTCAAATCTTTGGGTGACTCCTCGTGATCAGCAACGGAGGAGATTAGTGGTGTTTGAATTCATTTTGAACTCACGGCCCAAGCTGCAGAGGTGAAGCCCAGCACCGCAGCCTGCATCCCCTCTGACACAAACGGGATGATGTTCTCCCCCAGACGAGTGTCTCTGTACAAGGCCCGGAGGATGTTGAGAGCATGGACCTGGGAAAACAGAAAAAATATATTCATATATTGGAAATAAAAAAGCAAAACAGTGTGATATACAAATCTGGTATCGCTTTGTATTGAGTAGTGACCGTAAAAGATGCGCTATGCAACTTTTATTTAAAAAAAAAAAAAGGTGATTTCGGTGCATATTTGACCTAGTGGCTGTATGGATTTGTTAGCTCAACACACTTACTTTCCATCCCTGAGGCTCCTATGAGGCTTATCAACTTAACTTCAAGTTTTGAACATGAAATCTATAAGTAACCATGGAGACGGTTCAATCAGCAGTGAAAACCTACCAGAAATCCTAAAAGCAACTAATCATGGAGCATCTTACGGGCCACCGGGCTGGTAAGTAAAAGCGCTAAGCTAACCACATAAGGCCACTAGGTTACTGAAAGGTCAAACACGCACTTGTATCAGTTTCTTTTGACATAAAAAGTTGCATAGTTTACCTTTAAGTAATAAGGAAATAATAAGCATTGGTAATCTTCTTAGGTAGCATATTATTCATGGCCTATAAATTACTAATACTTACTAATACCTTATTAATACTTAACAAGGACCCCTTAATACAAAGCATGACCACAAATATCTTATTAGCAAATAGAAAACAATGTTATATTATTTCTTCTGTGATCGTTCCATCTGTAGGTTGCTTCTTAGGAATTGAATTTCATGTTCCAAGCATTTGCTACAAACTACAAAGCTATACCTTCAGCCACAGAGAGGCTATATTGACCATTAAGTCCCCAGTAAGCCAATTTGCCCACTCCTGACTGACACACTTTCCCATCATCATAAAACCATCTGCTGCATTTGGAAAGAAAGCTGCAAAGTGGCTCCACCTTTTGTGTTACTGTATGTACAAATCACCAAATATGTGGAAACTGCACTTGGCCTCGTTCTGCTATAATTTCCCTTATCGTGGTTTCTAACGGCTTTTTCCGAAACCTCAAAAACATTCATCACAAACAGAGCACTGAGGGTTGCGAGAGTCGGGACAGCGTGCGGTGTACACTGCTACTGGGTGGTCAACCTGAGGGACGGTGGAGCGCTCGGTGTCCCGATCGGGGGAGGGCGTGGCCAAAGCGATCAGCTCCCGCATGGTCATCTTCAGCAGGCTGCAGCTGGAGGACTTGGGTTCAGATGAGAGGAGCGCCTACGACAAGGGAAACAATGTAGAAGTAATGAGCTAGAATGCAAGATTAATAGAAAAAAATATACCAAAACAGAAAAGCTATTTTTTTTACTAGAAAACAACAAAATATCCCGTCTTTATGGAATCTTCGCATGTTTAACCCCTTAACTCCCACCTGAACCGAGCACTTTTTCTCCAGCTTTACCCCAATCCAAAAGCTTCTGGGGAAAAAGGTGTGAAAATAGCAACAAAACGGAGACGAAAACAAGGATGAAAATGTGAAAAAACTGAGAAAAAACTGACGAAAAAGTACAAAAAACTGACAAAAATTTGACGAAAAAATGCGAATAATTTAACAAAAAAGTGACAAAAAAAATAGACCAAAAAAAAAATCAAAAAATTTGACGAAAATGAGATGACTGCCCAACAAAAAAAGTGATGGATAAAAATCTGATAATGTGAGGAAAAAGATCAATTTAGTTTTGTAGGTCTTAGCTTTCAAATGAGGTGTTACACTGGCCTACAGGATTTGGGTAAAGCTGAACTGGAGAAAATGCCCTCGGTTCAGGCGGGAGTTAAGAGGTTAATACCACAACATCCTGCAGTTTAGCGCTCTACAAACTATATTCTGAAATGCCTGCAATGCTTGGACTAGTTTAGCAGTCAATTTTTCAGCCTTGTTTCAATTGTAGATGTTTCTGGACACATTTAAAGGGGTTAGATGCAAGTTAACCATTTTATGCTCACCACTGCCACCTCAGGTCATACGTGTAACTGCACCTTCCATATTAAACTCGTGCATGACGGCACTTCGGACCCGAATCAACTCCTTTTTGAGGATTTTAGAGGCAGTTGTGGTGAACAGGTCTGGGCTCATTCTATACATTAGAGCATGGCCGGAACATGTAGGGGGAGGAAACTCTGTATGGTCCCTTTTAAGTGCATAAGGTGGAATAAATTCTGATTAGAATCTATTCCTAATTGCAGTACTTGTCGAAGAAATAGTGTACCCCAAAGGTTTGATCGACAGACATTGGACGATGGGCAGCTTTGGGGCAAAAATAAAACAAAACAAAAATGTATGGAAAAGTTCAGCGAAACCTGCAGTTAAAACTGTTTTGGTCCATAAGTTGTGTGTTTTCTATGAAGTTGGAGAAATTAAAGTTGATCACTGCTTGAATCAAGTTCAAGGTATTTTTAATGTCCCATGGAAATCCACACATTGCCACATTTAATCGGTTGAACATGAACTTAACGTTTGAAGAAAGAGTAAAAAAAAACTTCAAACTCCCACGCACGTCTGAATATTTGGGTCCTTTGAGCCGGTGTCAGCGTGAGTGACAGCCTGAGAATGTGGCATGTTTGTGAGTGGGAGCACAGTAGCAGGAGGTGACAGCACTGGACCACTGTATTCAACACAGAGAGGAGCTTTTACTGTGGGGCTGATGGGAGCCAGCTGTGTCTGTCCCTGCGCCCCGGAGAAGAGGCAGGTCTGGGAGGGGTCCAGTCTGGCTCCTGTGAAGTGTTCGGGGGCATTAGGGCAGAAAGAGAGAGGAGAGGGAGGGAAGGCTGGTCCTGCTCTTTCGGCAGAGTTCTGAGGGCTTCTCTGTGTTGGAATGAAGTGGAAAAATGCTGCCTGTGTGTTGCCTTGTTTCCCTCGTCACTCTCCAGCTTTCCTCTTTTAAATTATGTAACATGTATTCAATTAATAAATTAAATCAACAATAAAATAGTGTGATACTGTATCTATATACACATACTGGTGTTTGTTATGTCCATTATACCTACATCTATGAAAAAAAAGGCAGAATCAAGTTTTGCGTGTTGGTGCTTCACATGTTCCAGACTTGGTGTTTAGTTACTGGTCACAAAATATTTTCTACATGGTGTGAACATTTTGCCATGTTTTGGTGTACATGCCCTAAAAAGCAGTTTAGGGCATGTAGGTATGTAAGTATGTAATATTTTGTGACCAATGACTGCCTTCAGTCTGGAGCCTGTGCACATCATCAAGTCCAGGATTTCACTCTGAGAGATACTTTGTGATGTCATTTCTGCCATCTTCTGGTAGATTTTCAATAAGTTTTAAACTTTTGTTGAGCCCCTGAGAAAGAGACAGCTCCATTTTATGAAGTTCCATCATTCCTGAACTCCCATTTGGATGAGACTCCTTTAAATTAAAGTTGAGTGTCTGATCAGTGTGCAAATGAAGAGTTCATTTGCCAAAACAAATAAGTGCCAAAACTCAACACATGCTTGCAAATTACTCTGTACATAGCACTGTACAGAGTACTGCCAGAGTCACTCGTGACAAGTTCTTTATCAAATTTACACAACTTTAGTTGCCCAAGTGTCATCTGTAGAGTACAGTAACAAATATCCAAAACGATTCTGGAAAAAAAATCTGCTTTTGCAAATTAAATCTTCAAATACTTATGGGCCTATAAATGTAACATCTTTGAGAGAGAAGGTTTAAAATCAAAAGCAAATGGGGACCAATGTAGACCGTTAGTAATTTAAACTATTACATTACAGCTTAGTGTTTAGTATCAGAACCAGAATAACTTTATTGACCCTCGAAGGAAAACTATTTAAATTCACAGACATTAGTAAACTTCGACCAAGAAAGAAGAACCCTTGGAATGGGTACAGTAAAAAATATCCAAGCAAAAGAAAAACTGTTGAGTGTGGAATTTGAGAATGTAGGAACCTCGAGGACATGAATGGCGCTTTATTTCAAAGCAGACAAAGAACTTGAATGAAATCCGGTCGCTCATTCATGTATTTCGAATTATACAACGCCAACATTCCTCGGTCAGACCAGAAAAGGCCAAATGAGCAAATAAAAACTGGAGAGGGGCAGTGATGTCAGCGGAGCCCGGCACGCACCACAAGAAACCAGCGTCTCCTCAGACAGGCTGATGATACAACATAAAACTGAGTGCTGTCTTTGTTTAATTGGGCTCTGGGCTGTGATCAGTGGTTCACAGTGAGTCAGTGAGCACAGTCAGAGGTGAGTGGGAACAATGAGTAATGAGCGGGTCACTCCGAGGACAGAAGACAGTGTTATAATCAGAGCATCAGGTGTTTTAGGTATGACTCTAAGAATAGGACGAGTTACAAGACTCTGTGTGACCTTTCCGTGAAGGTAACCACACGATTAACTAGGACTTCACAAAATGAGGAAAAAGTGTTTGGTAACTGTCTGGCAACTTACGAAAACAATACAAACCAAATCAACACACTTTGTTCCGTTAAATGTGCACAAACTACGAAATAATTGGTTTCTTAAATCAAATTGTGTCACAGCAAGACTTCATTGTTGTATAGTTTGCCGTCTTTACAAACAGAAGAGGAGTCTAACTTTAATGCCAACTGAAAAACAAAAGGCTGAGGATGAAGAACTGTTTGTCATATGTATTTCATGACACGCTTTAGTGACTATTGTTGTGATTTGGGGTAATATATACAAGTGCTTTACAATAATGTATTAATTTATTTAGTCTGAACACACCTGGATATAGAAGGGGATCCCAGCGCTGCGCCGCGTGGCACACAGTTTGGACGAAGGATCGCTGGATTTGACCTCCTCCAGGACTTCAGAGAGCCAGCGGGACGGCAGCCTCTGCAGCCACTGACTTCCACTTCTGAAAAATAAATGTACACAATTCAACAAATGTATTTCTTCAGCTTTGAATATACAGTAAGTGGACAACACTAAGGGGCTAATGATTCTGTCCAAACAATCTGATTTAAATGAGCTTCCGGTATGTACATCACCTGGCTTTTAAGTGAATTGTCCATTTACTGTAATCCAATTTGTTCTATGGATAACCTTTAAGGGCAAATGTTCAACAAACAATTCAGATAAGGGCATACATTATCCATATTAAATCAACTACATTAAGACAAGATCTGCATTAAAAATAGGTTCTGTAGCCATTTGGAAGACATAACGTTCAGGTTGTGGATTTCTTTAGAGCACACATACTGTAGGCTAGCACCAAGCCATTATCAACTGTATATTTGCATCGTTGTTGTACAATGCACAACAAAGGCCAACTCCTAAAGGAACAATTTCAAGGTCTGATCATTAACACTGTAAAAGCTATGCATTATTTACTTAAGTGTTTTATGGATGTCTTTTATTCTATTTCTAAGTGTCTGACACAATACAAAGGAAATTCCTGGTCTAAACTTACTAGCACATTTACACTGTTCCCTGTGGCATCTGCGCCCTCAAACAAAAGCTAAGAATATGATGTGAAGGAGGTCTGGTGAACACACACACCCACGAGAAACCGCTGGTGCTGGGAGCTGCAGCTGTTTAACAACTCGCACTGAAGCAAAGAGATCTCAAACCGTCTAATATGGAAGACAGAGGAGAGCGAGCCTCGGCTAAAACGCCTGATCGCACACACTTAATAAACTTAACAAACTGGGTAAAGGACGTGCGACGAGCCATAACATGAGTTAGAGAAGAAGCAGATTTAGTCTATGATTTTAACTGTGCTATAATGTTGTCCCCTCGTATAAAACAAACCTGGAGCTCTGATTTTCATCATTGATTCATAGTTGACCAATGTTGCACATATTCAGTCATTATTTATAGCGCCTTTCACGGTCAGAAAGCGCTTTACATGAGACCATTTTTTGGTAAGCTACGTAAGTAGCTTCAGTTTCCCCTGGGGCGACTCTGTCTCCCTCTGACCACCATCATTCACTCACACACAGACATCATTCATCCTTGCCTATTGTGCATGTATTTAGTGGTAGGGGAAACCGGAGTACCCGGAAGAAACCTACACAGACACAGGGAGAACATGCAAACTCCACACAGAAAGGCCCTGTTATTTATTTGACTACATACAATGGAAAACATGGCACTGTAATTACTGTTTAGTTACTGTTGTCATGATAGGGGTTCCTGAAACTCAGCTGAATAGCTATAAACGCACTTTGCACTGATCTGTTTGTTGAAGATTAAAGGAACAGGCCACCGTTTTTACATACTGAGATATGTTCTTACCTTAGCTTTGACGAGTTCTTTAGGACCTGTCTGGTCTTCCCCCGTGCCTTCAATCACGTAAACACAGCGCAGACGGCGTTAGCATTTAGCCTCTCCCCCTCTCCTCTTTAGCTCCAAAACAGGTCAAGATAGAAGCTACCAAGCTCTTCCACGTTTTCTCTATTTAAATATGGTTACGTGAAGTGTTACACTACAAAGTATAATTACACAAAATTAAACAATGTGGATTTTCTAAGTGGATTAAAGGGGGAACTATATTGTAAGGCGTAATAATACCAGGAGTAGTTCAAAATCCGTGCAGTAATCTTTACTTTACTGTGCAGTAATCTTCACTTTACTGTGCGGATGCCAAACTACTCCTGGTATTATTACGCCTTACATTATAGTCCCCCCTTTTATCCGCTTAGAAAATCCACATTGTTTAATTTTGTGTAATTATACTTTGTAGTGTAGCACTTCACGTAACCATATTTAAATAGAGAAAACGTGGAAGAGCTTGGTAGCTTCTATCTTGACCTGTTTTGGAGCTATAGTGGAGAGAGGGAGAGGCTAAATGCTAACGCCGTCTGCCCTGTGTTTACGTGATTGAAGGCACGGAGGAAGACCAGGCAGGTTCTAAAGAACTCGTCAAAGCTAAGGTAAGAACATATCTCAGTATGTAAAAACGGTGGCCTATTCCTTTAACAACAATAAATATACCGTTTGTGTTGTTGAGCTCATGCCTCTAGCTATCTATTCAATAATTTAGTAGAAAAAGAGGTTTTTGAATTGAAAATGCTTTGGTTTCTGAAAAACGTCTTGTGACACCATGACTGGAGTGGCTGTCTGAATTCTTAGCTCCGGGGAAAGACCCAAGAATTAAAAATATATTACTGAGCCTGTAATTAACCGGACTGCAAAATTTTATCGGGTCCCACTACTTGTAAAAATACATAAATAATCTAAAGAAAATGAATGACAGCGGTGCTTAAAAGTTAATATGTAATGTGATTTTGTCCTTGAGATGCCATTGAAACAGCCTAACCTTACATTGTCAAGTTGTCATTTGATGTCAAAGCGTTTAAAAAAAAAAAGGGTTGTTTGAACATACAGCATACGGTATTTTAAGCTCCTGGAATCCTAAATGACAGATAGTGAATGACTCTATGTGTAGGATTATAGAAATGTTTAGGCGCACACAAAGGCATATCCTGAGTGCATCAAAAGCCTGTGGTTAGTCACCCCACAATCAACACTCCATAACCGAGCATAAGTCCCACATACCATATACGCAGCAGTATTCACACGTATTCACACGTCTGCACCGCTAAAAGCTCTCGCCGCTACACGACTAAAAACAAAACAGGACATTTTGTTTTAGCTGTTGTTAGATTTTAAAGGAAGTTCGAACAAAGTCAACAGCGCAGCCCGTCACCTGCTCCCGTCTAAAGATGGCTCCCACAAACCAGCGGCGAGCAAAACAGCGAGGCCACAAATGAGTCTAAAACTGTCAGTAAAAGTCCCGAGGGTTTAATCTAGTCTGTAATGTGCAGCTTTTGAAGTGCAAGCCGAGTGATTGAAGATTAAGATGGTAATACTGTAAGGCACTGGTATGTTGAATGTAGCATATTAATAGTCACCTGCAGAGATACAGACAATCAAAACTATGCTATTTGATCATGTTTTTGGGCAGCGCAGCGGTTAGCGCTTGTGCTAACCGGAGGGGGCCTTTCTATGTGGAGTTTGCATGTTCTGCCTGTGCCTGAGTAGGTTTCCTCTGGGTACTTTCCCTGATCACTAAAAACATGAAGTCTACAATAATGTGGATTTAATGCCAGTTTTAATCCAATTGAATGCTTTTGAATGACACTTGAGGCTTTCATTTTGACACAATTTATTTAATGACTTTTAATGCTTTTTAATGCCCCGCAGAAACCCTGGTAAGTGAGTGATTGGTGGTGGTCGGAGGGGCAGCCAGACCCCCATCGGTCTTACCACCACTGAGTATGGTGTGAATGAATAATGTGGCACAGGCTTGAAAAGCACAATACAAGTGTAAGCCATAATTATTATGTGCGAGAAACAATAATGCCATGATGTGGGAAAGAGGATTCATAAGTCAGTTTTCCAGTTCTTTTTACCCAATATCTTATATTCTGCACAAAAGTAGAATGATCCAGCTGTGTCATTGGATATTGGTGAGACAATAAAATTGGGATTGTAATTGTGACATATTTCTACATTTTTGGTATGTTTTCTTTTCAGGCGTCCATATGAAAAGACATTTGGCTTTATGGTACACATTCTTGTTCTAAAATCAGATATATTTCCACAAATATATTCTGAAATGCAGCTGGAATTCATATTTTAGTCTTCTCTCAAGTGTTAATAATGTGAGCTTAGATTTATTTCCATTTTTTTACCCATTTGTATCATGGGGAATCCCTTCACAAAGCATCAAAACATTGAAAACACAGACAAAAGTTCACGATGAAGCAATACCTAACCGCATACTGTATTTTACCTATTATTGTGAGCTGGCATGCTGTAATTTCACTCCCATTTGAAATAACGATCCCGGCTTGTAATACCAGTCTATTATACCTGAACACTGATACTGAGGGAACCTACTCCTCCGTAATTACAAGGCACATGGGGGTTTATGAAGCTCCCAGTCATTCGGAGCAGAAGTATTACGTTTCAGGCTCTGAACCTGAAAAGAGCTACACACCTGCAGAGCATGTCAGTGAGGCGCACGAAACCCACATAAGCCAGTTCAAAGGCGCCACGGTGCCGGGACTGCAGGAGCTGCTGACGGAAGTACAGGCCCACCCCCTCCACCTGTAACGGAGAGAGCAAGGGGGAGAGAAATGTTAAACATGGAAGAATGGATTTCCAGACACGTGCAGAGGGGAAAACGCGACAAAGCATTCAAGCCAATTGGGGCAAAAACTGGTGAAAAAAACAGCATTGTTAATCTAAATTCCCCAATATTCTAGCTCTTAATAATTTGTGTCCATTCAAGATTGATTTCCAGTATATTATATGAAAGCTAAAGGGCCTATCTCACCGGCCGGGAGACCAGTAGGAGACCAGTTGGAGACTTGAGTTGCTACTGATCTCTGAGATAAGAGAGGATTTGAGAGGTCTCAACCAGTTGTGTTGCAAATACTATTTGTTGTCTTCAAGCTGTGATGTCCCTGCATATCGGTGACGTCGCATAGAAGTCATGGAGACATCCCCGCAACTGAGAAGACGGCGAGATAGGCCATTCGTATGCACGCAATCTATCCGAGTTGCGGAGACGTTGCGGCGGTTGCCGGTTAAGGCAGTCTCCACAGCGTTTCAATTGAAAAGGAAGCCGATTTTACTTTGCACACTGTCTGCAGTATCTTTTTCAACTACAAACTGAGTTAGACCAGGGATATTCAGTACCAACCATTGACAATATACCATCAATGGTACCAACCTACCCAAGCCCATTCACTCTCTGTCTGAACCATTACCAGGACGCATGAGCCTGACTCTAAATGACCCTGCTTACTTTTAAGATTTCATTAGGAGTGTGATTGAAAGAGTCAACGCAGTCTTAAGCTTAATGCGTTATGTGCTCATCGTGCTGCAGCCTCACAACCTTTATTTGCTTTCACATCTTTTTACCCTCTCACGGGAACCAAACTTCTGTATTTAGCCCACTAGGAAATCAACAGTCCTACTAGAGACGAGCTGCTCTCCATGTTTCAGAAACGTGACCCGTACCACCCTCATTAATTAAGTGCCTACTATTCCACAACATAACATGAATCCAGTAAAGAAATCTCTTCAGATGGCAAGATGGACTGACTAAGTTTAGGTAAATAGGTGGCAAAAGTGTGGTACAAATGATTGTTCTATATGTGCACTAGTACACACACATAACAACACAGAGCAGGTGCTAAAACTAACCATATGCATTTGTCAGTGTACATCAGGGGTAGGCAAGTTTTCTTGGCGGAGGGCCAATTTTCTTTATTGTAAATACACCGAGGGCCGAAGCCGCTGATTATTAGCCCAAAGTAAAGCACAACACTGCAAAATTGACCATCTTAAATGAGATAAATGACTTAGAATTGCTTGAATTAAAGTTCCTCTATGTTGAATTTGAGTTGGTTTGAACTAATCCAAGATACAAATGCTAGCGCCAATGGAACAAGAATAAAACCCACTTGAAATCAGAAATCACAAATTATTGTTTTTGACACAAAATTATTTGAATCAAGAGAATAGCTACTACAAGAGGTTTTATCTCATATAAAACCAGAACAAATCTACTGAAACCTTAGATTTAATCTGTTAAATCAAGTAGATTTATTTAATTTCTTCCTTAAAAAGATTATTCTTTTCCCAGTGCACTTCCTTCAAATGCCAGTGTTGTACATAATATATGACCTCATTGGGTTTATTGACAGTATTTCTACCTTTTTTCTCCCATTTAACTCTAATAATGTTAAAAATGTTCTCTGACTAGTGTAATAATGTTTCTCAAAATCATCTTGAGGACTAGAGGTCCTGTGCTGGAGGGCCGGATTGGGCCCCCGGGCCTGACGTTGCCTACCCCTGGTGTACATGAACAAACCTTTCATATAAGAGAACGTTATGCATAAAAGCAAAGACACAGCACCATATGAACAAAGCATAGAATACGTTTAATTCAGCCCTTGCATTTGAACACGGGACTTTATTTGCCTCTTTTTGTGGCGTTGACGCTCAGCCAACTACTTTAAACAAATGTCAAATTAAGGTAAATTCATTGCCTATAAAATTAGCCTTCAGACCAACCCCACTCAGAAGCGACTCCACCTGCGGCCGGTGAAATTACCGAGCCGACTTGTCATTTTCCTGTGAATTCTGAGAAACATCGAGTTATTTACAAAGCGCAATGTACCTGATGTTACTCAACCGTTTCTCTATTTGGAGAGAAAACTGCCCCGCTCTGGCCGCAGCCTTGTTTTGAAGGTTTTGCATGTCGAGCGTGAGAGCGGCATGTCAGTGGCGTGACAAGTGCGCTCGAATGGGGACGCTGAGCCATCCGCATAATGGCCACTGTCAGTAAAACCATCCCGTTAGTAATAGTGTTAGCGACATTATTCTTAACATACACACAAGTGCCATTTCTGCTGCCGAGTGTGTAAAAAAGCCGGAGTGTGTAGCAGGTGAGGCTAAGGGCGAGGCGGACGCGGGACCTATCATTACAGCGGAGGAGCACCACACTGGCCCGGCCCGGCTTAGTCAGGGGTGGCACAGAGGGCACAGGGAGGGGAGGGAGGGAGGGAGTGAAGGAAGAGTGGCACTGTGTTGAGATTGAGAAAACACTGTGTGTGGAGAGGAGAAGAAAAAGTCCCATGCAGCTGTCCCTGAGGGGATGTGGGGTGAGACACAACATCTAAACTAACACACACACAGACCGGCCCTGGAACTGAGAATTAGAGAGCTGTTCGAAAGGCATGGGAGACACAGATGTAGAGGGATGAAATGTGGAACAAGAGAATAGAATTTAGACTTGATTTGGTGGGGAAAGTGCACGTTAATGAACACATGCTGTACAAGAGCATCATTTCCCACAAGGGACAATAAAGATCTAATCTATGTAAACTCAAGTATTGTAGCCACAGGTTAATTTGGATCCAGTGCTTACTTACGTGTTAATAAACACGGTGAGGCTACGTTTCAGTTTCAGGCAGCTATAATTGGAACAGTCTTCACGAGGATGTGAGACAGGCCTCAACTCTGACAATGTTCAAATCCAGGCTGGAAACAGTTCTTTTTGCGCATGCATATGACTGAAAGTATTTTATCTGCACTCTTGCCTTTTACTGTCATTAATGAATTTTATGTTGATGTTTTATTGATTTTATCTGTTTTCTTGTAATTTTATGCAACTGTGAAGCACTTTGAATTGCCTTGTGTATGAATTGTGCCAGAGTGACTTAAATAAAAGTTAACTTATTTCAAATTAGTGTTACTTTTAATCTTTTGACATTTTGTCATCAAAAAATTATGTAAGTGTATCTATAATTAAAGGAACAGGCCCCCGTTTTTCCATACTGAGATATGTTCTCATCTGAGCTTAGACCAGACAGGTACGTATCAACTCGTCTAAGCTCAAGTAAGAACATATCTCAGTATGGAAAAACGGTGGCCTGTTCCTTTAATGTGCATTCTTACTATTTTATTTTAACAAATTGTTTCCTGAAGCTTCTCCCACATGGACAAAGCTTAGTCTTGTTTGTTGAGCGATGAATTTAAACAATATGAGGTTCTTTTAGTTTAGTTAATTTGAGCAGCATAAAAAGATTCATACAGGTATACAGTACATATAATTATAATATAATGAGATGTACTAATAATATACAGTACATATAATTTACAGAAAGATTCTCCCTGTCAAACTGTCTCACTGAAAGTTTAGAAGTTTTAGGCCATTCTTTTCATTTTCATTTAGTTAGTATTCGTCCACAAAAATATCTGTACATTTTAGTCATAGTTTTTAGTTTTTTTAGTTTTTAGTTTTTAGTTTTAGTAATTTCAGTAGGAAAAAAATGAAATTTGATGTTGATTAAATGAACACAGCTGGGCTCAATCTATGACACTATAATATTTTGGTCCAGAGCCTCAAAATAAATAAAGATTAGTGGAATATGGGGGTTAATTTTTTCTTAGTTTCTCAATGTGTTGGCAACAACTAACAACCAAAACCTGATCAAGTCACACATTCCCCATTTTATTCTCACTTTGCAGAAATGTGTTAATGACATTGCATGCACACAAGCAGGTAAAAGTTATCACAAGAAATAGCATATTTAGAAGATCAGTTACCAATTACAATTACTTTGTTACACCATCATTTGTTAGATTCAAAATTGTGGTGATTCTGCCATAGAACATATAGATAATAATAGATCATTTACAACTTTGACCTAATTGCAGGCCTTTGCATCCTGTTTTTTGTCCTCGTGACTTGCCACTAAACTCAGCTGAAGCTGTGGACATAAACTGTACTTAGATACACAAATATGTCCTGACTGTAAACCGCAGTAGCACCAAGCCCAATGACTTATCACATATGGGCACAGTGTAGTCCTGGGACCGGCCTGACCTCACCAAGGTAAAAACAGCAGCAGCAGTCACAGCGAGGTGGCCACTGGGTCGACCGCTGTGGTGCTGAGCCGGAGCAGGCACTGGCTACAGCTATTTAAAGCTCTCAAGACGCTTCCTGCTCGCGTGTATAACGTGGAAATGAGAACCACCATAAGGCATCTCTCTGCACAAAGCAGCAGGGTAGCAGGTAGTCGCACATGAAAGTTAGATACAATAGGTCCCTTTCTTCTGCTTTATTTTGGTAATCCCCCAACAAAATCACCAAAACATACTTTTTGGTATTTCTGTTTTATCCACCGCTCTTTACTGTACGTTGTGCATCTATTCTTCAATTTTTCTCAGGGATTTCCCAGTAAAAATGGTTGATCTTAAGTACACAGGCAGAGGACATGAGGAATAATAATCTAGTCACAGCGGCAGTCGAGTGCAGAGGTTAGCGCTCGTGCTTCACAGCAAGAAGGTCCTGAGTTCTAGTCCCACCCGGAGGAAGCCTTTCTGTGTGGAGTTTGCTTGTTGCATTTGCGTAGCTTTCCTCCAGGTACTCCGGTTTCCCTACCACCAAACATGTAAAATAGACTCATCCTCCAGCCAGGTGTTTCTGACCATTAGCCTGGCTCCCCGAGCCCCGGCTACGCTGGCTGCTCACTCCCCCTACATTGCGCTTTGTTGCCCTAGCTGCATTGACGAGGGGTCAGAAAACTACCTTAACGTGGTGGAGGGGTTTGAGCACCCGAATGATCCTGGGAGCTCTGTTGTCGGGAGCTTCGTGCCCCTGGTAGGGTCTCCCATGGCAAACAGGTCCTAGGTGACGGGTCAGACAAAGAGCGGTTCAGAAGCCTCTTATGAGAGACCAACAGGCCCGGTTAATCGTGAGGCCGTCCTTCTGTGGACCCACCACCTGCAAGAGGAGCCAAAGGGGCTGGTGCAATGTGATTTGGGCAGCTCCAACAGCTGCCCCCACGACCCGGAAACGGAAAAGTGGAAGAAGATGGATGGATGGATGGATGGATGGATAAATAAAGTATAACTTAAAGGCCCTATACCTGATTTTTTGATTGCAAACAATGAAAGAGGAAGCCACTAAATTAAAATGTTAGATGTGGTCCAAACTCATTCGTTACTTTCCTAATATATTTTTAGCATCCAAATTCTTTACAGGGACAAGTTTATAGACACATTTCACAACTTGCAGGGTCACTTTTTAGGGTCACTTTCACAAAAATGCTGGGAAAAATAGCCTGAAAGTTCATAAAATGTATTCAAATGTTTTATGATTTGATGCAAGCTGTTTTCCCTACAAGTGTTTGAGGACAAAATAAATTTCATTCCATTTCTAGAAGTAAAATCAGGTGTAGCTCCTTTAAAAAGTGCATTTAATAGTGGTTTTAAATGTGTAACCTCACCTTCATTTAGGCTTAGAACCTTTACTGTCAGCTCTGTCTGCCTCTAAACTGTTAGTTATTGAGGTTATACTTGTGTATATAAATAATTATCAAACTCGCATTCAAAATTATCATCTCCGGAGGTGTGCGCCAACTCAGCAAGAAGCTTAAGGGCCGAAAAATTGATCTGAGGGCAGTGTTTGGCCCCCTGGCTGCACTTTGGGCTCCCCTGCAGACGATGGCCATTGGTTGAACCGCGGTGCTGCTGTGTTGTGGTGGTTAAAGCTATTTTAAGCTCCCTCTGAAGGTTTCCGTCTGTGTAGCGCTTAGAAGGACCAAGCCTACTTCCTGTGCGGGTCTCTAGGGGGGACGTATTTAGCCGTCAGCTTCCTGTTTGTAGTGTGCCCATTTCCCAGAAAAACCTCCATGTGTAGACAAAGAAGTTTCCAAAGTTTAATGTGTGACCGGGGGCAGCGACAGTGACCCAAAAAGGCCACCATACGTCCCGTGACAGCAGTGGCCCAGACAGCTCTGATAAGAAGAGCTGTTGTTCTCTTTAACTGAGGATGTAAATCTGAGGAGCCGTAATGGGGCACGTATTATGTGGTTAGCACAACAAGAACACACACAGACATTTGTGATTGAATTAATTCAAGACGGCAAAAGCTATTTTCATACATCACGTCATCATCTGAAAGGTTGCTTGAGCGAACTATCAGAATAATGTTCACTGCATAACAATATCCAGTCTGTAGAGCGTTATTTTGGCTTGGCGGGCCGCGGGTTACATGCGGGTCCTGAAGCTCCACCAGTTGAGAACCACTGGGCTCAACAGTTCACTTTGCACCTAAACACAGGCTCATCTTTCTTTGCCGCTTTTGTCAGAATGAAATGACCCCGTAGCATGGATGTGTTTCTGTCTAAGCCACAGAGCTGCTAAAAGCCAAACCTTTCTCTTTTCAGCAGTGGCCAAGCTTAAGTCAAAATGTGCCATGCTAAAATAAACACAAGAAACTGTCAAACTTCTACTGCGGTGGTCCATCTCCCACCTCCACTAAATCATAACAGGCTGTCAGCGTGTCAACCCACCACTCCATCATCCCTGCACATAAAAACATAAAGTACGATTTCTATGGCTGAGAGGGTTCAAACGCTAATCTTAAAAGCAGAAGTGGGTAGAGTAAGTAGGCAAGTTATTTATTCAAGAGCATGGTTATTTTAAAACAATTTTACACAAATAGAAAGTGGTCAACCATTAATCAATCAAGGGTATAGAAAAGGGAAAATACAAAAAAGTGAAAATACTAAAGTGCTAGCATCATTTTTGCGTGTGTGTTTATCGGACAGACAAGTCAATTTTTATATTATCAAAAATGCTTCATATAAATAGACAATAGAAATGAATTATTAACCAGGATAAGGAGCAAAAAAGGCATTTTGATTACTGCTCGCATTCGCTGTGGCATTGTTCCAGTATTGCATTCATTTTTCACACAGATCTTGTATTGATGATGGGAGAGTGTGACCACTGGGCAAAGCCTTCTCCAGCAAAGCCCAAAGATTCTCAATGGGGTTAAGATTTGGACTAAATTTGTGACAATGTTCTCTTATGCTCACTGAACCACTCTTTCATAATTGCCATTTTGGAACATGCCTGTGCCATCAGGGAAGAAGAGATCCATTGATGGAATAGCCAGATCATTCAGAATGCTGATCTCATTCTTTGGGCACATAGTGTTGCTGAATCTGACTAATTTCAGCAATTAGACAAAACAGTAATCCTCAAAAAAATGTCTTGGTCAGGCAGTGTATATCAACATGAAGCCTTTGTCATCTATAGATTTACTCCAGTGGAAAATGTAAAATGTACATTTACTTTGTAAATTGTGTAGAAAGGCCAAACTGGGGACAGGGGTTGATAATTAGGACGAACCATAAGCATTGTCCCTGATAAATAAATGAATAGAATTTTTAGTACCACTAATCTTGGAAGTTGTATTATTATCAATAGAATAAAAATACTTTTGATTACCTCAATGTGAAAGACGGATAATGTGTTCCTAATTTCTGAGCATAAAAGCTGACATCATCCACAGCTGTCTCTGCGGGGGAAGGAAGCATTACATGCAGTCTAACAACAACAGCTGCAAGTTATGAGCAAAACAGGCTCTGTAGTGGAGGCCTTTTGAGAGCTGAAATGACTTAAACCAGTCCTGTAAACTGCCTAGACACATGCTGCGAGATTAAGCATGGTCAAAGCTCAAAAGATAATGTTGACAATTCGGTAGGAGCAACGGAGATCCAAAACATAAAGCAAACTGAAGAAGACAGAGCACAGGACATTGGAGGTGATGAGGTCGCCACATTTTGGAAAAAGAAGTACGAGTACGTCAACATTGCGGCGGGGCAAAATGACTCTGTCCTTTCAAACTTTCCAAAAACTCAATTCATTCCACCTACAGTCCAGGGGAATCGCTTAAATATTATTGTACGAAGAGGCAAGATAGCTGGGACCAAAGGGAGTTGGAATAAATGGGATTTTATGTTGCGAGGCAGCGTGGAGATGATATCCACAGTCGACAGTGTCAGATCAAAAAAGACGGGTTTCCGGTTATGCATGCCTTACTTTTTACATGAGTCTTCAGTTGGAAAATAGTCCCACAAGCGTCCACCCTTGGGACAAAGGAAAGTACAACCACTACAGCCACAACATGGATCATAGCAAAAAGTTTCATAGGTAACAATTTTGAAGGATAAAGAGCCCATTGAATGTTTTTTGCATGACCTTGAGCTCTAAAAAGTCCCCTTATGCAAATGAAACAAGCAGCAATCTCCCACTCTCTCAGTACAGCTGCTGTTTTTTTGCCTTTTTCTGTGAGCTGCATTTGCGGTTCCTGTGTTTCACATTGTTTTAATGGATGTTTTTGTTCGTCTTTGCCGTGTTTTTGTGGGGCTTGGTGGTCCTGAAGAAAGCAGCTCTTTAATAGTAAACAAACAGCTAGCTTAAGAGCTAAAGACATATGAGACCTACAAATGTCTTCTTCTGAGACACTGAAGAGGCACCAAGAGCCCCCACACACCTGCAGCACAGTGGAGGCGTCACAAGAGGAGCTACAGGGAACAAGGAAGGGACAAACAAGGAGGTATCCGGGCAAGACAGCTAAGCCACACATGCCTTCTATTGTTCCAGTGGCCATTCACTGGAGAATAAAAGAGATTAACTGCTAAGCTCTTCCCTGAGGATGGGGAAAGACTGTTGTGGAGCAGAGGGAGCTGCGCAGGAGGAAGAGGAAAGAGGAGGTGGAGGAAGTCACCAGTGCAGGACACCACTCTCTGAAACAGGGACAAATATATTATATATATTATCATATTATTATACATATTATGCAGCAAAATCCAAGAAATACAGATGAAAGGACTTCTGCAGTAGAAGAAGAAACGACCTAAGAGAAAAGGGTAAAAAAATAAAAATTCTCTGGAATTTTTTGGGTGAAGGAGCAGCATTATAACATAGTTAAAAGCTCCGCAAAAGGCGATCTTGCTTCTGTCCCCTTGGAACATTATTGTGCTGCCCTCATTTCAATTAAAGCAAGCCATCAGAAGCCTCAAAATGACTATGAAAGACGCATTCTCCTATCTATCCTTTCATTTTCACTCATTTTGCGGGATTTAGTCAGTCTATAAAGTATTGAGGTTTCGTGTATAAAAGCATTCTGGGAAACTATGTTCATTAAGAAATAACAAACAAGTGACTAAGAACAAAAGTATGCGGATTTTTCAAAGGAAATCCATCGCTTTAATGACAAAGCACCCGTGACGTAAAGTGCGATCCACAAAGCCCCAAGTTTGGCTTCATATAAAAGATTTATTTAGGCGAGTGTGTGGCACAAAAACAACGCCTCATTGTTGTCACAGCCTGTTTCCCTAGATTATAGCGGATTATAACCCTTTACAATATCTAAACACAAAACATCCGCATAGATAGACAAAAGGAAGTCTTCTCTGAGCACCTATACCTGTAGCTAGTTTCAATCGCAGAAGCGTCTGTGTGTCCATCCAAGATGACATTGCATTTAAATATTAAAAACATGCTTTACTGTGCTGTAATACTGAGTTCTTTTTGCACTTTTAATTTCAATTTATTTTATTTGCATGCCCAGTTGCACCTGATTGCTAGAAAGATTAGTTAAATATTTTGAAATAGGCCACGGTTGTTACTTATTATAAGAGTGTCTGACTTGATCTCTTTGGGTCTTTGAAACTCGCCTCTTCATTTTGGCTTGACAGCAAATCTAGCTGTAAGTATCACCACTAAAACTGTGACAGTGGAATAAAATTGGATTATAATGAGTCCTTAAGACAAGTGACATCAGGAAAAAAGATGTGAATGAGAAAATGAATAAAAGTTCAAAAACACAAACTTCGGGAGTTGTTTACGAAGCGTTCACTCATGTGCAAAGTCAGTAATGTGTGAATTTTTTACTCACGCAACATTTACACATCAGATTTGTGGCCCTAATACCATAATGAAGGCAATTCAAATGTGAAATTAGGTGTAACATTCCCACAAAAAGCCATAAGCGATGTTCCAAATTGCACTCTACATTTAGCACCGAAGTCACTCCTGTTAGTGCGTTGCAAAATGACTCGGATTTTTTTAAATTAATTCTCATTAATTAATTATATAAGGTTAAATGCAGCAATTTTAATTATTCACACTTTACTTGTCATTTAAGCCGAAAACAATTTTACTGTCAAACCTGTTTATTCACACAGTTAAGCCGACAACTTATTAAAAAGATAATTCTGCAACGTCTTAGGTCAGGACAAAATAAAACAGACTGCGGTTGTCTTTGAAGTGTTTAAAAATGATCATACAGGCCTCACATCGCCACTTAAAATAAGTTAAAATGCTGTAAAATACAATCCAAATGAATACTAATGAAGCATATAATTAAAGTTTACCTCAAAGAAATAAATACACAACCTAAATAAACTATGTTTGAATGTGATTAATTCCGACTGATTCATTAAAGAGACTATACAGAGTTTAAAAATGTTAAAATTAAGTATTTTCCTCCCCTTACATGTTCCAGCCATGTCCTAATGTGTAGAATGAGCCCAGACCGGTTCACCACAACTGCCTCTAAAATCCTGCACCGTCACTCGAAACGGTGTTACTTCAGGTCCAAATTGCCGTCATGCAGGAGCTTACTATAGAAGCTGCAGTTACACATGTGACCTGAGGTGGCAGTAGTGGGTATAAAATGGCTAACTTGCGTCTAGCCCCTTTAAAAAATTATTGTTTGAACAATCAAATCCCTAAATGAACTTAAATTGAAAAAAAAAAAGGATGCCTGAAAGAATGAAAAATGTAAATAAATTAGTATTATATTTATAAAGTCCACTGACACTCTAATACTTTAACTCTAACACTTTAATTTCAGATTATTAAAAGGACTAATACTTTCTATCCTCTGAAATTGTAAATGTATTTTCTTCTCATCTTATTGGTCCTACTTATATGGCTAATACTATTCAACTGATGTTTGTAAGTTTGCTTTTATTACTCTTATAGAACTACTGTGACAATGTGATTTCTCTTGTGGATGAATGAAGTTGGTGTAATATTTCAGTCTCCTCCTGAATGTTTACAAGTACGCAATGTGAGCTGAAACTTGTTTTATAACAATCCTAATGACGTCTTAAAGATTTCCATCCCGAACCGCTAGTTTTCAGGGACAAACAATAGCTCCTCAACATTCCCATTCTAGGGCGGCCTATGATCCTGAACAGCGAAAAACAAATGAATGAATGAATGAATGAGCAGCTGAGGGACTGGAGGCCCGTCGCTCTGAGAAAAACACCCATTGAGCACTTCCTACTTCTCTGAGAGGAGTAAACAGTGGGCGCGGACCCCCCCTGCGGACACAAACACAGCCTGTCTGGGTCCCTTGTTATTATGGACGCTAACATGTTGAACCACTCAGACAACTGTTCCTGTGCGAGTTTGTCTACAGTGTGCTTGTGTTGTTTGACGGGCGTTTTTTCTTTTCTTTTTTCTTTTCTTTTTGCTGCTGCTGGAGTTCGAAGCCGGTGGAAGTAATTTGGAAAGAATGCAGTGGAGCAGGGAGGGGCGACGGGCCGTTAAACCAGCAGGCTCGGCCCCAAATGAAAGCGCCCGAGCTAACGAGGCTAACGAGGGCGGATGCTAATGCAAGAGGCTCCCAGCGTGGCGTCACAAACAGACAGACGCACACGGGACCCAGGAATTTACACGAAGCCGGGGAAAACAATGAGCTCAGGGAGATTCAATCGGTTTCACTCATTTAGGAGAACAAACACACGCTCAGCAACAGCTGTAATATGAAATTAAATTGTATTTTCAGTGTGCAGGCTCATAATTTAGTTATCAAACACATACACAATAGCAGTGTATACAATAGCATGCATTCTTCCGCCATTTATCTAGTGAAGACATAATAATCCAAGGGCCAAAAAATCTTATCACAATTTTCTCAAGCTTAAATCACAATTAAAAGATATACACATATCTTTTAAAGGCAACTAAAGCCACCTGCTTCTTCTTGGGTTTAGACCTGGTGTTGTCCTGGTTTAGTCTGGGTTCAGTCCTGACATAGTTTTGACATGCTTTCTGATGGAGAATTATAGACTTTCCTTATTAAGTTAAGTTATACTGTATTAATCCCCATCCTCGGTGCCGATAGGGTGTCCAGAATGGTCAGGAACACCTGGCTGGAGGAGTAGCCTATTGTGCATGGTGGGTGAAACCGGAGTCCCCAGAGGAAATTTACGCAGACACAAGGAGAACATGCAAACTCCACACAGAAAGGGCCCGGGAATCGAACCCGGTACCTTCAACCTGTGAAGCATGAGCACTAACCGCTGCACCACTGTCACGCCTGAGGTTTAAATCCTGGTTCAGTCTGTGATATTGTCCAGGTTTAGACCTGATTTAGACCGAATTTTCTCTTGGTTTGATTGAGTCCTTGGGTTTAGACCTGGTTTAGATTTAAAACAGGGGAAAACTTGTTTTGTTTAGTCTTTTATAGTTTGGTCCTGGTTAAGACCTTGATTTCATTATGTGCTTTAGTCTGGTTTACTTCTTGGTTTAGTCCAGATTCAGACTGTGACATTGTCCAATTTTAGACCTAGTTTTCTCCTGGTTTAGTTCTGGTTTAATCCTGACAGTAAAAGCAGTGAGTGGAGAAAAGTGTCAGTGCTTGAGCTCAGAGCTGCATTTAACATAGAAACCACTGAATCACGGCATGACGTGAGTGTCATGGAGATCAGATCACGATTCGATTTTTATCATCATATTCCCCTGTGGTAAATAATCTTAGTAGTTTTATGGCGACCTGTGACCTTTAAAGATGTGTTTTATTTCAGAAGTATCAATAGATGCATAAATGTAATTAAATCACTAATTATACAAATCAATGTGTATCTTAAATTAGTTGGTAAGCGAATCTATGACGTGACTGAACAGTGTAGTAGCTTCACATGCTTGTTGGAATACATAATGGGTTCTCCTTCCCTTTATCGGACAGGAAACTTTTTATTGTAGTTGCCTAATATTCAAGTAAACTTTTTCAGAATAAACTTTTTCTGGTCTGAAAAACAAAAGCAAGTGCTGGCTTTCACACTCAAAACGCTCTGCCAAGTTTGACAGACCATTAAAGTTGGCTCAGATCTAATCTGCGTGGTGTTGTCTCAGTGCTGTGTTTCCTGTTTGGGATGTAGTTCACCTGCTCCTCGGTAATCAGCCCGCTGCGCCTCTGTCCGTCCTGGTCAGTGAAGTCCAGGGGCAGGCTCTGACACAGCTGTCCCAACAACATGGACACCTCCTTCATGCTGCGCCAGCAACACACCAGCACCATCTGAGCCGTCACGCGGTAACCCTCGCCTCCTGCAAAATCCATAGACATTTTTACATAGGAAAACATCATTAAGTGAAACAGTGTTAAGACTGAGGTTTGCAGGGGTTTATCTTTTCAGATTTTTAGTAGTGCGAGAAGCCATGAGTTACTTTGATTGAATGGCAGGCCACTGATTGACCAATGCTGTACCTTTCACTCATAATAATTAATTCATAACAGACACCATTTGCTGGTTGAGTCATTTTATATATAACATGTGAAATATAATTGACATTTTAGAACACTTCTTGCAAAGCCAAACAATTTCTGAAGGTGCAGCCATTGATCAGACCATTTTAAGATCCACCGTATTGGTAACTTAACAAACACATGCATAGAAAAGTAGGTCAGACACTGCCCCCATTTGAAAACGACACGACACTACAATAATGATCGTCAACTCTACGGTTTTCAAAGCCACAATAACCAAGCCATGGCATCAGGCTAGTCGTCCATTAAGGTTTCATGCCAACAACAGCAAAAAAAAAAAGACACATTTCCCACCTGTGTCTATTGAGGGATTGCTTTTAGTTTGCTCCTCTGTTTGCTCCGGCTCCAACTCTCTGGCGTTGGTGAAGAAGTCGTTTGTGTCCCTGGGTTGAATCTCCTGTAGGATCTTTTGCAGACCAGCCGACGCTTCTGTGAATACAAAAATGTCCTTATGTGATTGTGTGAGTTCGTGAATCAGCTGCTATTGACCGCGCAGCATCATTCAGACCACCAATAAATCAAAATCCGACATTTAGTGCTGCCATTTTACTGAAAAGAGTGATTGTGTCTACATTTTTGTCACACTAGTTTCCATATCATAACAGGGTTTAACTTCTGGATAATTAGGATTTAATATGATACAAAATTGTGTTCAAAAAGGCTGTTCAATTGATCAACCTATAGTTACCAGAGTCCGTGTCCATGGGGATGAGTCCTTCAGGGGAGGAGCTCTGAACGACAGGGGCCACCACATCAGACGTCCTGTAGCAAACTGCAATCAGCTCCGAAACCAGGGCACACCACTGTCCAGCCTCCTTTAAATCCCTACAAACACATATTTCAGAAACAACTATTCAAGTTCCGTCTGCTTTTTATTTTTCAATTGATACTTATAATGATAATAAGTGCAAAGAAATGAGCTGAATAAGTCCCTTACTCTGTGTTCAGCTGTTGGAGCACTGCTGTGATACAGTGTGCTCTGCCGTACAGAGGGAATGAAGCAGCGGCCTGAAGGAGAGAAGACTCGGCTCTTATCACCTCTGACTGAAGGCAGTGGAGTAAGTACCGGATCACTGACGAGAAGACGACAAGAAAATTAAGAATGCTAATGTGTGAAAAGCTCAATCTAACAATTTAATTTCATGCATTACTCATCAAGTACAAACACCTGCAAAAGTGTTGATCTCTAAAACGAGTGCGTGACCGGCCTCTGGAGGGGGAGAGGGAGGAGGCTGAAAGTCCGGGGCCTGTCCTTGAGCACAAAGCCCCAAAGTCTGGATCAGCGCCGGTTCGTGGAGGAGCAGGTTCAGGAGGTGGGCTGCGGTCACACTGTCGAAAGGTTTAGTGCTGGAGCTGAGGTCCAGAGCGGCCTGAAGGACTTCTGCCATTCTCTCTGGGGCCTGACGAAGAAAGCAAAGCGTCAGGCAATTTTTCAGATAATCAATAATCACTTCTGAAAAACATGTATACGCATTTTAAAAAAAAGCCTTATTTCTACATGAAAAGGAATCTTATTTGTATAGCACTTTTCACATGGCACAAGTTGTACATTCAGTGAAGACGAAAGAATCAGTTTCAAGTTGTTATCTATAGATATATATTTTCCTCATCTTACATAAAATACACATGGAACTTTATTCAAATGGTTGTATTTCTGTCAATTTGCTACTAACTTGCAACTTCAGAGTTTGGTCACCAGATGGCACCAAAACTCCATGCTTTGTGTGAACACTTTGATCCAAAAAAACTAAACAAATCAGGAAATAAGATGTGATGAGGCCAATTGGTAGAAGAGTTAAATTAAATTAAATCTATTATTCAGGAATTATTCATTTGTTGTTAACTAAAAGCACACAGTGTCTAATCACCTGCAGTCCCAAAGTGGATGGGGGCAGTTGTCGTGAGAGCGTTGAGGCCAGTTGTTTGACTTCCTGGAAGTTGCTGGCGATGCAGTAGAGGACATGTTGAGCATGGTCTGAAGTCACTACTTCACCAAGAGCGAAAGGGCCAGGATCTAAGGGGAAAAATAATCACATAAAAAAAACACTTTAAAATATATATACGCTTTAGAATATTATGTTGCCTTATGTTCTGGCCCTTGTTTGACCATGGAGAGAAGGCTTTCAGAAAAATAAGTTTCTACACATTACAACAATTTAATATGTATTTTTCTTAACTTTTTTTTTTGTTGTAATAATAATATTTGTAATTATCAAAAGCACATTTCGTCAGGTGCACCTTTTCTCCGTTTCATGAGTACCTGTGCTGAAAGTGAAAAGTTGTCCAATCAGACAGAGCAGGTGAAGCGACATGATGCATTTGGAGAAAGAAGCTCCAGGCAGCAGCACTTCCAGAAGCGTCACACACATCCAGCGCACAAACTCCTTGAGAATAAAAGGAAAAAGATCAGCCAACAGGAAATTATTAATCTGAGAACAAGTTATGTTAGTTTAAGTCCGTGAGACCTTATAACAACTTAGTGTTTCCTGGTCTTTGTTTTTCTGCTCCTCATTTTTCTCTTGGCCAATTTTCTTCTGGAGAAACTGGGCGCTGTCTTTTACTCGACAAAGCAGCTGTGGAAATAGGCCTTGTTTAGACAAGAGTCATTTTAAGCAAGTTTGTCTCATACAATATAGTAATATGCACCTTTTTAAACAGGCTCACGGTCTGCTGTCTGACACCGGGAGATTGGCTGTTAAGATTCGGAGGCAGAAAATAATGAATGAGTTCAATTTCCTGGGAGCTCAGTGTCTCTGTGCTGCGGTGGCTCTCACAGACCAAACCCAAAGCGTCCATTCTCACCTACACAAGCACAGACATGGGGAAAAATATATGTGCAATATTACAGAAATATGTGAAGTGACATTGAGTCATCTATAAACTCACTTGGTCATGTTTGTGAACGAGGGCTTGTTTGAGCAGAGACAGAGGGACCAGCCCTCCCCACAGACCCTCCTCTGTGGACGGGACGACTCCCTGGGCCCGGGCTGCTCTCAGGAGGGTCATAAGAGCTCCCATTGCACCTCTACTGCCGCTGGGACCTGTGGAAATGGTGTTTGATAAGTGTGTGTCAAATGATACAATGAAAATGTCATCACAGGCCTATACCTGAGCTGCAGGGGGACATGTCCTGTAAGGCCTGCACCATGTGGGACAGGCTGGACGGGCTGCAGCGTAAAAGTTTGGGGAGGAAATAGTCCAGGATGTAAGTGGTCTGGTGCAGCTGGGCAGTGCACAGCACCTGCAGCAGAGGAGTGACCCAGGTCACATGCCACTGGTGCATCCAGTCCTCTGTAGCCAGTTCAGACAGCTGAACTTTGTGGCTCACAAATAGCCGTTCCAGCAGGTCACTGGCATAAGGAGCCAGGGTCTGGTCACCCATGAGGTCCAGGAGAGAGCAGGGGAGCTGGGGCTGCGTGTCCAGGATGTAGCCTGCTCCATAGAGCTCTACCAGGCAGCCCAGAGAGCCGTACTTCCCCCTCATGTGCCACTCCAGCCCCAGGAGGCTCTGAGTGAGGGCAGTGATGTACGGGTCAGTCCTGGGCTCAGCACTAGGGTCCTGTCTACAGTCTGTGGTGGAGAGGGCGGTGAGTTGGTGAAGGACCAGCAGGTTTTTGAACAGGGAGCGAGTTTGATGGCGCACTCCGTCCAGAGGGTGCTCCCAGTGAGAGTAGATGTGTTCCAAGAGGCGCTGCTGCAGCTCAGAGCCTCCTCTCAGACTGTGTAGACTTACAGGACAAGGCTTTGTCCCAGACTGAAGATAGTCCACAGCTGCACTACTCCACAGAGTCAGGACCCGAGACACTACCATAGCAGTGCTCGACTCTTTCACACTGACACAAGAAAACAGAAACACAATAATAATGTGATTTCCATATCTATAAAAGCTACAATGTTTTAAGGTTTACCTAACATCTAACTCCAGCAGAGTGTGAGGGATGAGCAGCAGTAGTTGCTCCCACTGTGGCCCGGGGAGGGCGCCCTTCCAGCTCAACATGGCCAAAGCCCCATGACACAGATACAGCGAGACTCCAGGAGGTCGACCACTCGTTAAAAAACCCTCACATCTCTGTTTTAACCATGGAGGTGCCAGGTCCAATCCCTCTGCTGATCCTCGCAATAAGCTGTACACCTAAAGAACATACACTGCGCTAACAAACATATCTCAGTCTGCTTACACTTACAAAATGATGATTCATCTCACCACTGATGCAACTTCATCTCCAGATCCCATGACAGACCTGATCAACAGGACCACGGCCATCCCTGCTGTGCTCTGGACAGACTGAATGAACTCCTCTGCAGAAAGGACAATGTTTATACTGTGGAACTTATTGTGCAAACTTCACATATGAATCCACTTGTTTAATTGTCTTTCTATTTGTTTTACAATATAACCAAATAGAGAGGATTTATAATATTGTAGTTGGTCCTGATAATAAACTTCTCTCAGACAATAATATTGCAATTTTCTGCCCATAAATACAGTACATTTCATCTTTTGCTGCAGCTTACCATCAGTGAGTATGTGAATATAGCAGTCCAGAAGACAGCTAAGTTTCTCCTCTAACTGGCTCCTCTCCTTCTCACTCTGCAGTGAAGCAGAGATCGTGTCCTGAGACCTCTGCACCACCAACATAGAAGTCTTCACAGCAGACAGACAGGCGTGCATGAGCTGGGCCTGTGCAACGTGCCGTCCTGTAAGATCACTACACCGCCACCAGAGGGAGACACATGTTGACAAATGTACTTAGTCACCAGATAGAGGATTTGAGGGGAATGGGATTTTTGATAAGCCAACCTGTTCTGGTGGAGAAATGTCCTCAAGCCTGTATAAAGAAACTGCAGCACTACAAATTGGACAAAAATCAGAAATATGTTGGCAGATGTATAAATACAATTTGGTAAAATGTAAAAGAATTAACTCACCCTCAGGCAGTAGCTTGTTAATACACTTTTCACCTACAAAAAAGAGAGAGGTGTGCTCTTTTAATTTATTTCCAAGATTAAATGTTATAAGAAATGTTACGAGCAATAATAAATACCAATTGGGAAGCCATCGAGGCAAGCAGCAACTGTATCTACATTGTGTGGGAACTGGTCTGAAGGTGAGTCGGACACAAGGTCATTGAGGCAAGATGATAAAGAATCCACTGTGCACTTCATTAACCTGGCTGGGACTGAACCTAAGGCACTGAGAGACAAGGGCGGCACAACAACGTTACAAGCGGTACTGTTAAGATGAGAGCACTACAGTTCATAGCGAATCGAAAACACAGATTTTTATGGTCGCAATTTGCAAAGGCTGTAGTTAATTTGGTTAACATAGTCTAAACTAAATTAAATGAACAAGAACCTCTAGATTGGAATTTGTTTTCTGTAAAATATGATAACCCTGTTGTTGAGACGTCCTAAAAACAAATGCGTAAAGTATGCAATTCTTGTTAGTTTAGCGGTTCGTTTAATTTCAGTCTTATTTCCAAGGTAAATGTTTAAAATGAGCACTCAATCTCGACTTTTAAACATAAATCATAAGTCTTGTCAGGAAAAAAAGAGTGTAAATAGTGCAGACCTAATTGAGATTATAAAGTACTGTGCATTAAAAGAAATGGCATAAACATTATCCAGGTCAAAGGCATGTATTAATAATATATTACCTTGCAACAGCTCGTCTTAAAGGGTTCTTGGGCTGCAGTGATGTGTAAACTAAAGCCAGTGTGTGCAGACAGGCTCCAAGCAGAGGCCCGTCAGGCTGGTCCACGATCAGTACCTCCAACTGTGCTCCTGCCTTCAACAAAACAGACACAATCACTTTTATTATGATTCTGATGACCAGGAGCTGCCAGTGTTTCACTTCAGCTTCTTCCAAGTAATACTTTCCACGTATCTGCAATTGCTTGATAAGTCACATTTTAGGACCCAATCGAAAAACATTGAGGGAAATAATAGTTAAGTATAAAATAAAACCTCGAGCCATTTTCTTAAACTCACAAGGGTGAACTCAACTGAAGTCACAGGTGTCTTTGAAGCATAAAGAGCTCTCTGCCATTTTGGTTAACCTCCTACCCCCCGCCTGAACCGAGCCCATTCTCTCCAGTCCGGCTTTACCCAAATCTAAAAGCTTCTCGACTGGAGAGCAACCGGGTAACGCCTCAGTTGAAAGCTAAGACTTACAAAAGTGATCATAACTTTTTTTGTCACGTTGTCGCCGCATTTGTGTCAAAATTTTGAAGCATTTTTGATGTGTTTTCCTCTTTTTTTGTCGTTTTTTTGTCATGTTTTTGTGGGTTTTGTTGCTTTTTCATTTAATTTTTCATTGCTTTTTTCATTGTCGCATGTTTACCACATTAATGTCGAGTTTTCACCAAATTGTTGCTGTCTTTTCACCACGTTTGTGTCACTTTTTTGTCAAGTGTTCGTCTCATTTTAGTCACGTTTTTGTTAATCATTTGTTTCGTTTTCGTCATTGTTTTGACACTTTTTTTAAGAAGCTTTTAGATTTGCATAAAGATAAATAGAGGAAAATGTGCTCGGTTCAGGTAGGGGTTAAGAGGTTAAGTAAAAGTAGCTCACAGGGTAAAAAAAAAGGTTGGACACCCTGTCATAAACCAAACCAAACTGGGTAAAATGGAAAGAACGTTGGTGCCGTAGTGTCAGATTGTATAATGGAAAACTATGAGAGATAATCCACTTGTACAACTGTATATTCACCAGAGGTTTTCATTCATGGCCAATTTTTAAATATACAAATCTATATTTAAAACTATATTGCAGTTTAAAATCCGAAAACAGGTGGGTTCCCATTAAGCTCTATGACAAAAAGAAAGATCTAGGCTTACGTCTACTACTCAAAGCATGATTACCTTTTTGACTAGCTGGATTTGCTGCACTGGGTCCGTGAGCTCCAAACAAGACTGCAGAGTCTGAGCAAGTTTCTGCACCTCATCCTCTCCCCGTCCTTCCACAGACAGGGATGCTACAAACAGCATAAAGTAATGTTAAACAAATGACAACACGTTCAGGTTAATCTTTGAAATAATAGACATAAAATTATACCTATTAATTTTGAAAGCTTTTCTTCATCCAGCACCACAGCCTCAACTTTAGCCGTCTTCTTTTTCACCACCATGATTATTGATTATAGATTAGCACCTGGTACAAAATAAAGATGATACATTTACTTTTACTAGGATACAACACAAAAGGCAGGGTTGTTTCATTGCTAGATTGCTAGATCTTCTTTGCCATTCAAAAAAAGGCAGGTTAACCACCCATTCATAACATTTCCCCATTTCATCCCACGTATTTCAGACATTGTACAACTTTGTCATTCAAAGCACCGCAAAATACGATAACTATGAATGCCTCACTGCCCACTGTCACTCCTGTCATCACTTTTCCATACATTGATAGTTCACTTTGGCCACATTACCTCACTTAGCACTCGTTTTTCACTCATTTTTCGGAACACAATTAAAGGACAGTGGACAGACTGAATGCAGTGGGGGAAACCGGCATGTTTGCATCAAAAGGAAAAGATAAAATAAGAAGTTTATCGCTCAGTAAAACATCTGTAGCTTCACTCACCGGAGTCGAGCATGTGCAGTGTTGTATTTCCTCCTCTCAGCTGTTCTACGGACCAAAACAGGAGTCAAAGAGTCTGCAGCGCCACCTGCTGGACGGGAGTGGAAAGGCAGGTGTAGCATAATGAGTGCTACACCCAAAATAATAATAATCAGGATTAGAAAACTGACCACCCCAGATTATAGGAAACAAATAGAGACCATGTGTGATTTCTTGGCACATGGAACAGACTTGAGGAAGTAATATCAAGTTTACTGATGAGTCAAACAAAACAAGACCCAACAACTCATGAACATAATGGCCTGCTCCAGACATTTGCACTGCTCTATTGCACTATGTGGTCCATGCTCACATCTGCTGCTAACACTTAATCCACCTGCACACTGTTGTTTTGTGTCAAATTGTTGTTTTCTTTATTATATTTTATTTTAATCTTCTTCATGCATGCCCTTATAGTCTTATTGTTTTAAAGTTCTTATGATTTATTTATCTAAGTTATGTGTTATGTTTCATGATGCACGATTGAACTGAAAAGAAATTCCTAGTTTGTGAACCTGTTCACTAACAATCAGTGCTTTAATTTGATTCCCCCAATTTTCAGTTTTTCAGCGTAAAGGATACGGAAAATATTTGGTGTTTAATGAGTGTTCCGACGAATGTTTTGACCTTTTCCCCGAATCCATCACATCAGACCAAAAGTGTTTCTGAAACTACTACTACAACAAATTAAGCACTGCTAAGTTTAAGTTGGTTTGGTTTTGTATAGCCCAATATCACAACAGAAGTCGCCTCACAGGGCTGCACCAAACATTAAGGCAATAAAACAGAGCAATAAATATGACAATTTAAAGTTCAGGTGAATCCAGGCAAATATAATGTCCAATAAGCGTCGGCAGCAGGTAGTGACGAGCGGCGTGGGCGTCCCCTGTCCTTAGACTGTCCAGCACGGCAAGGAAAAACTCAAAAACCCGGCAGGAGAAAAGAGAAACCTTGGGGAGAACCACAGAAGGAGAGATTCACCCGGGTTCCTTCGTTCGATCTAGACAACAATAGGCAATAAAATAATGCTATCAATAGGCAATAAAATAATTCAGATATTCTGATTCTGATTCTGAAAACCAGATATGGATCTGCAGGGGTGCATTATTGCCACTGCACTTTTAAAAGTATGCAACCTCAGGTGTAGTTGGTTCATGATGTACTGCCATGACAAGGAGCTCTATTTGCACCATGTTTGTTATGCATATTTCATTGTTTATTTCCTGTGATTGGGGATAGCAATTTAAAACAGTGTTCTTGAGAGCTGGTGTAAAGTGAGTTTCTCTTATGTGACATAAATAAAGTCCTAACTTTTCTCATTTTAGCACACTTAATTGGAGCTACAGAGCTTAAAAGTGCATAATGAACCATAGGCATCGCTTAAAAATAATACATGTCCAAATTTACCAAATTTACGGATCAAAATTGTTAAATGATCATTCTACAAGGCAAAGTTATTTGTTCAGACTTAGGCGTTGTTATCTATATTCTAAGTGTTAACCTCTTAACCCCCATCTGAACTGGCCACATTTTCTCCAGCTTGACCAAATCTGAAAGCTTCTTGAAAAGAGCATCATGAAAATGCAACACAAGTGACAAAAACATGATAAAAAAGTTGTGAAAAAGTGACAAAAAAAAAACATTTATATGAGTTTTGTAGGTCTTAGCCTTCAAATGAGGCGTTATTGGCCTATAGGCTGTGACCTTCTGGATTTGGGTAAAGCTGAACTGGAGAATGCACTTTGTTAAGGCAGGGGTTAAGAGGTTAATTTGTAAGTATTTGTTTTATCAAAACGAAACGTTTGATACATAATAATAATAATAATGCATTGGTTTTATATAGCCCTTTTCTGGACACTAAAAGACGCTTTACATTGCACTATTCCTTCACTCCATACTCGGTGGTGGTAAGCTACTATTGTAGCCACAGCTGCCCTGAGGTAGACTGACTGAAGCGAGGCAACCAGTCTGCGCCATCGGCCCCTCTGACCACCGCCACTCACTCACTCACTCACTCACTCACTCACTCACTCACTCACTCACTCACTCACTCACTCACTCACTCACTCACTCACTCACGCATTACATTCGCTAGGCTTCCTGGTGTTCCCAAACGGTCTCCCATCCAAGTACCGACCAGGCCCTTCCCTGCTTAGCTTCCAAGGTCTGACGGGATTGGGCATAGCATAGGCGGTATGGCCTTCTACATTCTTACAATGATGCACAAATGCATGGCCTCACTGTTAAGGTGAAGTCAATTTCACATGAGCTACACATCTTCCAAATAGATACATCCCTTTAAAAACTATTGATTTTGATGGGCTAAATGAAGAAATGATTGATGTTATCCCGCACGTTTCACAGACAGCTCCAGGCGGCATGAAAAAGCGCTCCGTTCTCTGATTGGTAGCTTTACACGTCAATTCCTCCCAGACCCGCCTTCTACGCACATGATTGGCTCGCTCTTCGTGCAGGCCCGCCTCCTCCATCACTAACTTTTTGCCCAGAGCTGGAATGAAAACCGCTGGGAAAGGCAGAAAGTCACCGCTTGGTCGCGATTTAGGAAACTTTGGACAGAAATAAAAACAGAAGCCCGCACGAGTGGAAACTCGACATGACGTGAAGCTGCGCGTGCAGTCTCTGCTTTGAACCGTTCAGGGTAAGTTGACGCTTGTTTAATTTGATCAAGAAAACGAGCTTTTCAGGGTCATTCAGTAGAACACTGAGAGGCGAGTTTGATTCATTTCATACAATCTAGGCTTAGTAGATCTCTGCCTATAAAGCTGAACAGAGGGCTCCAATTGTCCCCTTTTTATTTTCTACAAAATAAAAAAAACAAGAGGTGGGTAGTTCAGACAGGCTGCTGCTCAGTTACATTTACTCAAGTAGTTCACATGTAACTGAGTAACTTCTTTAGTTCTGCTTCTTGGAGTAGTTTAATCACGTAGGATTACTTTTTACTTATACTACTTGAGTAATACTGCTTTGAAGTAGGCCTTACTTGAGTAAATCGTTTTGTGAGCCTTTGATTTCCAGAAAAGGTAAAAGTGACAGAAGCTTGTTGACTTTTGAAAATGAATCAAACTTTAATAAATTCAAACCTTAATTGTTGTTTGTCCCGTCAAGCATGTCTTTTATCTATAAAAAATATATGGTGTATTTTTATTCATGATTTATCTGTCTTAGAACAACACAAAAACTTGTACCATGAAACAGTTTCTCAGTATCCTTAACTATTTTCACCAATTACTTTTTTACTTTTACTTGAGTATTTACTTGGGTCACGAGTTTGTGCTTGTGAGAAGTTACAGTAAAATAGCTAAATGTGTTTTCTGTCTTCATGGACAATGACAATCAGAGAACTATGTAGACCTAAATGTATCAGCATAGTATTAGCATTTAATAGTAGTAATAAAGTTTTGTGAAAGTGAAACCAAATAGATGGATTCAGTCTTAGTGATGTGGTGTGTTGATAACAAAGTTGTCGAATAAACTGCTACTAAACTACAAAAATCTGGCCATAATAAAGACGATGTTACTTTTCTCAACTCTTTCTGTGCTCACTCCTTCACAGTTTACTTCTCTCTATCAGGGCATAGCCTGAAAGAGATTGTGAAATGTAGCTTTTACTCTGGTCAGATGCAACACAATTGTCCCAATATAGCGTCTGACTGTAGCTGTGTAAGCCCAACACAAACCGGCGAGGCCTCTTTCACACAGAGCCTTCAGGCCAGGGCTTTACTCACAGGAAGTGGCTGAATGAAAGACACACTGTCAGGCTTCAGGAGCGTCCACCAAACGCGGTCATTCATCATAAAACAGTCACGTTTGGACAACAGAGAGGCCAGGTGAAAAGGCGGAGGATATCAATATGTCTGAGCTACACATTACAGTTTAGATTAGTGCTATACTTGCGTTCATATGGAAATGCTCTGTAGAAATTACGTAGAGCTTGGCATATACAGCTGATGTTTACGAATGTTTTCATAGTCACCTTATTTCGTTTACTGACAGTACAACGGAGTTTGGAGGATTTGTTGACTGATCGGGGTTTTTGGACATTTCGTCGTACAATATTTGCTCTCCGCTGTGCGTTGTCCGCCTTCCCTCTCTGGTGTTTTGTGAGAGTGACTCTTTTTCATTGGCCGCTCCACTGTTTACCGCAGCACACAGAAATAACCCGTTTATGGCCGTCCTGCACATGTCTGAGTGTCTTTGTGAGGATGCCAGGCTCCTAATGACAGGTTGCGACATATGAAAAACCAGTGCTTCTCTCTATCAGACCTCATCTGCCTCCCATGCAGCGTCCATCGAAATCTAATGTTTAATTGCTGGGAAAGTTTGCCCTGTTGTGGACGAGAGCTGTAGAGCTGTTTTTATTTTGCTTTGGAAGTGCAGTGATAGCGCACATGTGTCCAGTGATAGTGGAAAAATTCATGTGAAAACCGGAGCCAAAACATCAGAACAGAAAACACCCACAGATTTTCCTCTCTTCCTGGAAAATGTAAGTTAATGACCTTATAAACCCACACACTATGACATCATCGTCAAAATTGCTTTTACTGGTGTTTTCAGCTCAATTAATCTCTGAATTGCCCAACATTAATGTGACAATTTTTTTTTTTTTAATTTGTCCAAGTTAACATCTAAAGCTCCCACTACCTTCACTACCTTCACTACCTTCATTCTTGGTTGAAAAACAGGGGGGGAAAAAATCAGGCATTCCAGCTTTAGTTAACAGTGCTCTGTCCAGAAGGGCAGCCCCACTCTCCCGATAACTCAAAATATTTGCATAAGGATGATATAATCTACCGTGGCGCAGCAGTTAGCACCTCTGCTTCACAGCTAGAAGGTCCTGGGTTTGATTCCCACAAGGACAGGGCCTTTCTGTGTGGAGTTTGCATGTTCTCCCCGTGTCTGCGTAGGTTTCCTCTGGGTTCTCCGGTTTCCCCTACCACTAAAAACATGTGCAATAGGTGAATCCTCCGGCCAGGTGATTCTGACCATCAGCCTGGCTCCACATCTCTGAGATGGGTCCCCAGGCCGTCGACCTCTGCTCCTTACGGGTCTTACGGGGGACAATAAAGTATCCAAACTAACAAACAAACAATATTAATATAGCATTTTATGGTGTAAAAAATGGAATGAAGCAACAGAGGTTAGATCATTGTTCTGTTTTTATTGTGCACTTATCTGAATTGTAATTGTGTTTTCAAGCTGCGATGGCGGAGGGCGAGGAAGCCATGAGTCCTGAGGACTGGAAGGAGAAGTGTGAAGTCCTGGAGGCTCTGCTCATGAAGTTCAGAGTCCAGATCATCAAGATCCGAGAGCTCACTGCAGACAAGGTCAGTGTGGGAAACCTCGAAATCAGTGGTTCCCAAAGTGTGGCCCGGGGGCTGGATGTGGCCCTCAGACCAATTTTTGGTGGCCCTCAAGCTTCTTGTTGAGTTGGCACACATGTCAGATATTGCAAATCTAGTCATTGTACATGCTGATAGCGGCGTAAACTAACATTTTCCTGTGAAACAAAACTGCATTAAGCGTCCATGTCTAAATAAAGGCTAAAACCTCTCTTAAATAGACCCAGTTGAATGTTTCACTGCATTTACAACTGATCTGTGGCCCTCAGTGCCATGTAAATGTCTATATAGAGCCCCATATGCTAACAGTTTGGACACCTTTGTTCTAAATGATTCTATTTTTCATCTGAAGCTTGTTCTGGTGTTTCTACTTCCATACAGAGATGCCGTAATATCTCTCATTTCACTGTGTAGACATTTGATGTGGATATCATAGCTTGATTATTATGAGATTATGGTGGATTCCCTTCCTGTGCCAATTATCTGTTTATCTTCTGTCTAAAATAACAACATTGATTTTCAAGCTTTATACTGTAAATATCAATAACAACAACAAGACGAGGTTGACATGAAGGTTTGAGAATATTTTGAGTTTAGTATGAGATAATGGATACTTGTCACCATCATTGTCTGCAATCCAGCTCAGAGTCACTGGCGACATGACGAAAGCGAATAAAAATAGTGATCTTTCCATCCACGTGATTCCGTAGTCGTAGTGGAGAGAGCGGTGTGGCCTGACCCACAGCTGGAGCACTCTGGTCCAAACTGCCCCAGTTCTGAGCTCTCTCTGGGGACGAGCCTGATTAAAGCAAAATGTAAACAGCGTCTGACCACAGGGCTCCACACGCAAAGCATCATGGGACTCCGCCAGCTCCAGTCCTTTGCAGAAGCACAGTCAGCTCCACCGGACGCAAAACAAACCGGTGCAGTTGGGGCCAAGAGCGGGTTAGGAGTGGGTTTATCGTGGAACATATTGTAAATTTAAGCACATTTCAAGTTTGTAAACTCCAGGTGTCTTCTCCTGCAGTGCTGAAAAAATAAATAAATAAGACTTTGTAACGTTAAGAATCCTGATTTAACATGCCAGTTTACGCTTTGTTCCAGTCCCAAGCCCTTGTAATATAAAAACAAATCCCTTGTATATGGTTGGATTATGAATTACTTACGCAGCAACAAGAGTAGTAGTTGACACTTCTTTGAGTAGTTTTATCATTCGGTACTTTTAACTTGTACTTGATAATTATAATTAACACATTGAGTGCCAAAAAGTCGTTTTTGCTGGGGGTTTTTGTTGTTGTTGTTGTTGTTTTTTTGCTAAACTAGACACTCTAATACACCTTCTGTGTGATTTTGGTAGCTCTGTGATGAACAGAAATGAAATAATAACGATCAAAAACTTCACGATCTGGACATTTCATAATATTGCGTTTCTTTTTTTTTTTTTGCCCGAAGGGGCATGGTGTTGCACAGCAAAACTGTAGAGTCAACACTTCTCTCTCGCTCTCTGGAGCACGTTTGACAAAGCAAAGCAGAAACAGATCGAAACAGTTGAGATTTTAACAATTTCTCTGAGTTTTTAAATAGTTAAAATCGGTCCATGGACGGCTGAGAAACATCCTGTTAAAGTCTTCAATCCGAGAACACACGATAATGTGATAGTGATTGATTGATTGATTGTTTATTCCGAGTTCAATGTACATTACATACACACATTTTTTACATTAACATGTGCACCTTTACGAAATTTTAACATGCTTTCATTTCATTTACATTTCATCCAAGCCAATCCCAGCTGCTTAATGAGCGATCGATAACACGCTGTGTTTCAAAATGTGTCAACAATGTTGTCCTTGAAAATGGACTTGAAACAAACATATTTAGGCACTTGCCTCTTCCCATAATGTTAGTATCTTTCCAGAAAGGAGGAGAGACGAGAAGAAACACACATTATCAGAATCTAGAAAAAAAAACATTGATTTTGATCAAAATTAGCCTCTGTTTAGCTTAAATTTCTCAGGAACCGAGGCATTTAGAATTAAACTGTTTTCACCTATGGAGAGCTTAGAGTCTCGTCTTTCAAACGAGCTATAGTATGTGTCCATAGCTATAACATGGACTACGCTGTGGTGCTACAAATATCATGAAAAATGGTCTGGATTGTTAGCACTCTACAGCTAAATCCTCAAAACAGAATAGTTACTTTTTCCACTGTGAGTAAATCTTTAAGTGACAAAAGCATCAGATGCATTTTGTGTTTCATGTGTACATTAATGTGAAGAATGCTTTTATTGTATATGTTCTTATGGCATTTTCTTTTCGATTTTCACATTATTTCATTGTTTCTCACACCTTTTGTCACGACTGGTCCATAAATCAAACTTTAACGCTCAAACTGTTACTCACATTACTCAACTAACCTTTTCTCCAAGTATTTTTTTTTAAACTTTTACTTGAGCAATTATATGTGTCACAACAATTTACTTTTACATAAACGTTTGGCCACTCTACCCACCTCTGCACAGGAAACAAAAGAGTCCAGTCTGAAGTCACACGTCACTTCTGTACATACACAGTAGCTCATAAATCCTTTCAAAACAACTCAATATCCGGTCTCCATGAGGTCTTATTATTTTAAATCCTGCTATCCCATACAGTAAAACTCTACAAACATGTTCTGAAATGTATTGTTTCAGTTGAGCATATTCAGTCTTCTCTTCTGTTGAAAAGTGCTGATATAATCGCCATCTCAATTCTTTATTCAGAAATATTGCAGCTACATATTTATATTTTTTGTAGCCTATAACTCTAGCTTAATTTCATCCTACTTTTTAAACCTGTCTTTAGCATTTCCCTCTAGTGTTTTGCTGTCTGGATTTTCCCTCCTCTAGTTCCTCTTGTGCTTCATCTCAGCGTGAAGTCGGTGAGATTTGTGGTCGATTTGCTGTAATCCTTTCATCTCCCTCTGATTTACTTGCCCTGAGTTCAACCACAGTTCAGTAGACTTTTTTTTTTTTTTTACAGGAAAACACAGCAACACAAGGATGTCCTTAGGTGATCCTGTAAATGTGAAGTCAGTCGATAGACACTGTTCATACAGTTATTGTTACACACAAAGAAGCAGCCATTTATACTCATATCTGTGCATGTCTTTATTATTTTGTTGCCTCTATGTCACATTTTTGGATAATTACTAAGAGTCTTTTAAAGCTCTGGTGCTGCTGAACGACTTTTGACCTGGCGTGGGCCGTGGGTTGACCTCCCGATGCTGTGAGCTCGTCCCGTCAAAAGTCCTCCCACTGTGTTTCTGTCCCGGGGCTGTGGCTGAGTCAGAGCTTGTTGTTTTAAAGCAGTGCATGGGTCCCATACGTCAGCGCAGAATCCCCCTCGTATCTCACAGAGCAGCAAGAGCAGTTTGTTTATTTAATGATTATGGTGGATCGTTGTGGTGCAGCTGACCTCACTTTACAATAGACGTTTTTTACAGGACTGGGTAAGAAATTAATGTGATAGAAATTGTAATATCTACTTTGGTAAATCTCAATTATCGTCATGGAGTTAATAATGGTCAGGTTTACAGCCATTCATTTGGCAGAAACAGAACCTAGTTTGGGTTTTTTTTATTGTATGGGCTTAAAACATGTCCAAGTTCAGGAATCGGCTAAATTTATTTATTTTTATATTGCCAAATCAAATTGAAAATTGTGATTGATCAATATGAGAAAAGGGGGAAAAAAATCTATGAATTCTTTTGGCTAGAACAACCCTTCTTGTTATAAATGTTAAGCTAGTTGTATTGTATCCAAGAAGCTTCATCAGCAACGCCAAAGATCTCTGGCCACAGACGGACACCAGTGAGCTGTAATGTTTTTATTCTTTTGTAGTAGGGTTAACTTCTTTTGGCATCATAGATCCACATTGTAGACGCAACTTTTCCTCCAACGCGAACCAGGAAATCAGAGGCTAAATTAGCGCATGGTTAGCTTTGGCTTCCATCCTGTTAACTCTGTCTCGCTATGAACTCTGGCTGAGACGAGCTAATGAACTCAAGTGAATAAATGGGATGTGCGCGAGGGTCTGTGAGAGATAGCTGGGAGAAACAGATTTGACTATTTCTGACTTTCACCATTGGATTCAGGTTAGCTTGAACTTGTCCTTGTACCACTACTTTTTATTCTATTGGTGAGTTCCGGTCTTGGTTTTACCTCTTAACCCCCACCTGAACAGAGCACATCTTTTCCAGTTTTGGCCAAATCTAAAGGCTTCTTGAAAAAAGTGTCAAAATAGCAACAAAAACTAGACAAAAAGGAGGATGAAAAACTCATAAAAATCAAACAAAAAAGTGACAAGAAAAGCAACAGAAAAGTGACAAAAAAATAACAAAAAAGTTACAAAAAATTACAAAAATGTGGCAAAAAATTACAGAAAAGTCTTGAAAATTTTGAAAAAATGTACAAAAAAAAGTGAGGAAAAAGTGACAAAAAAGTGACGAAAATGTGACAAAATTGTGATAAAAAATGTGATGAAAAAGTGATGAAAAAGTGATGAAAATGTGATGAAAAAGTGACGAAAATATGAGGAAGAAGTGATAAAAAAGTGACAAAAATGTGATGAAAAAGTAAAAGTAATGAAAAAGAGACATAAAAGTGACATAAACAACAAATATGTGACAACATTGCAACAAAAAAAGCAATGAAACTAAATGTCAAAAAAACGACAACAACGTGGAAAAAGATCCTTCTAGATCAGTTTTGTAGGTCTTTGCTTTCAAATGAGGAGTTTCTCTGGCCTGTAGTACATAAGCTTTTAGATTTGGGTAAAGCTGAACTGGAGAAAATGTTAGGTTAAGAGTCTCTGCAGTGGTATCGGTTGTTATATCGGATGGAGGCAGATTGTCAAAACCCAAAGATCGGTATCAAAGTTGGAGCGGGAAAAGTGAAAAGAATATAAGTAAGTCCTCCAACAACAGCAATGAACAAAATGAAGTACATGTATAAATTCGTTAATGAAAGTTGCTCAAGGAGATGACGAAACCCCGTGAAACTTAAAAGATCTTCAGCCTAAAAAAGTCCAAATAAATGAAAATCGAAGCGTGTCTCTCGGGAGGAAGTCGAGTTTAAACAGGCGCTGAGAGTGTGTTGCGCAGGAAGCCCGAGCAAAAAGGTCAGCCACTTTTTCGAACTGTGCCCCATTTTTCAATTCACTTAAAATATTACACTTTTATTTTAGCACACACTGATATGAAGTCTGCAGGATGTTTTAGGAGGGACGTTTGTTTTGGCGTATCGAGCGTCCAGCTGTAACAAAAGGTCTATGTGTGTTAGATTTACTGAGATATTTTATCAATGTGCGCTCACACCGTCTGCCTGAACTAACAATAGGAAAGAGATCAGGAATGAAGACAAGACTTTAAAGGATCATACATGGAAAGGGCTTATTTTCACATTTATTATCAAAAAGTATATTCAAGAAAGTTTGCAGACAAATATTGAACTTTTATAGTAACTGTCTAATGTTTCTCAGATTATCAAAGAATGTGTATATAGTAATAAATCAAGTGTTCAGTGTTATTGAAGGTGGAAATCGGTCTTTTGTTAGTGATAGAATCCTGTTTCGTGCACGAAATCCAGCGCTGTATTTGTCCTTCTATATATAGTATAGTTTTCCATCCATCCATCCATCCATCCATTTTCTTCCGCTTTATCCGGGGCCGGGTCGCGGGGGCAGCAGTCTCAGCAGAGACGCCCAAACTTCCCGATCCACACACACCTCCTCCAGCTGTTCTGGGGGGACCCCGAGGCGACACCAGGCCAGCTCGGAGACATAGTCCCACCACCGTGTCCTGGGCCTTCCACGAGGCCTTGTCCCACTAGGACATGCCTGGAACACCTCCCGCGGGAAGCGACCAAAGGCATCCGGAACAGATGCCCTAGCCACCTCAGCTGGCTCCTTTCAACGTGAAGGAGCAGCGACTCTACTCCGAGCTCCTCCCGGTTAACTGAGCTCCTCACCCGATCTCGAAGGGTGCGCCCAGCCACCCTGCGAAGGAAACTCATTTCGGCCGCTTGGATTCGCGATCTTGTCCTTTCGGTCACAGTATAGTTTTCATCATACTGAATCTAAAACCATCATCTAATAGTTAAACGTTAAACATTTTACCTTTCATCCATGAAGCTTTGTCTGCGACTAATCATTTCACAACAATCCCGCCCTCCTCCCGTTGCCAGAAGAATAAGAGGTTAAAATATGAGCCAGTCCCTACTTGTAGAGGCCATGCTGGGACTTAATTTAGGAGTTTTATGATTTAGACCACTTGCTCCTGAAGCTTTAGCTCATGGGGTGTTTGCTTGATAAGTCAGAGGCTGCAGGATCGGTTCCAATTGATAACACTTGTGGCGTGTTTCCACTGGCAGGCCCTACCCAGCCCAGTGCCTGGTCTGCCCTGTGAGGCGAGCGTTCCCACTTCCCCACCAAAAAGCCTAAGCATAAGTTTTGTGACTGACCTCAGGCCGTGGCCAATGCGCACTGATCCTAAACAGACTGCTGGTCTCTGATTGGCCAGAGGAGAGAGTCTCTGCCGCTGCTAGCATCTCGCCGCTGTTAGCACAACATTAGCATTTAGCTTACCTTCATAGTTATCTTTTAGCTGCTTCTTTCTTGTAGTATTTTCCTTGGCACTTATGAATAACTCCATAAACCCGACCAAAAAGTATTATTTGCCAACATTGTTCTCAATGGCCGCTGGCTGCTCTGCTTTGCGACGACGACACTAGAGGCCGCCATTGCTGAAATACCTCCATCTAGCCGCTAGTCCCCCATTGGAATGCATTGGACTTTAGACACGTGAAAAACAACTTCAGAGCCTGGTCCCTAATTTTCTTAAACTTTCTACAGCTATATATTCCTCCTATGATAATGCTGGGTTAGTTACAATTAAGGTGACCAGCCTGGTTTTCGTAAGATTTTTTTTTCTAAATCTCGTAATATTGAGTGCCAGACTGTTAGCATTGGAGCAGCGCAAACTACACGTCACGCAAGGGCCGAGTCTACAGTGAAGATCCCGCCCTGATGGCCTTTTTAGGAACATGCTTCATCCGAGCTGGGTAGGAGGAGTCTGTAAATCCGCCATGATTTCCCCCTCAAACGTGGTCATTGTGGTAAACGGGGACTGTATATATACAGTCTATGATTGTTCTGTGCATTCTGTTTTTCCTTCAGTAATGTTTATTCTAGCCTGTGCATCCATGCAACAACTGCAGTACTGCGGTGGAAACCCCTCTTTGACCGAGCCGTACTGAATAGAAGAGTGCTATGTGGAATCCCAAGCATTTCTCTTTTCACATGGGCCCCCACACACATACAGTAATGTGGGCCTGATGCATCTCCACAGTCAACGCAACTTTTTCATAAAAGGAATATGCCACCGTTTTTACATACTGAGATATGTTCTTACCTTAGCTTTGACGAGTTCTTTAGGACCTGTCTGATCTTCACCCGTGCCTTCAGTCACGTAAACACAGCGCAGACGGCATTAGCATTTAGCCTCTCCCCCTCTCCACTATAGCTCCAAAACTGGTCAAGATAGAAGCTACCAAGCTCTTCCACGTTTTCCCTATTTAAATATGGTTACGTGAAGTGTTCCACTACAAAGTATAATTACACAAGATTAAACAATGTGGATTTTCTAAGCGGATAAAAGGGGGAACTATATTGTAAGGCGTAATAATACCACGAGTAATTTGGCATCCACACAGTAAAGTGAAGATTACTGCGCAGTAAAGTGAAGATTACTGCGCGGATTTCGAACTACTACACTTCACGTAACCATATTTAAATAGGGAAAACGTGGAAGAGCTTGGTAGCTTCTATCTTGACCTGTTTTGGAGCTATAGTGGAGAGAGGGAGAAGCTAAATGCTAACGCCGTCTGCGCTGTGTTTACGTGATTGAAGGCACGGGTGAAGATCAGACAGGTCCTAAAGAACTCGTCAAAGCTAAGGTAAGAACATATCTCAGTATGTAAAAACGGTGGCCTATTCCTTGAACATTTCTCACTAATGCCTTTCATTTTCTGTCTTTTTTGATAACAATTATTTACACTTTTCGGTTTTGCTATTTGCTATAGGCTAAACATTGACCGCATTGGTGCTGTTTTTGCAGTTGTACCAGCTTGCTCCAGTCCTACCTGCCTCCCTCAGCCCCGTCATCCCTCCTCTCTGTGCGTATATCACAGAGGATCATTGTGAGCTGGCTGGAGGGGTGGGACAGGGCGGTTTCAGGGGGAGGCCGGCCACAGACGCTGCTCCAGGAATTTCAGGAATGAACCCTGAACTTTTGGGTCCGAGTTAAAGAGCTGACGGCTGCAGAGTTAGTGCTTTGAGGCTGAACGATATTGGAAAAGAATAACTGTAGTGTTTTTCTGAAAAGCACTGCTATTAGATGTGCAATTCACATATGTTTTAAATCCAGTTTGAGTCCACTGTACATATCTTCAGCATGAGGGTGAAATATGAGTTAAACTAATACAAGTTTGTAAAGTTCCTGTATCGCTCTAATAAGACAAAAAAATTGCTCATATTACTCAATTCTCATATTATTAGTGAAAGTACTGAAGTATTCGCTGCAGAATATAGTACATATTCAAAGCCAAAAACATGAAGATTGATCCCAAGAAAGCATCTACTGTAACATGATGGGAACTCGTAAGTCATTGGCATTGACAGTACAATTGCACAGCGCCACCTACTGCTCTGACATCTGCATTATAAGTTTTAAAATTCAAAATATGTAAAAGTGATAAGTTCTCAACAAAAATACTTCTCAAGCAAAGTCCAGATCCTCAAAAAGTGCTATAAGTACTTTACTTAAGTAAATGTATTTACTGACATCTCTGATTAGCAGGGTTTATGAATATAATGAGGCTCATCCATCCAAACATTGCACTGTGTCCGCAAAGGACTTTATGTCAACGAACAGCTTGATAGTGGAGATACTTGCAGAAACGTTTTACACATGAAATGTTTGTGTTTATTATAAGCATGAGGTTCAGTCTACAGGCTTTTCAATGATTTTTAAATAGAGGACATACTGTATCTAGACTTTTTCATTGACTTGTGAAGCACATACACAGTGGCTCCAGGGCCAGCCCATGTCTTTAAGACTTGTCGCAAAATGTAGTTGAGAATTGCACTTAAACACACCCCGCCGATAAGTCATATTTTAATGAACCTCATAACACATTATGCAAGGGAAACTTCTCAGTAAAATATGCTCTCTGCTTCCCTTCACCTTTCAAGAGCAGCCCTGTGGACGTCTCTGAACTCTCCTCTTGATTTTAAGCAGTTGGTCAGGAATAGCTTGGTTTAGTGTCTTCTTCAACTTTTGTGGTTGATCGGGGAATGAGATTGAAATCAAATCAGGAAGTGGTGTGACACTGTTTACCACATTCTTATAGTCTTGTGATGGAAATTGCATCCACATGAAATTCCTGACATCCATTTGGCCTACTATAAATCATTCATTAAAATGTTTTCTTCCTTTCAGATTTGAGAATGGAGGAGTTGAATGAAAAGAGAGAACTTTAACAAAACCATTCCATTATACGGCTAAGAAAATAAACCCAAAGCTAAACTAATTTGAAACCAGACCACCCTTGAACCTGTCATTGCTCCTTTTCCCTTGAGTTGTCCAGGAAGTGACACACACCCAGACTTTGTTCATCTTATTTTTAACCCCTTCACCAAACCAAATTTAGGATACCTCCAGCGCAGGTCCATCCCGCGAATATTTCATCCATCTCTCGTTCCCCTTTAGTGAGCACAGAGTCTGCAGCTGTAGCCTCCTCCTCTCACTGCAGCCTGTAATCATGGTGCCACATCTAAATCTGCCCCTGAGCCACATGTGGTCTGTCGCTGTGGTGCAGAGAGGATCTATATAAAGTCTATGACTGATGCATGGACGGCCTATAGAGTATAAATACCCAATAATACAAGGCCATTACAGGGAATTTGTTTACTACCACAAATCTTCATCTGTTTTTGATTACTTTTCAGTCTTTTTGTGATCTTACAGTGTCTTCAGTTTGTGTCAGTATTTAAAAATGTACAGTAAATGTCAACAGTTTATAAATGATTCCAGTTTTCTTGAAAATTATGCCAATTAGTGTCTCATTGTACCCTGAAAGGAAAGCATAGAACGGGGTCTGCAACCTTCATTATCAAAAGAGTTATTTTGCCCCTTCTTCCACCAAAGAAAAATGGTTTGTAATAATAATGTGTTTTGTTTTGTTTTGCCGAGGCCATTACAAAGCATGTTTATTTTATTATTTATTGGTTTATTTGGTCGGGACAGTGCATGTTAATGAACACACATGGGTCTCATGCATGTAAACAAGCCACACTGGATTGTAGCCATCCATCCATCCATCCATCCATCCATTTTCTTCCGCTTTATCCGGGGCCGGGTCGCGGGGGCAGCAGTCTCAGCAGAGATGCCCAAACTTCCCGATCCACGCACACCTCCTCCAGCTGTTCTGGGGGGACCCCGAGGCGACACCAGGCCAGCTCGGAGACATAGTCCCACCAGCGTGTCCTGGGTCTTCCACGAGGCCTTGTCCCACTAGGACATGCCTGGCACACCTCCCGTGGGAGCCTTGGGCTAATTTCCATCCGTCGTCCCCCTTGCGCACTCTCAAACACACTCTCATTCATCCTTACCTATTGTACATGTTTATAGTGGTAGAGAAAACCGGAGTACCCGGAGAAAACCTACGCAGACACAGGGAGAACATGCCAACTCCACACAGAAAGGCCCCATCCAGGTGGGAATTGAACCCGGGACCTTCAAGCTGTGAAGCACAAGCTCTACCGTGCAGCGGTTCCAGCTGCAGGTTGCAAACCCCTGGCATAGAACAAATACACAAGCAGCAACTATTAGGGGAAACCAAAATGTATTCTCAACCTTTAACTCATCCAAGTAGCCACCTTTGACAGATAACAAGGAAGGGACAAACGAGGAGGTATCTGGGCAAGACTCATAGCTAAGTCTGGCTAATGGACGTTCACTGGAGAATAAGACAGATTAATTTCTAAGCTCTTCCCATAAGACGGTGAAAGACTGTTGTGGGTTAGGAGGAGAACAACACACCCGTGGCACTCTTTCTACAATGGAAATCAAATCATCATAAAAGCTAAATGTGTTACTTGTTTGTAAGTCTGTGTAGCTCTTGTTACCGCTGTCACCGTGTTGTTAAAGTACATGCACTTGTTGTTGTCGGTAAATGTATAAATAACCCAACTACTCACTGCAATATAATGACATGACTGGTCCAAACCTCCAGCGTCTTCAAAATGGATTTTTGTGAGATTGAACATTCAGATCTTGCGACAATCCGTAGACTTCACAGCAGAATAATGTTTGACAGATAGTTAGCGGTTTAGTGTTGCAGTATGAAATTGCTTTGTGATGGGTGTGAGTCCTCCCTGGTCCGGAGCAGGTCGTGTGGAAACAGTGAGTGTTTGTTTGGGTGTGGTGCTTTTGGAGTTTCTGTTTTGAAGGAAAATTGAGTGACTGGCCACAGGTTGCCTTTACATGTGCAGCACTTATTTATCGTGTGTATGAATCAAGATTAGTTTTAGAAATTAACCTCTTACCACCCGACTAAACCAAATGCATTCTGTCCTCTTTGGCTATTATATAGGCCTGTGTAACACCTCATTTGAAAGCTAAGACCCACAAAACTGATCTTTTTCCTCGCGTTGTTGCTGTGTTCTGTCACCTTTTTTTGTGTTTTTTATTTTATTTTGGTCACTTTTGTTGAGTTTTTGTCACATTTTTGTTGAATTTTTGTCACATTTTTGTTGAATTTTTGTCACATTTTTATTGAATTTTTGTCACATTTTTGTTGAATTTTTGTCATTTTTGGTTGAGTTTTTGTCATTTTTTTGTTGAATTTTTGTCACATTTTTGTTGAATTTTTGTCACATTTTTGTTGAATTTTTGTCACATTTTTGTTGAATTTTTGTCACATTTTTATTGAATTTTTGTCACATTTTTGTTGAATTTTTGTCATTTTTGGTTGAGTTTTTGTCATTTTTTTGTTGAATTTTTGTTGAATTTTTGTCACATTTTTGTTGAATTTTTGTCACATTTTTGAATTTTTGTCACATTTTTGTTGAATTTTTGTCATTTTTTGGTTGAGTTTCTGTGATTTTTTGGTTGAATTTTTGTCACATTTTTGTTGATTTTTTGTATTTTTTTGGTTGAGTTTTTGTCATTTTTTGTTGATTTTTTGTCATTTTTTGTTGAATTTTTGTCACTTTTTTGTTGAATTTTTGTCATTTTTTTGTTGATTTTTTGTCACATTTTTGTTGAATTTTTGTTGAATTTTTGTCACATTTTGGTTGAATTCTTGTCACATTTTGGTTGAGTTTTTGTCACATTTTTGTCACATTTTTGTTGAGTTTTTGTCACTTTTTTGTTGCGTTTACATCCCTGTTTTCTTCTCATTTTTCGTGGCTGTTTTGGTGCTTTTTTTCCCAAGAAGCTTTTTGATTCGGGTAAAGCCAAACTGGAGAAAATGGGATCCGTTCTGGTGGGAGTTAAGAGGTTAAATTCACAAGACATTTCCCAACACTCGCGCTCATTCCCTGTGCCCCTGTGTGTCTCCACTAAATCTGCCTCATTTGTCCCGCCGTTCGGTGCAGTCTGTCGGGTGTAAACTCATCTGTCTGTGGTCTCTCTCTTGCTCTCTCCACATTCCTCTGCGCCTCCCTCTGAAGCTGCTGACGCTTCACAGCCCGAGTCTCTCCCACTTCTAGCGCTCTGAGCCGAGAAATTTAGCAGGAATGCAGCTCCCACTGTGTTTTCAGGGCACTCGTCTGATGCTGGAGTCTGTGTGAAAGACCGTGTGACCCTGAGGTGCCAGTTTTAACCAGCGCAGAATTCAACACACAACTGCCCTGTAGTCTTTATGGGCCTATCGCCTCCACATCATTATGCAACAACGAGCAACACTTTTGAGGGAGTAACGTCGATTCTGCCCAGAGTCCACTAAAGGGGGGTGACTGGTTCTGCCCCAACTTCTCAAATCTGGGCTGTTGTTGTGTCATTGAACAAGGTCATTCTCCCTCATTGGCCCTAATGTGTGGTGCTGTGTGGAGTTAGCATGTTCTCCCCGTGTCTGCGTAGGTTTCCTCCGGGTACTGCAGTTTACCCACCACTAAAAACATGTACAGTAGACCAGGATGAATGGTTCTTCCTTCTTCTTCTTCTTCTCCTTCTTCTATTACCTCTACTCCTCCTCGTTCTTCTTCTCCTCCCTCTCCTACTCCTTCTTCTATGTCCTCTTCTTCTTCTTCTTCTCCTACTCCTTCTTCTTCTTCTTCTACTCCTTCTTCTTCTTCTTCTTCTTCTATTTCCTCTACTCCTCCTCCTCCTTCTTCCTTTTCTTCTTCTTCTTCTTCTCCTTCTTCTTCTCCTACATCTTCTTCTTCCTCTTCTTCTTCTCCTCCTCCTTCTATTTCCTCTACTCCTCCTCCTTCATCTTCCCCTTCTTCTCCTTCTTCTTCCCTTTCTTCTTCTTCTCCTTCTTCTCCTACATCTTCTTCTTCTCCTCCTCCTACTCCTTCTTCTATTTCCTCTCCTCCTCCTCCTCCTCCTTCTTCCTCTTCTTCTTCTTCTCCTTCTTCTCCTTCTCCTACATTTTCTTCTTCCTCTTCTTCTTCTCCTCCTTCTTCTTCTTCTCCTACTTCTTCTACTTCCACTTCTTCTCCTACTACTACTTCTTCTCCTACTTCTTCTTCTTCTACTTCCACTTCTTCTCCTACTACTACTTCTTCTCCTACTAGTGGAAAATGTGTGCAAAAATAAAAAAGTTTTAAAGTAGATTCAGTATAGCTCTCTCCATCAGTGTTCATTTTATTGACTAAAATTTGTCATTATAATTTTAGGCAGTAAACAGTACATTTTGGGTTATCGGCAATTTATTGTTTATGCAATCTTTGGTGACGCAATATCCATATCATATGACAGTGCCTAGAACCGACTAATCATAACTTGGAAATGTCAATGTAATTGAAATCATGACTTTTGTAATCTAGTTCAATTTTAGTCTTGTTTCAGTTTTGATTTGTGCTGAAAAACAAATATATATTATTATATTATTATTATAATAAATATATATTGTTATCGCAAGACATTTTACGAATATCGCAATTTTTATCATATTGTGTTGCCCTATAATTTATAAGCTTTATTTGTGTTAAATGAATTTAAAAACTGTTTCTCTCTCGTGTTGTTTTCACGGTTGCTGAAGTGTGTGCAGCTCTGTGTTTGTGTTTGGCTTTGTTGTGTTTGGCTTCACACTGAGCCGATATTTTCATCTAAATGTTTATGTTAATAATCAGATAAAGAAAAGTCTGATAAATCAAGCTCTTAGTTCTGGATATGCTGGATATAACCTCAAATAGCGTATTACAGTCATACACCTACATTTAGTTTACTGTCACGAAAACTACAGATTTATTTATTTATTTTGTAAACGTGCTTTTTTATTTTCAGATACAGCAGCTGGAGGCTCAAGTGATCGATGCAGAGAAACGTGCTTTTGTGGCTCACCAACAGGTAACTCCTACTGAAACCAGCTTTCAAATCTCTCAAAAGTCTATATGTATTAAAAAAAACACTTAATGTTGGTATTCTACACCTAACCTTTTCTTCTTGTAGAATGAATTCTCTTTTTCAGTATATTCTTCAAGCTGTCATTCATTTGTTTGTGTTGCCTATTCAACATCAAGACGTGTGGACATGTGAGAGGTTTGGAGAGCTAGAAACAAGTTGAGTCTGCAGTTTGAATTTAGCCTGCTCTCTGTGTTAATGCTTGAGAATAGAACAATTGGGCTGAGGGCCTATAAAATATAGTATACTGTATATACAATAGTTTGGTCAAGGTTTTTCCTTCCTTATTTCTGTACATACTAAAATACACTAAGAATCCTCATCCTTTATCGAGTTCAAATAAAGGCAGAAATGTGACATCCACGCATTGGCAAAGTCTCATTTATTGAACGGTGCATGACTTCACATACAGGTGCACGTACATGCTCATGGATGTGAAAAGCACTCATAACAAATACATTTGCCTTTATGGAAGCTGTTTGTGGTTTGTTATCATCATTATTTTAATTTAGTACATTTAAACAGGCAGGTGTGATAAACATGCACCAAACGTGACTCATACAAAATCTTTCTCCTCTGAGGCTGATCACCTTCTGTCTCGGCCTGAAAAGGTCAAAGGTCATTGCTTTGAATACCCTATACCCTACGTCAGGGGTCGGCAAGTTTGCTCGGCGGAGGGCCGGTTTTCTTCATCGTCAAAAGACCAAGGGCCAGACCCTCCAATTGAAGCAATTGAAGTAAAGCATCACTTTCTACATATGCCAGTGTTGCACATCACATACACTGTAAAAATGTCCATCTTAAAATAGATAAATTACTTAAAATCACTTGAATAAAGGTTTTTTTATGTTAAATTTGAATCGGTTTGAACTAATCTAACATCAGATAAATATGCTAATGCCAATGGAACAAACTGAAATCCCACTGGAAATCAGGCAAATTAACTTTTACTGTAAACATTATTTATTATTCATTATTATACAAAATAATCTGAATTAAGAAAAAACCTTGTGCTTGTTCCATTGGCAAGAATAGGTTTTATCTACTCTAAGGCCAGACCAAATCTACTCAAACTTTAGATTGAATCTCTTAATTCAAGTAGATTTAAGTCATTTCTACCTATAGATGAGTATTCTTTTATGATTATGGCCTAAAAGGGTGCTCTGCTAAGACAGTTTAAGGAGTTGACAGTATTTACACATTTCTGGAGTACTTTAACAGGCATTTGATCTCTGATTTGGGTCATAATATTTCGCAAAATCATCTCGAGGGCCAGAGTTTGAGGATGGAGGGCCGGTTTTGGCCCCCGGGCCTGACGTTGCCTACCCCTGCCCTACATGAAACACTTTTGGGCCCACTTTGTGCGTACCTCGGCTTCATAAACGAGACTCCAGGTCTGTATTTTATGAGGTCTACAAATATCACTTTCCCCAGGTGCAGTGGATGGAGGAGAAGCTGCGCTCTCCTGACGGACAGACGACGGACAGTGAGGCGCGTTTGTTTGAACAGTGTCAGGAGCTTCAGGCCGCGCTGCAGGAGAAGAACCACCTCATCTCGCATCTGGAGCAGCAGCTGGAGGAGCAGGTACAGGTCACACAGACAGACATGTGTTTACCATATGCTCGTGAGCCGGCCAAGAAACAGACACATTAAGCTCTTATGAAAGACAGTTACACACTCTTAGCATTAGGTCACGGGAGACAGGAATGCTCGGTGAATAGGGGTGGTATGATGTGGCAATGCAAGTGGCTTTAGTTTTAGAATCCACAAAGTTAATTTTATTACACATATGCTACACATGTTTACAACGGGACTGTAGTGTTCAGACATCAACTGTACTGTTTTATTTAGCATTTCTCACAAAATATGGTCAGATGCTCCAAAAGATTTACTCCGTGACCTCAATGCTGCATAATTGTGCTGAACAGAAACAAAGCAGACTCCAAGATGCCAAGACGGTGGAGGAAAAAGCAGCAAAGATCAAAGAGTGGGTGATGCTTAAGCTGTCTGAGGTAAAGTGTTTTATTGCTCTTTTGTCAGACAACGATTGTTTGTTTGAGCAAAACTGAAGCCAATTCTTCTTCTTTAGTTTGAGGTGGAGAATGCAGCACTAAGAGAAACTAACAAACACCAGGAGGAGCAGATCACGGAGCTAGAGAAACAAGTGGAGGGTAAGTGTGAATCCATAACAGGGCAAGACCATAGCCTAATAGTAAATGAAATCTGAAGGTATAAGCTTGATCTATACAAGAACTAAAGCAAACTTAAGCAGTCAAACTAGCCTCTATGTAAACTAGCCTCAATCTAGGGTTGAAAACTGTTGCTTGTAGGGCTGAAACGACTAATCGATTAATCGACGACTAATCGATTATTGACATTTTAGTAATAGATTAATCGTTTATGGTTCACACAGACTAAAATGGAGCAAATATGAAATAAAAAAATGTAGTATTTTTGATGAAAACCTACTTTGATTTTATATTTAGGGTCTGTAGTGTTTGGTACATTGTAAATTTCATTAATAGAGCCTTCAAAAAACATTTCCCTTCAGTTTACTCCATCAACACATCCTCAAACAGCGCCACTTAAACTATAATGTGATAAAAAAAATGGAAAAAACAAAATTTTACTACACCATTCACAGCCAAGCGATTAATCGATTAATCGTAAAAATAATCGATAGATTAATCGATTACAAAATAATCGTTAGTTGCAGCCCTAGTTGCTTGTACTGTATAGTTAATTTTAGCACTAGTCACTGATAATTTTGTGTATAGATGTTCACAGGCGTTTTCTTTCATTAATGGGACGGATAGAGCCAGGTTTAAGTTTATAGTTTGATTTTGTTGATTTATTAGTTGCAAAGATTCATTCATAGGGATTTTGTATTGTGTGTTATTATTGAAAAAAGCTCAATTAATCAGGCAGGAATTAGATAATGAAAAATCCCTCAGAAGAAACCTTCAAAAAATGGTTAGGTACAAGACAAGTACAAGAGAAAATATTTAGTGTCTGTAGGTGTGAAAAGGTGTGGAAAAATTTATTTTAGAAAATGGCACTTTAATTTACAATTTTCCATGTAATTCTATGGAGAAAAAAGTGAATCAGTGCAATAATTAACCACCGTATTGTAGGAATTAAATTATTAAGTCATTTGTTTCCAGGTGACCGTTGTTAAAAGAGCAAACTGGTCAAAAATCTGAAAATCAAAGAAGAAAAAAAGAGGTAAAAACGTGCATTACTACTGTAAACTCCTGTGTCTCCCCTCAGCCCTGGAGCAGAGGAGCGCTGTGTCCCAGAGTAAACCCGGGGAGGCGCAGCGTCTGAGCAGCCTGACTTTCGGCTGTTTCCAGGTCCGAGGGAAGAGCCCCCAGGTTCTGACGGGACCCGCCCCATCACAGAGGACCCTCAGCTCCACAGGAGAGGCAGAGGAGGGGGAGGCAGCAGGTAACTCTGTCCATGCTCATACTTTATACAATTTAGAAACTTTACTGGAACTTGATTTAGCTTTTGCAGGATTGGTTTTCGCCGCTCATAGCAACACACACACATTGACTTAAAAACGTATCTTGTTCCATTAATTACACTTCAGTCACTGGTGTTGAGAACAATAAATGATCACAGTACATGTTTTGATGCTTAATCAGGGTTTCTGAGGTGCATTATGAAGCAATTAAATGAATTGTGCCGAAATGAAGGACTTATAAAACATTCATTTGGATTGGAACTGGCATTAGATCTAAAATTATCATATTGTGCAACTATTTTTACTGCAAAATAGTGTTTTATAACTTTCGCTTGCAGTTTTTGCTGACGCTGTTCACAATCTTTTGCTAAAAAGTCACCCACTGTATCCAATTTTCTTTTCATTATCTAATTCCCCTCAGTCCTCTGTTTGATGGAATGTTAATCTTAAGAAATTGAATATGCCCAGATTTTCTTCATTTGTGGCATTAAGATTTAGTAGTTGGGCAGCACAATGGAATTAAAACCATTCAATTTGACTTGACCTTGCTAATATGCTGCTTTATATAACACTATGTTATGCAAAGATATTCCTATTGAAAACCCTGGTAGTAATGAATAAGCCCAAGGTTGTCTCTATCCAGTGACCATTCTGCAAGAAATTAAAGCAAAAACAATGTGACAATTTTCTTCCTGGTTGCTGTCAACCTGCAAAGGAAACTGAAGCTTTTGCTAAATGCTAAATAAATTTCCACTTTACAGCTTTCTGTATCAGGCTGCTTATCATCTTCATTATAAACACAACAATAACTTGCTATGACTGTTTTGTTCCACAGAGAAGAGCAGTGATCCGAGCATTGCTGCTGCTGCCCCTGAGCCGCGGGGCCCTGTCCTGTCTCTGGAAGACGACAGCGCCTCTGAAGGCCTGGCCGAGAGCGTCTGTGGCAGGACGTCCCGTGGTGTCTCCTCTGTGCTCTCCTCAGCTGCATCCGATGCCGACGGAGGGGGCTTAGAGGAGCGCGGGGGCGGGCTGGGACCTTTGGAGTTCAGCCGTCCCACCAGCGAGGCGTACCTGACCGCCTCTGATGACAGCAGCTCCCTGTTTGATGATGACATGCAGCGGACACTAGGGGGCAGTAAGGAGATCTGCAAAATCAAACTGGAGGACTCTGAAGATCTCAATAAGCGTTTCCAATCTCAAAGACTGGACTCCTCCTCGTCTAGTGAAACAAACACTGATTTTAGTCCGATGTTAACGCCGGCTCTTACCCCTAAACGCCCACCCCAAGACCCTCGGGACACCCCTGCATCGCCCAAACAACCGCGACTACGGACCCCAGCGGGATTTGGGCTGATGAACTTATCTTTAGCCAAAAAACACCTGAGCCAACCCCCTATCCCATCTGAAATCACACACGGGCAAACCAGAAACGCCCTGAGCATGCTCCGCCCCCTCCGGCCCCATGAAACAAACCTGGACCAGGATATCGGCATGGAAACGGGGAAGAGCTCACCCCCCAGCGCCAAAGCGTCACCCCCCTCCACCACCACTGCCATCACCCCTGCTGCTGCGTCACCTGCGCAGACCTCACCTGGTGCTAAGGAGAACGCCCCCCAGACGGAGGCGGAGAGGGCTGACTCTGACGGGACCGCACCGGGCAACAAGCCTCCAACTCCGCCCCTGCACCGGCTGCCGTCCTGGGTGAGGAATAAAATCTTTAACGGCATCATAAAGGGGTTGAGATGATTCACCATTTACAACAACACATGTGAAAACTGAATCGATTTTGCAATTTAAATGGTCACAATAAACGAATTGCAAAGACAGCAATGTCCACAAAATGTTTATCCTCTTCTTATGTATAAAAATGCTAACCCTTTCCAACCAATTTTCTGTATCGCAAGAGGTGGGTGAACCAATATCCGTATCAAGAAGTCACAATATCAGAAAAAGTCTTATATCTGGGACATTTTTTGCTCACAAAACTACGTAAATCCTTTTGGTTAGCTTATGATTTGTGTCAAAATTATGATAGCAAATAATCTCGTTATCATAATAATTTGACGGCTATTAAGCCCTTCTCTCTAATTTAGACTTGGTACAAACATATTAGAATCACTTGTGCTTCAGAACATAACTTTGTTTGCCAAAGCTTCAATTTTCTCTCCAATGTTTATGCTCCTCTGTGGCTTTGAAATGAAAATGAATGAAAAATCTTTGCAGTTGTTCTATCCTACGTGGACAATAAAGTACACCATATTGAGCAAATCTCTAAGAAGGAAAATACAGTTCAAAGGTTTGGGGGTCCGTATTTATGAAAGAAAAACACTTTTTTGCAAGTTGGTGACATTAATTAATGGAATACCTATATGTGCAGTGGATGATAAAGAAAACCCTTGTGCGGTTGTGTTAGCACAGCTGAAAACTGCTGTTTCGATTAGTAAAGCAATAAAATTGTCCTTCTTTTAACCTCTTACCCCCAGCCTTGAACCGAGTGTATTTTCTACAGTTTGGCTTTATACAAATCTAAAAGCTTTTTAAAAAATAGGCTTCAAAATAGCGACGGAAACAAGGATGAAAACGCAACAAAAAAAAGCAATGAAAAAGCAACAAAAATCAACAAAAACATGACAAAAAGAGACGAAAACTCTTCAAGAATGTGACAAAAACTCGGTGACAAAGTGACTAAAAAAGTTAGGATCACTTTTGTTAGTCTTAGCTTTCAAATGAAGCATTACACTGTGGCTCTCCATCGAGAAGCTTTTAGATTTGGGTGCAGCCGAACTGGAGAAAGTGCGCTTGGTTCAGGCGGGGGGTAAGAGGTTAAGCCAGATGAGTATCTGGAGCAACAGCGTTTGTAAGTTTGATTTTCCGACTGACAGTCATTCTTGTTCTTGTTTGATATGAGATTTCATGGAGAACATGTCAGTAGTGTAGTTGTAGTTGCATTATGAGTTTTGCTCCTTGAGGATCTTTTAGTTGTTTCATTGTTGTAAACTTTATAACAATGTCTTAAATTCTTTTCCCAGGAGAGTCGTATCTACGCAGTGGCGAAGTCTGGCATCCGTTTGTCTGAGACGTCATGCAAAGACTCTGCAAGCAAAGGTCGGGCAAATGCATTTCATTTATTCATCTTTAACAACAGTAGCTTTCCTGCCTTGCCTTTGATATGCTGTGACTGTCCCGCAGACCCGTCGCTGCAGTCGTCATACCCAGCCTTCGTAATGTACACCTCAATGATCTACAAGAACATGACCACGCCGGTCTACACGACTCTCAAAGGGGTGAAGCAGCATGTATATTTCCCTCCATATCTGAGCCTGTGCGGTGTTATTCTTGGGACAGAAAAATGGCGGTGTTTCTTATCACTGTCTGTCATCGGGAGAAGTTGAGGTTTTGGCCGAAAATGTGCAGCTGATTCAAACGCACACAAAACTATTTCAGCAATAATGTTCATTCTACAGAACACCAGAATGCACGAAGGTTTGACAGGATAATGGGCCAGATTAACCCCCACCGTAACCAGTTTGGCTTCACCCAAATCTGAATGCCTCTTGACCTGAGAGTTTACAGCATATAGGCCAATGTATCAGCTCATTTGAAAGCTCAGGCCAACAAAACTCACCTATTCTGCCTTGTTTTGGGGGTTTTGTCATGTGACGAAAATGCAATGACTATGCAACAAAGATGTGACAAAAACAGGACGAAAACGTGATGAAAATGTAACAAAACAAAAATGATAGAAGAACTTAGGCCTTAGCTTTCAAATAAGGCGGTACTCTTGCCTATAGGCTATACCTTATATATTTGGGTTGAACTGGAGAAAATGCACTTGGTTAAGCCGGGGGTTAAAGGAGAACACTTTAGGGTCTTGCTTTATGAATAGGATTTTAAAGTACTGTGTATATCACTGTTTTACCAATTTGTAAAAATATACTATACTATACATCTTTTAGTCGGAGACTTTCTTTAATTTGCAATATCCAAATGAAAATGGCGAGATTCTTGTGTCTATGAGCTAGAAAATTGTTTCTCAAATTGTCTTAGAAGCACCACTGGTGGTACTTGGGCTTCTTCTTGTGGTACCCAGGGTCAACTGCTATTTTAGACATTTTTAATTTTAATTAGATATAATTTTGTTCCTTTTAGATTTAAACGTGGCATGCAGTTTTGACAACAGCCCAACTTGGAGCTATTTTATTTCTGTCCTGATTTTTTGTCTTCATCTAGGTCTGCTGGTACGTTGAAGGGCAGATGTTTCATGTGGTGCTTAGTGTGTAAAGTTTGAGAAACACCGAGCTATAGCCATCATATTACCTTCTGAGCAAAGTACAGCTCAGTAATGACATGGTAATAGGTAGATAATTGCAGGTTACTGGGGATAATGAGGGAACATGTTTCCTGATAATTTACAGTACAAAGCCTGTGAATATCAGGGTGAGCACTTTGATTAATCATAATACCATGAAATAAATGAACTCATTATTATCATATTATTATAGTTAGGTTATTCCCATCCTATGACTATGCTATTATGCTATTATGCCATTACAATAGACAGGATCTTGAGAAAATACCATCACAGTGCAGTTAACAATGAAAACAATGTTGAGTTTTGCATTTTGTATTTGCAGAAGGCCACGCTCCTGAGCAGCAGCCCGTTCACAGACGAGTCCTCGAGCTCCGAGGATTCCTCGAGTTCAGGGGAAGAGGACGGCTCCGTCTGCAGCTCTCACGCTTCCTCAGGGTCACGCAAAGACAGCAGCCCCGGCAGCCCACGCTCGCTCAAGAGAGGTACTTCTACTGCTGATACTGCTGCTGCTTTCATTACTACTACCAGAGGCGCTTCTACTGCTGGTTCTACTACATATTCCTTCATTACTGCTACTTCTACTATTACTTTCCGTACTACTACTTCCACTACAACTACCGCTGCTGTTACTGTTGCTACCGTCCTCATGGCACTGAGTGTGGCAGCTGTTTTTCCACTAGAATCTCATCCAACTAACAGTGAATGCACAATGGGCTGACTGTTCCTAATAGGATTTTCCACTCCAATAAAGGTGATTTAATTTCCAATAACCTTTCCAATTCTTCAGAAACATTAAAACAGTAAAACAGTCTAGGATTAGTTTCTTTCTCCGTTTTATTTAGCAACATACACCGCGGAATGCTCGGCAGTGTTGTCTTGAGCAATGATACTTTGCACTGGACGCTGAACATTAAACAATAAGCTTTTCCGCGTATAATTTGAGATGTTCTTGTCCCGCAGCCGTGTCCATGTCTTCGGTCACCTCTGAGAGTGACTATGCCATTCCTCCGGACGCCTACTGCACCGACACCGAGTGCTCTGAACCAGAACAAAAACTACCCAAAACCTGCTCCTCCAACAGCGACAACGGCAAGAGTGTAAGAGCCTCACTTTCTAATGGATACCTACCTACAGTATGTCTGATCATAAGTGTAGTTGCAGTATATGATGGTTACTTAACACTTGGGCATTTGGAAAGCGTCAGTGAATAATGGATTAAGAATTTCTGAAAACAATTACAAAGCATTGATTGAAAATATAAGCATGAAAATAATTACTAATGTGCATGAATTGGATTGGTGGTGAGCAACAAGGAAAAATAAACTAGAACTTGAATCAGCAGTAAAAACCAAGACTTAAAGCAGTAATAAGTAACTTATTTGCCATAATAAATCCTTTCCGTAGTCCCTCTGGGGGTTATACAAGTGTTGATGGGATGATTGGGGGGTCTTTCATCTCCCCCCGGTGTCTCTGGCCAGAAAACCACACTTGCAGCTTTCCCTGCACCGGGTCGGTGTCACCAATACACACTAATGGAATCACGAAGAAGAAGCTAACAGGCTAACGGGCAAAGCTAGCTGCGGGCTAGCACCACTTAAACAGTATTTACAGTTTGAGTGAAAAAAAATATCTCCATTGTGTACATTGATGTACAATATCCCTCCCTCCCTTTGTCTTTTCTGTCAGCGTAGTTTTTACTCTCACGGACAATAAATGAGTAAAAAGCCGTAACCTGCAGTGGCGCTTATGGCCTCTGGGGGCATGAGTTACTTAGTACTGCTTTAACCGGGACTAAATCAGGACTAAAACTAGACTGTCAACTAGACCTGAGCATGCAAAATGTTATATATATATTTTTAGCTGCTCTGTTTAAGTACAGCAACACATAATGTATTATTTTCTCTAGGAACCGATGGAGAAGTCAGGCTACCTTTTGAAAATGGTAAAAACCTGGAAGAAAACCTGGAAACGAAGATGGTTTGTGTTGAAAGATGGAGAGCTGCTGTATTACAAGTCACCGGTGAGTGAGAGACGTCATTGCATTCGCTGATTCAGAATATCCAGACGATTCATTATTTCTAAGGTGAACCAAAATGAAAGAATTGTATCTATGTTGAAGCCAAAGCAATGTTGTGATTTTAAGACCAAAAAATCAAAATGTCCAGTGTTGGCAGCTGTTTTCCCTGTGGAGGATCACAGCTGTGCAAAATGTGTGTTGTCAACAACTCTGAATTAGTCCATCCACCGAAAGTAGTCGTTGCTGAAACACTTTTTTATTTGTTTTCTCTCAGAGTGATGTGATCAGGAAGCCTCAAGGTCAGATTGAGGTCAACGCGACAAGTAACATCGCACGCGGAGAGGGGAAGCAAATCCTGCAGGTATCATCCATCCATGTTCCGAATTAATAAACAGTGAAATAATCAACAACAGTGCAGATAGTTTGTTCATGTTTCTATCTTCATTTCCAGATTGTGACTGGGAAGCATGTGTACTTCCTAAAAGCCGACTCTCCGAACCTGCTGGACGAGTGGCTCAGGGTCCTGCAGTGCGTCCTGAGAATGAAAGCTGCCAGTCCCCTGTTCACTCAACCAGACATCAGGCCAGGCATGAAGGGACTGCTCATCAAGGTATCAACTAATGCAGGGGTTCACAGCTTTTTTTCTTGATGCCCCTCCTGCTGGAGACAGGTCGGGCCCCCCCAGACCAAAATGCATCCCACCAATTGCATTAAAACATATAAATAATGCCCTATACCTATGGATTTTAAACAAACAATCAGAATTTGTAGTTTTTTCTGCACATGTAGCCCTTTCTTAGTCAAATAATGTTTCTTTTGATCTGACTCTCCGACCAGACAATACCCTGACCAGGCAGACTCTCCTGTCTTTGTACGGGAAGTCTGGTATTTTACCCGTCAATCCCAAAACCAATTTGTAACACGGTGCTCAAATGCAGTAGATTCAAATCATATATCATTCTGAACAAGCTTCTCATCTGTAATAAAAAAAAAAGCTTAGTAGTAGTTTGTCTGATGGTGATGGTCAAGACTTGTTGTTTATTAAATGTTGTCTCACACAGTCAGCCACCATGTTGGACGTACCATGCACTTCCCTGATTGGTTAATCTGCCTGTCAATCACACCCTTCAGAACTCAAAGATTTTATGTGAAGGATTGGAGTCCCCCCATCCCCCTACAAGCCCCCCACTGAACTAATCATGTCTATATTTTAAAGCTTTGGTACTCATAATCTGTCATCTGTGCTTGAATCTTCAAACTGGGGAAATCTGTGAGGGTCAGTGGGCAATCCAAGTGTAGTGCCGAGTGATCTTGGCACCTATTTTGAGCCTATTGTGTACACACAGTACACAGTAAAACGTGGCAAACTCCACATACAATCACATGGGGGCGGGCGGGGAGCACTGGGCATAGCACGTCGCCCACTGCCCCTTACGGGTTGCTCCAGCAGTTCGAAGGATGGGTCAAATGCAGAGGACAAATTTTTCTACGGGGACAAAGTATACCTTAACCCCCACCATATCCGAGCACATTTTCTCTCTAGTTCAGCATTACCCAAATCTAAAAAGTTTCTTAACTAGAGAGTTTACAGCCTATAGGCCAGTGTAGCACTTCATTTAACCTCTTAACTCCCGCCTGAACCGAAAGCATTTTCTCCAGTTCAGCTTTACCCAAATCCTGTAGGCCAGTGTAACACCTCAGTTGAAAGCTAAGATCTACAAAACTCATCTAAATGGATCTTTTTCCTCACGTCATCAGATTTTTTCCCATCTTTTTTTTTTGGGGGGGGGGTATTCAACTCATTTTTGTAACTTTTTTGTCACATTTTTGTCACATTTTTTGTCATTTTATTGTATTTTTTTGTAATTTTTTGTCTTTTTTTGTCACATTTTTGTCACATTTTTTGTCATTTTTGTCATTTTTTTGTCACATTTTTGTCATTTTTTTTTGTCATTTTATTGTAATTTTTTTTCTTTTTTTTTCTTTTTTTTGGTCACATTTTTGTCACATTTTTTGTCATTTTTCGTCACTTTTTTGTCTTTTTTTTGTCTTTTTTTGTCACATTTTTGTCACATTTTTTGTCACTTTTTGTCATTTTTTTGTCACATTTTTGTCACATTTTTTCGTCACATTTTTGTCATTTTTTCGTCACTTTTTTGTCAAAGTTTTCTCACTTTTTTGTCACATCTTCATCATTGTTTTTGTCTCAGTTCTGTTGCTATTTTCACACCTTTTTTCCAGAAGCTTTTGGATTGGGGTAAAGTCAAATGTGCTCGGTTCAGGTGGGAGTTAAGGGGTTCAAAGCTAAGACCTACAAAACTGATCTAAGATTTTTTGTTTCGTATTTTTGATGCTGTTTTTGTCACGTTTTTGTTGCTTATTTGATGCATTTTCATCACTTTTTTTAGTCGCCTTGTTTTTGTTGCTATTTTGACACTTTTTTCAAGAAAAGTTTTAGATTCGGGTAAAGCCGAACTGGAGAAAATGTGCCCAGTTCAGGTGGGGGTTAAGAGCTTACACCTTATGGCTAGGGAATCAAACACAGAATATTTTCCTTTGAGACGAGAGTGTTTACCACTTAGCCACTTACCAGCCACAATTCTGCTGCTGTAATCTAGCATTAGTATGTCATTGTACGTCTTAAAAACATTTGATTTCTTTGTAATAGGTGAAGCATGGCTACTCCAAGAGGGTTTGGTGTGGTCTTATCGGGAAAACACTCTACTACTTCCGAAGCCAAGAAGACAAGGTACTGAAATCGAAACATTGTAAACATAATGCAAAAATGTATGTCTGAATTTACTGTTCCTATTTTAGTCTACTTCATTAGTAAAACTTGCTTGGTATTAATCCCATATGTATTACATTTGCATTCTGCTCTTGTCTGTGTAGTTTCCTTTGGGGCAGATCAAGCTTTGGGAGGCGCGGGTGGAGGAGGTAGACAGGTCCCGGGACTCGGAGGACATGAGCGTTTGTGGGAGGAGTTTGCAGGGAGCGCACTTTACCATCTCCATCCAGCCTCAAGAGCAGGGTCCAACCTACCTCCTCATCGAGTCACGACATGAGAAGGTACATAGATATTATCATTAGGTTTTTTAAATGTAATTCCTGCACATAAGACAGACATTAGCATCATTTGTCATATGACTTAACCTACTTCTGTGTGTGACCCCTCAGGAAGCGTGGCTGTACCATCTCTCGGTAGCGGCCGGGGCGATGGTGGGCAAAGTTGGGACTGAGTTTGAACAACAGGTGGGAAAACTCTTCCAATTGGACGGCGATTTAAGTGAGTAGTTTTACCCAATCTAAGCGTATATTTTTATTGTCTATTTTCCATGCTTCACGCTGATTAGCTCTTGTATTACTTCAGACTCTCAGATCTGGAGACACCCGACGCTGTGCTTCAGTAAAGAGGCGCTGACCTCCCCTCTCACCACCCTCCCATCACAGGCCCTGCAGACGGAGGCTGTCAAACTATTCAAGGTATGTCTGAGCAACGTGCTGCACGTGTGTTATGCTATTGAAAATCCTACTCTGAGCAAAAGAGTCCTACTTTCAAGCAACCGTACCCTTTATTAACTTTAGGACCACGAACTGTACATTTCATATGCGGATCACAATGAAGAAAAGAATAAAAAATAAACCTGCAATGTGACTGAAATACCGACCCCCAAAATCACTCAACCAGCAACTCGGGACCGCCTTCTGTAAAATGTAATTATCATTTATAATAATTTAAGGTGCAAAACTAGAGAAAATGTGCACCGTTACAGCCAGGGTTAAGAGGTTAAATATGCTGTTTATTTATTTATTTTTTTAAATCCATCAAATTCAATTTTTTTTAAAATATAGTCTCAAAATTATCCTGCAACCCCCACTTCAACGTCGTCGTGGGTTACAAAAAAGTCCCTAAATGTCTAAGCATTCTTTCTACATAGTTGACCAACATAGAAAAATGTCCAGTTGAATTTAGTTTTCTGTGTTGTATCTACCTGGATGATTGAGATCAATCTTTGTTGGAATTTGAAGCATATGACACATTAGACACAATTTTGGCTAAAACATAATTAAAGGGGGGGTATTCTGCAAAATCGACTTTTTCAAGCTTTACATCATGTTATTATGTCATTCTCTCATTAAAAACATGCCTGAAGTGTTGCCTTGGCACAATCACGTATTTTTGAGTAATCTGTCAAAACTCTGATGGCAGCCATTTTAGGGCTAGGTTTGCCTGAGTCCTCCTAGGAACGCCCCCACCTCCTGGAGACGCCTCCGAGCTTTTGTAACCAGCCGAGTAACCAACCACTCCTCCTCAGCAGAACCCCCTCAATACAAGGCTAATTTACTGCATTTACAGACCAACAGAAGGTTTGGTCATCATTGTAGTGTGCTATAGAATGGTGCTATATGATTGAAAAAAGCATAATACCCCCTCTTTAAAGGAATAGGCCACCGTTTTTACATACTGAGAAATGCTCTTACCTCACTTTAGCCGAGTTAATATATCCCCGTCTGGTCTTTGTCCGTGCGCTCTGCCAGGCAAACGGAGCACATACGCAGCCTCTTCCACATGTCACATAGCTCCAAAAAAGCTCACGATAGAAGCTACCAAGCTCTTCCATGTGTTCCCTATTTAAATAAAGTTACGTGAAGTGTTTTCATGCGAAGTATATTTACACAGAAATGTAGCATGTTGATTTTATAAGCAAATAAAAAGGGGGACTATATTGTGAGGCGTAATGATACGAGGAGCAAAACGTCCGCGCAGTAACTCCTAAAGACTTCCACCCCGCTCACTTCCGTCAATAACCTTTCGGTGGCCTATTCCTTTAAGATTTTGCTAAAGATTGTACCCAGCTTTCTTTAGTTTTTCAGCCCAACATTTCTTCATTGAAATCGGTGCTTCACTGAAATAAAATGATAATTGTGCATCTGATGAACTTGCAACTGATGTTATCCTTCTAAGTTAGTCATATTTTCAAAACTGTAAAGTTACAATAGTTATCCAATAGGAGGCCCTCGCTTATGTTCCCTATTTGAATCCAGATGCTGACATGTCATTTCTGTATTTGTCTTTGTAATTCTCTGACCAAACCTTTTTTTCCAGACCTGTCAGTTGTTCATAAACGTAGCGATCGATGCCCCGGCCATAGACTACCACGTGTCGCTGGCCCAGAGCGCGCTGCAGGTGTGTTTGACCCATCCCGAGCTGCAGAACGAGCTCTTCTGTCAGCTCATCAAACAGACGCGCAGGAGGCAGCCGCAGCAGCCCGGACCCTTGCAGGTACGTGCTGTCGCCACCAGGGGGAGGGAGAGGTCAAGACATGCAGCAGCCAGTGACCATGAAATGTGTCCTTGAAATTTACATTATCTCAGTATTTTAACTTTCTCACTCAAACTGGCTGAATGATTGGGTGTGGGGTTGGTAAAATTGTGCTTTAATACATATAGCAGAATGAAGTTCGATGACACGAACAATAGATGATTTGTTGATTGTCTAAGAGCAGACGACACAAGACTAAAAGCAGTGAGAATTGTAAGCAAAATAAATGGCTTAAAGATTTGAATGTGGAATAGGGCGTTGTTTTGTTTATTGGCGCCATCAGACACATGTTCCTGCTTTGCTTCTCTTCTTTGTAAACGTCTATAATAGAAATAAGGTTTTTATGCCTGGTGGATCCTTGACAGGGACTTTAAAAAACCACAGAATTTGTCACAGAAGTCTTTTTATAACATTTTCATCTACTAACATTCTGTTTTATTGTTATACTGCAAACAAAGTACCATTAAAACTTGTACCAAAAGAAAATAAAAGTTATTCAGTCCCAGTCACGTGTAGTAATACAAATTTTGCCTTAAATTCTTGTTAATTTGTTTTGAACAGGGTGGGAAAAGTAACATCTCTTCCACTTGTGCTGGTTTCTTTACATAATTGAGAAAGTGGCCTATCGGGTGGAAACCACTCTAAATACATTGCCTCAATAAAATAATTACAGAGTTAAGTACAGATGACCTGTTTACAGCCTCATGGTGATCAGTCTGTACCTGTTTTGTGTGTTCAGGGCTGGCAGTTTTTAGCGTTGTGTGTGGGACTGTTCCTGCCCCAGCATCCCTTTCTCTGGCTACTTCAGGCTCATCTCAAGCGACACGGAGACTCCAGGTACAGCACTAAAAATAACAAGAAGAATCAAGCTATCTTCCTGGACTTTTATGAGTTTAGTCAGAGTTATTAGGGTTGCTAAATGAATTGGGCTATGATTAGAAATGGACCTGTTTCAACTTGTGGAAAGGATGAGTCAAACAAGCTTGTCATCTTTTATGTTCTCCTTTTTGTGTTTGAGTTACGTAGTCTAGCACAACCACTCACATTTCTTGCTTAAAACTCTAACAACCAAGCATTTACAGTGGGAAAGTCATTGGAGTTGCATAGTGTACTTTGTAAAGAGATAGAAACAATCCAAGACACGAAGTTTGAGGTCTTTGCTGTTGCTTCTTTCTCTCTACAATTCACTTTTTTGATCCCCAACAACACCTGGTATCGATTCCTCTGACAGAAATTTCAGAATTAATTCCAATAAAAGAGAAAAATGATACCTAGCAGTGGTGTCCATGCAACGAATAGCTACAGATACAGTAATTCTGTTACTGGAAGCGTTGCTGGAATTGTCAACACCAGCATTTACTAGTGGTATGAACACATATAACAACATTTGTTCCAGTGGAAATATAGTTTTCTTCTAAAATGCCCTGCAGCTACATAACTGTAATTGTAAAAGACACACATAGAAGTCACATAGAAGTAAAAAACTAATGCAGTTGCACAACACAAAGGGCATATGATTAAGCTTGTATCTCGCTAAACAGGTTATTTGAATGCAATTTGTTTGTTCTCTCCGTGTGCATTTCGCATGGAAATTCAGGTTTGCCCTTTACCCTTTTCACAAACTCCCCATAATTTTACAAAATGACTATGTAAACTTCATGCTAAGGATGTTTTGTGTAATTTGTTGTCTTCTTTCAGGTCAGAGGTGGGTAAATATGCCATCTACTGCCAGAGGTCCATGGAGCGGAGTCAGCAGAAAGGGGAGAGGCAGAGCAGGCCGTCCCGAATGGAGATCCTGTCCATCTTACTGAGGAATCCTTACCACCACTCACTCCCTTTCAGTGTCCCGGTGCACTTTCTCAACAACACCTACCAGGTAACACATGGAACTTAATAACACTATCCACCCAGAAGTCAGTGCACACTCGCATGCATGTCCCAAATCCAGATAGAGCTGATGGCATCTGCAAGATCGGTCTTAAAGAAAATTAACATTACAAATATATGCTGCACACTCAAATGTCAGGTTTTATGTGTGTAAGATGGAGAGGGGAATGAAAATCTGTCACCTTGCAGTCCATATGCCCATAAAGAGAGGTACAGCGATCTATACATGCGTTTCCAATGACATCACGCATGGTTTCGGCCGCCATTTTGAATACCGAAATAGAATTATGCAGTATTACAATAATATAATATATCTACTCAGGATGAAAATGAAAGACTGATTGACAGTGGCATTTTTATGTACTCGTGATCATTGTTCAAGAAGATTACAGTCAAAACACGGCCCCAGAGACGCACGTCGAGCTACAGCAGGATTTACTAAAAATCTGCTTCACTCCAAAGACTAAATTAACACATCGAAGAGGAAACAGAAAACCTTTCTCTGTGATTTTTACAGTTTGTCATGTCGACAGAGTCTCAGTCTGAGTCTCAGTATTTAAGCGGCTTAAGATGTTAGCATGCTACCGGTTAGCAACTGTCATCAATCAACTGTCAATGGCTTCAACACGATAAACACATGTGTGGCTCACATCTATGAACACTGAGGAAATACTACAGTACCAGCTCAGCTCTGACCTCTCTCACATGTTGTATACAAGGCTATGTTTGGAGTGTGGTTCAGGGCTTTCTCTTGGAGAGGTCGGAGCTGAGCTGAGCTGTAGAAGCTAAATCCTAACCGGTAACTTGCTAACAACTTGAGCAGCTTAAACACTGACTCACTGGTTTCTTCACATAAACGTGTATAAAAATGCCACTGTCAATCAGTTGTCTTACATTTTCATCCTGAGTAGAGATATTGTTACATGTTGTAGTACTGCATAATTCTACTTCTGTATTCAAAATGGCCGCCATAACAACTAAAGTCACATGACTGAAAAGCATGTGTATTGATGGTCATCTCCTAATAGGACTGTATAATCAGACTGCGTGCAAAGTTTTATGTGTGTAACCCATTCCTTTGTTGTGATGAGGCATAGCCTATTTGACATTCTTTAACAAGTGGCTGTTTACAACAAAGTATTATTGTTGAGTCAATAAAGTCTCTATTAACCATGTTGTCATTTTTGCAGGTGGTCAGTTTTGATGCGTCGACCACGGTGGATGAGTTTCAGAGCCGACTCAATCAGGACCTGGGCATCAGGAAAACGGGACTGTCCGGGTTCAGCCTGTACACAGATGATCCAACGGGACGAGAGCTGGAGCACTGTCTACAGGGGACCATCAAGGTAAAGTTCTGTTTTACATTGTCATTGACTGAGCGTAGGCCCGTCACAATGGCTAAATCTGATGTTGGATATATTGAGGCAGGGGAATATTGTGCTAAACCTTTTAATGCCACAGTAACTAACACTCAAGCTTCAACATGACAGTAAAGATTTGTTTGAATAGCACTTAATCTAATAATTGATCAAATATCCCACTATAAACATGAAATACAGTGACACTCATCTTAATGTGGGTGTACGTGTCCACACTGTCTCAATCTGGCTTCTCTGACCTCATAACCCAGACATCTGTCCCTCTGACATACTTGTTCCTAATCTATCCATCTATCATTGCCCTTCACCGATACAACTCTGCACGTCCTGCCACTTTTTTATACCTCACAGGTCTTTCCTCTTCATTCTTGCCTAAGCTAAGTCCTTGTGTCATCATGTATTTTATTCACATATTTGTATAATGTTCTCCCTGTTTCTAGATTTGTGACATAATTTCTAAATGGGAGCAAGCGTCTAAAGAGCAGAACACGGGGAAGTCTGAAAACACCAGGACGGTCCGCCTCACCTACAAGAACAGGTGACGGGTTTTTGACCAATATGGCTGAACAACAGGTTAGTTAGTGTCTAAATGACAGTTTTTCTGACAGAAATTGAGATTACAATTGGATTTTTTATCAGTGTCTCTTGATATGAAGTAACACGGCGAATTTAATCAACAGTCTACTTGAATAAAAATAGTTTATACTTGCATTATTTGCTTTTGGTTCACTTAGAAAGCAGACAGAGACCCACACTTAGGGTTGTCAGATGACTATAACCAGCTTTCATTAAACAGCAACTAATCACGGGTAACCATCTGGCTTCAATTAGTTTGTGAATATACTAACTATACCTCTAGACAGGTTTTCTAGCAACCCACACACCCAGCGTAAGGAAATCATTAATAAAAATCTATATTTAATCTATTTGTTCAGCTCTAATGACCAATAATGCTGTTAAATATTAAGTGAACTAACAATTTCTCCCCTTTGTTCCAGGCTGTACTTCTCTCCGCAGGCCAGAGGGGAGTCAGACCGAGAGCGAGTGCTGCTGACGTATCAAACCAATGAGTCCATTGTTGCTGGACACTTCCCTGTCAATAAGGAACTGGCTTTGGAGATGGCTGCCCTCTTGGCCCAGGTCAGAAAGGGGAAACAAATATTACAACTGATTCCTGACATTGTTTTTGATGGTCGACAACTGACTTAATATTAGAGGCCGACCGATATGGGTTTTTCTAAGGCAGATTCCGATGCCGATAATTTTTCGATTTTCCCAAATGTCTGGTCTATAATCCTGTAAAAACATAAAAACTTGTATTTGGCCGCACCAGCACTGGCCGATTTTATTTTATTACTTTAGGTGATTCAATCATAGTTTCTGTCCCAGCTTTGATTAGTTGTCGTTAGCATTAGCATATTGTTGCTAGCCGCGGCATTTTGCGCTGTGATCAAAAATACAATAGTGGAGGTTTAAACTAATCAGCGATTGAATTCTCTAGATTCTGCACTTCAAAATGACATTCAACATGTCTATATTCACGGAGGTTTAGTGAAACTTGTGTTTAACAAACTTGAAGCTAACAATGTTTCTCACCTCCCCTGAGGCCTAGGGAGTCATGGGAGGACTCGTTTTAAAGCCCTGATTTCGCTCTTTCTAATGCAAATGAAAAACGGGAAGTCTCTATCATTTTCGGTCCCGGAAATATCAGCTTTTTTCAGCGCTAGATTGGCCTATAGCCGATATTGTAAAATCCCCAAATATCTGCCCGATATATCGGTGGGCCTCTACTTACTATGGCCTCCGATTGGGGAATCAACAAAACCCAACATGAAAAAATGCAATTATACAGTTAAGTCAACAACACCTCAATATTGTACAGTATTTAGCTCACTAGTTAACGGAGGTTGAAAGCGTGTAGTTATTTCAGATTTAAAGATCAAATTGAGTTTGAATGCCATGTTCAAAAGAAAGCTGCTTGGATTATATTTTTCAGTAAAATGTATGAGTTTATTACTTATTTCTTTTCATTTTGAACCTATTTACTCACAAATAAGGGTTTTAGTTGATACTTGAATTGTAAATAAACAATCCATTTAGTACAAAACTGAAGACTTTGTTTCTAATGATTGACACAGGCGTTTAAAGGTTCTAATTTTTTCTACTTTCTCGATCTGGAAAGCATATATAAGTAACCTTTTATATACTTACACAGGTGGAGTTTGGTGATTTTGAGCGTCCGTTTTCTGCTCCTGGTTCAGCTCATACTAAATCCACTCAGACTCTCAAACAGGTTCTGGAAAGATTTTACCCCAAACACTACAGACGGTCCCTCTCAGAAGAACAGCTCAGGTACTTCTTCTTAATCAGGGCAATATGTTATGTTGATGGTGATTTAATAAGATTGATAGGATTTATACAGTATGTCATTGTTGCTTTCAGACAACTGCTGCAGCGGCTGGCGGCTCGCTGGGCTTCTCTCAGGGGTCGGAGTTCATCGGAGTGTGTCCGGATCTATCTCACTGTCGCCCGGAAATGGCCTTTCTTTGGTGCCAAACTGTTTGAGGCAGAAGTAAGTTATTATAGAGTACAAACACCCACTTATGAATAACACTGGTTACCATGGAATTAGTTATTAGGTGAATGACATCCCTAAAGGTTGATATGTTTAAATCAATCAAAATGGCAGCAAAGACTTGACAAATGATTGAATGTTTATGTTTCAGTGGGTGAGTGCGTGTCCGGAGCAGGCGGGACGTGTGTGGCTGGCCGTTCATGAAGACGGCATCAGTGTCCTGGAGCACAACTCAATGGTACTTTTCAACTTGGATGTTCATCTCAGAATGTATTTAAGGGGCCTGTCACAATTGGCGTACGGGCACTATGCGATCATTTGCGGCCTCAAAATATGAAGGTCGTGCAAACACTCTCTTTTGGCGCACGGGCGTCTGCACGAGCGACCGCTATTGACCGCATGAAAAGGTGTGAATCGCAGTTGGCGTATGTGGCGCAGCTGAATGTCATGCATGCACAAAATTCAGTGGCGGTCGAGTGCGACTGAAAAAAGCCGCAGCAGGCCGCTACGGTTGTGAGAATGGCGAGAGATAAATCGTCTCAGCCGCGCAGATGGGGAGATACTGGTGAGATACTGGTTAGCGCCACTTTCAGTCTCGTGCGATTTCTGCTGTAGATATACAGTGTGGCTAGATACTGTTTCCTCTTTCCTCCTCCCCCGTTTGGTCAAGAGCGCGGAGCAAACTTCGCGCACGGGTCCTCGTGAATATGCAAACGAAGGCAGTGCGCAAAATTTGAGGCAGGGAAATGTCGCATTTATCTCGAATGTGTGAAGTAAAACTGCGTAAGAAATGAATACGTGGGAGAAGCAGGTGCAAACCTTCACGCAGAACAATACTTTGTGAACCACTGTGGTGTTCTAAACGTTTACAAAAATGTATATCTGGCTCATTTATAAAGGAAAAATAATAATTGTGTTGTTTTAATGGTGTACGCTTTTATAAAGAAAGTGCATGTTACCTGTGACCTTGTTTCCCTTGGCTCGACCTGCAGTTCACAACCGCTGTCCAAACAAAAGGCTCCACAAATTAAAAAGCTCCACGAGTCTTTCCCACGTCCTTTTAAAGTCCTTAATCCTTACGAAATCAGCGGGGACGGCGTGTTGATGATGGTTACATGAGGAGACACGAGCCGTATGTTCGCTGTTCACCTGCCGCTCGTCCCCGCGCGTCTCCAAAGTGCGCGCGTGTTTTCCTACTGGATCAATATCCTCTGCTTTTGAAGAGTCCATGATAAAAACCTCGTAGTCCTCTGACAAACAGCTGCTGAGCTGTTTCCTGCTAGTTTCCATCCCCGATTTGACCGTGGCCTGTGTGCTGCGTACTGCAGCAGGTGACGTGCTCCTAGGCGCATTGAGTCGCATGGAGACCGCTGGATGAGCGCGTGGAGGGTTTGGAGTTGTTAATTAGTTTTTTCAATCAAATCACAGGCAGTATCTATAGGCTATTTCTTTAAAGCCAAGAGTATTTATTTGCGATAATGATAATTCTTTTGTTTGTTTTTTATTAAAAAGTGATAATTAGCCTATTGATTGTGGACGTCTGTCCTTTCTTCGTCATAACTTGTAAATGTTCCCTCGAAGGCGCTCTGTCAGGAATACGTCAGGCAGAAGCTGGTCACTTCCCTGGAGCAGGGCCTGAGCTCAGGGTCTTGCTGAGCTTGGTGAGTAAAAGCCGTGGTGCGCTAATGCCTCCAGCCATGTGTGGGGCGGCCAACATCGTGCACCGCAGGCCCAGTTTATTTATTGATTTTTTTTCCACAAAAACAAACACTTTTTACACCAGTTTTATTTGTAAACGCGCTGATCCGTCCGAGCCCGAAAATAAATTCTTTCTAGTCCGCACCACTGTCCGCATTCAGTGTCTGTGGCCCGTGAAACACTCGCTCACCAGCCTCTCCCCAGCCGCTCACCATTCGCTTTCTTCCTTGCACCGCTCGCATTTGAACACTATCCAAAATCAACCGCATCCAGTCGCAGCCCGTACTCTATTGTGACCGTGACTGCGTGACGTTGCGGCTGATGGCAACTTCAAATTTTGGCGCAGAACAAATGGGGGAGAAACTCGCTGCGGTCAATGCGCCAATTGTGACAGGCCCTTAAGATTCACAAAATTGTATTTTTCAATAGAAACCAGTGGTGTCTCACTCGTACAAGAACCTGCTGACGTTTGGAGGACATAAGCAGAACTTCATGCTGGTGGTGAGCACGAATGGGACCAAAGACAAACCGTCAGAGAAACAGTTGTTTGCTATGGACGCCTCCAAGGTGAGGTCTTACTTTTGCATTTCCCGTTTATATGTTGCATATAATTATAATGAAGGTGTAATGTAATTTAAGATAATAAACAGGCCTATGAAATGTCTTCTTTTTTTCAGCAATCTTCTATATTATTATTGTTAATCCTTATTGTTTTAATAGTGTACAGTTCATTAGGCTTTGTGTGTGCATGGTGGTGCAGTAGTTAGTGTGTTCGCTGACAGTAAGAAGGTTCCCATTTCAAGGTGGGGTCATTCTGAGTGGAGTTTGTATATTCCCTCCGCATCAGCATAGCTTTCCTCTGGGTTCTCCTGTTTTCCCTACCACCAAAAACATGTACAACAAGTTTCCTTTGTGGCCAGAAGTCCCCTGGAAAAAGATTCTCAGTGGGTCTTTCCTGATAATATAAAAATAATCCTATATTGTCTGTGTATTTCTGTTTGTTAGGATCTATTCCAGTCACCATTTGCATCTACTTAAAAATAAGAATAACATTATATAATTAATAGATATTTTCTTTCTAAACAAAGCTTGTTTCCTTCATTCATAGCAGTGTTAATTTCGTCGACTAAAATATTTAGTCTTAATTTAAAGTGATATTTTTGCCGACTGACATTGGACTAAAACTAAATTAAAGGTTTTTCATGAGACTAAAACTGTGACTAAAATAAGACTAAATAGAAAGGAAAAAAAGAGACTAAAATCATTAAAAACTTCTATTGACCGTCTGAAAGAGCCTCATATCATGTAAATTCACTGCCAACGGAAAACAGCTCTGCGCTTTGTTCATGTGGGAGAAACTCCATGAAGCAGAGGACCTTGATTATATATGATTATAATAAATATTATAAATGCAAATTCGACTAAATTTGTTTTTTAATTTAGTCAAATTGCAATTTTAGTTGACTATTTTTTTTTTTTTTTAGCAAATCTCGACTAAAATTGAATTACATTTTCGTCAAAAGATTACGACTAAAACTAAAAATCAACACTGATTCATAGAAAGCTCTTTCTCTTGTCCTCAGATCCGGGAGATCACTCTGCTCGTCTCCAGTTACATAAACAGCGCTCACCAGCAGAAAGCCGCGGCCCACCACCTCTCTGCCCCGGCTCTGATGGTGGCTCAGCCCATCAGCCTCAAGAGCAAAGAACTCAGGAGCAAGTCCCCCCCTGCCATGGGACGTCCCAGCAAGGCCCCCACACTGCTCTGACTTCTTCAGCACAGGGAAAATCCATTTGACTGTACATCACCTGTTAGTGAGTCGTAGTTCAGTGCATTTTAACCTCTTAACTCCCGCCTGAACCGAGAGCAATTTCTCCAGTTCAGCTTTACCCAAATCCTGTAGGCCAGTGTAACACCTCATTTGAAAGCTAAGACCTACGAAACTAAATTGATCTTTTTCCTCACATCATCAGATTTTTTTTCATCACTTTTTTGTTGGGCAGGCATCTAATTTTTGTCACATTTTCGTGACTTTTTTGTCACTTTTTCATCAAATTCTTCGCATTTTTTTGTCCATTTTTTCTCACTTTTTTGTCCATTTTTTCTCACTTTTTTGTCCATTTTTTTTTTACATTTTTTGTCACTTTTTTTGTAATTTTTTTCTCAATTTTTCGTCAAATTTTCTCACTTTTTTGTCATTTTTTTGTACAATTTTTGTCACTTTTTCGTCAATTTTTTCTCACTTTTTTCACATTTTCATCCTTGTTTTCGTCTCAGTTTTGTTGCTATTTTCACACCTTTTTTCCAGAATCTTTTGGATTGGGGTAAAGCTGGAGAAAATGTGCTCGGTTCAGATGGGAGTTAAGGGGTTAAACACCCGCATTCATCTTTGAGAGTGGATTGATTTATCAACAGCTAAAAAACTAATACAATGAGCTAATATAGGGTTTTGTTTTTTTAAGTTTACAAAGCACAATTCAAGTCTGAGCTGAAACTGTTTGATGGGTGAAAGTTTGCTTTTCATTGGTTTACCTGGTGGTCACAATGCTACGCCTAATCAGTGATTGTTATTTTTAAACCCGTGACCCGAAATTTGCTCCGCAGCTCTATCACTCATTAGTTACACATTTTAATTGTCTCACGAAGAGAAAAAACAGAAACTCATTCAAAGCGTTTGCTCCGTGTGCAAAGTTTATGCTCTGTACAATACACTGGGGTCAAGAGGCTTTGCCAAACACTCAAAGTCAACACATTTTCTTTTCAGTTTTAAAAGATGTCAACCATGAAATACTTTAGTAACAAGGCCCTTTCAGTCAAAAAAAACCTGGCAGCAGAGACACCAGGAGAATTAAATATTTCCAAGCCTTTATTTGGCTTGGACCAAATGAAAGGGTGGGGGAAATACTTGGCAATCACTGAACCAGGAAACAGTATTTCAGTATAAACAAGTATTTCAAAATAAAATGTCAATAATAATCCAGGGGGTATGACACTTTTGTAGCCTTTTGCAACTGTGATATTCTATTGTTATTTGCTCAGGCTTGTAGTTTATGCTCTTACTAGAAATGTGCAGTTTGATAATATTACTCCATATTTTTAAATGTGACTTTATGTTGTTTAATATTAAAGTTATGTGGGGGGTAGTTGTAAATAGCAGTACTTTGATGTGAGATAAGGCGATATTCATCATATGGAGATACAATAGTTTAGATTTTTGTTTTGTTCAAATTATAAAACTGGACCTTATTTCTGACACCTCCTGCAAAGCTGATTTTAGGGAACTTACAATGTCAACGTTATCTTTTGTTGTAATGTTGGGTACATGCAAAGAAATTGTGTTACTCTCAAAGCTATCAGTATGATCCATCTGAGCATGCAAGCTGTATTAATATTAGAGTGTACTTGACCTTCCTGTGATCCAGCGGCTGCATGGGTGGTTAGCTTAGCGCCTTTACTTTCCATCCCGGTGGCTCCTATGATGCTTCAGGATCAATTTTATTTCAGGTTTTGTAGGATTTCCGGTATGTTTTCGGAATGGAATGCATATGTAACCATGGATACGGTTCGATCAACAAATCATGACAACGCCGCCCAAGAAGTGACTTCCTGTTTCGATCCAGCACAGCAAAATAAAAGCACCATCTTATTCATTAGTTCAGCAGTTCATTAGTTCAACTTTCTTTCTGCCAAACTATTAACAGATAAAACACTTACAATGTGTGTATTTGATTATATTCTTGTATTGCTGCAAGAACCTGCTGAACTAATCAATGAGATGAGTTGTGTGCTTTTATTTTGGCGTGCTGGATCGAAACAGGAAGTGGCGTCTTGTGCTGCATTGTTATGATTTGAAGTTATGCACAGTCAATTGTCAATTGATTCCTAATCAGGATGGTATGTAAAGGCGCTATGCTAACCATCTAAACATCCGCTGGGTCTTTGAAAGGTCAAATACATAATAATATGAACTTTTTTTTTACATAGAAAATTGCATCGTGCTCCTTTAAGTGGGTTATAAAAAGTTGCTTACAATTACATTTCTGCAAACCATTGCCTGTAGTATCTTTACAGGGGTGCTTCAGCAGGTTAGCTAAGGAATAGGTTGCATTCACGTGACGTTACAACATTCTGAAGAGCCTATAGTGTAACACTGAGGTGGAGGGCAGCTGAAAATTCCATGCTGGTAACTATGGTAACTGTCAAAATGCAGATTTCTAGTCTTAGTTTATTGCTAATTTCTCTGTAATTCATTGGCCAATTCACATGCAACAAAAACTGGCACAAAGTTCAAAATCATCTCTTCCAGCACATATGAACTATGGTTTAATTATTTCCTCATAAAGGCGTCAAAACGTGGTGACAATACTCAAAAATATGTGTGCGATGTTGGCCCGTACAAAGGACTTTCAGGTATTTGAATAATGTGGCAGGTTAGAAGAAATAATGATCAGGAAAAACATTTCTCTCCCATAGAGTTGTATTGGCACCTGCCCTCCAACTCAAACAGAATTCTATAATATGAACGCAACCTATAGACTATTTACAACTACTCTGCAGTTTTTATCTACATTTTAATTCATGTAAAAACCCAATAAGCTACAACAGCCTAAAACTTAACTCTGCTGTACTGTGCACATCTGTGAACAGGCCTGTATAAAGTTTAATATTGTGTGATAAAGGCTCATGGAGGAGCTAAACTGTGTTATAAACGTGAATGCTGTTGCTGGGTGAGCTGCAGACTGGATACTGCGAGCTGTTCGTTACTGAACAACCAAAAAACCTGAAGCTACGTGTTAATGATGTACAAACGCTTTGAGGAAATGGACAAACTTCTGCACAGTATTGAGGGATAGTTGGAAGGTGTGATGCTCATTTGTAGGTGGTTTAAAGAGAGGAGACATAAAGGACAGAGCAGGTAGAAATGTTAAAGAGGGGGTATTGTGCTTTTTTCAATCACATAGCACCAGTCTATAGCACACTCCAATGATGACGAAACCTTCTGTTGGTCTGTAAATGCAGTAAATTAGAATAACTGCCTTGTATAAAATTGCTCTCTCAAAATGGCTGTAGCGAATGTCTTGAAATAGGCGTCTGTCTCTTTAAGAACCTCTGACCCTTTCTGACACGCCCCCTCCACACGCTGTCTGTGGCATCAGTGTGGGGGTTCTGCTGAGGGGCAGCGATTGGTCACTCGCCTGGTGACGAAAGCTCGGAGGCGTCTCCAGGAGGTGGGGGCGTTCCTAGGAGGACTCAGGCAAACCTATCCCTAAAATGGCTGCCATCAGAGTTTTTACAGATTACTCAAAAATACGTGAATGTGCCAAGGCAACACTTCAGGCATGTTTTTAATGAGGGAATGACATAATAACATGATGTAAAGCTTGAAAAAGTCGATTCTGCATAATACCCCCCCTTGAAAAGTATGGATTGAAAAGATGAGATTTTAAGGTACTAATTTGTCCGGCGGCATTTGCCTGTATACAACGGGTAATGTGAGCTCTTATATTTATTTAACATGAAATGTCTTTGAATTAATTATTGTACAAATAAGTAATAAAAAACATCTATCAAATTCCTGTGTATAAAGTTTTATTCTGCATGATGCCATTGTGCAAAATGCATACCTGGATTTGACATGGATTAATCACTGGTAAAATGTGACACAATGAAGCAAGGCTGTCGGAGCTTATTATGGAGACGACATTTTCTAGATGTTTGTGTTGCGTGTGCTCATTCCTGTTCACTGATGCAACCTGTAAACATTGCAAACATGGCTGCGGCAAATGCGCCTAAAGCTCTTGGTACAAGAAAAGGTTTTACACAATACGAGACTGAAATGAATTTATGATGCACTTGTGATTGTATTGGGCGTTGTTTGATTGATCAAGGAATTACTGAAGAAAGCTGATTACAATGGTGTAGAGCAGGGGTACGCAACGTGAGGCCCGGGGGCCAAAACCGGCCCTCCATCACCAAACTCTGGCCCTCGAGATGATTTTGAGAAATATTATGACCCAAATCTGATATCAAATGCCTGTTAAAGTACTCTAGAAATATGAAAAATGCTGTAAATTCCTCAAAATGTCTTAGCAGAGCACCCTTTTAGGCCATAATCATAAAAGAATACTCATCAATAGGTAGAAATGACTTAAATCTACTTGAATTAAGAGATTCTTAAGTTGGAGTAGATTTGGTCTGGCCTTAGAGCAGATAATACCTATTCTTGCCAATGGAACAAGCACAAGTTTTTTCTTAATTCAGATTATTTTGTACAATTTCAAGTGAATAATAAATATTTTGTACAGTAAAATGTAATTTGTCTGATTTCCAGTGGGATTTCTATTTCTTCCATTGGCAATAGCATATTTATCTGATGTTAGATTAGTTCAAACCGATTCAAATTTAACATAAGAAAACCTTTATTCAAGTGATTTTAAGTGATTTATCTATTTTAAGATGGACATTTTCCAGTGTGTTAGATGTACAACACTGGCATATGTAGAAAGTGATGCTTTACTTCAATTGCTTCAATTGGAGGGTCCGGCCCTTGGTCTTTTGACGATGAAGAAAACCGACCCTCCACCGAGCAAACTTGCCGACCCCTGGTGTAGAGAAAGCAACGCAGCACAATATAACAGGGCTCCCAAAAGTCTCGAGAGCGAAACCTTACCCTCTTGACCCCCACCTGAACCAAGCACATCCATCTATCTATCTATCTATCTATCTATCTATCTATCTATCTATCTATCTATCTATCTATCTATCTATCTATCTATCTATCTATCTATCTATCTATCTATCTATCTATCTATCTATCTATCTATCTATCTATCTAAAGGGGCACTCAGTCCATCAGTCCATAGCTCACACTTGAAACAATTCTCAGTAACACTTTTCAACAGCTCAAATGAAGGACTTTGGTTAATCAATAATCTAAAGCCTTCATTTCACCTGCACAGAAACCACACACTCAAGTCATTCCTTCCATTTTCTGCAGAAGTCCCGCCCCCTCCAGTGGTTCCTGATTGGTCGCTGTGTGACTGACGTGCCGATACCTGTTTTATTGAAGCCGCCTCTGAAATGTTTCTCTCTCGCTCTCTCTTCCCCGGCAGACAAGGGGCTGTCCCCAGAATATTTAGATTACTGAGAAACGTTTAGTCCTATAGGAATAGTTCTAGTTTAGGACTTGTTGCTGTGTGAATCCTGGCTTAGATTCTTGAGTCGACCTGGTGTTAATATGGTTTAGAATAGATTTTCTCTGTCCTAGTCCTGAGCCTCAGCCCTGTTTCAGTCATGAAACTATAATCCTGGTTTAGTCATGATTTCACCCTTGTTTGGTAGTATCTTAACTATGATTTAGTCTCAGTTTAGTCATAAGTCATCACTTTGGTGCTTTGGCTGAGCCCACAGCAGAGTTTAGCCCTTATATTGACAGTAAACATATACGGTCTGTTCTGCTGAGAGCTGCTTGTGTGAGAAAACAGTCCCTGGTCAAGTCTTTTTAAACCCTTAACCCCCGCCTTAACTGAGCACGTTTTCTCCAGTTCGGCATTACCCAAATCTAAAAGCTTCTTGACTGGAGTTGACAGATTACAGAGTAACAGCTCATTTGAAAGCTAAGACCTGCAGCACTCATCTAAACTTCCTCCTCGTTATGACTGTCATGTTTTCGTCCTTTTTGGTTGCGTTTTCATCATGTTTTTTTTTCTTTTCTACATGTTTTGGTCAAAACGAAAACGTGACAAAAAAATGGCAAAAATGCAACAATAAAGCAAAAAAAAAGACAAAAAATTGACAAAAAGGTGACAAAAAAGGAAAAAAATAAGCCCCAAAATAAGGCCAAAAAAGCCAAAAAATTGACAAAAATGTGACAAAAAATTTACAAAAAGGTGACAAAAATGTGTCAAAAAAGCAAAAGAAAAATTGACAAAAATGTGACAAAAAATTGACAAAAATGTGACAAAAAACGGAACAAAAAAGCCAAAAAATTGACAAAAATGTGACAACCAATTGACAAAAATGTGACAAAAAAGGAACACAAAGGTGACAAAAATGTGTCAAAAACAACAAGAAACGTGATTAAAAAAAATGTGGCGAAATGCAAAAAAAAAGCAACGACAATGTGACAAAAAAGCACAATAAAAAATATAATATGAAAAAAAAAAAAAGAAATTTAGATGAGTTTTGTTGGTCTTAGCTTTCAAATGAGGCGTAACTCTGGCCTATAGGCTCTAGGCTCCTGTCGAGAAAGTTTAAGATTTAAGCTGGAGAAAATGTGCTCGGTTAGGGCGGGGGTTAAGGGCTTGGCCGAGCGTGTATTTTGACCGGCTTTAGTCTTGCTTTAGTCCTGGTTTAGCCCATTCCCACTTATTGAACATTAACACTAAGGTCTGGACTGAAGCCTCACTGGAGTGCCGTTTTTCTCCAGGCCCAGAGCGTATGGGGGAGGGGTAGTATAGTATAGGCAGGTAGAGAGGGAGGGACGACACCTGATCCCTTATACCTGTTTGAACCAGTTCGTGAGACCTGCTTTTGTCCTCAACTGAGCGTCGCTACGGAGACGGCAGGGAGGGGCGGGGCTCTGGGGGCAAAACAAAGCGAGCATTAGAAACATGGGACAGACAGTCTTTTCATTCATTCAGCTCCTCTAATCCTGTATCATAAGCAAGTCGTCTACCTCCTAATGTTGAGTTTGTTTAAGACAGATGATCAGTTTATGAAGATTAATGATCAATATTATGCTGTACTGAATATGAAAATGGACAAAGAAATGCTATCAATCTGAATTAAAATGAGAAGGTTGCACAGGTGTATGACAAAATATAGGAATGCACTCAGGGCTGGAACAAAGGCTATTATAACTTCCCCATCATTGAATTGCTGATATAAAAAAAACCTAATATACAAACATAATAATGAATGTGCAGAAGTTGACTAAAATTTGACACTTGTGGAAGTCTCAATGTCAGCAGTAGCGACAGGAGTTTAAGGGAACCAGGTATCGCCCGAAGAATCCACAACATGTTGTGACTGGTTATCGCAAGAATTTGTTTGTGCCTTTCATTCGGTCTCACAAATACGACTGCTATTTCCTGTGGAGCAACAACCACGTAAAAATGTATTGACAAATTCCTTTAAGAGTATAGGGTGTATCAGCTCTTTTATTGCTGGTCTTGATAAATGTATTTTACAATGAACCACTTCTTCCTCTCTTGGAAGCATTAGGTTCCCTCATAGTGGGAAACTTGACAAAATGACACTACTCTGTCACAGAAAGGCACGACTGATGCAAACAATGAATGAGGAAGCCACTAAATTGAAATATTAGTGGTGGTCCAAACGTATTCTTCACTTTCCTAACACATGTGTAGCATCCACATTCATCACAGGGACAAGTTTTAAGCACATTTCACAACTCGCAGGGTCACTTTTTAGGGTCACGTTCACAAAAATGCAAGAATAAATGACACAATCTGGTGAGCAGAATATAGCAAATCTTAAAAGCGAGGACTGAAATCATTTGTAAATCTGGGGCAAGTTTCAAAGGATGGTCATGTGACACAATTTCCCAACTCTCAAAAGAATGATTGAACAAAAACTCACTGGTATTCTCATTCTTCTCCAAACATTTCATGTGCTGAGCCTCATTTAACCGATAAAGTGGATGTTATATAGTGTAGTTGTGTGAGTCCAGTTGTCATTTCCACACATGAACCAAGACTGCCTGTGTCATGACGTGACTGTCCATTTCGTCACAGTCTGCTTGCATTCCCCACCGTGGTTTTGAACGCAATTGTGTTTTGCAAACCACTTCTGTCGTCTGTGCCTTGAAACGGCTTCCTCTGTGTTTTCATGTCCATTTTTCAGTGCGACAGGCCAACACCAAAATAAGGCAAAAATCTGATCTTAGCAATGTTTTTCAGATGGTAAAAAGCCGCTGATGTTATTGCTTTGATGTGGCTGTTTAAGTACAGGTCTGAGTCCATGATTACTCCTATATTTCATACCTGATAACACTTTCTCTTTGTGTCTGTGGGCCAAAAACAATGATCTCAGTTTTGTCTGAGTTTAGTTGGGTTAGTTGAGTGTATCTACAATCTCAATGATAGACAAAACAATCACCACACATAACCCAGAAAGTTTGGACACCCAGTATTTAAAGGCACTCTAAGCAATGGCACAAATGTGTTTTTTAATCATTTAGTATATTGGAAACTTGAACATTTGTGAGAAAACACTGTGCATCTAGTAATAAAGTATCAGTTTCATGAACTCTCAGGCTAGTTTTCAAGCATTTCTGTTCAAGAGACCCAGTTAGTTAGGAATGAGTTGGGACAAAAACTAACATTTTAATAACTGTTATCTAGAAAATCAGGTAAAGGGCCTTTAACATTATATATGATGAGTGTGCCCCTCCTGGAACCGCTACCTTAACGTGGTGGAGGGGTTTGAACACCGGAATGATCCTGGGGGCTCTGTTGTTGGAGGCTTCGTGCCCCTGGTAGGGTCTCCCATACCCAACAGGTCCTTGATGACGGGTCAGACAAAGAGCGGTTCAGAAGCCCCTTATGAGAGACCAACAGGCCCGGTTAGAACCATAAGGCCGTCCTTCCGTGGACCCACCACCTGCAGGAGGAGCCATAAGGGGCTGGTGCAATGTGATTTAGGCAGCTCCAACAGCTGCCCCCACGACCCGGAAACGGATAAGTGGAAGAAAATGGATGGATGGATGATGAGTCTGGATAATATGTCATTATTTTTGTAAATCTAACATCAGAACAATTTACTGCAACTTTGAAATGTTGTGGGACTAAATTGGCGAGAACTAAGGGCCATGGTCTAAATGGCTGTGCAGTACATAAAAAAGAGGGCCATGTGGTCACCCTAGACCTAAATCAAGACCAAAACAGGCTTAAACCATGTCTAAAACACGTAAATGCATTACTAAACCTCAACTGAAATTATATTTGTACCCAAGTACCATCTGAATCATCATCCTACATCATGAGCATCCACAATGAAAAAAAAAATATATACAAATGATAATTAGTATAACAAAAATGTGTCTTGAGCAATCATACATGAAATGACTTGAATTTTCCATCATGCAAACTTCCCAGACAAATCAGTGGCTCCCTTTAATCTCCTGTCATTGCTTTACTGTATTTGTTGTGTACATAGTGAGTGTTCGTTGTGGGAGTAGCACCCCAGAACCGGACGGGCAGGTTGGACGTAATGCCTTTGCTGCCTTTCATGACCGGTGTCCTAAAAGTCTGACTAACAGCAGGTGGGCCCTTCTGCAACTACGTGGAGCTGCACTTCAACATAATGCTATTGCTTTGTGTGGGGGGGGTTTTGAGACAGAATGAAACGCATTCATTGTCATACGAGTGGCTGTAAAACTGATCAAAAATAATCTACAACAAATAGATTTCACAAATTAAAGGGAGAATGTTTTGAGATTCTGCACATTCATTAATCCACTGCGGTCTACCCGAGTCACACAGTAAGGTCACACCCTGAACAGTGACTGAGTATTTCAGTTTGATTGTGAACAAATATAGACTTTCTGGTAAAACAGCTAACACCTGTTGGGAATATTTTGGCTCTCTTATAAAATTATCACAAAAATCCAGAAACTTTTGACACTTGAGACTTTGACATTCAGACTCTTTCATTCACTTTGAATAGACGGGTCTCAAAAATAGTTACAATTGCACTGGCATAATTTGTCCAAGCATAAGCCCATTTGAGCCTTTTTTTTTTTTTAGCAAAGTTCGATATTAGTGGCAGTGGCCCTGGAGGCTACTTAAGAAAGTATGAAACCACTGAGTTATGGTATATTTTCCATCCCATCTTACACTGCAATAGCCCAAGTTTCAACCGCCTTCCACCAAGACTTAATGCAGGCCTGGCACACCCTTTTGTTGCAAATGCAGGCAGGAAAAACAAAGGCTTAGTCGATATGGTCCGAGCTTTATAGATATGTTCCCATGTCGTCATTGAGCCCATTACTTTGGTACAAATCCAGGCAATTGTCAGTCCTGAAGCAGTGCCGTAAAGAAAAAGTTCCTCCACAAGCTCCCTCCCCCCCACTTCACCTGCTGTACTTTTCCACAATAGATGAGGTAACCGCTCAAACAAGAAAGACTCCACGCTCCCAAAGGCCAAAAGTCAAGTAGCACCACCTAGTATTTGTCTTTCAACACAATTTTATTAAAAACATTTAAACAAAAACACACAATAAGAAACTGTACAGTCTATGGTATGATCTCAAAACAAACAAAACACAATCTAGCAATGAAACAGCACAGGTCATTATGGCATTTGCGGATTTTAACAGTCGCTTTTAAGAATTTTTACATTTCATAAATAAAAATGGCTTAAGAACGGTTTGTGCCATATAATATAAAAAAAACCTAGTGTGATTGTCCCTTTTTCCATCTGCAATTCTCAAGTAAAAACGTGGATCATGGCACGCACCCACAACAGCATTCAATAAGTAATGTACATGGGTTGACAGCGTATTTACATGTTGTCCATCTCCCGTTGCTGCAAATCAGAGAAAAATACAAGTTATTATTACTTTGTTGATTTAAATGGGAGGGATAACATTGAAAAGTAGGCTGCAAGTTTGAAAGAAACTTACCTGGGCCTTGTTGTACTTGTTGTGTCGCTTCCTGGCAAAGAACTGCAAGAAAAAGAGGAAGGTGCAATCGTTAGCAAGTGAATGATTCACCCGTGCAGCGATTTTGTTTCTCGAGTCTCGACTTACCAGAACCAGAAGCCCGGCCACTACAGCCACAGCCACCACCACGATGACGGCGATGATGCCTCCGGACAGGTGCTGCATGGTGAAAGTGGGAGCCTTCTCGTCCACATAGTAAACCAGGATGTTCTCCATCTCAAGCTTCTGGTCTCCGACCTGTGGAACGAAGGGTTCCTGGCTCTTCAGCAGGGGAAGCACCTTAACCTAGAAAGCGGACATACAAGGTTAGGCACAGAGCTGAAGACGGATGGTAAAATGCAACACCTGGACACACAGTTGGGCTATTTCAGGATTTTGCAGGACACTGTAGCATGAGATGGAGTAAAAAGTGGGGTTTGACCTTCAGCACTGGAACTCTTAAATGGAGATAATTTACCTTGAAAATAACCTTTAATTTGAGTCGGTTTGGACAAGCCCATTATAGACTGTCAAATCCTACTGAAGTCAAATAAATGTATAACATTTTAGGTGATCTACTTTGTTTAGGATGGGTATTGTCCCCAGTGAGCAAGAACACAAAACTCAAAGCCAGGCCTCAACTCCTTAACCCCTCGGCCATTTCACAACGCCGTAATGTAATCATCAATCGAGGCTTACGTCTTTCTCCATGTAGTAAGCCATGTGTGTCAGGTCGCTCTTGCGCTCTCCCTTGGGCTGCTGGACGTCCACGATGAGCAGGCGTGCGTCAGGGTCATACTGAAAAGAAAATTAAAAAAAAAAAAACGGCTTAGCTTTGCAGTACAGGCATTAAGAACCATAGACACACCTGCCCAGCCACTTGTTAGGGAAGGGAGTGTCCACACCGTTGATTTCTGCTCACCTGAACCTCCTTGATCATGTCCTTGTTGAAGTTCTTGTAGCGCTTGTGGATGGCGTCAGCAATGGCACTGCAAAAGGCAATAGATAGAAGTCAGTACACACATTTGGAGGAGAGAGGGAGGAGTCCGCTTAGGGGAGGTAGAAAACACAAAGTTGCTGAACAAAATTTGAAATTTTCTGATATGGCGGCGGCTGTATTTGCAAGTGCACTCACGCTTTCAAGTTGGCAGGATTCACTTTCCCAGTTGTCGGCTTGTGCTTCAGCTCAAGACGGACCCAGCTACAAAGTTAAAAAAAAAAAAAAGGAGTGAATGATAAGTGAACAAAACTCAACGAGCAAAGCGGATTAACGACCGCATTATCCCAAAACCAGACTTACTAGGTCATCACCAGCTCGTCGCACTTCAGAGTCATGTCTCCCTTGTCCGTCCTACGCACTCCGGCGCTGTTGACGCACCAGCACGTGTCGGTGTTATTGCACTGTTTCGCTTTGAAGGTGCCGTCCGCCTCGCAGTCCGGGTCGTAGATGCCGTCGTTGTCGACAAAGGCGGTTTCGTCGGGCTTTCCGCCAATGCCAGTACGAGTGCTCAAGCCTTTCCTGCCCCTGTACATCTCTCCCTGCATCAGGAAGCACTTGGGGATCACTAAAAAAAAGGAGCAAAGAGATTTAATACCATTCAGGTTTCTGACAATCGAGCGGAAACTGTGGTTTAGGGGAATATGAATGATCGTTGCTTACGTTTGTTGCAGTCCAGAACTTGTTTGGTCCCGTTTCCGACCATTAGGTGGCACACGCATGGAGTTCCATCACAAGTGGCCCACTTCATAGTGTCACAACCGCCTAAGAGCAACAAAATGAATAAGACACATGTTAGAACTTGCTATGCACCTTTATGCTGGTCAAATACTAGCATATCAAAAGGTGAAATTCTGAAAAATTGTTGCAATATGAGAGTGAAAGGAAAATACAGTGTGACAGCTGTAGTAATTGATACAGTAAAAGAAGTGTTTGATTGGTTTAGTGCAGTTTCAGAGGCCTGGAGAATACGGGGAGTACTACAGGTAGACGAGCAGGTTCATTTTACACCTGGGCGTTGGTTTCGCCAAACAAGTCCCCAGGAAAGCGGGACAAATCCGCCCAACCCCCCCCATCTCCCAGAGACGAAAACCAGCCTCCTGCGTGATTAACTCGGGCTAATAAAGTCAAACTACTGAAATATAAACTTCATCAGAGATTTTTTTTTTTATCGCGAGACTATCACTGAGAAGAATTCACCAAACCCAGGAAACGCAGCAAGGTGATTAAACGGTGTCTGGTGCGTAAATTTGCAAGAAGAATTTGAAAGAAATTGAAATACATGCACGATTATGAAAGCTACACGTCGGGAAAGGACTGGAAGCGTGTAATTAAAAGGAAAATATCATAAAAAGTACTTACATTGAGCATAGGCGCTGACCGCAAGGGTAGCAAGAATTAGAGCGATCCAAATCTTCATGTCGCGATAGAAAAGAGTCAAGGCTGCCTATTCACAAAGGTTTCCAAAGAAGAGCGTTTAACTGTCCGCCCGTCGTCCTCCGATTCCGAAGTGCAATATCACGAAGCGCAGTACTTCCTTTTTCTTCTGCAGGTGTGTCCTGGTCGAACCTGTTTGAGGAGAAACTCGGCGGGAGCGCGCGCACAAAGGTAGGGCCTCTCTCGAGAGCGAGCGCGCAGCTGAGGTGAGGCGTCAGAAGGTTTAGTAAGTTCCTCTTTGTTTATCCGCCACTGGCAAACTGCAGAGCCGTGGTGAGGAAGTAACTTATAAAGTCAGGTACCTTCATGACGTCATCAGCATTTGCATAACGACACGCACGAAGGGGGGGCTGTGCGTCGATGCGTAATTTGGGTTCCGCTGTGACCATATATGGAGAGCCGCTCCCTTTTTTTCGCTCTCTGCTCTTGTTATTTTCCCACAGGTGACACAGGAAGAAGTTGCTCATGCATCGTTTTCGTTGTGAACATATTTAGATGCATTTATCATCACTGGGTTAGATGGTATTGACAGGCCCGCAGGCAAACTCTGCTTGATCTTGATTTTTTTATTTTTTATTTCAATAGGCAATAGGATTATGCAGTTTCATCAGTTAGTTAATTTATTTTCTTCGGTCATTATGAACATTTAAATCACATGTCACATGTTTTCCAAAGATCTTAGACATTATACAATAAGAAAACACATACATTAAGAATTTAAGTGCTAAATGATGCCTGACCGAAAGGGGTTTAGGCTGAAGCCAAGACTTATTCTGCCCCTTAACCCCTTTTACAACTGTGACTCTGTGTCCAAAGATGACACACTATACACTTTCTCTAATACCAACGATGGTAACACCTAAGCACAAAACTTAAACTTCAACAATCAGAAATTATGCTATGTATCCTCGATCGACTTCTTTTCTAATGGTCTTCATTCAAGTGTTCTATACTTCTCTATCATGTTTAACTTATACGTTTTCTTAAATGCTTGAATAGTTTTGGAGCCCTTAAGTTGAATAAGTGAACCGGTCCATAGATCAACGCCTTTAACTGATAAACACCTCCTCTTAGTATTACTGTGCGCTATAGGTTTTTTAGCAGATCAGTTCCTCTAAGGCAGTGTTAATTTCATCGACTAAAATATTTAGTCTTAATTTTAGTCAAGGTGTTATTTTTGTTGACTAAAATTGGACTAAAACTAAATTAAAAGTTTTTCATGAGACTAAAACTATGACTAAAATGTCCAGATATTTTAGTCGACTAAAATAAGACTAAATAAAAATGAAAAGGAGAGACTAAAATCATCCAAACTTCTATTGACCGTCTGAAAGAGCCTCAGATCATGTAAATTCTCTGCCAAAGGATCAGCTCTGAGCTTTGTTCATGTGGAGCAGCTCCATGAAGCAGAGGAACACGATTAAATATGATTATAATGAATATTATCAATGCAAAGTCGACTAAATTCGTTATAAATTTAGTCGACTAAATTTAGTTGCAATTTTAGTCGACTAAAACTAGACTAAAATTGAAGATATTTTGTTGACTTAAACTAGACTAAAATCGAATTACATTTTCGTCAAAAGACTAAGACTAAAACTAAATTAAAATATGTTGTCAAAATTAACACAGCTCTAAGGTTGTATTTAGATTCTCTAGTTTGAAACATCTCCTGTAAACACTGAGGGAGCATGAGATTGTGAGCTTTGTACATCACAACTGTTGTGTAAACATCAACAAGATCATGCACTTTTAAGATATTTAGTCTAAGAAAAAGTGGATTTGTTGGAGCCAAGTATTCTGCATGGCTGATCACTCTAACTGCTTTCTTTTGTAATAAAAAGATAGGTTGTATATTAGTTTTATAGGTATTTCCCCATATTTCCACACAATAGCTAAGGTTGTGGAAGGATGAGGGAATTGTACAGTATATATAATGCGTTTTGATTCACAGAGGTTTTTATTTTACATAGTATGGCAATAATTTTAGAATTTTTTTTATTATGTGCGCTTTCCAATTTAACTCATCAATATTGATTCCTAAAAACTTTGTTACATACACCCTTTCAATTTCTACCTCCCCAATTTTGAGTTGATATGGTTTGTTTACTTCCTTGTTTCCAAATACAATATATTTAGTTTTATGCAGATTAGATTAGCTTCTTTTTCATTCATTCATTTATCTATCAGGACAATAATAATCATTAAGCTTGAGAGTTAAATATGTACTGTGCAGATAATCATCATACTGTGGTTCATTCCTTCATCCCCATCACATTCATACATTGCAGGGGTAAAACACGTCACTCCCCAGCCTTGCTATGATGAAGTGTTGTTTTGCAACAATAGATCTATGGACAGTTTCCTGAAACACGTCAATGTTATCAATTTAATATGCATCGATAGCATATCTAATAGAACACACAGTGGGAATAATAGGCCAGAAGATACAGGGTAGATAATTCATTCATGCATTCTTTTTGACTTATATTTGAAACGTCATAGTTCTGGGAATCTATCAACCAGTTCAAGGCAATATTCAGTGTATAGGTTTGCAAGCTTCTCCTTCCTAAGTGACAACAATGATAGCTCTTTCATCGAACAAAGTATTTTTCATGTGACATTTTGAATTAGAGCTCAGTCTGAGTGATGAAAGCTCTTCTCTCAGCACATGGCTTATTTCGGGGCCTATGAACATATTCCAGGCAATATTTTTTTCAACTACGTAATTATTTAAATTATCATTCATTTGCATTTAATCTGAGTGTTTGTTTCAGCCCGGTTTATCTCATTTTGACCGCTGGAAGTTTCTTCAGTAGTAGATTATCCAGCTCTTTTTATTTTGTTTTCCTTTGTCCATTATAAACATTAGTTTTGTAGTTTCACCCACAGGCACCGCGTTTCACCTTGCTCGTCCCATTCAGTGACATCATCACTAAGAGACAAACAACAGAAACCTGTCCGGGGTTTGTTGTGAGTCACAGCGGTACACCTGCTGACTCAGACTCTTCAGCCTAACATCACAGTTTCAGTAACACACAAAGTATTCATTCATATGCTATAGTTTACTGTGTAGAGCAAGAGGAAGATTAGACTATTTCTTCTCATTCATATACTGAGAGCACAACACTAAATATGTTTGACACTGATATACCTGTATGTGGTGTTTAACCTCTTACCACCCGCCTAAACCAAATGCATTCTGTCCTCTTTGGCCATTATATAGGCCTGTGTAACACCTCATTTGAAAGCTAAGACCCACAAAACTGATCTTTTTCCTCGTGTTGTTGCTGTGTTGAGTCACCTTTTGCATGTTTTTTTGTCAATTTTATGTTGAGTTTTTGTCACATTTTTGTTGAATTTTTGTCACATTTTTGTTGAGTTTTTGTCACATTTTTGTTGAATTTTTGTCACATTTTTGTTGAGTTTTTGTCACATTTTTGTTGAATTTTTGTCACTCTTTGGTTGAGTTATTGTCATTTTTTTGTCACATTTTTGTCACATTTTTTGTCACATTTTTGTTGCGTTTACATCCTTGTTTTCTTCTCATTTTTTGTGGCTATTTTGGTCTTTTTTCCCAAGAAGCGTTTTAATTAGGGTAAAGCCAAACTGGAGAAAAAGGGGTCCGTTCAGGTGGGAGTTAAGAGGTTAAGTGAAAAACTTGCTCAAGTCTCAGGGTCGTCTTGTTAGTTGAAGGTTGGGAGTTGGATCCTGGCTCTGACCAGTGCAAAGTGTGGAGTGTGATTCTTGGTGTGGCCGCAGAGGCTTATCACCATCACACAGTATAGAAGGTAAACATCATCCACCAAGTCAACTAGTCAGTGCAGCTGGGTGGGGACTATAATGATGACTATAATATGAAATCGGACATTCATCCACTGATAATGACAAGAATGACAATTGTTATGATAATTAACAATAACTACTAATTACATTTATTACAATTTTTTATTAGCATGCTGTGTTAATGATATGAAATGGTAAAACCTCCTTGTTTGCCAGTGCTGCAAAAGTCTGTTGATTGTATGTTGACAATTGTAACAACAGTAGGATAAAACTTAACTCACAAATACATATAGGTATATATTTGTGTTCTAAAACTGAATACTCAGAAAGGATTGTATTTTGTTTATTTAATGTAAATGTAAAAGTAATGTATAACTGTAGCATCAGGAATTGCAAATGTAATGCACATGAACAAGGGGTCGGCACTTATAAGCTTTTGCTTCAGTCGACTCCCTTTGAGCTTCCATTAACTGTATGATTGTTAAACTCTGGAGAAAGAGAAAATGTTAATTGCTCAAATAAACTACACAAACAAACAAACAAACAGAGTGAATAGTGTGGAGGTTTGGGTGAAGGGTGCTTTTAACTCACCCCAGGATTAATGGTCAGAAAATTGAAAGAAGGCCTCTATGGGGCTCTTTAAAGGAACGGGCCACCATTTTTCCATACTGTGATATGTTCTTAATGAGCTTAGACGAGTTGATGCGTACCTGTCTGGTCTTTGTGCGTGTCTGTGGAAGAGCGTGGTAGCTTCTAACTTCACCACGTTTGGAGCTATAGGAATATACTGGAGAGGCCAAATGTTAACAACATCTTCGGTCTTTTTGCATGACTCAGCGCGTGATGATCATACGCTTTTAATAACCCTTTTTCTGCAAATTCAGAGTGCCTCAGCTCATCCTCTTTCCTAAAGTATACTTTGTTTGAAGAGCACCTGATTTGTAAATGTGTTTGTTATTTTCTTTCAGCAAATTTACTCTACTCCTCTACTACACAGTGATCCAGTGAGCACTCTGCCTCTTCTCTTTCAGTTTCATTCTTTTTGATCTGAAATAATTCCAAGGACCTCATGCCAAACGCTCACGTACCCCTGGTTGGTGACCCCTGCCCTTGAGGGTCCCACAGCCCACTGTTGGGAACCCCTGCACTATGGCAGACTAAATAAAGTAACATGGTCATTGTGATATTTTCAAAGTATTCACAAACAAACTTGCGTGAATAAGTCATTCCTAAAATGATCTTTAGATTTATTTTCATTTGTCGCATGAAGCTTTTGTCACGGTGGAAAGATGAAGTACTTTAAAATAGTATTACACAAATAGAAGTAAAAAGGACGGCGTAATAAAGCTACTCTCATAAGTACCGTTACTACAAAGAGTTGCATATACTCGAGTTAATGTACTGGGTATGAGTACCACCTTTGCCTTTATCATACTCTTGAAACTTTGGGACACAATGTTTGACCACCAACATGAACCGTTTACAAAGAAATCAGATAACCATTAATTCCAAATATTAAGAATACTCCAGATATCAGTGTGTCGTCACTGCGCCCTGCTGGAGAAACATGGTACCGCAAGTAAAGTTTCTTTCTATTTAGTTTTTGCCCAGTATGTTTAAAAGTAGGCTACTATACTATACTTTTAAAACGAGAAATGATTTATCCCTGGGTGTATTGTCTCTTGAGATGGGGTTTGGGATTTCAATTTGCTGCTGTATTGAGTCCTGTATGTTCTTCCAAAATATTCCTCTTTTGGCAGTGCTTTCAATAGTTTTGTAAATTCAGATTTAGGAAGATTGAACTGAAGTTGTATTTGACACAGCAGTAGTCTTCATCATTTAGGAATTCACCATTTGTTTTCATCAAATGCACAACAGACCATATATTCAACCATTCTTCATAAAACAGTGACTTATTTCTATTATTAGTACTTTGTAGGCACTTAATGTAATAGGACACGAGACCCTTAGAATAGAATAGAATAGAATAGAATAGCATAGAATAGAATAGAATAGAATAGAATAGAATAGAATAGAATAGAATAGAAAAAACTTTATTGTCTACCATGCACAATGATTGTAGAAATTGGCCTTTGGCTTGCTCATACATTCTAATACATTTGCCCAGCAATGTCCATAATAAAATCAGTTCATTATAAAATCAGTTCACTGCAGACACAGTAGCAGCAGGTACATTTCATTAAAGGAGAGGAAAAAGGAACAGACTGGCTTAACGACATTAATACTTACAACTTATTCAGCTCCTTGATGGCAAAGGGAACAAAAGAATTCCTGTACACATTTTTCTTCGCACAAGGAAGTCTGTATCGCTGCCCTGATGGATGGAGCTCAAAGTGGTGGGACAATGGGTGGCTATCGTCATCTGTGATCTTAATACAGACACTGCTTTGCTATAATGCTGAGGTAAATTGGTTTGTTCTTGGCCTGTTATTTTACTGCCCTGTTTAACAACTCTGGCAAGTTTAGCTTTGTTTTTGACAGTTAAATGACCAAACCAAGAGACTATGTTAAATATCAGTGCACTCTCGGGTTAGGGTTAGGGCTTAAGGTTAGGGTTCGAGTTATGTCTTGTAATGTACCTACAAACTACAAATACAAGTTATTCCATTGTGTATCTAACCCATAGGTACAAGTAGTTACACATTGTTACCGAGCACATTACATGGTACTAAATTTAGTTAGGTAATGTATCAAGGGTACTGGGTACTAAAGTGTTACCGATATGGCTAAGTAAATCAAAAGAACCTTTATGGTATAGGCTACTCTAATGTGCATAAGACTGAACCGAACTGTTGTTTGACTTGTTGTAATTCGAGAGGCTGAATATGGGAGTGACATTCATAAGAAAGCACAGACATTCATGACGGGATGGAAAGATGTTGTGTGTCCCATATAGGAGTGGAAGGGGTTGTAATGTAGGATATTTATCAGAATGTTAGGTCTCAAAGGCAGTGGCTCTTCTTAAACTCTTTACACCAAATGTCATTTTAAACTCTGCCCACCACTACAGTTATTAAAAGATTTCTCCATTTATGTGAGGTTAATTTCTATTTAAATAGGCACAGTTCTCAAAAGTCACATGTATTGACTTGGCACAAAAGTTTTGTCTTGAACAAACCGTGAGGGTTTTGGTGCTAAGGGGACCAAAAATAATATTGTCACAATGCAAACAACAAACATCAAGAACCTTCGGCGTCCCACGTTACGGAGCATAGGCTACACCAAAAGTAATACAGGCATCTTCCTTCCAGACAGATCTATGTTCCAGGAAAAAAAAAAAAGAAAAATACAAGCACAGCGACTTTTCACTTCCTGATTATTTTTTGTCTGCGCGCGCGCTCTCACACTTCATCATTTCTTTCCATCCATTGAGCCAAAGAGCGCGGGACTCCCGAAGATAAGGTATCTTATAGCTTCGTATCAAAATATTAGCCATCCACGTGTTCCGAATGAGGTTGTTAAACGTGTATTTGGCCTCGTTTTCTGCTGCGATCCTTCTGGCGTATGGCTTGCTTTATTTTCGTCCTATATTAACCTGTCCTGCCTTGATTTGTTACATTGATGCGGTGTCGCTGAGCCGCCCCGTGCGTAATGCAAGGGGCTCTCACTGAGGGACCGGCCTTTTTTAATCAATATTTTTACAGTAAAAAGTTACTGATTTTTGCTTCCAAATTGGAGGGTTTTCCTCTATAGCTTTCAAGACTTTTGACCCAGTGACTCCAAAACCACTTTAGAAGAAACTTGTACTTGTGGGTTGTGCGTTTGAGTTGGCTTTAGAGAAGCTTGCATTGGGTATAACAGTCTCTACCCCAACATTTTCTTCTTCACCTTATGTTGACTCGCTAAATTCGCAAGAAACATATCAATCCAGTATGTAATGTTTTTTTTTTTTCCTCAGTGTTTTTACAGAGTTTTAACTAATGGCTGATGTCTGCTCTGGTCTTACACTTGTGAGATTACATGGTGATGCTTTCTATTTTGTAGGTAAGCCTATAAATACATTCTGACTAACTCACCTGAATCATGACACAGTTTTTACATTTATTCATTTATATGTATGTACATTTATTCATATATACAGTGGGGGAAAAAAGTATTTGGCCAAAATCCAATAGAATGTCTCTGTGAAACTGACCAAATACTTTTTTCCTCCACTGTATATATTATATATTAATTTAACTTTTTCTTTGTTTTTGTGTAGACGATTTTGCTCAAGATGAAGTGGGTAAGCCAAAAGCCAACTGTGCATACAATAGATATTAGATTGAAGTGATGATGTGACATTTATTAAAGGGGGGGGGGTATTATGCAAAATGGACTTTTTTAAGCTTTACATCATGTTATTATGTCATTCCCTCATTAAAAACATGCCTGAAGTGTTGCCTTGGCACATTCACGTATTTTTGAGTAATCTGTAGAAACTCTGATGGCGGCCATTTTAGGGATAGGTTTGCCTGAGTCCTCCTAGGAACGCCCCCACCTCCTGGAGACGCCTCCGAGCTTTCGTCACCAGCCGAGTAACCAACCACTGCTCCTCAGCAGAACCCCCTCCCCACTGATGCCACAGACAGAGTGTGGAGGGGGCGTGTCGGAAAGGGTCAGAGGTTCTTAAAGAGACAGAGGCCTATATCAAGACATTCGCTACAGCCATTTTGAGAGAGCAATTTTATACAAGGCAGTTATTCTAATTTACTGCATTTACAGACCAACAGAAGGTTTCGTCATCATTGTAGTGTGCTATAGACTGGTGCTATGTGATTAAAAAAAAAAACCCCCTCTTTAACAATATCCTCTGGTTTATCTTTTGACAGATACTGACTCATTTGAATACTCAAAGACGTTGCAGCGTTTTATCCGGTGTCCTAACCGCAATTTTTTGATTTTTAATGAGACTGAGACTAAGTTTGATCTGAAAGAACTCACTGAAGGACATCAGTGCTCAGGTAGGCATAATAAAATGTTAAATCATGTTACCTCAAATTTAAGAAATACTTCCAATGTATTTATTGTTCTGTATCTGTTTTGTTGTTTTGTAGAATATAAACTGCACATTACATTTTACAAAGATTTAAACCCAAATCCACACACTGGTAGGGCTGTGACACTGCATGCTTGCCATGGTGGTAAAAAGTTTGCAGCGGTCTGCAAAAATGACACAGAAGTTTATGCGAAAGAAATAAAGGTGAAGCCCTGACAAGTCTTCATACTTTACCAGTCTTACATCAATAAAAACTTTGCCCTGTATCTCATAAATGTACTTTTCTTTTGTACAGGATGAGCTTGACGGGCGTATAGAAGGAAATCAACATGAAGCTGTGTTCTACATGGTTCAAGAGTCAACAGACAGGTTCAAGTTCAAGTCCTCGCTGAACCAACAAAGAGTCCTGGGGTTTGGTTCATCAGCTTCTGACCTGAAGTTGATGTTATGCCCCGATGATGGAGACAGCGAACAGGAGTCATTTATAGTATCAGAAAATATGAATCTATAAGGAACTAGCTTCAAACTAAAGAAATGAAAAGCCGGATGCCACATGTGCCAGTGTTCTAGCGAACTGAGATAAAGTGTCATAGTTTTACATAAACATACTGTAACTAAGGAACTTAAGAATAGGAAGCTAAGGAAAGAACTTTATTGATATAGTGCCTTTCAGAGACATGGCCACAAAGCGCTTTGGGTTCACATGTTTATGGCTGCTCCTTTACCTGATTGTAGTAAATTTACTCTACTAAGATTAACTTTGCAGGCACTAGAATTACATTTGCAGTGTCGGAGGCTTGGGAAAATCGAACAAATAATCACCAAGTACTTAGAAATCTTGATGTAAATGTGGCCGTCATTCCAGAGACTCAATTGAATTCATTAAATATTTATAAATTGCACAAAACTTGGGTGTCACAGTTATATCATTCCTCATATGCTATTCTTATCCATCACTCTGTCCCATTTAATTGTGAAAATGTGGTTATGTTGTAATCTCAGATGATATCAACAAGATTGCTCTAACCTCCACAAATCTCTTTGCGATGGATGATGACTCTTTTGTGATTTTTACTTTTCAATATTAAATATCGCTTTAATCTTGTGAATTTTAGGACCTACTACGTCTGTCACACCTCATGAGCCTCGCTTTATGCAGCCTATTCTATTGTGTATGTTAATTGTGCCTTGTTAAGGACTACAGATGGAAATTAGCATTGATGAAGATGGCAATGCAGGTATTGTGCAGGTAAGATGTGGCAGGTTGCACCAAAAACTAAATTGCATCAATTGTTGTTAGTTTCTGAGCGTGCTCATACAAATGTGCACTTTTGATAGTAAACGGCTTCAAGGACCTGTAAATAGAGCTTTTTCTCCCCATGTGGTCTGGAATGGTGAAGCCAGTGCCCACCATGGCAAGGTAAGAATGTAAGAATTTCTGTAATTTCTGAAGTTTCTCCAGAATAAACTGATTATTAGACGTGCACCCGACCCACAATAAGCAGAAAAATTAATACTTGGAACAGAAGCCACTTTTATATGTTTTTATTATTAACTATTGTTTGTTATTATTTTTTTCGGTGCACCCTGCCACTAAACACATCTTAAATACCTGCATTGCCATCTTGATCAATGCTAATTTCCATCTGTAGTCCTTAACAAGGTCCTAAAATTCACAAGATTAAAGCGATATTTCAGGATTTTTGACATGGGGCCCACTTATCCAGAGTGTTGTTGATTTCTGGAGAAATTTTTTTTTTTATTATTCAGGTTGTCCTTAAATCGAAAGAGTTTAGAGGTGCTAGGCTAGTGCATGTCTATGGTAACTAGTAGCCTGCATTAAAAACAGACCCAAGCACAGTGCACCTGAGGCAAATCACTGTAGAAGAAAACGGTAGAAGCTATTGACGAGTAATATCCATAAATTGGTATATTTTGCCTAGCACTAGCCTAGCACCACTAAACTTCAAATATAAGGACTGCATGAATAAAATAAAAAATCTCCGGAAATCAACAACACTCTGAATAACTCTGGATAATTAATTTGGTTTTGTGAAGAAATTTAAAAAAGAATGCATCTAGTAGCCTACAAGAGCAAGGGAATCAATAGATTACTTAGAACATTTACTGCATGCCTTCCCTAAGTCTACCATATCGCGGCCCCCTCAATCCAAACAACATCATGAATTTACTTAAAAACATGCCATGCCTTTTCTCAACTCATGCCCCTAGAGGCCATAAGCGCCACTGCAGGTGTCGCAGCAAGTTGCGTTTTTTTTTTTACTTGTTGTCCATGAGAATAAATACTGCACTGACAGAAAAGACAAAAGAAGAGAGGGATATTGTACATCCAATTACACAATGGAGATATTTTTTTTCCCTGAACCTGGCTGTAAATACTGTTTAAGTGGCGCTAGCCCGCAGTTAGCTTTGCCCATTAGCCTGTTAGCTTCTTCTTCGTGATTCTATTAGTGTGTATTGGGGCCTCCGACCCGGAGGCAGGGAATTCACAATTGGCCAGAAATATCAGCGGGAGATCAAAAACCCCCAATCATCCCAGTAACACTTGTATTACCCCCAGAGGGACGACGGAAAGGATTTATTAAGGTAAACAAGTACAAAATTAGTAAACTATTCACAATTAGGCTATTAGTGATAATAGGCTAAAAACCTATCATTAAGAAGAAAAAGGCCCAGAGCAATGGCATTTTTACTGGACATTTGTTGGTCTTGGAATATTTTACACCACTAGAAATTCCACGTGTTATTCAGTCTCGTTTTGTAATCCAAGTTAGTGAATGAACATTTATTTAATGCTCTTTTCCGTTGTCCTCAGTGGAAAGGACAAACCAGCAGCGCCCCAAGGGAAGAACTGCAGTTATTGTCCTGCAAGAGTCATACACAAGCGCATGGATTTGGGTGTTCCCCTTCCCAGAGGTTTAAGATGTCAGGGGAGTGCTGCAGCGGTGAGGTGGCCCATTGTCCGTTCATGTCCGGGACGGGGTGGAGGCAGGTGGAAGGAGCGGAGAAGAGTCTTGAAAGTCAATTGTGTTTGATACAAGCGGAGGGAACGGGTGAAATACAGAGAGACGCTGGTTCGTCCCCATCCAAGCTCCAGAAACTACCCGGACTGTAGGAAAAATGTGGTAAGACCAACTTTCTACTACACGTCAAGGAGCAATATGAGCGTTCTTATCATTTTGTGTAGAACAACTTAATATGTTAAAGATTCGTATTGTTATGGTCAAAAAGATTGTTATTAACTGGACTGTTGGGGGATTCATCCTCATAGGAACACTATGCTTCATTGGGCACTGGGTTCTTTGTCCCACTTGCCCCTCGATGTGAGTGACACTCGTGATTATGTGATAGGTGAGGCATAAGTTAAAGATTTACAAGCAGTTTATCATTATACTCTTATCATTAATTTGTTTTTCAAAGACAGAAACAAATTAATGTAAATTTAACAACATGCAAAGAAAGAGAATGAAATCCCATTACTCTTCAAAGTTCTGATATAACAATCTTTACAATGTCATCTAAGTACATTCTTCATTACAGCATTTTGGGCGTGCACTTTACGGGAAACACTGAATAAAAATGTCATATTTTATCTCAGATACAATCTGACACTGTCGGAACTTGGGACAGTCCCATATTTGTTACACGACAGAAGCGGCGGAATGAGTAATTTGACACTGAATATTTCTCAGAATTACAGTATAATTACAGTGATCCTCCCATGACCTCACAGTCATAACATTGTCAAGATTTGTACTTTTCCCATGTCTGTAACAAGCAGTTGTAAAGGAAAGAATGAATGTGAGATGCGTTAACAAGTTTTAGACATCAGCTCACTCCTTTTGAGCTTTTCTGTGGGCCTTGCTTACTGTATGTATTATATTCAGTAAAAGGTAAACTAGAAAACAACGTCTCATATAAAAGAGTTTTGTGGAGTAAAGGGTTCAATTCGTGTTTGTCTGGTTTCCATGATGCCCTTAAGTCAAACACTAAACCCTGAGCAAGCTCTGAGATTAAAATAGGCAACCTTCAGGTTGACATTTTTAGTAGTAATTACTGTGAGACTGACTCACTTCATTTTTCTAAATAAATAATGAAATTAGATAGGATTATTATTTAATGTGAGAGAAATCACAGTTAACTCCGTTCTAGTGCTTAACAGGGCTGACTGCAGAGCCCACCCGCTGCACTGCAGTCGCCCACGGCTCCTGATAGTCATGAAAGATGAGTCAAATAGAGACACGTTTTTCTTCGGTAACGTCCAACCTATGGACCTACAATGAAACCCACTCTTTCAACAACAGTTCAAAAGGCATTAAAAAGAATATAAATAACTTTACACTTAAGATGTTTATCTCCATTGACATACAGTTTTCTCTTGAGGATGTCTGGTTTGATTTACAGTAGCTGGTGTTGCGTTCGCTGACTGTAACGGGACTCGGATTCCCCGGCCTCACGTCAGACCTGGTCCTCTCCCGAGACTAAGACAAAGGCACTGCTGCCCGGAGCCACTATTAACATTTTACTATGGAAACACAGTAACAACAAACAAGGCATTATTTGTTCTAAAGTCTCACAAATCTGGTATAAACTTACACAGCATTAAGCTTATTCATTAGTGCGAGCAGGTAAATGTGTTTGAAGGGAACACAGCAGTCCACAACATATAAAATACACAGCAAGAACAGGAAACAAACAATATTGCAGACACAATTCAAGTTCACATTCACAATACAAATGACCATGTAGAGAATAGCAGCCTGCACAAGTAGCCTATACCGTTGTTCATCCGCAAGTCTCGTAGGCCTAATTGTTCATTTATTGATATTTGTGTGTGTTTCTGTTCTCTTTTTGATTAAGTCATTGTTTAGAGCAGATTTAGATCGTAAGACCTGGTTTAGCCCTTGTTTAGACCCGTTATACCCCTTTTCCATTGTCACAGACTTCTTTGGTTGCATTTTCCAACTTTGTAGACCAGGGCCGTCTTCCCCCCAGGGCCAAAGTGAGCCGTGTTGTGAGACTAAACATGACGCCAATAGACGACTGGCAGCTGATTTGCCAAAGGAGCGAGGTTCTAAGAGGTGATTTTCACAGACTACTGACAGTCAGCATGAGCCACTATTAGCTTATCTTCACTGTACGTCTTTGGGCTGCTCCTTTCCTCAAGGTTTTAACTTGGCACTTCTGAAACATTTCATAAACTCCACCAAAAGGCCACGACAGTCCACCTCACATCCTTGTAGACCCGAATGACTTTATTTTGGCCGTCTCCATTGTGTGTTGTGGTCTGCTACTTCTACTACTGTAATATAATGGAGACACTGAGTACAGGGTAAAGTGAAGCCTCATCTGTGTGGTTGAACTCTGCAATGGAGGCTTTGTCCTTCTTTAGATCTGGTGGTACTCAGACTGTTAGTATAAGTTGTTTTTTGATTTGCTTTTGGAACCATTGTACACTACGAGTCCCACAGAAACCAAATGTGTTTCAATAATGTGTTCATTAATGTGACAAACAATCACCTTTTACTACTAAACCAGGCCTCAATTTAGTAAAGTTTTAACCTTCGTACTTGAGAAAATTATGCAACTAGGTCATTTTGGCAAATAATAATAATAATAGTATCCATTATATCAAGGTTACAGAAACAGGGTAAGGCTGGTTTAGAGTCACCAGCTCATATTAGTGCCTACGAAACAAAATCTGTGAAACTATTGTTACGATGGACATATAAGCACAATGAAAAGTCAAAATGGTAACACACACTCTGCAAATAGGGCAAAAACACTAAAGAAGGTTTCAAGTGATCCGCAGCTACCTGATCCCCTGAACAAAGACTGCGCTTTTAAAACATGCCAACAGACTCTCTTAAATGTGGTGCGCAGGTATTCATCCTTGTTTTCTTGTTCCTAGGTTTCTTCTCCTGTTCCTCTCATGTCTGAGGCTGAGTGAAGCAGGTGAGTCTGTCTGTACTGTCGTTGTGTCCTTGGGCAAGACACTTCACTCACCTCGCCTCCAGTGTCTGCGTACATTGGTGTATAAATGGAAGTGTGAATGGGTGACTGGTTTCTTGCCGTAAAGCGCTTTGGGTTGAATGAAGGTAGAAAAGCACTATATAAGTTGAGGCCATATACCATTTAAAACAGGGGTGTCAAGCTCATTTTGGGTCATGGGCCGAAATTCAGCTTCCACTGCGGGTGACAGAGAAAACATTTTGTTAACCTCTTACCACCCGCCTAAACCAAATGCATTCTGTCCTCTTTGGCTATTATATAGGCCTGTGTAACACCTCATTTGAAAGCTAAGACCCACAAAACTGATTTTTTTTCCTCGCGTTGTTGCTGTGTTGTGTCTCTTTTTTATGTTTTTTTTTTTTTTTGGTCACATTCTTGTTGAGTTTTTGTAATTTTTTTGTGGAGTTTTTGTCACATTTTTGTTGAATTTTTGTCACATATTTGTTGAATTTTTGTCACATTTTTGTTGAATTTTTGTTGAATTTTTGTCACATTTTTGTGGCTGTTTTTGTGCTTTTTTCCCCCAAGAAGCTTTTTGATTAGGGTAAAGCCAAACTGGATGAAATGGGATCCGTTCAGGTGGGAGTTAAGGGGTTAATATAAATAATAATAATG